>NC_141149.1:59079749-60279749 GCF_053477565.2 Lygodium microphyllum | reverse complement strand
AAATATATGAAATACATTTTGGTGCAAAAGTATTGACTGAACGACAGAGAAGATATTCACAGGTAAAAAGAGAATTATGGGGAATTGTGACAGCCCTTAAATGTAACAAGGAGTATTTTATGGGTGCTCATGTAGTCATTGAGACTGATTGTTTGCCGGTATTGGGTATGATTACTAGTTGTGCTACCCCGGACATTGCTATGCTCCGGTGGATTGCATACATTAAATCTTTGAACCCTGAATTTCAGCATATTGCAGGAAGAGATAACCTAGTGGCAGACATGTTATCTCAAGCACGCTGTGAGAATGAAGATGGGATGATGGATGAGGAGGAAGAAGATGACTTTCTTATGGCTGAAAATGATGATGCAAGAGTGAATTTAGCTGCAAGGTGTTGCTATAGCATTAACAGAAGCTTGGACAACAAAGAGAAGATACTTTAGATGTTTTGCATCTTGTGTAGAAGTGTTTCTAGAAGACAAATATGCACGAGAGTGGCTGAGAATTGGTCAATATCTCAGTACATTAACAAAGAGAGATGAATGGTCAGATGAGGAGTTTAAGAAGATCAAGAGGAAAGCCTATGGATTTTTCTTAAAAGATGGATACTTATGAAAACATGCTAAAAAGAAACAGGGTATGCCATTGCGAGTTTTGGGTGATAGAGCTTCACAAGTAAAAGTAATGCAAGAATTTCATGAAAGCTTGTGGGCTAGTCATAGAGGTGTTTGGGGTACTTTTACAAAAATCAAAGAAAGATATTGGTGGTAGGGAATGTATAAGGATGTTTCTCACTTTGTGGAAACATGTACGACATGTCAAATGTATTCAACTGTGAGACATCGGGATGGATTGCAACCCACATATCCATTGTCTCTTCATTTTAAGTGGGTGGTGGATTTGGTCACAATGCCTACAAGTCTTTGGCAAATGAGGTATCTTGTGCTTGCTCATGAAGACTTGACTAATCAAGTGGAAGGGAGAGCTCTACGTACTAAGACGACAAATGCCATATGTACTTTTTTCTTAGAAGAGATATTTTGTCGATATGGCTGTGTGGAAAAAATTACAGCAGATAGGGGTGAGTTGGATGCAGATGAAGCTCATGATTTCTTTGCATGGTTGGGGATAAATCTTGCTTTAACTTTAGCTTATAACCTTGAAGGAAATGAAAAAAGTGACCTATTGTGAAGTCATTGGCAAAAGCATGTGGAGAGAAGGTAAAAGAGTGGCCACGATTGCTCCCTTTAGCTTTGTGGGCCGACAGAACAACTCATAGTGCTGTTACAGGATATATGCCTGCAAAGTTGATGTATGGTCAAAAATCTATCATGCCGATAGAAGAGATGACAGTCACATGGAGTGTGTTACCTTGGGAGGAGGAGTTTAATCGAGAGGAGTTATTGGCCTTATGCATTAGACAATTGGAAAGAAAGTCAGAAGACATAGAGGCAGCAACCGCAAAGTTAAGGGCAGCAAGGATACAGAACAAGAAACGGTTTGACAAAAGACATAGACTGAGACCAAGAACCATACAAGATGGGGATTGGGTATTGGTTTATGATAGCAGTTTAGATAACCAGCATAGTGCCATGCGTAAAGTTTCCAAAAGATGGTTTGGACCCTATGTGGTAAGACAGGTGTATGATAATGCTATTTATGCATTAAATGAGCTGGATGGGACAGCCATAAAACTTTTGGTAGCAGGGAAAAGAATCAAATTTCGGACAGCCAAGAAGATATGGATGATGAAGAAAATTTCGAAAGATGAAGAAGTAAAGGATATGGTTGTAGAGGATGAGGAGGACTCAGAATCTGGTGACAACTAAGATTTTGGCACATACTGAAGGATGTGCAGGTTCAGAGGGGGTGGATGTCATGATGTTATGAGGACACATTGTGAAAAAGTATGGAATGCATCATCATCCGACTTCTCTATTGATCTAGAGAGTCAATGTGATCTGAACCATTAGTACTAGTGTGAGTTGCATGGATTATCTGAAAATACTAGATTTTTGGATAATTTTAGTCTATTTTTTATATTATTTATTATAAAAATATGAAAAAGTTAGAAAAAGCTTCTAGATTAGGATGGCATGCAAAAAGCTAGTTGCTTTTTCAGCCAATTAGGAGATTTTTCATAAAAAGGACATATTGACAAAATCGTGCACGTCGCAATCGCTGTAAACACGCTGAAAACTACAAATTGAACTAAAAGAAGAAGAAGGAGTGATCTGGGAGATCCGTGAGCACATGTCTTGGAGTTTTACCCCCCTTTCGGAGCCAACGGAGCCATTAGATTTGGGTTCTGGGCAGCAGAGAAAGAGCTGATCATTCTGATCCACGTTTTTGGTCTACGAAGGAGCTCCAGGAGAACTAATGCCTGGAGATTGCTTCTGAGTAGTGCAAAGATTCCAGGTTCTTTCAATACATATTGAATCAATTCATTGTGATTTGTTTTTGTCGTATTTACCACTTGGGTATTCTCTATCTTCTCTTCCATCTCCTATCTCTACGTCCTTCTACTTTTGATCCCCGGTGGATTCGACCTTTCGACAAAAACCCCTCCGACAACGTGCATCTATTTCGCTTATCCAATGAAAAAGATTTGTTTAGAGCTGACATGACACCATATTGGGCAGATGACATAGTTCAAGTGCTTGAATACGGACTATCAAAATGATCGATAGAAAGGGTCCCCTACTTAGGTGGCTTATCGTGAAAATCCAACCCTATCAATTGATAGCTAACCAACTTTACAAGCTGGGACAAGAGGTGTTACTGCGTAGATGCATGTGTGAACATGAGATGCATGATATACTGACAAAGGCACATGAGGGAATCATAGGAGGACATGTCAACGGAGACGCAACAGCTTGCAAAGTGCTACAGTCCCAACTGTGGTGGCCTACCCTTTTCCAAGATGCAATACAATTCGTGAAGCATTGTGATGAGTGCCAACAAACTAAAGTCCCTATCCATAAAGATTGCATGGAGCTAACCCCAATTATCACACAAAAACCTTTCAAGAAATGGAAGATTGATTTCATCGGACCCATTAGTCCCACGGCACAATATTCACAAGCTAAATACATCATTGTGGCCCCATTGACTATCTAACCAAATGGGTAGAAGCACAAGCCATAAGAAAGAATGACGCTAGGACCACTACTAAGTTCCTATGTGAGCAAGTGATCTCATGATTCTGTTTCCCCATCGAACTAGTCAACGACCAGGGGACACACTTCATCAATAAAGTAATAACTCACCTCCTGTCCTTCTTCCTAATCATCCATAAAAAATCCACACCTTATTACCCACATGCAAATGGTCAAGCTGAATCAACAAATAAAATCCAACTAAACATTCTGACCAAGGTCATCTCTTCTCACACAGTGATTGGGATAAAAAATTATGGCGGCCTTGTGGGCCTACCGCACAGCTTACAAGATAGCTATAGGACAAACCCCCTTTAGATTGACATATGGTTCAAAGGCAATCCTTCCCTTGGAATTCTTCATACCAAGCCTCAGGATCCTTCAAGAAAGATGGGATGGGAAGGGGACATGGAAGAAATGCTTGATTGAACTCGAACGCTTAACGGAAACCCGGCTTCTAGCCATACATGTGCTCATATGCAAAAAGGAAGGATGCAAAAGCTGGTTTGACAAGCATGTCAAGCAATGCAGCTTCGAACAGGGTGACTTAGTACTGCTATACTTAGTCAAAGGACATAAGCAAAAGGCGAAGTTTCGAGGGCTAGGACCTTTTAAGGTTTGAACAATCAGTTGAACTGGCAGCATTGAACTAGAAACCCTAGAGGGTGAGGGAATAGGCTTATTTAATGGTAGCCGCATAAAGAATTATTTCCCTCCCATGCACCCATTGCATGAGCCCCTAATGCTAGCACCCCCTGTCCACGTACAAGTAGCCACTATCACACTGAGGTGGACGATGAGAATGAGGAAGCAGTACCACTAGCTTACCTACACATGATGGTCACTGCTAACCACACATGCACCATCAATGCATTGATCAATGAGGAAGCTGATTTTAATATCTTGACTCATGACCATTGGACCCAAATCAGAAAAACCGCAGTTGCAGCCCACTAATGCTAATCTCACTCCTTATGGAGGCCAACCCTACACACTGTTAGAAAAGTGCAAGGTTGTAGTTTCTATTGAGTTTGAAAGTATGCTGATAATCTTCTATGTGTTGCCCAACACTAAGAATGTAGACACGCAATCGCTGTTAGGATGAACTTTCAAGAAGTAAACTTGTTGCAATGTCAACTATCAATCGCAACGTATCCACCTAGCCATGGGCAATGTTTGCATTGTTATAGCTTTCAGCAAGGGTGGCACGACTCTTTCCAAGACCACAAAGCCACCAGTAGAGGAACCCACTATGAAGACTAAGGAGGGAGGTCAGGACTTGTCACAACCTACCAAGCCTTGATGCCAACAACCCACTAGAACCAATGCTGATGCCCATGAACCCCAATTCAAATGGGTACCTAAACAGAGAGTGCAACATAGGAATAGAAACCCATGGCCTCGCCAGGTTAATAATCCACACCCAAAACCTAGGAGGCCAAGTTGAAAGTATAAACATCAATGAAGGGTCAAGTCACGATGGGTCCCCACGGCCTTATTGTGAGCACAAGGCTATTATGCGGGTAACACTTGGATTTGGCTGCCTAAAGCCAAAGCGACCAAAGTCCTTACTCAAGCGCCACCCTCACGCTTGAACACATGTAACATCATGCCAGAGACACTCAAACCACAAGAGAATCAGGCCGCTAAGTCCATAGAACCTTTGAAGACTAACTCAATAGGGCCTAAACCAATCTATCGTCTAAAATTGTAGCCTGCTACTAGCAAAATATCCAGCTCTAGCACTGATAATACCCTGCAGATCTCAAATGCATCTAGTAGCACAACAACTGCAACTAGCACCAAACCCATCGAATGAGAGGCCGAGCTCCAACCTAAAGAGCAACCCAAACTGTGACTATTAGCTGTTGAACTCTCTGGTCATGTTAAGTCTCAACCACCCACCAGCCTTCCACCCTCTTATGAGTGGCAATCAATTCTAACCTTGGCTGCAGACAGCTGAGAATACGAGGAATGACTTGGTTGCTTGCCTCCGACACTTGGACGCTACTTTCATGACCTTGTCCAAAAGCTACGATCGACTAGACTTAGGCCTCTTGGAAGAACCTATAGCAACGGAAGCTCAAACACTCCCTTGCTCTTAGGAGGAGTCAAAATTTGTGTTCAATAAGGCTTCTGAATCATCTCAGGAGTTAATTACAATTGAGATATCCTAGGAGCAAGCAATCAAGGGGCATCTCAGTTTGTCATTTATTAACAAGAATAAAATCATGGCCACAAACCAAGAAAACGAGAAGTTGAAACAGCTTACCGACCACGACTCCTTGCAAAAATGGTGTGATTTATGCCTGAAATGGGAAAAAGAGGGATGCCAAATAATGACCAACAATGAAAAGTGGCATGCAATCAAGGCATCTGAATACAACCCACCCTATGTCGCTCCAACTTCCTATAGGGTGTTGACTTCCATTCGTAACCGACCCCTGGAAGAACACATTGAGGAACATTTGTATTTAGATCCCATCCTCACTGAGGAGGAGGAGTTGCATGTTGCTAGTCAAATGGACTCCGGTGACTTCTTGCTTAACGTCCTCACTTACATTATGCACGTAGGCATCCGCCCTTTCGACATGGATAGCTATGCTAATCTCGAGTATAATGTGAATTTCTACGCGTGGCTCATGCAAAGGTAAAGAACTTGGACTGTGTGCTGAACACTCGTCATCCTCCAACCCTTTAATCCTAGGAAGGATTCTTCTCAATTCAAAGCAGGGAACGTAAGGTGAAACAAACCAAACACATAAGGAAAATCACACATGAGGGACCTCAATGGTAGGATGAAGCAACTTGTGACTGAGGAATTGGCAATAAAATTTGAATGCAATAGTCTTAGACTGCTTGGAGGAAAAAGTCTAATTCTGTAATAAAAATAAGTTAATTTGCCAAGCATGAAGTCTTTTCTTTCAGTGAGTAACTAATTGGAAAAGCACTAATGGCAAACCATGGCTTATGATAGGAGCTAAAGATGTCGCAGCAAGACCGAGCCCATCACCTACCCTTCACGGAAGAGGAATGAGTGAAGTATGGCCTATCCCTTGAAAATCGAGTGAACAACTAGCTTAGGTTTAGGAGCATCCACAACATCAAAGGGGTAGTGACTAGCAAAGGAGCCGTTAGGAGGATCATGGATCAGTGCAACCTCACCACATATATCGAAAATTTCATCCTGACCACACTAGGTGTGGAAAATTCCTGAGGACGTATGACCCTGATAAGGAGAGTGGGACAATGTCCTTCAAAAGCAAGGAAGGAATCAAGCAAGTGCAGGTCCCACTCACCAAGACCTTAGTGGAGAAGACATTGGGGTTGGAACCAAAGGTGGAGAGGAGGCATAAAAGAGATGTCTATACCATGCTAGGGATGAAGAAGGAAAGTGTATTAACAAAAAATGGCATAAGTATCCAGGACATTCTCGATGTGGAGGTCAGATTGCAAACAAAGGTAATACATGCCCTCTTCTTAAGCCTAAGATACAATATGCTCATGCATAGGATCAGCATGCATGTGCTAGAGAGTGTGGTGGCTCATTCACTACATGAAGTGGATTGGAACGGCTACACCAGGAAAACCATAGATCAATCATCCAGGACACAAGCCCTTGGAAGTAGATCGATAGGTGGAGAATCCCCAGCATCAAAGGGAATCGACAGGAAAAAGCCCTCAGCCAAGGCCTCATTCATAGGGTATGGAGGAGTCTTGACCGCCCCTATCCGAGAGGTGATAAAAGAGCCACAAGACGGAGAAGAGGGATCGGATGAAATGCCTAATAGATCGCTACCTCGTCAAGACAAAGAACAATCAAGTGAGAGGACGGTCGGTGAATAAGAGGGCAAGCAAGCGAAAAGCTCAATCCAGCAAGAGGAAGGCAAGGACGCCTAAAAAGAACATGGCACAGAAAAAGCAAGAGGAAGATGGGAAGAGAAAGGAGGAAGTTGACATGCAAAAAGCCAAGAATGAGTCAAGAAGATCAAAGGAAGAGAGGAAGAGAAAGGCCATAGAATAAGAGGAGGAGTTCAAGAAGAAGGAAGAGAAAGATGTTGAGCTAGCCAATCAAAGATCAATGGAACAAAAGAACGAACAGGGCGAGATGGACACCTTGAGCCCAAGGAGGGAGGAGGGCCCAAACCCCAACATTCAGGTGTCTGAAGCCACTCCAATTACGGTGCAAAAAGGAAAAGGCAAAGCCCCCATCCATCCCATTTCGCCCCTCACAGTGCCTATCCCCGCAATGACAATGCCTACACAGAGCACCCTAGCCATGGTAGATGCCATTAACCTTATAGCTTGGGTACAACATTTTGTCAACAAAGAGCTAGCTCAGTCAAAGAGCACAAAAGCCCCAACTGTAGGGCAAAAGATGTTAAGAAGTAGCGATTGTGGTCATGCAATGCTACATTGGATGGATGACAAGGTAAAATTAAACACCTCACTTAAGAGGGGGTGTTGGCATTGTAAGCTTCGGTGTTTGCAGGTGTGTATATGTGTAAGCACTCTTATGTGCTTAAGATTGTGTGCTGCATGAATATGGATGAGAGATGTGGAGTAAAGTGTGCCACATAGGGCACACATGTAAAGTGTGGGTTGTATGGTGCCACATAGGGCACACATGTAAAGTGTGGGTTGTATGGTGTCACATGGGGACACACATGGAAAGTGTGAGGGATCATTGATGGAGTATCTCCTCCTTTATATATGTAACCTGTGTATGCAATGAAATAGAAGAGAACATTTGTTGAGTGTGCATATTGTTTGCCTTCTCTTTGTAGTCATGGAGTTCCTTGTCTATTACAATCCTCCGTGATAGTGTATCAATCATTTTGTACACACCATGATCAACCCCACATTGGGATTCTTGACATGGTATCAGAGCCGTGGTTAGGGCTCGTGATCATGGTGCTTTTTTAAAATATATGTAGCCTATATCATTGTATGCCCTTAGTATGTTTTAGCCATTCTTTCCTTAAAAATCTTGCACACTCATTATTATGCTAGTTCACGATTTCAAGGGAGCTAAAATCTTTTGAGAATTATGAAGAGTTCATCAAATGAAGGATCTTTGTATAATGGAAGCTGGAAATGGAGTTTTTCACAACAAGTGAGTGGTGCCATCATCATCAAAGAAGCTATTGTTAGAAGTCAAAGGTATTTGTTTGTTTTGCCTCTTCAATTGCTATTTTTGAGCATGGAAAAATGCTCAAATAAGAGAAGGGTTGTTTGTGGACACTATTGTCCTATTGACTCTTGCTATTGAGCAAGGAGTATGTGAAGGTGCAAATGCTTACCCCCATGGAGTCTGACAAGGGGGGATGAGACGAAGCTTCAGGTACCGTTGAGAGGGAGCTCCTAAGCAATGGGCATTCTACACCTATGGATGAAGGCAGCCAAGCTGAAGTGAGTGCTGCTGTGGATGCATCAGAAGAAGCAGAGGAAGGAGAGCACTTGCAAATGTTCCGGAGATCTCCTATACTAGTGTAGACATGCCGACTGAAAGAGTGTCTGATTTCGAGCAGCCTCTAGACACCACTGCTTTGGATGACGGGCAATAACAGATAGTCCACGACACTGGAGGAGAAACTCGAGAGGAGGCTCCCCCTACTGTGGAGGACATAAGTGTTGTCCAAGAAGAAGATGTTTTGAAGTAGGAGCAATCCATAAGCAGTGCATATGAAGAGATCAGGGCTATAAGCACGGAGTTCGTCGAGAACAGCACATTGGAAGGCCCAAAGAAGGAGCCTTTGTAGGAGGAACCGATTGATAATAGCAAGCAGGAGGAATTAATTGAGATTAGCATGCAGGAAGAACCTACCTAGAATGGTGTGCCTGTCGATCATTCAGTTTGAGAGAGATTAGCATGCAGGAAGAACCTACCCACAATGGTGTGCCTATCGAGCATTCAGTTCCAGAAGCAACGGTTGTTCAAGGGAAGGGTGTGACAGTGACTACCCTACAAGACGATCTCTCTCACACAGAAGGAAAGGCCGGTCTACTATATTGACTGTTAAATGGAAGGTCAAGAAGGCTTTACAGGAGCGTGAGATGCAGTGAAGCTCCTTGTTGGGAAGTCCCGTCGGACTGTTCATGAGCACCGGACTGTGGCTTGCAGGTTGAACGTCCTGCATAACTAGTTTATAATGTAGCAGCTCTGCTGCTACATTGAACAGGCAAGTGCAAGGCATCCAGAAATATCCATACGAGAGAATTTGTTGAGCCAAAGATAGCACTTGACGTGAAATATAAGGAGAAGCAATCTTCTTTCACAGTCAGAAAGACCACCACAAAATGGATACACAGGTTTTGAAAAGGAGAAGATGAAGAAGAAGACGCAGAGGAGCTTCTTGTCCCGCTCTTAGCATGAAAATCAATGGACATGTCGTCATGACCAATGAATCTCCACCCAATCAAAAGATTCTCTGACAGAGATCAGAAGAAGGAAAAGAATACGAGTCATGAACCACATGTGGCATATGCCTATTATCCAAACCTTTTAAGATTGGCTATATAAAGCTTCTAATTCACACAACAAAAGTGAAACTATAAAAGTTGTAAATGTCTTCATGATTCACATTTGTGTCAAAGGCAATTGTACTCGAGATTTTGTATTCACCCATCGCATGAGGTTACTCCTACCCGAGCCGCATAGAGCTCAAAAGTGGTTGGTTTCATACATATAAATCTTGACATGTATTCAAAATAAGTTTGCACAAGAATTGGCTTGTGTGAGGGGTTCTCTGCCCGAGATTGAGATCTCAAAAGGAATTTGTGAGTGCATGGTGTAAAGTGTGCACATGATTGTTGCACCTTGAGGTTTGTCATACCTTTCTCGAACATCTAAGATTGTTCAAAAAGGATGGGGTACGTTCACCCGAGCAAGTGGTGCTCAAACGAACATTGTACACGCACATAAAACATGCATATGGTGGACTAGATGTGTCTAGTCATATAAACACTCCAATATAGCATTGAGGGGGAGTGTTAAGAAGTAGCGATTGCGGTCACGCAATGCTACATTGGATGGATGACAAGGTAAAATTAAACACCTCACTTAAGAGGGGGTGTTGGCATTGTAAGCTTCGGTGTTTGCAGGTGTGTATATGTGTAAGCACTCTTATGTGCTTAAGATTGTGTGCTGCATGAATATGGATGAGAGATGTGGAGTAAAGTGTGCCACATAGGGCACACATGTAAAGTGTGGGTTGTATGGTGCCACATAGGGCACACATGTAAAGTGTGGGTTGTATGGTGTCACATGGGGACACACATGGAAAGTGTGAGGGATCATTGATGGAGTATCTCCTCCTTTATATATGTAACCTGTGTATGCAATGAAATAGAAGAGAACATTTGTTGAGTGTGCATATTGTTTGCCTTCTCTTTGTAGTCATGGAGTTCCTTGTCTATTACAATCCTCCGTGATAGTGTATCAATCATTTTGTACACACCATGATCAACCCCACATTGGGATTCTTGACAAAAGAGACTGGTAGTAGCAGCAGATGTTGAATCAAGGCAGGACCCTAAGCGGCAAAGGATGGGGGCCTCCACGACTCCCATCCCCACAACTGTGATGCCACCCACTAACTACAATGACTACGTTGCAGAGCTTCTCTCCCAACTAGAGAAGGCCAAGGAGGAAAAAATAATAACGATGGCTAAGTTGGAAGCGGAGAAGGAGTCAGTGGTGGCCTTTCAACTAGAAAAAACTTGGCAAGTCGCCACGTACCAAAAAGAGATAAGTGAGCTAAAGGCCAACCTCAATGCCAAGGAAGAAAGGGAGAAAGCCTGGAGGTAGCAACTCGAAGATGAAAGCCAGGAACTGGTGGCACTACAGCATGAATATAAAACCTTGATAGTGCAGCACCAAGATTTGGAAGCCCAATTGCAAAGATTTTAGTCAGGCATGGAAGAGTTGGCCAAAAGAGAAGTAGAGAGGAAACAGGAACAGGCTGAGCATCACCGAGAGGTTGAAGACCTCGTAGTCAAAGTATTCTTGGAAATAGATGAGCAGGAGAGGTTGGAGAGAGAGATTGAACACTTGGAATACGAGAAGGAGGAGCTCACTCACATGGGGAAAGAATGGGAGTTGATCATAACATCCCTAGCATGCAGGTAGGGGGAGAGCTCCAAGGAGATGATGAAGAGAGCCGAAGAGTGGACAATCCACGCTAAAGAAAGGGTAAGAACCCTGGCACGCCGTTTGGCTAAACCAAGGAAAGACAAAACACTTGTGGAAAGCAAAGCAGAGGTTGCCCAAATGAGCTTCCAAATGCAACAAAGTGCCTTCTTGAATACCCTACTGGACGTCACCCAGGAAGAGCCATGGTGGCCGTGAAGAAGAAACTAGGAATGGCTCGTAGAGCACTAAAAGCAAGACTACATATGCCACCACAACCTAGCAGAGTTGGCCCATGCCTGGAAGAGCAATGCCACTATATCCTATTGGCATGCCTAACCCTGTAGGAAGTGGACGCTCTCAGATTCCGAAGAAGAGCAGTAGGAGCCAAGTCTAGAGAGGGAGATGGATGTGACCTTTGAAATGGGATCACACAAAGAAGAGCTTGTCCCACTGCCTCCTTCCCCGCGGCCTAAAGAGCAGCAACACGCAGAAACTTGCGCAGAAAGAAAGGCAACACTGAGGGAAAAAAGAAAACAATTGGTGGAGGAGACAAGGAGAAAATGGAATGCAAAGGGAGTAAAGGCACCCCTAGCACCTATCCCACCATGTGAGGATGACACCCCAACAAACTTCCATGCCGACCTTGTAATTTGGGAAAGGCAAGAAACGGCCAGGAATCCCTTCGATCTTAACTTTCGATTCCCCGCCGCCCTGCACAGTGTTTTACCCATCAAGGTGGTGGACGAGGTGACTAACATTAGAGGCAGACTTGGGTAGAAGTGGCTAGAGGAGAGAGCATAGAATCCGACATTATGGGCCATTGAAGATGCCAAATTTTGGCAAAATAAAGTTTTTGAAGTACCAAGATCCATGCCCGGCTACCTGGAGAAGAAGGGTCTACGACACCAACCTCAACACTTAGATGGCCTTTTGCAACACTCAACCCTTCAAGAGGAATGACCCAACCTTCATGCCCTACCCTTGAAGGGTCGGAGTGGATTTTGACTCCAGTGTCCCCACAGCCACTACGTCTTCCCTATGATCTATAACCCTCACTGTATTACATATGAAGATGCCTTCATCTTCACACCAAAAAACTTGTATGATACCCTAATCTAATTCACTAATGACTTCTCTTCATGTCCTGACCCTGTCTTTATTACTATTTGTAATTACCTTATACTTCTTAGGATACTCCTTAGGTAAGATCCCACCCCCCTGCAGGAGCACGGCCTCCCAAAACTCCATTTTGATCCTAATGCTATAGATAGTTACGCAATGGCTCAACTAATGATGTGAGCTGCTCTATCACCTTCATTCTGCTAAGCCCTACTAGAGGACATGAATGATAGTCACTTCACCCACTGCAATCATCCATTCCTCTCCACCACCACCCTTCAAGTCCACGTAAACCTCAAGGGGTATCTCCAAAGCTGTTGATTCCTTAATAAATCTATTAAGCCCTCTTCTCCACCTCACTCCGATGATGAAGATTAAACTTTTGTCTCAACTAAGTAACTGTATTATTATTCCACAAAAAAAATGACAAGAGAAAGAAAAAGGAAAAGATATCACGCGTTGCCACTGCAAGTTGCACATTGACTGCAGTCACTGCACCTAGGGGTCCTCAAGTTAGGAGCATCCGATGGCTTCGATCGGCCAGCTTCGTCCTTGACCCCGTAGCCTCATTTTCATCCCCCACTTCATGCTTAGGGCACATCAAGGGCAAGACATACCTAGGGAAGTAACACTCAACCTGTCACCCTAAGCTACATGCACTGCCCCGCCCTTATGCACAAACTAAGTCCTCACGTGAGTGGCAACGCCCAAGCTTGCTCCCAGTTCCACTAGCATCATGCGCACAATGCACCACATGACAATGAAACACACCGCTAGGTAGTGCTCCTTTTGTTTTTAGGTACAAACAAAGGCCCCAACCACCAACCCCGGAGACCCCATCATCCATGCAATGCACTCTCCATCTTATGCGACAATGTCACCATGCTAGTGAAACAAAGCAATGCACACTGAGGCAGCCCCAATCAAAAAGTGAATGAAGAAGATCATTTGGAATAGTGCAAGAGAACTGCGGAGGGCCAAGAGATGGATCCATCTAACACCATATTCAATTTTAAAGATGGATACACCCATTAGCCTCTTCCCCACCAAGATCTATTCAACACCATTGTCAATTTCATAGCCATAAATCCCTCTAGCACTAGGGATCATATCCAATGCAAGGGCCTTCCAGCTCTAGAAATCCCTCCAATAGGCCCATAAATCCCTCCAACACCAGGAATCATATCCAACGCAAGGATATTCTAGCTCCAGAAATCCCTCCAATAGGCCCATAAATCCCTCCAGCACCAGGGATCGTATCCAACACAAGGGCCTTTCAGTTCCATAAATTCCTCTAACATGTCCATAAATCCCTCTAGCACCAGGGATCATATCCAACACAAGGGCCTTTCAGTTCCATAAATCATTCTAACAGTTCCATGAATCCCTCTAGCACCAGGGATCATATCCAATGCAAGGGCCTCTCAGTTCCATAAATCCCTCCAAACCACCCCCCAACATTGCTTGTATACAACCTAAAAAAGTCACCTAGTTACCCCAACACCACTGTCCGACTCACCACCCAACAAGTGCCATGGGACTAGCACTCAACTAGGAGGGGGTAATGTTAACCCTCAGATGAACAAGGTGAAAAATCTAGAAAATCTAAAGCAGAAGATAGGGCCAAGGCAAAAGTAGAATGGAGAACAAAGGCACACTAGGAAAAATCGGGAAACACAAGAAGTGTGAAAAATTCCTAAATCAAGGAGAGGTGCAGAAGAAAAAGTGCAAGTCAATACTTTTGTAAAAGAGCGCAAGGTGCACCATTATTTATTTTAAGAGCATCGGGCTCTGACCTATGTAAATTGTAAATGTAGATGAGCTGTAGGAAGTAAGCTAGGAAGATAGGAGAACAATGGAAAAAACATGTAAAAAGGGATTTCTAGATGGGATCCCATTATTCATTTGTCCATGCTATGCTCTCTATGTAGGGTTTCCACATGGATAGCATGGTCAAGGACATTGTTGATGATAGAGCGAGTTAGTTTAGAGTTTTCAGGTAAGGTCTCATAAATCCTTTCATTGCAAATGCCTTTGATGAAGGCCTTTATGACTACCATGGGTGTGGATCCCTTTGCTAGGGTATGCATTTAAATAGGCTCATGACCTTACAGATATAATCTATCATACTCTGACCGTCCAAAGGGGATTTAGGGCTTTGTATATAAAGTTCAAAAGATGAATGAGAGCTGATTCTTTTGGTGTGTGGCAACAAGAGACTCACCTTTTTCTCTTCTTATCTTCTCTTTGCTAAATTGTGTGTGCTTGAGGGAGGGAGTGTGAGAGTGTGAGGGAGTGAGGGTGAGGGATCAAGAAGGTGAAGCTCTCCACTATCTCCTCTCTTATTCTTCTCTCTTCTTCTCTTCTCTTCTCTTATCTCGTGTGTGGCTATGGAGGATGGAGCTTGGAGGTGGAGGCTTGAGAATGCTTGAGCTTGCATCAAGAATCTTGGAGGTATCATAGTGCTTGAAAGAGGAAGCAACTCGATCGGGCATCAAGGTAAGCCCACTACACTCATAGAGAAGGATAGCACATCAGCTATGTGAGAGGTAGCCATTAGTGCTCGCTTGAAACGCTTAAAAATAAGCAATCCGTGGGTCTTGGCGGTTTCACCTCTACATACACGCTCGAGTATCAAGTCCTAAAGTATAAAAAAGATATAAATAAAAAGTATTCAAAAATCAAAGACCAAGCTATAGAAGCCCTCACCTTGTAGGAGTTATTGGTCCAATTGTTATAGGTCAAGTAGGCATGTTAGATCACCACTTAGGATGCCTTCTTTGATTGTTCTTTTTAGTTGGAGCAGTTGGTTAGTGACTAGCTCTCGATCTCTGTCAAACTATACTTGGCCTATCCCTTATGGATCTTTATGCCTTGATTTTGTCAGGGATAGGGTGTGAGTTGTTTTTGTGTTTTGTTATGTATTTTCTTTGAAGTAACTTGATGCTCTTTATGATTGTTGTATGTGTAGATTAGTTTGTGGGTTTGACATGTCGAATCACCCTATCCCATGGTCACCAATGAGAGCAGGATTTTACGACCAAAGAAAGCTAAAAATGTGCCAATTTTTGTCAATTTGAGGCAGGAATTTTAACTCGCTAGAAGTGGAGGATGTAGACTCGATAATTTTAAGCAATCATAGAAGGCAAGATTTAATATCACTTCGAACGGTGAATCTTACAGTGGTCTTGTATTTTTCATAATTTTTCTAGGTGCCGAAATGAAGTGGAATAAGTTCTACGTAGTGAGGGACTCTAAGATGGTAGGGCAAAAATTTTCATGCTTTAAATCGGATGCCAAAAACTGGGATAGCCAAAGCTTGGGCAAAAAGGAGTGAACAAATTGAATGTAAAGGGACTTTAATAGTGAAGGGTTGTGGCCTTTGGGACCTTAGGCCCAAAAACTTTTCACATGGGGAGGCGTTTTTTAGGGGGTGAAAAAAAAAATAGCACCATTCTGACACAATGCCATGAAAAATGGAAGGGGCGACTATGGTGGCTGATGAACGAGCCTATAATTTGATTGCTCCAACCTACTTCATAATTTTTTCACTCCATATCGTCGGTCTTGGCTTCTTAAATGATGTATGGATTGTGGAGATACAAGTTCAATCTTTCTCTCTCCTCCAATGGGCTATTCATATGGGAAGAAATTTGGATTCTTTTTTACATTTCATGATGCAAATCCTATTCATATACGATGAAGATTTGTTTGAAGCTTTGTTGTGATGTGTTTGAGAGCTATGAACTATAAAATGTAGAACCTATGTTTGTGCGTGTGAGTTATCAGTTTTTGAAACCCCACAATGCATGTTTTAAGTGGAAAAATGATGGTTTTTTTGGATTTGGGTGATAAAATCATGTTCATATGGGATAAAATAAATTTGATGATGGGTTAGAGTATGAATTAATTTCTTGAATTACTAAAACTAGAAAACATGATATTTAATATAAAGAAAATAAGAGAAATTTTCCAAAAAATGTGGTTTTGGGGCAAAGAAAATAGGAAAATTTTAGTTTTGTGTCTAAAATTTTATAGATATTAAAGTCATATTTTTGCAAGTATAAAGGAGATAAAGCATGATGATTCAGTTTATCCTCGTTTATATGTCATAGTGTGTATTTATCACTTTCTATATAAAGAAAAATTACATGAAATACCTACCCATAAAATGTGAAATCTTAAACGGTACGAAGAAAGGGATTGTGGGAGTTAAGTATAATTTGAATTCTAATTTTTTGCATATTCTAGCACATAGGATTCATTGGATTTAAGTTATAAAAAGGGCAGTAGCATGAGCTATTCCGGTGCTACCTTTAGCAATGAAGCAATATGCTAGAGTGAAATCATGAAAGGGTTGCATGTGCACATCCACACTAATTGATTTATAAGTTTACTTGTTTGAGCACATATGTCATTCACATTGCATCTGTATTTTAATACATGGTATAAGGAGAACTATCTCCTAGATGCATAGCACTTGATTTCAAACTATTGATCCATGATGAGTATGAAGCTCCCTATGATGTAGGTTTAGTACAATCATTTTCTTGGGGACTAATTTGGTGAGGATTATATTACCTCCTAGAACAATTATTATGAAGAGTGTACTTTGTGCGTATGTGTTATCTATTGAATCGTCGTCACATCCTGGGCTAATCCTTGGGGTGTAGAAGAGCTGTAGTTGGGCCATAACGATAACTTGGGGGGTGCTCCCTTCATTCCTAATACAAGGTGCTAGTCATTGATATATTTAGATACTCCATTTGCTTGGAGTCAAGAAAGAAGGGCATCACGTTGGACTACAATCTAGAGATAGTATCTACAAACGCATTATTTTGATAAATCTGTTTCATAGGTTCCATACACTCCTAGTCACAAGGCCATGGGGTTGTTTGGGTAAGTTTAGGAGGCATGGCTAGAGCCCTAGAGCTAGTGTTGGGCCCATTTTTGGTCTCGACATATGGTCCCATGCCAAGTTAACATCCCCCACACTTCTCCATTCACACAGAAGGTCATGAAAGAGATGCATTTTTTTCCCACTATTTGTCATTGGGGTGTTTTCAAAACATATGATAGGATTTCCAAGAGCTTTCACTAGAAGGGCCTATGAAGAGATGCCAAGGATTTTATGGCTAGTTGTGTACCATACCAATAGAATAATGACAACATGCTTAGACTAGTTGATCTCTTACATCCCCTGTCTATTGTAGTGGGAGCTCACACTCAGCCGCGCCAAGACCCACGGATGGCTTATTGCTTCAAGCGTTTCAAGCCGAATGCTAATGGCTACCTCTCACATGGCCTACGCGCTCTCATGCCTACCGGGTGTAGTGAGCTTACCTTCATGCCGATCGAGTTGCCTCCTCTCCCGCACACTCTGGTAGCTCCATGATCCAAGTGCAAGCTTCAAGAAAGCTCGATCCTCCCACTCCAAGCTCCATTTCCACGAGCAAGATAAGAGAAGAGAAGAGAAGAGAAGAACAGAGGAGAAGATGGAGAGCTTCTCCACCCCACGGTCCCTCACACTCACCCACTCACTCCCTCACACTCTCACACTCCCTCTCTCAAGCACAAGCTCAAGCAAGCAAGGACAAGAAGAAGAAGAAGAAGAGGAGAGCTACTTTTGGCCACACACAAGAATGAGCTTCTCATTCACTTTTCAACTTTATATACAAAACCCTAAATCCCTTTTAGGTGGTCATCCCCTTATCCCCTTTTTTACATGGCGGACTATGGCCTAGGCCCTTTTTCCCATTTCCCTTCTATCTTCCTAGCTTCCTTCCTACCGCCCATCTACCTTTACAAATTGCACGGGTGAGAGCCCAGTGCTCTTTAAATTAAACTATGATGCGCTTGTGCTCTTTTACAACAGTATTGATTTGCACTTTTTCTTGTGCGTCCTTTTTTTTTATTTAGGACTTTTCTACATTTTTTGTGCTTCCATATTTTTATTGGTGCGCCTTCATCTTCTGTTTCACTTTTGCCTTGGCCTTTGTCTTCTGCTTTAGCTTTTTCAGATTTTTCACCTTGTTTTTCTAACGGTTAACATTACCCCCCTCCTAGACGAGTGCCAGTCCCATGGCACTCACCGTCGTAGGTAGCATAGAGACATTGGTGGCTGCCGTGGATGAGTGTTGGTGATGGTGTGGAGGAAGGTCGTTGGGGGCACGTTGGTGGCCTAGGTGGCTGGTGGTAGGGTTATTGAAGTTGGTGGTAGGGCTGTTCTTTGTTGGGGATTCGGCACATGACGATTCTTGGCGGGCCTGTAGGACGATAAAGGATAAGAATTCAAAGTTGGGTGTCGATGAAGAGTGAATGACACTGTTGTTGGAGTCTTCAATACCTGCAATTGAAAACCTCTCATAGGTGGTCTCTCCCTAGGGGTAGTGCTAGTCTTCTTTATTGTGCACAAAACATAGTGCAATTAGTTTGGGAGACAGGTCGAACTCTAAACAAGCTGAGAGTATTGTCCTGCACTTGAGGACCCAAACTGTGTATATACTTCGGTGCAGATATTATGTGAGTACTCGTGCACACTTAGATATTACGTAGTTAGAAGACCGTGGGCTAGTTTCTCGTAACAATGTGTGGATGAAGCAAAGTTGTCCATGTTGAGAAGAAGTACACGTGAAGGTATATGAGACATCCTTTGCATTGTGACTGCACGACGTAGAATAATTGAATACAGGGACACCGTACTTTCGGTAGCTAGAAGCTATTGGACTTGCTTGATGAGGACGGTGTACTTTTCATGGCCAATCGTGCGGTGCTTACCACAATTGATTGCAATGGTATTAAGGCAGAGTGCAAGAGGGAATTGTGCAAGTGGGTCAGTGTGATAGGTCTAACCATAGGCGAGACAAGCTCCCTAGGTATGTCCTGCCCTTTATGTGCCCTGAACAATTGTGGGTGATGCTAAAGAGCTGGGGAACTAGGGATGGAGCCAGTCAACCAAGGTCACTGGACGTACCTAATTTGAGGACCCCTAGGTGATGTGCTATGATCATGGGTGCTTCTTATCTTTTCGTTCATTTCTTTTTTTTTCTGTTTTCTTTTTTGTTTCTTTTTCTTGTGCTTTTTTCTTTCTTTCTTTCTTTCTCTTCTCTTTTCTCCTCTTTTTGTTTTTTTTTTGGACTTGCCTGAGTACAACCATTGCAATATGTTGAGGCTATCAACCTTTCAATGGGTTGGGAAATATCAAGCTTCGACGGCTCAGGAAATGGATATTACAGTGATGATTGTGCCCTAGCTTCGTTGTTAGAGAAGCAGTTGTCCCATACACTTGAGATATTGTAAACCTCTTTGCGACACGCGATGTTGGTAGAATTGAGGTAACAACTGTCGTGAGCCAACTATAGAGCTTGACCCAGAAAGAGAGCGTAGCCCATGAATATGCTTTGGGCCATGCGATGTGGGTGGTCGGCAAGGGTGATTTTTGCTTTTGGTAGCGTGGCTTTTTCGCGGCTCTTTGTGGGGTCGATGGTCTTGCGATGATCGGGCATTGAACACTTTCGCACAAAGACTTGTATCATCCTACATCCACTTGTCACTTCATGAGAGTACATGCATGGTATATGCCGCAATAGTAATAAAACAGTGCAACGCAAGGAGACATCACTTATCTGAATTCCATGGTGTTGACTTAGATACTTATCACCTGCGCTTGATTGCTTTTTCTTTTGCTAAAGACGTGAAATATATTAAACACAGATATGAAAAGTTTGTACAATTGGTGAATATGTCAATACTTAACCATTTAAAGACAAAAAGTCATAGCCAGGTAGCATTTGATAATCGTTTTATACAACATGGGGCAACTCTATTTGTACGAGGCGGGGCGAGTCTGGGTAGTCAAGCGACTGAGGCTGTGCTGATGAGGGGCTCCTGTGAGGCTGGGAGGGGAACATGTCGGCTGGGACCCGGATGCTGTAGTCCCTGGCCGCAACTGTTTCCAGAATGCTTTTAAACAATGCGTCAAATTCTTGCTTGTCTCGAGCTACTCTCTCCTCTTTCGAGCACCTGGTGTTCGAGCGTCTAGTAGGAGCCTGCACGGTTGGTGTTTCCATGCCCTGTGTGCTCCCTTGAGCTTCTATTTCCCTAGCCTTGGGATCTTTTGGCCTATGTCCAGGCCAGTGTCGCTTCGTTTCTTTGCATACCTTTTAAGGGTAGGTACGTAGCATTCCGGCGGAGGCGCTTTTGCTACATGCTCCTTTCAACGGCGGATAGCGTCCTTGCAAGCCAACTGCACTAGGTGCTCCATGTCAGCTATTGTAAGGGGACCTACAAAATGCGAAGCAAGGATTAGGCCTCGAGGCAGGATAAAACTATTTGCATGGAAGGGATTATACAGTGGGTTATCAAGCGCATATGATAAGGAGGGGAGAGGTGAGGCATGCAGTGTTTGTTGTAGAGGGATGGCCCCCATGATGATGTTCATTTTGCCTCTAGCCATTAGCAGATATCCGCTTATGCTAAGTTGTGTGGACTGGTTGTCATGGAGTGGGGTAGGGCTCATCCTCGGAAGGATAGACTGGAAAGGGGGAAAGGTCTATAGAAAGGGACGGTACCCCGTCTACACCATCAGAGTTGTTGGTCAAGGCTTCCTAGGGCGGTAATGAGGGTTGCATGCCCTTCACTTGGAGGTGGGGATGGTCACACGACTTTTAAATGTGTGATGAGAGGAGGACCTGAGGAGCTTAGCCTGTCAAACCCAAATCTTCTCCTTGCGCTTGACTTTCATTGCTTGTGTGTGTTGATATTGTCTATACAGGGTCACACAAAAATCATTGTTTATTTATATACATATTTACAAATCCATGTCACTTCACGAGGATAAAAGCCAATTTTAGAACTCCGGATTGTACTAAAGTGTGGCACACGCATCTAGTACTTGGGACAGCTTACTCAATATCGATAGATATTTTGCAACATCGAGTAGCATTGAACCTTGTCCGAGTCTACTGGCAACATGTAGCTCCTCCTCAGTGAGAACCTTATCAGCCAAAGAGTTCTCTTGCCTAGTTCTAGCTAAGTTCATACCCCGAATGGCAGTTAGCACTCAAAAGGAACTTGGCATCACATAGGTTGGGTCTCTTTGAGACTGTCATTTGGCCAATCGCTCTTCTGAGACTGTCATGATTTGGGCTCCTAGTTTGGCCATTGCAACACGGTTTTCAAACCAACATTTCTCAAATTGACTTTGACCCTTCGATTGTCGCTTTAGTTGCTCTATCTCTAAGAGATTTGGTTGGTAGAGCACATCATTGAATGTTACAGTTAAGCGTAGTTTGTCAGCTTCCTCGTCAGAGATGAGTCGCATGCCTTCATGCAGGAGCCTATCATAGTGCTTGTTAAGATGTTCTTGCTCTTCCCAGGATAGGGAAAATGGCAAGTATTCTCCAAGCTGCTCCTTAGGGAATGCGCCCATGTCCGCAAGGATGTAGACACATGCAAGCACCTTGAGCTTAGCATCCAACTCAGTTAAGCATTCTGCAATACTTCTATGTTCAACGAGAGCTTGCTCGGTTGCTATCTCATGCAAGGTTCTAGGAGTTTGCCTAGGCTTTAGCATAGCTAGGGGCTCAAGCCTAGATGAGCAAGATTGGTCAACGTTAGCATTGCTTGTGCTCTCGGGGATTGTGTGTTTTTCCTGAGGTTTTGCTGCTATTTTGTCATGGTTCTCCTCGGATGTGACTGGTATAGATTTGTCACCCTGTTGTGACAGAGTTGTATCCACTCTTGATTGGTCGATGCGAGTTCTATTGTCAGTGGATTGAGTGTTGAAAGCAACTATTGATGGCAACGGGTGCTTTGATTTTTCAGAGCATACGGATGTGTCTGAGGTTTCGTCGCTATTAGGAGAGACATCAATGGGTTCATTGGTGGATGGACTTGATGCTTTATTCCCTAGCTCTCCAGCGCTCTTGGTCTCAATGCTCTTGGGGTCCACAACCACCTGTAGCTGCTGTTGTTTTCGTTGTTTTCTCCTCTTTTTCTTGGTCAGTGAAGGTGCATAACTTAATGACTCAAGACCTTGAACTAGGTCAGCCGTTGATGTGCTTGGTTGGGCCTCAACTTTCCCATGCTCTGATGTGTCCTCATGGGACATAGTCATGGCCTACTGAATAGCCTTGCTAGGTTGTGAGGATACAACTACCTCCCTTTTTGGAGAGTCTAGCTCTTCCCTTCTATTTAACTCCTTCAGTCTAGGCTTTAGGCGCTTTGGAAGTTCTGGAGTTGTTAATGAAGTTGGTTGCGATACCTCCTCCACAGGTAAACTACTAAGGACACGTTCCGCAGGACACATTGTCACAGCCAAGGGCTGTGACTACTGTGATCCCTAATTTGAAGTAGTAGCAGCTAGTTCAGTGGACTTGCTACTATTGGTGGATTGTGGTGTCAAGTCCTTAGGGAAATTGGAAGTGGTCGTATCTTTTTTTGCCCTTAGAGCATTCACTTGCATAGATCGAGTATCAGTTGAGCTAGCCATGGTGGATTGCACAGGCATATCCTTAGGTTGAGAGCTAAGGGTGATGTCGTGTCCTGCCTCTTGGACATTTGAAAGCTCTGATATAGGTAGATATTGGGATTGAGTAGCCGCACTTGACGAGTGTTGTGCTTCTTATGTCCATTTAGGGGAAGAGGGTGTAGGAGACTTGGGACTCCTAAGTGGCTTTGACACTGGCTGGGAGATTTGCTCGTGGCTGTTAGATGATTTTGCTATTTGCTTTGTTGAGCATTTAACCTTGCCATGAGCAATGTTGTGCCTATGATGCCTGCTATCCTCTTGGGGAATCAAAGGCTCCTTGGGCACTAGTGGCTTTTGTGTATCCTCAATGATTACATCTGATGTCTGCTTGTCAAGCACGCTAGGCTGAGGATCTACTGTCCAATTGGTCCCGTTGGGTTTCTTGATTTCGACCATGAGGGGCTTGGTCACTCCACTGTTTTTTACTTGAGACTTGGTTTTTCGCTTAGATCTCCTCCTACGCTTCTTTGCTCTTGATACGATCTGGCCTTCAGTTGACAAAGGAGGTTTAGTAGGGGGTTTTGGTACCCAAATCCATCGGTTACCTGCATAATACCCTTGAGCACGTAGCAACGCTTTGGATATCCATCGCGGCATTGTATTGACTCTCCATTGATACCTTCGTCTATAAGGCTTGGGCTTCTTTTGGGGTCTTCTACGATATTTGTAAGTCCAAAGGCCCTCCTTGGCATTGTCTCCTAATCTTCTTGTTTCAAGCATGGCCTCACTCACTGGTTCTCGTTGTTTGACCTGTGCTTGTATTAACTCTTCCAACAAGTCCTTGCTCTTGTCAGCAGGCTTGACTGTTATGTCAGCACCTTGCTTGCCTTTCCCTTGAGGTTCGATGAGGTCACCCTTGCTAAAGGTCGTGACTATCCTTACACCCGGTAGTGTCAAGTGTATCCTCTGTGCTACATAGTCAGCCTCACACTTGGTCACCCTTTTGAAGGGTCTTCCAAGGAGGGTTCCCTTCTCACAATTAGCACTATTTGGAGGAACATGAAATATGATAGGCAAGCTTTCAGTTTCAATTGTCGCAAGGATTTTGCACTTCCCTATGAGTGCTTGTGGGTGTCCCCCGTAAGGGCTAAGAGTTGCATTAGTCGGTGTGAGCTCTGGTTGGCCTAGTAGGGTCCATGATTCATAGGTCAAGATATTAAAATATGCTCCTTCATCAATCAGAGCATCGATAGTATGCTCTCTTTTCGCGGTGAGTTTGGCCCTAAGATAAGCAAGTGGTACTATGTCTTCATCTTTTGGGTCTTGGCTTGTAAATTTAAGCCTTCTGACAAATGCCCTTGAGTCCCCAACTGTACGACCAGATGTGGATTCTCCACTAGTGCCTTGGATCGTCAGTGTAGTGCTATTTAAGGAGCATCTATCGTCAGGACTGTCATATCTAGTCATTCTCGCTATTGTAGCTTGATGTTGTTGCTTTTCGCTTTGACTAGATACAATCCGAATATAACACGTATGTGTTTTTGCAGTGTGGCCTTTTTGCCCTTGTTGGCTAGATGGGCCCAGTGAGGTTCTAGGGTCTCTGTTTGTCTTTGTTTGGGTATGGGCTTCTGTTTGCTGCTTTTTGCAAGTGAAGATCTATGCTTGTATAGAGCCATTACTACACTAGGGCCTAATCCAGAGGACCTGTTGCGGTGCGCATTTTCTCTCCAGCCTACCAGGGGAGGTGCAGAGGGGGTAGAGCCCCCTCTGCGGGGGTCCAGGGGGGCAGTCCCCCCGGCCCGAAGGGCCATTATGGTAAATACCATGCATGATTGGGAAGACCTCTGGTAGCTAATTTTTGAACTATTTACTGTGGATTTTAGCCTAGTGATAGATCTATGATGTGCCTTTTCTGGAGTCTATTTTGGTGGTGGCAACTCAGTTTCTGGCCAAAATGGAATTCTGGAAAAATTGTAGTTTTTGGGCCGTCCCAAATTCGGTCGGCCGAGGGCCGAGGGCCGAGTGGGTGTGGGCCGAATGGGCCGAGTCGGCCGGGCCGAGTCGGCCGGGCCGAGTGGATCGCTCGGATGGATTGACTCGATGTTAGGGCCGAGTTGTCTAGGCGGAGGGCCGAATGTGAATGGGCCGAGTCAGCCGGCCAGGCCAAATGAGTTTTTGGGCCAAGTCGGCCGGGGCCGAGGGCCGATTGTGGGGTTCAGCCCAGAATGGCCGTCACTCGGACAGGCCGAACGCGGCACAGTTTTGGCAGATTTGATGAATAATGCTTCGTTTTTTATTATTTTGGTCTTGAGGGGTCAAACAAACTTGCAAAATGCAAGAATAGACATGAACGAAGGATTCTATATCCCTGGGATAGCAAATAACCTCCAAAGTACAAATCGGCAAGCAAATCAAACCCTCTTTCCCTGTTTTGACAGCAGAAACCCTAATGCTTATTTTCTTTGTTTTTCTTTGTTTTCTCCTACTCTAATGCATCCAAATCACAAAGTAAATACCTACACTACTCCATCTCACAACATAAACCTCAAAAACGTAAATAACCTACTTGCCAAGGAGATCGAATACCATCTTCAACCCCCTCACTTCCTACCTATCTCAAGCACCGGTTCGGGGAAAACCCTACTTCAATGCTCGATGTGGAGCGGGCAAGTACTCAAGGCTTGAATCCGTTGGTCCCAGCAACGGAACCAAAATGTAGTGGCCGCTCACACTCAGCCGCCAAGACCCACGGACGGCTTATTGCTTCAAGCGTTTCAAGCCGAATGCTAATGGCTACCTCTCACATAGCCTACACGCTCTCATGCCTACCGAGTGTAGCGAGCTTACCTTCATGCTGATCGAGTTGCCTCCTCTCCCACACACTTCGGTAGCTCCACGATCCAAGTGCAAGCTTCAAGCAAGCTCGATCCTCCCACTCCAAGCTCCAATCTCCATTTCCGCAAGCAAGATAAGAGAAGAGAAGAGAAGAGAAGAAGAGAGGAGAAGGTGGAGAGCTTCTCCACCCCACGGTCCCTCACCCTCACACACTCACTCCCTCACACTCTCACACTCCCTCTCTCAAGCACAAGCTCAAGCAAGCAAGAAGAAGAAGAAGAAGAAGAAGAGGAGAGCTACTTTTGGCCACACACAAGAATGAGCTTCTCATTCACTTTTCAACTTTATATACAAAACCCTAAATCCCTTTTGGGCGGTCATCCCCTTATCCCCTTTTTTACATGGCCGAGGCCCTTTTTCCCATTGCCCTTCTATCTTCCTAGCTTCCTTCCTACCGCCCATCTACCTTTACAAATTGCACGGGTGAGAGCCCGGTGCTCTTTAAATTAAACCATGATGTGCTTGAGCTCTTTTACAAAAGTATTGATTCGTGCTTTTTCTTGTGTGCCCTTTTCCTTTATTTAGGACTTTTTTGCATTTCTTGTGCTTCCATATTTTTCTTGGCACACCTTTGTCTTCCGTTTCACTTTTACCTTGGCCTTTGTCTTCTGCTTTAGCTTTTTCAGATTTTTCACCTTGTTCGTCTAACAGTTAACACCTATTCTCAAAGGGAAATGGGCACATATCATTATGGATTTCATTACTAGCATGCCCATCACCAAGAAAGGATGGAACAATATATATGTGGTCATTGACCACCTCATTAAGGCTACCCACTTTATTCCTACTAAAACTCAATATACCGCATCTCACGTGGTCACTCCATTTATGGAGCTTGTGTTTAATTTGTGTGGGTTACTTTAAAAGGAGGATATATATGTGGTCATTGACCACCTCATTAAGGCTACCCACTTTATTCCTACTAAAACTCAATATACCGCATCTCACGTAGCCACTCCATTTATGGAGCTTGTGTTTAAGTTGTGTGGGTTACTTTAAAAGGAGGATTTTGTTTGACATCAATTAGTTGGAGAGGTTGCTACTTAAGTTGTGAAATTTGAGAATTTGCTCTTTCTAATGATTTGTATTCTAAGAATCAAACATTGATCATGCAAATAGTGAATATTGAATACTCAAACTTAGACTCTCTCACTATTAGAGAGGTTGCTAGTTAAGTCATGAAATTTGAGAAATTTCTCTTGCTAATGATTTGTATTCTAAGAATCAAACATCAATCATCCGAGTAGTGAATTTTGAATACTCAAACTTAGACACACACACACGCGCGTGCGCACGCACGCACGCACGCACACACACACACTCTCTCTCTCTCTCTCTCTCTCTCTCTCTCTCTCTCTCTCTCTCTCTCTCTCTCTCTTTCTCTCTCTCTCTCTCTCTCCGGATTTTTATAGATGGACGCCCCACCAAATAGGGGGGCGTGGCCTATGAGACAAGGTAGAGGACTATACAGGAGACCCCGATACGTGTGGCAGTTTGGAACTGCAACGGCTCCCTATGGTCACAACCGGACAGACTTGAGGAGATTTTACCCGACCATGATGTTATATGCCTCACAGAGACACATGAGAGCCCAGAGAGAGGGCTTCCACGCATTACAGGATTTGAGTGGGTATCTGCATATCGGGCTACTACTAGGCAGAGTACATCTAGGGGCTCAGGAGGGGTGGTAGTTCTATTCCATCAGGGGATACAGAGACATATCCAGTTAGTGAGACGAGATGAGGAGGCCAGTTACATATGGATCAGAGTGCAGATATCAGATGAGAGATGGATCTATATGGCAGTATGCTACTTTTCACCACGAGGGTCCAGATATGCTACTACGCAGGGTGATATTCAGGCCAGAGATTCCCCCTCCCCTTATTCACAGCTCTCAGAGGACATTATTCTGTATTCTAGTTTGGGTGAGGCCTTCCTTATGGGAGACTTCAACGGGTGCACACAGAGCCGACAGTGTGAGAGTTTTGATATGGAGCAGCCAGAGATCATGAGAGCATTAGACCCTGAGGAGTTGGGGATCAGTCGGGAGTCAGCAGATACTGGGCCAGACGCCATAGGGTATGAAGGGCATTTACTTGAGCTTGGTAGTAGACATCATATCGTTATTTATAATGGGATGGCACGATGGCCATATTCAGGAGGTCTTACATGCTTCCCACATGGGGGGGGGGGGGGGGGCGAGAGTACTGTAGATTATCTACTCGGACCAATGAATGGGATGCATACTATCAAGTCCTTCGGCCTTGGGAGACTTCCACTCGGTGCCGATCACACCTTTCTCAGTTTCTCACTCCTCACCTCATTACCATCACCACCTGCAGATATCATATCCCACATGCATACTACCATACACTTCACTCATGAGCTCTCACATGTTTACTGACAGCATCTGGAGGAGCACATCATGTCACTTGATCCATACACACCCCTTGATACACTGACCACTGATATCACATGCATTCTGCATGATTCTGCTACACTCAGTTTTCCACATCACACATACACGCACCCCCCTCGGACCGGTACCATGCCACAGAACAGGTGGTATGATGATGAGTGCAGAGATCTACGTCGACAACTACACGATTTGGAGGCCAGAGGAGAGATCACACACAGATAGGCGCAGAGACACATGCACCGCTTGACCCGTCGTAAAAAGCGGGAATGGGAGGAGGAGAGATATTGGGATATATACCACCTTCTTAGGAGCAGAGATTGTGCAGAGGCATGGAGGCAGATCAGAGAACCACGCTCACCCACACCGATACATGACCCTGCAGTATGGCATGGATACGCACAAAGTTTATATCATGTACCCGCACAGCCGCTGATACACAATAGGAAGCTCTACCATTCACTATGTCTATGGTCTTGATAGAACAACATTACCTTAGCTTTACCAAAAGGCTCATATATCAGTAAGAGTTTATTCTTGCGCACAATTATTCTAATACACTATGGCTTATAAGATCTTTTGTAGGTGTATATTTACCATTAGTGAGAACATAAATTTACAACAATTTGCATGTGACCTTATCTTAGATGGATGATGAATTTGGGACCATTGTGAACAAAATATTAATGTGCTTCAACTCATTGTCAAGCACATCAACAACTTTAAAATTTGCTTCCGATTTTATTTGACTACTATTCATTAAGGCTCAATGTTGGATGGATGCTATTTTGGTTAGTTTCTTGATTAGTAGAACAAATCACTATAATATATATATTACTTATATTAGAATAACTTGCTCTAGGAGATCAACAACTTCTAGCATGCATTTTAAAAAGAGGTTGAAAATATCTTAAATAAAAATATTTATAAAATAAAACTATATTTTTATTTAAATTATAAATATACCTATTTTTAAAATATGTATATAATTAACCTACTTTATTTAGTACCATCTTTTAAAAAATGTTTAGATATTAATATTACATAGGTTTTCTTATTTATAATATAGGAAAAATACGTTAATGATTAAGAAAGATAAAACAATACATTTTATTCAACTATAACCTATCAAGTTTTAACCTTTAAAAAAACAAATAAATTTTTATATAGATTTTAATTATTTTATGAATTGACCTTATATCCAAAATTTACTAATGCTGATTGAGTAAATTAAATAGATTTTTTTAAAAAATTACTTCATTATTTGTCGAGAGTGAACCTTCTATATATTATTTGCTTCATGATAATACTACTAGGTTAGTCTCCTTGAAATTTTCTTATGCTAAATGATCTCATTGAGTAAGAAAAGAATCAATTCTAATGCATTCAAGTTGGGTATTCTTCCTCATTAGTAAATTCATAATTCATTCCATACAAGTGTTTTAAAACTCTTCAATGAAATACTATATGTGACTCCATTTTTAGATGATCCTTCATTGCTAGAAAAAGACATAGACATCCCAAGTTATCATTAACCATGATTAGACCACTACTAAATAAGTACTTAAAATAATAGAACCTTAATTGAATATAATAACAACTCTATTGAAGCATCCTAGCTAATTTAGAGTTCATTGCTAATTTTAACTTATGATGACTATCTAGTATGCTAACTTCAACTTATAGCTACCTAATGTTTACATACCATTGCTAAATTCGACTTATGACTATCTAGTATCTACATACCATTCATACTTACATTAATGTTCGATGGACACATATTTGCCATATGAGATACTATTTTGATAAAATTAATGGCTACTTTATTTTCATAGGGTATATACAAATTCACCCCATGTGTTAGTACATAGGCATTCTTATTTTGGTGTAGATTTATCGCATGAAACATCACTAGGATCATGTGGCTTGCCATGATGGCAAGCTTAACATGTGCAAATGCTAATAATAAACTACCTAGCTAGATAGGTCTACATGTTTAGTCTTAGCATGTCTATGGTTATTATGACCCTCATATGGCCACTGACTTTTCACTTATTGTACTTGGGTAGTTACAACAACCTACAACTAGCTTAGTTATAGCACTAATCAATCAGTATAATTAGTTATATACTATTTGATTTAGTAGACCACTTTTATTTATATTGTGTCTTACCTATAGTTTGTGTGCATCATACTATATGAGGAAAAAAGATGAAAAACTAGCAAGAAAATGTTTTGGCCTCCATCTCTCTTCTTATGTTCTTAAGTGAGCTTCATTGCAAGGAGAATGGAGATTGCACAAAAAAAGTGAGAGAGGGAGAGAGAGAAGCTACTATGTTTGTGATGCCTCCAATAGCTCTCTTGTGAGAAACGCCTTATTGTCTTATCACTCAAAGAATAAAGAATGTGTACATATATACCTAGGGTGAGTGAGTAAGATGGGCAATTAGCCATATTGGTATTTGCCTCAATAACCTTTCACTTAAAGGTCAATGTGCCTTTAAGGAAGACAACAGAATGTCATTGAGAGAATGTGTGAGGTATAGTACATATGAGTTATTCTTACCCAATGCCTATCAACTCCTTGCAATGTCCAAACTTTTCAAGGGAAAGGCTATTGTGAGAAAGTTTGCATGGTTATCATCAATATGCACTTGGATAATACTAAATCACTTATCCTCAAGCACTTAATAAATGAAGTGATACCTCACTTCTATGTGCTTGGTTTTCACATGAAACAAATGATTCTTTACCAACATGATAATACTTTGACTATCATTATGCAACAATGGCATGTCTTCACGAAGACCCAAGTCTGCCACTCAATAAGTCATATGGCTTCTTTGCACACCTCTATGGCTACAATATACTCAGTTTCAGTGGTAGATAATGCCATGCATTTTTGCAAGAGTAACATCCATGAGATTGCACCCCCATACAAGGTAAAAATATAACTTGTAGTTGACTTTTTATTGTCAACATTCACTGCATAGTTTGCATCTGTATATCCAAGTACACCACTGCTACTTCTCCCAAAGCATATGCACATATCTCTTGTACCACTCAAGTACCTCAAGATACCTTTCACTACCTCCCAATGCTTACTAGGATTTGACATGTGCCTACTAACTACTCTTGTTGCAAATGCAATGTCCAAGTGAGTGGCAATCATAGTATACATGAGACTACCCACATATGATGAATAAGAAACCTTGACCATTTCATCCTTCTCCTCATCATATTTGGGACAATAATCAACACTAAGAATCACATATGGAGGCAATGGAGTACTAATTTTCTCCCCCCACCCTCCATATTGAAATGCTACAACATTTTATTGACATAATCCTATTGGGTATATAGAGAAATCTCTTTACTTTATTTATGATGATGCACATGCTAAGAATATGATTTGCATGTCCTCAATCCATCATTTCAAAGGATTCCAATAATATTTTCTTCAATGCATCAATCTCATACTTGTTTTTTCCAACTATCAATATATTATCTGTATACACTATCAAGCTGACATCTTTAGCCCTTCTAGTATATAAGCAATGGTCTATCTCACTTCTCTTGTAGCCATGAGACTTCATAAAGGCATCGGATTTATTGTGCCATTCTTGTGGGACATGCTTGAATCTATAGAGACTCTTTTTTGGCTTACATATAGGCATTTCTCTGCCATGTTCCACAATATCCTTTGGCTACTCCATGTAGATCTCATCATGAAGATCATCATGTAGAAATCTTGCTTTGACATCCAATTCTACAAGGCCCACATCATCTTTAGCCACCAATGCAAGCACAATGCAAAGAGTATTTATTTCACCACATATAAAAAGATATCATCAAATTCTTAAAGAGATGTAAGATTTATGGAGTTTCAATTAAGACAATTAGATGAATGAAAATAATTTGTAGACATGTGATACAATAAAGTTTTGAACTCTTTGAGAAATAATGGCGAATTCACGGACCTTCTTGCTCCAAAAGAAGCTATAGAGTTTGTAAATTCGTTACTTTCAAATCACTTATTCTTTGGAAGATCTTGATATGTAATCCACCCACTAGAAGTCCCTTACCTCTACCCCCCTTTTGTCATCTCCATGATGCAAAAACGGTTCAACTTCTCTACAATTACAAAGAAGTCAACCCTTCTAAAAGAAGATGCAAAAGTGTCTTGCCAAGGATAAATTGTAAGACACAATTACTTGGGGTCAAGTTTCTAGGACACCATTAATAAGTCTCAAGCTCTAGTTACAAGCTATGAGGGGATAATGTCACTTGGATTTAGTGGCTATCACTATGTAAATTGAGTTGTTATCTTTTTGCTATTCTTGATTAAAAATAAGAATTTACCTTTAGTGAAAGCTATGCATACACAAAATACTCAACACCTTTTTCTCGTACATTAAAATACACAAATCTAGTTGGAACTAATGAACACTACTACAAGATAATATATATTGACAATAAAAGGCCAAATCTAAGGTTTTTAAGTCATAGGTACCAAATCTAGGTATTAAAGTCATGTGTACTTGTCCCAAAGGTGATGACCTAGTAGTGATGCTTGGGATCATAATCTTGAGGTTCTTGATTCAAGTCTATTTGGGTGCATCGCTTTGTTTGACATCTATACTCACATTATGTGTTTGTGTATATCTAGGCTCTTGCCCACTAAGACACTCCCTTGGTCTCTTGTCTTGGTAGGACCACCAAGGAGGAGGATCCCAGTGTGATCAAGTTTGTTTTTCATTTGGATTGCACACCAATGTATGTATGCTGGTGTCATGGTTGCCTACTCTCTTGGCCACTATTTGGAGGGGACGTACCCCCTTGTGTGCATTCAATTGTTTGTCTCATTTACAAAAAGTAAAGGACATGCATATTTTAAAAATACAAAGATATCATTACACATACACCATATGCAAGACACATCCTTCAAATATAGTATACTCAAAATGCCCTTTTAAGTTTTAAGGCACATTGTAAAGCATATCATGGTAAAATTTAAGAAATACCATTATTGTGTTCCTATATAGAAAGAACTCATAAAGGGAAAGCTATAGGAAAGCCATTGGAGATAATTCATATTTGGAATGCTAATGATGCAAAATAGACTTTCCCATGATCACAAACTGATGTGGAAAGCTACAAGACCTACAACAAAGTTGTTTTGACTTTGTTAAATATGATAATAAAAATATCATTGGATAATCATTTAAACATACAACAATCACCATATTTGGATGGTGATCATACCTTGACGTATGCTAAATGTGGCTAATTTACAACTTTATTTCAATACTTTCAAAGTATAATGATTGAGTGGAAAGTCGAAATATAGCAATAACCATTTGATATGGCTACACTCCCGATCTTTTTTTTCCGCCCTTTTTACTTCTCATCACTGACCAGCCTTCTCCCCATTCAGCCAGTACAGAGTTCCAACCCCACACTCTGCAATGAATCCAGCTCACCATCACCGATCCCCTGTCCATGCAGGACTCATCATAACAACGCTCTTCTGCCTCTCCTCCTTCCCTCCCTTGCTCCATGCAGCTGCCACTGTGAATAGCCTCACCTCCTGCCTCACAAGCAAAGGCATACTCAACTTCACCACCCCTCAGTCCACCCCTTCCACCTTCTCTGCTCTGCTCCAATTCTCGTTGCAGAACCTCAGATTCACTGAGCCCGGGGTGCCCCAACCAGCTGCCATTGTCCTCCCTTCCTCCCCCAAGCAGGTCCAGTATGCCTGGGCCTGCATCCGCGCAGCTGAATATGCAATCCGCGTCCGCAGCAACGGCCATAGCTATGAGGGCATCTCCTCCACTGCCACTGCCCCCTTTGTCATACTTGACCTCATGAACATGAATGCTGTGACTGTCAACACAGCGTCCAAGACTGTGTGGGTGGAAGCAGGGGCTACTTTGGGTGAGGTTCACTATGCCATTTCTCTTAAGACATCCCAGTATGGCCTCACTGCAGGGACCTGTGCAACCATTGGGGTAGGCGGCCACATTGCAGGTGGTGGGTTTGGAATGCTGTCAAGGAAGTATGGTGTTGCAGCTGACACTGTGAGGGAGGCACAAATGGTGCTAGCCAATGGGACCTTCCTCCAGAGAGTCAGTATTCAGGACAGTGACCTCTTTTGGGCTCTTAGGGGAGGTGGTGGGGGCAGTTGGGGCATTGTGGTGGCCTGGAAACTCAAGCTTGTGCCTGTCCCTGCTGTCATCACCACTTTCAGCATCTGGAAAACAGGAAAGCAAGCCATTGCAGATCTCGCGTACCAATGGCAGAGCACTGCCCCCAACGCTCCATGGGAGCTGTTTGTGGCTATGTACATGGCTGGGATCACCAGTGGATCGACCACTGATATGGGTTCCTCCATTTATGGACAGTACTTGGGAACCATCAATGATACAGTAACTCTTGTGAACAAAATCTTACCCTCCTTGGGTCTAACAGCCTCAAACTGCAAGCAAGGAAGTTGGATTGAGGTAAAGGCTAGTTGTCAATACCTTGTTAGAAACATTCACAATTCTTGCTAATCTGCGATTTTGAAGATGTTTTGTGTGGGGTGCATGTATGTCTGCTGGTCCATGTTTGTGTGTGCATGAATACCTACTGTTCCAGTTGCACTAGTGTGTCCTTAGAGATTGATGCATACATGTGTCCTGCTCTGTTGACACAGGCGGTCGCAAGTGTTGCTGGAGTCTCAGACCCTGCCGTGGGACAGGAGGGTCCGATTGCTCTTCTGAGCAGGCGGCAAACGAGGAGAAACTACTTCAAAGCCAAGTCAGACTATGTGAAGGTTGCAATAACAAGCCAGGCATTGTCAGGGGCTTTCGACATAATGGAGGAGAACACAGGGGGATGGATGATCTTTGAGCCATATGGGGGTGTGATGGACACGATAAAGCCAGATGCTGTTGCATTTCCACACAGAGCAGGGAACCTGTATGTGATCCAATATCAAGCCACATGGGCTAATGAGACAGGGTCACCTGATGATGCCCTGATTGCATGGCTGAGGAAGCTTTATGGGTATATGGGACCTTATGTCACAGAGTCTCCTGCGAGGGCGGCTTATGTCAACTACATCGATCTGGATCTGGGGGATGGAAGGGCCTCAGGGCCGAGGTACTTTGGGGGGAACTTCGAGCGGCTTGTGAGGATCAAAGGGCGGGTCGATCCCACAAACCTGTTCAGCCATCCTCAGAGCATCCCGACATCGCTCTAAGGGCAGTCTTGATCTTCTTTGTATGGGGTAGCTCTGCAGTCTGCTACCGTAGCAGATGCGTCTCTCTCTCTCTCTCTCTCTCTCTCTCTCAGTCTTCAGTAAGTCGTCGCGACATAATCAAACGATCGTTTTACACGTGCATCCTATCATCATTTTGTCGACAAATTTTCTCTTTTTTAAAGTTTTCAATAATTAAATAAATTTATCCTCCTTTGAAGTTCTTTATTAGCATTGCCCTTGTAGGTCTTTGAGAATTACCCATTGTTAACTTTAATTAAATGGTTTACTTTGTCTTGAAATATGTGAATATCTTGCTTTTAGAGAAAGAATGATTTATTTCAAAGAATTTCAAAAAAATGATTCTCTCTCTCTCTCTCTCTCTCTCTCTCTCTCTCTCTCTCTCAAGGGTAGGTAATGCTCTTCCCAATGATAGTGAGCCCGTTTTTCTTTGTTTGCTTTTTATCTAATAAAAAGAGAAACAAGTAAGAAAAGCAAGGCAATGCCCAATCTTATGCATCAACTAAGAAAAAGGTATTGGAACATCCACACGAATACCACATATAGAATTAGCTTTTTTTAATTATATCTCTATAAAATTATTGTAATATTTGTAAATTTATGAAGATGTGTCCTCTATTAACAATGCCAAATGTATAAGCTAAGTAATTTTAAACATCTTGCTAGTTTTAGCATCCTTCCTTTTACAAAATAATGGAAGATGGTATTATAATGAAGAAAATGTTTATGTGACCTACATAAAATGGAAGCACTTGAAAAATTAATTATATATTGTAAGGAGTCTAACTGGAGCTCTAAATATACAAAGCTTCCGAAGCCTCTCAAGTGCCACCAAAAACCTATTCTTATAAGCTTGTTTATTTAAAGGTACTATCATTGAGATGTTTCAAAAAATATTGACGTTTCTAAATGCTTGTGTCTTAAGACCACAACTCAAATAACATCTTAGAGCTCTACCAAACCTTCGTTGAGTTGCCCACGATCTCCAAAAAGAACATCCTTGACATTAAACTTGCCATGTAAGCTCAACCTCTCATCTCTACTTTTTAAGGATGACCATAAGTTCGTTACATCATTAGGGAAGTTTTGAGGTCTCAAAAATCCCTTGTAAGGGATACTAGAGAGAGTAAATATTTTTTAAAATAAAAATTTTATTTTTTAGATTTTTAAACACTTTTATATTTTGATAAGTAAATATATAAAAAATTATTAATAAGTCATTGCCATGATATTCTCGTCATCACATCAAACCTAGAAATTTAGGCTGCTATAAATGTGACAAAGATTGCCATAATACTCATCCTCATTAAAGTGAAAACTAATATTCAATTTGAATTTCGTTCAACGTTTGATTACTTCCCTCCATTCTTACTCGCTTCTTTCTTTCCCATCCTTACTAGTTTCTTCTTTGTTTTTCTTTTTGTTTCTAATTCGCATAGTTTTTCAATCAAATTTTCTAATCACATCCTTAGCTATGGATTAGTCATCCAATGATCCTTGTAGCTCTAGTAAAATACCTCTCTATCATCTTCATATTGAGTTGGATAGTGAGTACAAACCAATAAGGAAGAGAATAGAACCCATTACTATTACAAAGTCTACGAAGCATATTCGCAGGTTTAAAGAAAATAAAAATCTTGATCTTTGATTAGATAACAGTCTCTATCCTAAAGATCCTAGCAAAAATAGCACTGCGTCTTTCTATAATAACCCTTCATTGATGAGATTCATTGGTAATGGTTACAATGGGTTTCTAGGTTATACACTTAACTTGGTTGCAGAAAAGGATGTTCTCAGATTGGAGAACCATCTTTTATCAAAAGATAACAACGAGTTGTTGCAAAAGCTAGAGGGCCATCAACAAAGAAGTCCTTTGTTGGAGAAATCTATCAAATCTTATCAATTAAAGCAAACTATTTTAGGCCTTCGAAATCGACAAAAGACTCTTTAAAATGCTGAGAATCTCAAACGAGGAGGAGGTGGTTGTAGTAAAAGAATCCAAGCAGCAAGGTACATTTTTTTCACTTTAAAAATATTAAATATGATTTTGTATATAATTAATTATGATGATTTTGTTTAGGTCTCTTCTTTAACTAAATGCTAGTGAAAGAGATTATTTAAAAGCATCTCAGTTTTATTATCATCTTCTTCCTTCAACAGTTTCAAAAGACATTTTGAAGAAGAAATTTAAAAATGCAAAGAAACAATGCTTTGAGTCATTTATAAAGGATCATTCTTTGGCCTGAGTTAGTACATAAGACACTAGATAGTATTCGTATCAGTCAAGATACTTATATACAACTTTTTTAGCTTTTACAATCAAATATGAAGCAAGGACAAGTACACAATTGCATACTTCTAAGGCCATCTGTGGTTAGAACTATCAAACAAAGAGTGAATAACAAAGTGATGGAGATTCTAGTTGAGCCTTTCTATATCAAGGCTAGCTTCAAGGGCCAAAAAAAGGAAGTTGTATTTAATTAGTTTAATAATATTTTCCTTGACTTTTTCACCCTACAATATCTAATGATTAGATTCTATGACTTGTCACTAGAAGAGGTGATAAGGATTGGCCAAATTTGTGGTTAAACTTGATGAAAGTGAGATTTTGAAATGCACAAAACTAGAGAGAGTCTCTATTACCTTGATGAATAGAGCACTTTGATTAGATAACTGCAATCACTCAATGTCATTTAGTATTCAATCAAAACACAACAGCTGGTGGCTAGAAGCATTTAAAATAGATACAAAGGATTTTAATATATTGTATTGGGTTTTTTATCGAACACCAATACCTGATATTATTAACAAACAACAAGCAGGAGAATAGCTATTTGTTGAAGGATTTGGGAACTATAAGATTGGGTGGCACATAGCTCGTGACTTAAAAACACTCAAATGTATATACAATGTATTAAAGGGAGCCAACTCCAAATCTCCTTGTCTATATTGCATGTCCCCTCCCCCCCGCCATAGAGTTGAACTCAAGCAATTGGAATAGAGCTCTCTCTATGCACAACAAGGATCCATAGTTTAAGCCAGTCCTGGATATTTCTTTAGTGAATGCTTATATATGTGCACTTCATGCGCTTTGTAGGATAATTGAAAAGCTTGTTCATCTTTATATAGGATTTGCATGGAAGCTGAAGCCATTATCAGTTAGAACAAATATTAAAACAAAGACTGAAAAAGTCATATCTGCAATTGATCTATATGGTGGTAATGTTGTTATTGAACTAGGTCTTCAAAGTCTAAGGATGGCAATTGTGTCCCTAAAAAGCCATCTATTGGTGGAGTGAAGGCTAGAAGGTTCATAGGCTTTCATGGGAGACTTGGTAAGATAAACTCTAGAAATGGTAGCTCAAGCATTAGATACAATCAATGGAATTCCCTACATAATGTAGTTACGGATCATGCTGATAATGGACAAGCTCGGAATAGAAAATCTAATGTTTGGGAAACACTATACAATTTATTCTTTTATTGTGATAAAAATAAGTGGAATGATGATGATCTCAAAGACTTCAAAAACCAATTAAACCTTTTTAAAAAGACAATGACAAAAGCTTGGGGTAATCAACACTTCACTCACTATATGGTAATAAGTTTGCATATGTATGTCTCTTTATTGTCTAACTCATATAAGATTTTTTAATTAACTTTCATTTTTTGTTAACTATGCTACATATTTTATACAACCTATCTATCTGGTTAACCCAAGGTATGGAAAAATCACATTATCAAGCAAGAACAAAATACATTAAACACACTAGACATTTGGAAAGCTTGGAGAGCTTGACAACCTGCTATGATAAATTGCAACGATTTGATTATTTAAGCTTCCAATACAATGACCAAGGCCTTTTACTAAGCTTCAATGGCCTTAAGCCCTTGGCTCTTCCAAGAAAGTTATTTGCATCTTCAATTTTTATATACACAATAAATCACAATAGTGTAAGATGTTAGTAGATAAATATCCAATAATATTTATCTATAATGCATAACATACTCTAATATAAACCACAATGGATATCTTAGAATTATATTTCACACCTTGGTGTTTTCATCTTCATCACCATAGAGATTTATTGAATTTTTTGGTTTTTCCTCTAATGGAGACTTTAGTTTCTCTTTATACCCCATGTTATCAATATCAAGTCTCTGTTGTATTTGTAATAACTCTTCCACTGTAGATATCCCTCCCTTTTCATATTCCATGATCTAATTAATGCATGAATGTAAGGCTACAGAGATGTCTTGAAAATTCTCTCCCTCAACATCAAGACTTGCTAGTATTTCTTATTCAATTTTGACCCCATGCTGCAAGGATTGCCAAGTAGTAATCTTCTCTTAGATGAAAAATGTGTTGAATATCATTTAGCAATACATATCTCTTTTTGTTGATGAGATAACTTGGAAATATTGGGACACATTCAAGAGGACCTGTTTCAATCTCTGCACTCAACTCTATCTCATTTTCTTTCACTTTTGTAATGTTCTCACTTTTAAACAAAGCAACATCAAATCCTCGTACTAACTAATTCTCAATATTATCCTCTTGAAACATTTTCCCCTTCTCTTTAACCTCTTTATCTTTGCTTGCAATATCCTCTATCTTCTTCTCTTATATTGTATTTGAAGAACAACTATTCATATGTTAAAGATACATAGGAAATCCAACATCCTTCAATGCAAGAAGACATTGATGTTAATTCTGATGAAAAGGAAAATCTACTTTCCACTTCTTGAATTCCTCATCAATAAGGCTAAACCTTGTTTGCAAAGTTGTTCTAACAGCATTGGTAGCTTCCATTACATCACTGTAATGGACAAATCCCTCAATCTCTAGGCCTTCCACATGTTTATCATAAAACTCCCAAAAATCCTTCAGTTTGTCTTCAAGATCCTTCAAGAACTCTTGCAAATCAAAGGGAAAATTGAGCATAAGTATTATGTAAAAAAATCTAGATGAATTTTCAATTACATAGAGAAAATCAAAGAGCTTTTCATCACAAGTATCCTCTAGATCCTCTTCCTCCATTCCCTCTAAAGAAAACTTCCTTTTAGCCATCCTGATTACTCACAAAACCAAATCTTGAAAATAACAAACTAAATTTAGGGACACAATATACCAAACCACATTTACTCACATCCAAAAAACTTGTCTAAGATAATGCATTTAGAACATCAAAACCACATCATTTAATATATGTACAAGATTAAAGCAAGATTGCTAGAAAAAATTAGTCAAACCCTTCATAGAATTTTCGACTTCTTGATATTTTGTGAAGAACTCGCCCTTGGCTTTAAGTTTTACCCTCCTGATGTATGACATTTTTACTAACAAATTTTGAATAAGGGTTCAATGTTATCTTCCTCCTCTTAAACCAACAAACACAAAACAATATGCAATAATGATACTTTACTTCATTCATCTTACATGTCTAAATCCCTAAGATATCACACATGTCAAATTGTTCAAAATATAATAGCCATGTCTTATGAAAAGTGAATTGACTCTTTGAGCAGTAGAGAAGACATGCAATTTCGTGTCTCATTGATCAAGTTTTATTTTACATTCAGGACTTATGAAACATGACAACAATGATCCAAAACCCTTTGTAGTTGATAAAATTTTATTTTATATGTCAATCTTACTTTAATCTAGATGTAAAAAAATCCAAATTTACTCACATCCAAAAAATTTATCTTAGATAATGCTTCTAGAACATTAAAACCACATAATTTACCATATGTACAAGATTAAAGCAAGTTTGCTAAAAAAAATTAGTCAAGCTCTTCATAAGATTTCTATCTTCTTGATATTTTGTGAAGAACTCACTCTTGGCTTTAAATTTTACCCTCCTGATGTATGATATATGCTCACTAACAAATTTTGAGCAAGGATTCAATGTTATCTTCCTCCTCTTCAACCAACAAACACAGAACAATGTGCAACAATGATACTTTACTTCATTCATCTTGCATATCTAAATCCGTAAGATATCACACATGTTAAATTGGTCAAAATACAATAGCAGTGCCTTATGAAAAGCAAGTTGATTGTTTGAGCAGCAGGGGAGGCATGCAATTTCAAAGTCTCATCGATCAACTTTATTTTACATTCAGGACTCATATAATGCGACAACGATGATCCAAAACCCTTTGCAATTGATGAAATCACGTTTCATATGTCAACCAATCTTTTCAAAAAAAAAAGATCTTTAATGCCTCAAAATAACTCATTCAACTCCTTTTTTAAGGATTGTAGAGAAAAAGTGACAGACAAAAGTTTGGTACCTAAGAATTGTATTGCTTCCTGAGAATAAATGGGTTTTCATAGGAATACATGTAGTTTGGGCTTTCAATGCACAAAAGATAAATTGTTTGTGCAAGAAAAAACAAAATGCATGGAAGAAAAATTTACATGAACTCGACCCTGAGTCGTTGTATATATATGTCGATGGTCACCATGCGCTTGTTTAGAGAAGTACTATACACTCATTTAGAAGAGTTGTGTTTAAAACGAAAAATAAGAGGCTAAATTTTTTCTTTTACACTCAAAAAGTGGTGCCATAAAAGCACCATCATGCCACAAATGTCAGTGACACATGACACAAGTTTCGAGGCAAAAGCTGTCTACTTGCTGCACATGTCACGTTAATTGCACATTACAATAGTCACACATGTAAAAAACATCCTTTTAAACCCAATTTTTAGCCGCAAAAGTGTTTTTTTGGAGAGAAAGCTCTTTCTTTGCTCTGCAACACCAACACAAGGTGACTTGGTCACAACTCAAAATTATTTCGTAGCACAAGGTGACTTTAATAAGATTTCATCAACTAGCATATGTGCTAAGGCTTGGGTAAGATTTCATCACCTAGCATATGTGCTAAGGCGGCCAGAGTAAGATTTCATCACCTAGCATATGTGCTAAGGCCTCAAAAATGTAAGTTTTTTGACAAATTTGAGTTAGCTTAGTATCGATAAAAGGAATCTTGCCAAATGTTTCCCAAAAGAGTTTGACATATGAAACGTGATTAGTCATGGCTCTTCCCATGGATAGTAGTCATCTTGTGTTTTATACATCGGGAGGAATCTAAATTTTCTCAAAAAGAGGCATGGATCAATATAGCTAGATTATTGTAGGATACATGAGTCATGATAATGTTATCACACAATAGAATGATAATTTTGCTTCCACTGATGATGATGATAACCATTATGAGTGCATCAACTATATTAGCAATGGGACTATTCAGTTTGAGATTTAGATATTGTTGTTGGCATTCAAATTGAAAGTCCCACAAGGTTTGATTTCATTGTGGATAAGATCCAAATAGTATTGATGTCAACATTCAAATAGATCTTCTCTCAAGGGTTGAACTCATTGAGAATAAGATTTAAGATCTATAAGATTACCATTGTTCTATTGTAAGACTTGTAAAACTTCATGACTCTTACATTTCTTGTGTCTCTTGTATTAAATTTTTTTGTCTAAATGCACACATTTAACATAAATGGGTTTTGATGAAATTCGTATTTAAAAAAAACAACGTTTTTTATTAAATGTGAGGTAGAATGATAGCACAACTTTGATGAATCATTGAAATTTGGTTTTATCATTTGATAATATATCATGTTATTAAAGGTGTGGGATTGAGACTATCTGATTAGTGTTTTTTTACCACTAAGTGATTGCAAATGACATTATATCAGAGATTTATAGATATGTTCTAATTTTGAGCTATTTTTTATTATTTTTGGATATTTTAGATGGCTAGAACTGAAGCCACTGCGAGGAAGTAGAAAGTTGATTCTAGAAGTCTTGCTTCAAAGATTCATTAGTTCTCCAAGCCTTCCAAACTTACAAGGAAATCAAAGCCCAAGATAAGGTTTTCACAGCATGTTAGATGCCTAAAGAAGATTAGAAGTGCAATGAAGGCTCTAGATAATGCAATTCCAAAATCGCATTTTCAAAGGCTTGTCAGAGAAATTTGTGACAAGCATAGTCTTAATAGTTTTAGATGGACTAGGATAGCTCTCAATTGTATTTAGGAGGTTCCAGAATACTTTTTAATTGAGTTTTTCCAAGATTCTTATATGTGTGATGCTCTTGTACATAGGCTTACACTTATGGATAAAGACATTATAATTCTTAGGAGGTTGAGATACAAGTTTTCAAATGTCCTTAAGCCAGTCTCCCTTTCTAATGTGAAGGCTTTCAATATTTTAAATGTGCCTCCATATAGAAAAATGAAAGGTGATCTAGGCCTTAAGGTTGAAGATGTCACCCACAAAAAGGACACAAGACTACATGAGAAAGAGGAAAAGGCCACAGAAGAACATGTAGATAAATGGAAGAAGTATAAAAGAAAGAAGGAAGAAGAAAAGGAAGCAAAGAAACTCCCGTCTTTTGAAGAAGAGCTATCTATCCTTGTTGAAAGCATTGACCCTAAGGGCTTCAATGTTCGTTGCTTTTTACTTAGTGATATTAAAAAAAGATCTAATATGATATTTTTTTACTCTGATTGTGTTCAAATCCTTAAGAATAAAATGAGAGAAGTAAATGACTCTATTCTTCTTGATGGGATGAGGTATAGTATATCAAAATTTATTGTTACTCACTATATTTTTCTAGCAATAGACTTTTATGTTGATGCTTACTATCTCCATTCCTTTGCTAGGTATATAATGCATGAGCTCTCCTTTGATATTTAAAAAAAATTAAGGTTCTTGATTCATCTATCTCATACTATATGCTACCTTTGTACATCTCTTCTCTAATCAAACCATGCATCACATCAATAAGATCAACAATAGACTCGACCGGTTGCCATTCCTCAAGATTAGAGGGATAGACATCTACAAGACAAATGAACAAATGTTATAATGGAAAACCTTAAACCAAGTTTAAGAAAAGAATGACTTTAAGAATCAAATCTTTACAATTTGTTCTATGAATTGGAAGATTTGAAGTTCTAGGTTCCAAATATATCTCTCTATGCATGAACATATGTTGCACCAGTACCTCTTTTATGCTATTCTTATTTACTCCAAGCTTGAAATCTCGGATTCTACCCTTCCAAGCAGAGATGAACGAGCTCTCATATCTTCACCTTTTTCCATGTTTTTTGGATGGTTTCTCTGGCTATAATCAGATTCGTATGTATCTGGAAGATATGGATAAGACAGCTTTCATAACCGAATGGGGTGTCTTTGTGAGTACTGTCATGAATTTTGGTTTGAAGAATGGACCCCCAGAATTTCAAGGTGTAGCTCATAAAACCTTTGATCCTTATCTTACATCTTTTGTGAGGGTCTTCATAGATGATTTTTGTGTATTTGGTAAGAAACTGGATAATTTGCAGCATCTTAGACTTTGTTTTGAAAGATGCCGTCAATTTGGCATGTCCCTTAACCCTTTCAAATCTGTTTTTGCTGCTAAAAGAGGAGTTCTGTTGGGGCATATCATTTCAGAAGAGGGTATGGCTATTGATTTAAGGAAGATTCAAGCAATTCAGAAGGTTGTAGTACCTACAACAGTTCAAGAAGTGATGCGCTTTGTGGGGTAGGTCAAATGGCATAGCAAGTATTTGAGGTATCTAGCTCATATTTGTGCTCCACTAACATTGTTAACCAAGAAAGGGGTTCAGTTTGTGTGGAGGCATGACCAGGATCAAGCTTTTGCTATATTGAAAAAGATGCTAGTTGTAGCACCAATTTTGCAACCACCACAATGGGATATTCCGTTTCATGTATTTGTGGATGCATCTGATATTGCAGTAGGTGTGGTGATCCAACTACCTTTGCTAATGATTATAGAAATCTATCTTCCATATTTTTGGAATGAGGTATTGTAGTGGAAGCTCATCGTCGACCGCCAAGACCCACGGACCGCTTATTTTTTCAAGTTTTTCAAGCTAAGTGCTAATGGCTACCTCTCACATTGTCGACGTGCTATCTCTCTCTATGAGTGTAGTAAGCTTACCTCCATGCCCGATCGAGTTGCCTCCTCCCCCGAGCACTTCGGTAGCTCCACAATCTAAGTGCAAGCTTCAAGTGAGCTCGAACCTCAAGCTCCGCACTCCAAGCTCCATTTCCGCGAGCAAGAGAAGAGAAGAGAATAGAAGAGAAAAGAAGAAGAGAGGAGAAGATGGAGAGCTTCTCCACCACAGTCCCTCACCCTCACACACTCACTCCCTCACACTCTCACACTCCCTCTCTCAAGCACAAGCTCAAGAAGAAGAAGAAGAAGAAGAAGAAGAAGAAGAGGAAGAAGAAGAGGAGGAGGAGGAGGAGGAGGAGGAGGAGGAGAGCTACTTTTGACCACACACAAGAATGAGCTTCTTCATTCACTTTTTGCCTTTTATACAAAACCCTAACCCTAGTTCCCTTTGGGTGGTCATCCCCTTTTTGGTCTAGGCTTGGCCCATTTCTCCAACCCTTCTCCTCCTCTTCCCTATTTGCATGGCCTCAACTCGTGCCTCTAACCATTTACAATTTGCATGGGTGAGAGCCTGACACTCTTTTATAAAATAAATCATGGTGTGCCTTGCGCTCTTTTACAAAAGTATTGATTTGTGTTTTTCCTTATGTGCCTCTCTCCTTGATTTAGGAATTTTTTGCACTTCTTGTGTTTTCTTTCTTGGCGTGCCTTCATCTTTCATTTCACTTTTTCCTTGTGACCTTGTCTTGTGCTTTAGATTTTCCACCTTGTTCGTCTAAGAGTTAACATTGTTTCCCTCCTAGATGAGTGCCAATCCCATGGCACTCTTCATTGTTAGGTAGCAGGATTTGGCATGCACCAAATATGTGGATGAAAGGGACTGCTGTGGTTTGCCATGGAGGAGTTTTGGTGGTGGTGCGGATGAAGGTCATTGGTGGCACTTGGTTGGCCTGATTGGTTGTTGATAGGATTGTTGTAGTTGGTGATAGGGCTATTCTCTCTTGGGAGTTGCACTCATGGCTAGCGCAAGTGTTGGTGTTCTAGGGATTCTACACATGACGATTCTTTGGTGGGCTTTCATGATGATAAAGGACAAGAGTTCAGAGTTGAGTGTTGATGAAGATATGATGGTACTTTTGTTGGAGTCTTTAATAACTGCAATTGAAAACCTCTCATATGGTCTCTCCCTAAGGGTTAGTGCTAGTCTTCTTATCGTGTACAAGATGTAGGTTGATTAGTTGGGAGACAAGTCAAACTCTAAGCAAGCCAAGAGTATTGTCTTGCACTTGAGGATCCAAATTGTGTATAGATTGTGGTGCAGATATTATGTGAGTGCACGTGCATACTTAGATATTATGTAGTTAGAAGACTATTAGTCTGGTTACTCATAGCAATGTGTGGATGAAGCGAGGGTTCAATGGGGTGGAAATTTTTGTCGATATTGAGGAGAAGTACATGTGAAAGCTTCTTGAGACATCAATTGTGATTTTGAAAATACGATGTAACATAATTGAGCTCATTGATGCAATTAGATTTGATCGGGTAGTAGGGGTCCTCAATGTTAGTGGTTGATCACCATTGTTGAGTATACCTGAAAAAAGAAAAAGGAAGTGCACTACCTGGGGGTGTGTCTACCTCACTGTGTAGTGTTGCATGGTGTCCGTGCTAGTGAAATTGGGAGTTGCGTTGAACCTCAGGGAAACTTGTGGTGTTGTCCCACACTTGAGGATCCATTTATGTACAAGTAAGGTGCAGTGGGTGTCACTTAGGAAGACAAATCTAACCATAGGCAACTACAAAATCCCTAGGTGTGTCACTCCCTTGATGTGCCCTAAGTGTGAAGTGGGGGGACAGGAAGGGCTAGGGGGTTTGGCATGGAGCCAGCTGACCAAGGCCACCAGACATGCCTAACTTGAGGACTCCTAGGTGCAGTGTCTGTGGCACTCTGATATATGTGGCATGGAGTGGCTTAGGTGTTGTGGCATGGAGTCCATGTTGTAGTGATGTGCCAGCTTATAGGCTAAATCTTTGATTCCATCTTCGTTAGAGCAATCTCCTCGTCCCTTTTGCCTTAGTGGTCCTTCCTTCTCTTCTGGAATTTTCTTGCGTTCTTCTTCTAGTCTCTTCAATTCCTCCTCCACCTTTTGCATCTCTTTGTTTTCTTTGGAGGTGGATTGAGTTCTTCTTATGGGGATTTTGAGAGTGTGATCCTTTCCTCTCCCCTTGACTTGACAATTTTTTAGCCTTGCTGCTCACGAATTGTCCTCTCACTCGCTTTGAGATGGTTGGTCATTCTCAGGGGGAATTCAACACGGGCTCATCATGCACATGAGAGGGTTCATCAATCTTGTAGGTAGAAGGGGAAATGCCCTTAGCACTAAGTATACCCTATGGACCATGCAACGGTTCTTCCCCTGATGTGGAGGACATCTAGACTCATGCCTAGGGTCATTGGCCTTCTGTTGGGATGAAGCGGTCACTAATTGAGCAACAAGAGTAGTGAGCTGCTCCAAGGTCTGTTGAGTCTTTGAGTTTGATAGAGCCATGTGCTCGATCGCTTCATCAAACTTGGACATCATTTGGTGGTGGTTGGTGACCATATCATTATGTCATTCCATATGACGAAGCTCATGCTGACAGAGGGTGTGATTGAGAAGGGTGTACGGGTCTATTTTAAGCATTTCCTCTTGTATGTCACCATGGTAATCCTGTGCTGAGCTTGGTTCCTCATTCATGGACATTGAGGAGTCTCTAATATCCCTCTATAGTTCCTCTTGGGCCTTGCTTTTGCCTTTTTGGCCAGCCATCTAGATGCAATCCACAGGACCTGCTGCTAGTAAAAGGGGTGTAACTCTTTGTAGGAAACTCTGATTGATGATGTTTTTGGCTCAAGTCGGAGGGGACAAGGTTCTCTTCGAGATGAGCTATTAAAATTTGTGATAGAAAATTATTATAATTTTTTTATAATAGATTTACTGTGCCTATCCTGGAGCGGTTTGCACCCTATCCACAATGACCCTAGTGCACAAAAATGGGCATAACTTTCAAACCGTAGATCCAATTGGGAAGGTTTTTGATTCAAACCAAAGGGGACAAAGCCCTCGTCAATGTGAGTTGTAGGATTTACTTCCAGATTCAAAATAAAATTTTCTACAATAAGATATTTGTGACTGCCTTGCAGGACTGTGACAAAAAACACTACCTGTCCCTTATTGCCAAAGCCTTACATTGATAGAGCATAATACAAGGGGCCTGATCAGCAACATCAATAGCATACTAAGCATACTAAGCATGATCCCAAGAATCATTGCATACCCATTGGCTTTGCCATTAATGCATAAGTACATTCACTGCCATACATCTCTTTTGACTGCATGCACTTTAAGTGTCACAGATGGGTGATATTAGCATTGTGGGGATGTCCAAGAGGGATCATTGGATCAAGGGGAGTAGATCTCATGGAAGTACCTACACCTGCATACAAATATTAGGCTCCAAATCACCGGGAGGTGGGCAAAGTTCCCCCCGGGCTGGTTTGTGCACCCCTTCAGGGTCTTAAGTGGTAAGGGAGGGTCACCTCTCTTTTGTCTTACCACCTCGCTTGGCATCGGCCTTTTTCCTCAGCCGTAGTATACATGTCAAACATTTTTATTAAGCAATAAGCATGAGATGCATTGGAAAGGAGACATTGGGCCATTTCATGAGATGCAAGGAATGACAAAGGTTGGGGTAGGGGTTACCTTGGCAGTCCAGTTACTCACTGGGTGCTACTTACCCAATTTACAATGGCTATTATTCATTTTGGGCTCATCCAATATCATAAGACAAAATGAGGGTTAATATCAGTCATTACAATAAATTTCAGGAAGAGGTATGATGCATGCACATGAAGAGGATTGAACTATTAAACCTATGCAATATTGAATCTCTCCAATGAGGGATTAAGCTCAGCCAAGTGACCAAATTGAGAGATTAATATTAGATTGGCATACCTCTTTAATGCTTGGAAAGACTGTTGAATCATAAATCATCATGATGCTTGATTGCTCCATCGATCAAGTCCGGTTGGTTGGGGGCATCTGTGGAAGAAGATTCAACATTCGAATGCTCATACTAATGAGGAAGGATCCAATGCTTGTCCCTAAGCTTGAGCTTCAAAGATGGGAAGCTTCAAGTGAAGCTTTCATGGCTTCTCACAAAGCTCCCATGCATGCTAAACTTCATGTCTTCATCCGCGCAAGAGAGATCATTCATAGGCTGAAGGACTTGTGGGGTTTGAGCTCTCATGGTCATAGCTTGAAGAATCCATGGCTGCCCCAAACTATCCGACTGTTGTCCACCTTAAAGGCTAAATCTCGGGATCCAAAAGTGCCAAGGGGGGAGAGAGAGGTATGTTGAATCAATGCCGAGGAGTGGCAGGGAGTGGCTAGGCAGCAGTGGGGGAATGGCAGGAGGGCTGGGGGAGGGCAAGGCATCCAACACAAAATGCACTGCAAATTGCGGGGGCTGCCATGTAGGCCTTATGGAAACAACTCCCCCAATCCACTACTTGATCAATAGCTTGTGGGGCCAGGGATGATGTTCAAGGGCTAGTTGATGTTGGGGAGCACCCTCAGGCCAGATCTTGGGGTTTTTTTCAGGCTGGCAGCCATGGCAGCTTGCAAGAGAAGAGAGAGAGAGAGAGAGAGGGATGGAGCAAAAAGTAATTGAGGTTTTTCCCTCTTCCAACTCCTGGGACTCTAAACTTGGCCTGGAACCCTTAAAATTTGCATGAAAAGAAGTGAAAACTTGCTATTTTAACCGTTTTACCTCTAGATATGTCTATGTCTCCAGCCATAGCTCCTGCTTGCTCCAAAAAGCTGAAGTTAACTGTAGTCCTTCTTGCTGTACCTGTACCTATAAGGTGAGTAACTAGGATTTTTGGGATTTGAAAAGGAAGAAATGGGAAAGGAGAAAAGGACCAAAGACTAAAACTCTCTGATACCACTTGTAATGAATGAATCTGAGAGGAGAGAGGGGAAGAGCTGAAGAGAGAGAAAGAGAGCAAGAAGAAGAGGAGAGAGAAATACATAAAAGAGGAGAGAAGGGAGGAGGAAGCCATCGAAGCAGGAGATGAAGGTGAAGAGTACGATCTTGATAATAACTGGTTGCCCTAATCTGGGGCTCTTACATCTTATATACCATGGTCAGTGTGGCTAGGTGTCTAAACCCTAGTCGGTCTGTATCCCACTTGTTACATAACTTTTGCAGTCATACCACCTCACATGTTACCATAGCAATATCTCTACACTTAGCCTCTATACTTGATAAAGAAAATGTAGGCTTCTTTTTTATACTCCATGTAACAGCTATACTACTAAGGGAAAACATGAATCCATTGGTAGATCTTCTATCTGACATGCTACTAGCCCAATCTGCATATGTGTATCCAAACACATGTACATCCTTACCTGCCTCATTAAAAATTCCATATGTAAAGTGGACTTCATATACCTCAATATGCATCTAACTGCATCCAAATGAGGCTTTCTAGGCATCTGCATAAACCAAGTGACAAGATCAACATGCCTTGTGATAGTCATGTAAATCAAACTCCCTACTATCCTCCTGAACATAGTAGGGTCTTCTATCTCATCCCCAACATCGGCACTCAACTTTACATTTTGCTCCAATGGTACTGAAAGAGGCTTACATGTTGTCATGCCATACTTGGATAACATATCCAAGCTATACTGCCTTTGGGATGGCCATATACCATCATCACATCTGATCACCTCAATACCAAGAAAGTATCTCATCTCACCCAAATCTTTCATCTCAACATTTTTATCAATGATTTGGACAAGTTGTCCATATCTTCCCCTGTAACCTTGCATGCCATATTTCTCTCTAAAAGCTCAAGGAATTTTCTAAATCTCTTAGTTCTTTTCCTTGAGTTGAGTTTAAAGTTCTTGCACTTGGTCTTCAAATTCTAGAAGGAACTTTAGATATGCTACTTGGGTCTCATTCAACCATTTCTAAAGTGCCTATTTACTACTATTTCTTAAGCTTTGTCCCTCTTAATTTTTTCACATAATCACTCTAGAGATCCCACTCTAATTGTTGTGTTCTAGCCTCCTATGGGATGTTCATTTGTACTTTTAATGATTCCTTCAAATGTAGCATATTTTCCTAATTCACATACATGGTCTCTTTTGCCCATATGAGATCACTAATCTATGCCTTCATGTTTCCTAGTTGTGTCATTATCTCTAAAAAGGTTGTTGAATTAGAGGAACTATGATTCCTCCATTGATTCTTCCTTTCCCTTAGAGGGCTCCTCCTTTTTTGCCAAATTTTGAACCAATTGTTGTGAGATGGAATGATCCTTCTTGCATAATACTTCTTTGATGGATACCCTAATTGATTGTACATTCTCTTCCTATTCTGAGCTTTTCATTTCTTTTATTCCCTCTTTGATCTCTTTTTAGCAACCTTGATAATTATGCACTACACTTTTGTCTTCCCCTCATTAGATTTTCCTAATGATGAGCTTGACTCAATTTCTTCTATTTTCTTCTTCTTGCTTATCTAGCTCATCAATGGGATTAGAATCTTCATCTTCTTCTCTTTGCCTCTTCTCTTTTTCTTGAGTGTTGTATTCTCCATTGTGTTCCTTTGGTAGCTAAGGTCGCAACATGTACATGGATGGCATAATGTCTTATAGAGGGATTCCCACACTGATAGCCATGGCATGGGTTTGTGCACTACCATAGTTGACAATATTGTTTTGTGCCTCAATGCAATTTAGCTTCTATATTAGGTCATTGAAGAGAACTTTACTTTCTGATCAGCTTGTCATGATGGAGGGCAAAGAAATTGAAGATCTTGCTGCCTTGTGCATTCCTCCTGATTTGTTTGATTGAAAATGGTCATTTTTCAAGCATTTTTGGAGGCACCGAAAATAATGGCGCCTCCCCTGCCCCCCCCCCCCCCCCCCAAGGTTTCATGATTTGTGTATTTTCATTCTTCCAAGTTAAACCAAGCTTAAGGCTTTAAGCCTCAAGAAAAGCAGTTCCACCTTTCATGTTCATACTTAGCAAAGTGGTTTTTTGTCAAACAGAGACTCGAATGAATTCCGATTCGAGATCCAGTTAGCTGGCCGGCTTTGTGGCATCAAAATCTATAAATTGGCCTCTATCATACACTTTTCGATTCCCGGATCACATAGCTGCTTTATAATGTGAAACCTTGCGAGGATTAAATGGGGGGTCAAATGGACTCCAATCAACAAACTGAGACTTGCATTGGGTTCCTAGCATGAATAATCGGTCCTTTACGCCTCAGGGGCCACTTTTTCTCTTCAAAACGAGCCCTAAAAATCTACTCTCATTAGAGACCATGGGATAAGGAGACTCAACATGGCAAATCCCACGAACTAATCTGCACAAACAACAACCATAAAAAGCATCAAGTTGCCACAAGAAATATTACTCAACAGAGCATAAGAACAGCTCTCACATGAAGATCCTCAGGCAATAGGCCCAGCATAATCTGACAAAAATCTAGAGCGAGTCACTAACCAACTACTCCAACACAAAGTGGCTAAAAGAACCACCAAAGAAGTCATCCTAGTGGTGGCATGAACTACCTACCTAACTTAGGATAACTAGACTAGGACCTTCTACTAGGCGAGGACTCCTATAGCCTGGTCATCATATATTATCTTTTGACACATGTTTCTTTCAAGTTTCCATACTTGGGCTTGTAAAAAGAAGGAAGCTAAGCGTAGAGTGACCCAATGAGAATAAGGTATCGGCCTCAACTAACTCAGCACCCAAGAACCTACCAAGCTCTTGTATGAGTGACACTTAATCTTTTTCCTTTATTTTCGTACACTTAATATTTTTCCTTTATTTTCGCTCCAACCTTCCTTATTTCTTTATTTTGGCTAGTTGCTACCCCAAGGAAGACAAGGTATTGGCCTCAGGTATCTGACTCGTCCCCAAGAACCTACCAAGCCTTCACAAGGTGATAATCAATTACTCTTAAGATTTTTCTTGTTATCCTTTTTTTAAAGGGGTTAGAACCCTGTTTTACACACCTTTGTATTGTTTTATCTTTCAAGTAAATTCAGATGTTCGTCTTCTTTATACTTTGGTAAGCTTCTCTAGCTGCCTCACACTAGTAGTAAGGACTCCTAAAATAGCTGCCTAGTAGGCTAGTAGAACAAAGTCACTAGGACTACCTTTCAAAAAAAAGTCTTTCAATGCATGACAATGTCATTACAGGAGGTAGACAACTACTCAAACCTCCCCTAGATATACCTAACCTAACCCTAGGAATTCATGCCTTAATTGCTAGTCCCCAACAAAAGAACATTTCTCCCACTAGTACATAAACACATATAACAGAAAAGAACAGTACTCATAAAGGAAGAACATCACCTGGACTAGGCCACAAGCTTCCGCGCAGCAAGAGGCTCCCTCTAGGTCCTTTATCAAACTTGTCTAATGTAGTCACTAAAATAGAAGACTATTAAATGCACTCACACCAAATAGACACATAGCCCTCTTGGCCTAAAGAAATATAACATTTCACAACCAACAAATTGTCCCTCTTGGCCTTATGAAATAAAACATTTGAACCCAACAGAAACATCCCTCTTGGCCTAACAAGATAATCCACTACTATTTAGTGTAGTGTACTATGGAAACAAACCCTTGATATTAACATAAATCTACTAAAGCACAAGCCCAACCGAGGATAAGGGCTCCTCAAGCCCTATGCTAAATGCATCAGGTTATTGGCTAAACCCCTAGCATAAATAGCAAGGGGTGTTCGACGAATGTGATGATAAACAATCCTATGCGTCCATGATAAAATAGGATGGTGCTCAATTGCTACCTGACTCATGACCCAAACTAGCCATCAGTGGCCAAAATAGCACGTATCTACTAGAAGACCCCAAAGTAGTCGAAGGCTAATGTTGGAATGTAATTGTAAGAGCTCCCCTAGACCACAATTGAAAAAGACATCTTCATTGAAAACATAATTGACCAAGGAATCTGCAAAGCGATTCCACTATCGAGGAATTAGCTGACAAGTCACCATCTCAAAAATATGCAACATATCCCAGGCTGCACAATGGTACATCCGTAAGATGGGATCCCGTACACTATAGGTCCCATTTAGCTGATTGATTACTAACTGCAAGTCACCTTTTACTAATAATTGGCAGATACCATCACATCGGGCTACATTTAGCCCCATGATCAAGGCCTTGTATTCTACCATATTATTAGTAAAAGAATGCCCTAAATATACTCCCATTTTCATGACAATCCTATGTTGGGGGTCTTTAATAACCACTCCAACACTCACAAGTTTAGCGGGCCCTCTAGAAACTCCATCAAAATACAAAGTATAGATCCAATCTGCACTGATAGGCCATGCTGTATTGATCAGCCTACTCATAATTATGATAATCAAAGTCAATTCGAGAGAGAGAGGATGTATAATATGTACAATCCCTCCTTCCTCATTGAACTCAATAAGAATGCTAGTTATAATTCATTGACAATAGTGGCAGTAGACCTTAATCTTCCATGTGAAAGATCTATCTTGCCACTCAATAAGCAGATAACCTTTACTCCACCAAATCACTTGACCTTGGTGGTAACGTTGCTCTAAATACAGATTCTCAAGATAAGGAATGTTTCTTCCCATCCGATCCTCTTGGTACCTACTGCAAGTTAAAGTTGAATCATGAAGTACCTGCACAGGCACCAAGCTCCACATCAGCCCTTACACGTAGTAAGGTTTTAACTTATTAAAGCTAACTTTAATTTTAAACTCTACCCCCTACAAATCTGCTAAAAGGGTTGTAGAGCCATTCTTTCCTAAACATACAATTTTCCCATTTGGGTTCCAACTTACCAGGAAATATCTCACGATGAGCATCATAGTACAGCACCAACTGCCCCTTCCCAAATTTATATTTCTTGGCCCGAAGGTCGTGAAGTGCTTTCATTCTCTTCTTCCCTACCTCTTGATATAATAAAGCTGCCGAATTTCATCAAGATATGTAAGAGAAATATATCATTCTTGCAATGCTTCTGCCTTTTCCAATGAATGATTATGAGCAAAACACACAATGGGCAGCTCTATTTCCAATGGCAAAACACACTCCTCCCCGTATACCAGCTTGAATGGGGTATGATATAGTGCCTAAATTTCTTTATTGCAAAAACCATTCCGAGGCACAATTTCTCCATGTGAGTATAGTTTACTTCAGATATCCCCAATTTTCAACTAGCAAAGGCTATTGGATGATACCATTTCTCTTTCCAAATTTGGGCTAAACAACAATTGATATTGTGCATTGTTGCTGCTAAAAATATATAGAAAACTTCACCACTTTTGGGTGCTTTTAGGATTGGCGCTTTCGCTAATTCCTGATTCACATCCTCAAAGGATACTTGACAAGCTTAATTCCAATTAAACAAATAGTTAAAGAATAACAAGTTTTTCAATGCAACACTCTTTCTGCCAATGCATTGAATAATCTCCGATAATACCCCATTGATGACAAAAAGTTTACCTATTTTGGAGTACGTGGTGGACTCATAGCAACTATAATCTTTTTCTTTTATGGGTTTGTCACAATACCAACTGAGCTAACCACATGGACCAGTAACAACCCATAGGGCATCCCAAAGACACACTTCTGTGGATTAAGAGCAATGCAAAATTGTCTACAGTGCTCAAAACATTTTCTTAATCAATTGTCTTTCCCTTGTGATGGCTACCCCTAGAACATCAATGGAAACTTTTAACTCCTCAGGGGAGATGCCACCAAAAGTCTTATAAGTTGTTCATTGCCAAGAACCAGATGCATTGCATAACCCAAAGGCCATCACATGATATGCAAAAGTACTAAAGATAGTGATAAACATCATTTTTAGCTTCTTGTCTTTCTCCACAATAGCCATTTGGTTTCATCCAGCAAAGCAATCCATCAACAAACAAATTTTCCTACCCGCTAATTGATCTAAAATCTAATCAATGAATGGTAACAGATAGTAATCCTTAATCGTTTACTTATTAAGCTCTCTGAAATCTACACAAACATGAATTTGATTATTCTTTTTCTTCCTGAAAACATTGGTGAATACCAATATGTGTGTTGAATCGAAAATATCATGCCATCTTTCCAAAAATATCAGGCCAGCTTTCCGTAGTTTTGTCGATTCTTCAAATAGCCCGACCCTTAATTCGAAAGGCATACACCTTACTTTTTGTCACACAAGGCAGCTACCTTCCTTTAGAGGAATAATATGAATAGCCAGGCTAGGAGGAATACCTCTTGCTCATCATAACTCCAAGCAAAGATGTCGTGGAATTCTTGAATGAATGACACATAGTCCTCCCTTTCTTCCAAATTGAGCATGGATCCTAATTTGATTGGTCGTGAATCATTCATCGTACCAAGGTCTAGGTCAATTACATTAGCATCTCGTAGCCTCTCTTGAGCCTCTAGTGGCTCATTCAAAGTTACTTGATATATATCCTCTGTAGTAGACAATTAAGGATTACGACTCACTAATAGATGGAGGATCTAATGTATCTAACTCTGACAAAGATAAAGGAACTCTCTTACTTTGAGGAGATTCAAGATAGGTATCTACTACTACACGTCCAGCACCTCTGCTAAAGATCAACTAACCAACGGGTATATCAATCTGACAATCCACTTGTAAGATCCATGGCTAGCCTAGCAGTACTTGATAACTAGGTTTCCCTACAAACCTAATGACCCTAAAGTCCAAAATGCATTTCACATTGGCAACAGTCACATGGACTTTGGTAATGCAACCTTTTCAGGTTGTCTTAGATTGTCATCAGCCATTTGGAGAATTGTGATGGCATCTTCTTTTATTTATAATCTTAGCATCTCCATAAATTTCAAAATCATAATGTTGAAAAAGGATCCCATGTCCATCCACAATTTAAGGATGGATTTTAGGCCCCAGAACGTGCCTAAAAATAGGAGAAAAATGTGGAAATGCGGGGGAAAATGCTCAACCACGAAGGCGGCAGCTCGACCTAGGACGATTTTAAGCGTCAAGTGCTTGATGGGCGCCCGTACAACACTCCGAGAATTTTCATAATTTTTTCGTGTGCCTGTGCCAATCAGTGGAGCTGCCGGTCAGTGCGGGATGTCGAGACGAGTTCGTAGAAATTTTCAGAAGGGCGATTGGGTTCCGTACGCGCAAGATGGCCGGAAACCGGCCGGGGTGCCCGAAAAAGGGCCAGAAATGAAAGGGTGGCCACTTGAGGATTGAAGGGGTGCCCTTCAAAGGGGGCACCCCCCCAAATTTAAAAAAAAAGGAGGGCGGCATGTCTGCGCGCTGATCAGCGCGCAGAAAAACGGCGCCCCCCCCCCTCCCCCCCCCCCGCACAATCATGATGTCAGGCTGCACATAAGCCATGGAAGAGATGATGCCAGGCTCCTGCCTCCGGTCTACGCTCCGCATCGCCTCCTCTCGCGTGCAAAATGGTGGACTGGTTGGAGAGAGAGAAAATCAGCCTTTCTCTCTCCTCCCTCTCTCTCCTCTTAACCCCCGTTCGTGCGTGGAAGAGTAGAACGGAAATGGATGGCCGAATGGATGCCGATTCTTGACGAGATTGAAGGGCAATGCCAAATCATTGTAGATTGCTGATTGCAAGCAGAATTGATGGCTGGAAATCAATCGTGGGACGTGCCAAATTTAATGGGAAAACCCGCAAGACACGGTAATAATTATTTTTACAAAGAAAATTGCCTTTTGATGCAAATTTGGTTGATAAAAATGTGTTCATATGGATTGAGTTTTGAGTATGTCGTGCTTTGAGTTGTTTTCTGGCTGTTCATCATTTGAAAATCAGAAAAACATGTGCGGGATAGCAGAAAATGGAAAACCGAGACACGAAAAACCATAAAAATGAAGGAAAATAGGGTTTTTTGGGCTAAAAATGATGCAATAAATTAATCCACACCTACCAAAATTCTTTTTCTGCTGAAATGAGCTAAGGGCCACAGCCCATAAACTGAACTTAATTTTTCGTAATCAAAAAATGGGAGAAAATGGGGAAAATTGCAAGAAAATGGTGGAAAAACCCAAAAAAATAGGGAAATTTTATATTTTGGGCTTCGGAAAATTGGGAAAATTATGAGTAATGTCCGTGAATGTATAGTGAGGCTGAGGCATGAAGATTTGCTTCAGATCAGCCTTGCTTCCGTGTTTTAGTTCGGTTTTGTCCGCTTTTGATATGAAAAATAAGGGAAAAAGCCGTAAAATGCCATCCAACGAAGCACGAACGGTAGTTGGAAACCATTAAAAGAATGTTTTTGCACTTGTGCATAATACGGTTTGCTAAATGTTTGAGCACTAGACATCCACCAAATGCATGGGGCATGAAAAAGAATTTAAAAGTATCAGTGATCAGCTCCTGGACATGCATTGCAATTGGTTTATGAGGACATGACCTACGTTGAGAGGCAGTGAGATACCCTAAACCGTAGGATAGTCGTGGGATCCTAAAGGGGAAAGCAAGTGAGGACAATGGTACATTCGTGGACACGCTTATTGGATACCTTGAGCGACGTTTGTGCGAAATGTTTAAATGTTGAGCGACGCATCGAGGGGCCAATCCCCAAGGTGTAGGAGAGTCGCAGAGGGTTGACGGCATTCAGCCGTAGGAGGAACCCCATGTGTATGTGATTCGAGACTTTTGGCTATGTGAAAGGGACTCCCACTGAGGAATAATATTGGGTTAGGATCAATTGGACTACAACGTATTACAAACGCAATGTTTAGGAAGGCAGAGATTTTGATAGATGCTCCTGGCCGCGAGGCCGAGGGGTTGTCTTGTGCGTAGTGACGAGGCCCGGCTAGTGCATGAGCCAGTGCCGGCCCGTTTTTAGGTCCATCAGTGGTACGTCTGTCGGGAGCCGCTTAAAAGTGGCGGTTCTCGAATCCTGGTTGTTTAGGGGCCAACTAGCTGTTTATGCCAAAGGATACTGAGATTGATCCGTTATTTATTGATAAGCATCATCTAGCAGAAATCCAAAAGCAAGAAAGAGACGAAAGAGCTAGGCGACGTGCTGAAATTTTTAGGAGATATTCCCCTAAGCGTAGCGGTGCTAAACCCTTACGAGGGAGTGGATCTAGTGGTCTTAGTACCACAAGCAGTAAGTTAGGAGAAGGTGGAAGCTCTAGTGCTCCCCTTCCTTCGATAAGCCAGTCCACGTCAAGTACGGGAGGTGTAACCCCACCGTCCCCTATTCCTAGTGCAAATCCAATCCTCTTCATGGCGCAGCCTATTGCAATTCCAGCAGGAACGACGGATTTGCCGGCTCTAGGTTACCCGCTATCCATTTTTAATGGGCTAGTTGAGGAAGATGCGGAACTCCACATTAGGGAGTTTCAAAAGCTGATGTTTAATTGTCGCATCCAAGAAGAAGGACATTTAATGATGTTCTTCAACATGACTCTCAAAGGAAGAGCCGCTATATGGTATCATGGTTTAGAAGCTGGAACCATATTGAACATTGATGCATTTTATGGAGCTTTTCGAAGGGAGTTTGCCCCTGAAAGGGGTGGGCAATATTGGTTGCGTGTACTCAACGTGACCCGTCAGGAACCACACGAGGATATTCGTGCTTATGCGAAGAAGATAAAAGAGGTTTTCCGTAAGTTGGACACCTCTATTCCTATCCCCGTAGCTGCCCAATTGCAATATTTCCTACATGGTTTGGACTTTAATATCCAATTGCAGTTGAGTAGTGTCCCCTTGGGGGATATAGATACTGCCATTACACGAGCACAAGAGGTGGAATCCCGACTACAAGCAGCCTATGCTTCTCGAGGCAATTCGAACATGGGTTTAGTATTGGGAAATAATGTGTCAATGGCCAATGGCAGTAGTAGCCAAGGGATAGCAATGGCTAACCCTAATGGGAGAGGGAACATGATACAGAATGTCCCTTTATTACCAGCTCCCCCTAGCATGTCGATGCCTATGGGCAGTCAAATGGCTTCAAGTGGTGGAGGCCAGGTGGTCAATTCTAACACCATGCCTGTGGCTCAACAACCAGTGCCTAATCGAATTGTTAGGCCGATGGAACGACATGGTAATGACCAAGGCTATGAGTCGAGTTCTTCCAATGTTCTTGGCGAGGTTAAGGACATGATGAAGCATTATACCGACATGATTACGGAGCAGTATCGACAAATAGCCGTTGATGTCAACTTCCTTAAAAAACAACAAAATTTGATAGGAAGTAGATACCCAGAGGAGGGTGCACCGTCGAGGTTTAGTTGTAAATGGTGTGGCGGGCAGCACTATCCAAGAAATTGCCCAAATTTTAAGTGCGACATTTGTGGAAAATCCGGCCATTTAGCAGCTACCGGCCATTTAGCAGCTACTTGCTGGAGTAAGATCAGTTCCCTCCAGCGAGGAAGTCGGCAACCAGGGCCTGTTAATCATCGTGCCCAAGGAAATGATTCCCAGCAAGAAGATGGGCCTAAACAAATACTTCAACGACCAAAGACTACAGTGGAGGAGCTACCAAGTGGTAGTGGGGTTAGTTTGATTGAGGCTGTACGTGTTAACGATACTGAAACCTCTAATTTATGAGCTGTTCTTACAAGAGGTCAAAAGGGTAGAGAAGCCGACAAGGATAAGCCTGTCGACGGAAACCCTAAACAAGGCGACAAAGGAACGCAAGTTTTGGATCCTGCCATGGAAGGGGGACCTTTGAAGCCCGTAGAAAGTAAAGCCGATAAGGAACCACCAAAGAAGAAGGTGAAAGTTAAGAAAGAGGCAATAAAGCCAGTTCAGCGACCTAAAGAGCGGATGGTTTGGCGTGAAAAGCGAGCTCTATCAAACTATCATGAATTCGATTTGGCGAGCTCTCTTTGCGAAGTCAAGCCGGATGTGAACCTCTTACAGCTTATTAAGCTTTCCCCAGGAGTACGCAAGGAATTTAGAAAGATCCTATGTACCGGGTATATTGTAGAACCTTTGGGTATTGCGCGAGTTGGTGATGACTGGTTCGAGCATGCTGAGAAGCATTGCCCAAGGGTTGCAGCCTATGTCGATGGGATATTAGTGGATTATGCCATTGTCGACACGGGATCATCGGTTAACATTATGAGTTCTGAACTGATGGAAAGGTTGGGTCTTGCGATTCACAAAGATACCTCCACAATTCTTAGAATGGCAGATGATAGTTTGAGACAGCCGGAAGGCTGCATTACTAAGGTCCATGTCACTGTTGCAAATGTAGAATGCCTGTTGGACTTTAGGGTGATTCGTTTTGCAGACCGCCCAAGTTATCAAGTATTACTTGGACGACCTTGGATCTTGCAAGCGGACTGCCAAGTAGATATACCCGCCGGTCGATTGGTATTCGGCAGAGGTGCCCAGCGTGTGGTGGTTGATGCTTATCCTGAGTCCCCGTAGGGTGAGAGAGCTCCTCTATCTTCTACAGAATTGGAGACATTAGAAGATTTATCTGCCAGTGAGACATCCTCGAGTGATGAGTCCAAAGAGGGATCCACCACAGAGGACATCTATCAGATCACTTTGAACGAGCCGATAGAGGGCCAAGATCGTATAAGAGATGCAGATGTTATCGAGCTAGACCTTGGTACGCTTGATGATTCGCGGGCAATCAAATTAGGTTCTATGCTCAGTACAGCAGAAAGGGAGGACTATGTGGCCTTGATCCAGGAATTCCGAGATATCTTTGCCTGGATTTATGATGAGTTGAGAGGCATTCCTCCTAGTCTTGCTGTTCATACAATTCCGTTGAAAGAGGACAGTCGTCCTGTACGGCAGAAAGTAAGGCGTATGCCTTTCGAATTGAGGGATGGCCTGTTTGAAGAGTTACAGAAGCTTCGAGAAGCGGGTTTGATTTTTCATGTGCAACACACGGAATGGTGTTCGCCAGTTGTGATTAGAAAGAAGAATAATAATCAAATCCATTTATGTGTAGACTTTAGAGAGCTGAATAAGCAGACAGTTAAGGACTACTACCCGCTGCCATTTATTGACCAGATTTTGGATCAATTAGCGGGTAGGGAGATATATTCGTTTATGGATTGCTTTGCAGGATATAACCAAATGGCAATTGCAGAAGAGGACAAGTTGAAAATAACTTTCATCACTGTATTTGGTACTTTTGCGTACCATGTGATGGCCTTTGGTTTATGCAATGCACCTGGTTCGTGGCAACGAACAGTAGATAAGACATTCGGTGACATATCCCCTGAAGAGTTGAAGGTGTTTATTGATGACTTAGGGGCTGCCACCGTGAGAGAGAGGCAGTTGAGCATTCTAAGAAAATGCTTTGAGCGCTGTAGACAATTTTGCATCGCCCTAAACCCACGGAAGTGTGTTTTTGGAGTACCTTATGGGCTATTGCTGGGTCATGTGGTCAGTTCGGTAGGAATTGCGACAGACCCCGAGAAGGTTAAAGTTATAGTTGCCATGGGTCCACCACGCACTCCGAAGGAGGTGCATAGCTTTCTGTCTTCGGTTGGTTACTACCGTAGATTCATCAACGCCTTAGCAGAAAGAGCGTTGCCGCTTACAAATTTATTGTCCTTTAGCTGTTCGTTTGTATGGGGTGACCCTTGTAAGGTAGCATTCGAGGATGTGAAACAAGAGCTAGCAAGAGCGCCCGTTTTAAAAGCACCTAAAAGAGGTGAGGTGTTTTATATATTTTCAGCAGCCACGATATATAGTATCAGCTGCTGTTTAGCCCAAATTTGGGAGGAGAAGTGGTACCACCCGATTGCTTTTGCTAGTCGGAAGCTAGGGGTATCCGAAATCAATTACACCTACATGGAGAAATTGTGTCTAGCGATGATCTTTGGGACCAAGAAATTTAGGCATTACATCCTCTATGAGAAAGTCGTGCTTTATACAAAGGCGGAGGGACTTCGACTATTGATGAATAAGTTACAGCCGCCTGATCGTTTAGCGAAGTGGTTAATCACTTTGCAGGAATTTGATTATGAAATCAAGAGTAAGCCACCAAGGTTGCAAGGCATCGTGGAATGTCTTGTGGACTTTGGGGAGCCGAAAGAATCTGTGGCTGAAGGTAGTGACATGGAGTTGTTACTTAAAATAGATACGGCATCTATTCCCTCCTGGTATGCTGCAATAACGCATTATTTATCAACGGGAGAGGCGGGATCCGAATTATCTAAAGCTGAGAGAAGGAAAATTAAGCAGCAAGCGTTAAAGTTTGCCTTGATCGCAGGTACATTATATCGGCAAGGGGTTGATGATATCTATCGCCGGTGTGTGATGCCTGACGAGGTGCCATTCATTTTGGAAGAGTGCCATGATTCTGCTTGCGGTGGCCATTTTGCTGGACGGCTTACAGCACAAAAGGCTTTAAGAGCAGGTTATTGGTGGCCTGCCATCTTCCAGGATGCGTTTGCGTACGTTAAGCGATGCGATATTTGCCAACGGCATGATAGTCGAGAGAATAGGAAACGGCCACTCACCCCTATTATGGCGATACTTCCATTTGAGAAGTGGAGAATAGACTTTGTGGGTCCTATTACTCCGTCGTCGACTATGCAAAAGAGGTACATCATTGTCGCAACTGACTATTTCACAAAGTGGTCAGAAGCACGTGCAACACTGAAAGATGATGCTAAAGAAACTGCTAGTTTCCTTTTAGAACAGATAATATGCCGGTTTGGTCCGCCGAAAGAATTAGTGTCGGACCGCGGAACCCATTTCCTGAATAAGGTGATCAAAGGTTTGACAGAGATGTGGCAAATCAAGCATAACAAGACAACCCCATATAATCCGCAAGCCAATGGTCAGGTTGAAAGTACCAACAAGCAGCTTGTGGGCATCCTGTCCAAAATTGTGTCGGAAAAGAAACGAGATTGGGATAAAAAGTTATCCGTGGCAGTGTGGGCCTATAATACGACTTTCAAACGAGCCACTGGCCATACCCCGTTCAAGTTAGTATATGGGGAGGAGTGTGTCTTGCCTTTAGAGATTGAGCTGCTAACTATTCGGTTTGCCATCAATCATTCTTTGAGCGATAAAGACGCACTTTTTGAGCGCTTGACGACACTGGCACATTTAGATGAGCTTAAGTTGCAGAGCTTATTGCACCAAGAAGTGGCGAAGCGCCGAATGAAGTAGCTACACGACCTCAAAGCCAAGAAATACACCTTCAAGAAAGGACGGCTTGTTCTGTATTATGACGCACGACGAGAATGATTTCCAGGCAAGCTAGAACCCAAATGGGATGGGCCCTATAGGATCGTTAGAATAGGAAAGAATAAATCTACAGTGTTGTTAGCTGACCTTGAGGGGATAGAATTTAAAAATAAGGTTAATCTTAATAAGATTAAACCTTATTATTTCTGATTGCACTAATGCTATGACTGCCTTGTAGGTCTAGGCGAGATTGATCAAACATCTGCAAGGAAATTGTGATAGAGGTTGATGGGTCGTCTGATTCCTTATTTAGAACACCCATATTTAGAACAGAGGTATCATCAGGGAAAGCTCATTTGGTGGAGCAAAGGATACAAGGTGATTGAGCAAGAAGACGGGACATTTATTTGGGAGATCAAGGTCTTCTGCCATCACTGCCTACAAATTTTGACGAGCATCCCTGTTGAATTCAATGATGATGGAGGGATGGAGCCTACAGTCCACCCGTTGAATATGCTGAATTTCGATTACCATAATTACGAGTAGAGTTCAAGATGGCGGGATATGTAAACCCTTTATGGACGTACACCTTGTACTTTGATGGGGCGTCCAGGGGTCCATGCAAAAAAGGAAGTGTAGGAGTGGTCATCCGAGACCCCCGACGACGCATTGTCATGAAGTTAGCTGCTTATCTCGGGGTGAATTTTACCAATAATATGGCCGAATACAAAGCCCTGATAATGGGTTTGAATATTGCAAAGAAGGGTGGTATCCGTCAGTTATTGGTGAAAGGGGACTCTCAGTTGGTTTTAAATCAACTCAATGGGACGTACATGGTACGGAACCCCATCCTTTGTATGTACCATCATACTGCCATACCCCTGCTAGACGAATTCGATAGAGTGTCTTTTCAGCTGATTCCAAGGAATTGGAATCAGTTTGCCGATTCTTTGGCTAATTTCGCGTATGAAGAAGACCTCTTCTTTAATTGTGGCCCCTGTCCCGATATATCTATTGATGGTGAGACAGGACCTGGTCGTTTGTGGGGTATGCTTTCTGAACATGCCCTCTTTGGCAGACGATGGTTGATTTGGGTGATGCAGAGGGTAAGCGAGACTCATCTGCCTTTATTATCATGGACCCATAGACTGATTAGACGACATGTGATGCGAACACCTCTTGCGGTATACGCAGGAGGGATAGGTCATAATCTAATGCACCTAGTTTAGGGCTACGAGCCTCTGTTCCCCTGGGAATAGTATGCTTTGCTGTCTATCATAGTTGTTTCCAGGAGGATGTTATGAATAGTATTGTTTTATTTCATTAGGCCAAGAGGGCCGATGCAGTTTTGTAGTGAAGTGTTTGATTTCATTAGGCCAAGAGGGCCATTTCCCTGTCTAGTGCGGGTGCGTTTAATCGGGTTTTTGTTTTAAGTGTTGTGCTGGACAGGTTTCGTGTTTCGTGGAATTTGGTGGAGCCTGGAGGAGCCTTTGCTGCGATGGAAGCTTCTTGTGGCCAATCCAGGTGATATTTCTCCTTTACGAGTACTTTTCTTTCATGTTCTGTGTGTATCTGTACTTGTCGAAGGGATATATTTTTATTGGGGACCAGCAACCAAGGTATGAAGTCCCAAGTTTAGGCTAAGTCTGTTTGAGGGAGGTCGGAGTAGTCATTGCCTCCTGCAACGACATTGTTAGACATTGAAAGACCTGTTTTTGAAGGAAGTCCTAGTGGCCTTGTCCTGCTAGCCTGCTAGGCAGCCATTCTAGGAGTTCTTATTAGTAGTGAGGCAGTTAGAGAAGCCTGCCAGACGATAATAATGATGATGCCAAGAAAGTCTGTACTTCCTAAAAGATGAATATCGATACGAAGGTGTGTAAAAAGGGGTTCTAACCCCTATTAAAGCAAAGAAAAGGAATGAAAATATATAAGCAGTTGATCATCGCCTTGCGAGGGCCTGGTAGGTTCCTGGGGACGAGTCCGACCCGGGGCCGATACCTTGTCTTCCTAGGGGTGGCTACTTGCTGAAAACCAAATAAAATACCAAAACAAGGAAGGTTGGAGCGAAAATAAAAGTGAGCGGTAGAAAAGGATTAAGTGTCGCCTTGCGAGGGCTTGGTAGGTTCTTGGGTGCTGAGACAGGTCCTGAGACCAATGCCCTGTTCTCCTTGGGTCACTACGCTCAGCTCCCTCCTTTTTACATGCCCAAGTATGTCAATAAAATAAAAACCCTAAAAGAAGCCATGTATTGAAAGAAAATACTATTTGATCAGGCTATAGGAGACCTCGCCTTGTAGGAGCTCCTAGTTGTGTTGTCTTTAGTTGGTAAGTAGTTCAGACTACCACTTAGGGCAACCTCTTTTGATAGGTTTTTTAGTTTGGCTGTGTTGGAGCAGTTGGTTAGTGACTCACTTCGGATCTTCTGTTAGATGATGCTAGGCCTATTCCTTGTGGATGCCATGCCTTGGTTCTGTCCAGGGGTAGGGGGAGCATTGTGCTGAGTTTTATTATATATTTGTTTTGTATCAGTTTGATGCTTCTTTGGTTGTTTATGTGCAGATATGTTCGTGGGTTCGACGGACTGAGTCGTCCTATCCCGTGGTCACCAATGAAGGATGGATTTTAGGCCCCGGAACGTGCCTAAAAATAGGAGAAAAATGTGGAAATGCGGGGGAAAATGCTCAACCACGAAGGCGACAGCTCGACCTAGGACGATTTTAAGCGTCAAGTGCTTGATGGGCGCTCGTACGACACTCCGAGAATTTTCATAATTTTTCCGTGTGCCTGTGCCAGTCAGTGGAGCTGCCGGTCAGTGCGGGATGTCCAGACGAGTTCGTAGAAATTTTCAGAAGGGCGATCGGGTTCCGTACGCGCAAGATGGCCCGAAACCGGCCGGGGTACCCGAAAAAGGGCCAGAAATGAAAGGGTGGCCACTTGAGGATTGAAGGGGTGCCCTTCAAAGGGGGCACCCCCCCAAATTTAAAAAAAAAGGAGGGCGGCATGTAGCGCGCAAAAAAACGGCGCCCCCCCCCCCACAATCATGATGTCAGGCTGCACATAAGCCATGGAAGAGATGATGCCAGGCTCCTGCCTCCGGTCTACGCTCCGCATCGCCTCCTCTCGCGTGCAAAATGGTGGACTGGTTGGAGAGAGAGAAAATCAGCCTTTCTCTCTCCTCCCTCTCTCTCCTCTTAACCCCCGTTCGTGCGTGGAAGAGTAGAACGGAAATGGATGGCCGGATGGATGCCGATTCTTGACGAGATTGAAGGGCAATGCCAAATCATTGTAGATTGCTGATTGCAAGCAGAATTGATGGCTGGAAATCAATCGTGGGACGTGCCAAATTTAATGGGAAAACCCGCAAGACACAGTAATAATTATTTTTACAAAGAAAATGGCCTTTTGATGCAAATTTGGTTGATAAAAATGTGTTCATATGGATTGAGTTTTGAGTATGTCGTGCTTTGAGTTGTTTTCTGGCTGTTCATCATTTGAAAATCAGAAAAACATGTGCGGGATAGCAGAAAATGGAAAACCGAGACACGAAAAACCATAAAAATGAAGGAAAATAGGGTTTTTTGGGCTAAAAATGATGCAATAAATTAATCCACACCTACCAAAATTCTTTTTCTGCTGAAATGAACTAAGGGCCACAGCCCATAAACTGAACTTAATTTTTCGTAATCAAAAAATGGGAGAAAATGGGAAAAATTGCAAGAAAATGGTGGAAAAACCCTAAAAAATAGGGAAATTTTATATTTTGGGCTTCGAAAAATTGGGAAAATTATGAGTAATGTCCGTGAATGTATAGTGAGGCTGAGGCATGAAGATTTGCTTCAGATCAGCCTTGCTTCCGTGTTTTAGTTCGGTTTTGTCCGCTTTTGATATGAAAAATAAGGGAAAAAACCGTAAAATGCCATCCAACGAAGCACGAACGGTAGTTGGAAACCATTAAAAGAATGTTTTTGCACTTGTGCACAATACGGTTTGCTAAATGTTTGAGCACTAGACATCCACCAAATGCATGGGGCATGAAAAAGAATTTAAAAGTATCAGTGATCAGCTCCTGGACATGCATTGCAATTGGTTTATGAGGACATGACCTACGTTGAGAGGCAGTGAGATACCCTAAACCGTAGGATAGTCGTGGGATCCTAAAGGGGAAAACAAGTGAGGACAATGGTACATTCCTGGACACGCTTATTGGGTACCTTGAGCGACGTTTGTGCAAAATGTCTAAATGTTGAGCGACGCATCGAGGGGCCAATCCCCAAGGTATAGGAGAGTCGCAGAGGGTTGACGACATTCAGCCGTAGGAGGAACCCCATGTGTATGTGATTCGAGCCTTTTGGCTATGTGAAAGGGACTCCCTCTGAGGAGTAATATTGGGTTAGGATCAGTTGGACTACAACGTATTACAAACACAATGTTTAGGAAGGCAGAGATTTTGATAGACGCTCCTGGCCGCGAGGCCGAGGGGTTGTCTTGTGCGTAGTGACGAAGCCCGGCTAGTGCATGAGCCAGTGCCGGCCCGTTTTTAGGTCCATCAACAATAGCACGATCCACTAATATTCCATTAACGTATGTTGCTACCCTTGAACAATGATTTTCGGCATGCTCAAACCAATCATCTCCTACTTGTGCTATTTCCAAGGGCTCAACGATATACCCCATGCAAAGAATCTTCTTAGACTCTTTATGCACTCTTGGACAACTTAATCAACTGCAGGAGGTTTAGGTCCAGCTTAACTTTGTAAAGAGAACTTGCTAAATCAAATTCATGATAGCTAGCAAGAGCTCTCTTTTTTCACCAAAGCATTCTTTCCTTAGGTCTTTGAACAAGATTTGGTGCCTCCTTCTTGGCTTTTGCCTTCTTCTTTTGCAATTCCTTATCCTTATTGGGGTCATCTTTACCATCTATGGCTTTTAGAGGTCTGCCTTCTATGTTGGGATTAAGGACTTTTGTTCCCTTATCATATTTATTAGGGTTTCCCTCGATAGGTTTTACCTTGTCTTTATCAACTTCTTTACCCCTTTCACCTCTCGTAATGACCCGTAGATTAGAAGGTTCGGCACCATTGACACAAATGGCTTCTATAAGACTAACTCCACTGCCACTAAGCAACTCCTCTACAATAGCTTTCCCTCTTAGTTGTATTTTTTCCAGTAAATCATCTTGCTGGAGATTATTCCCTTGTGCTCAATGGTTAACCATACATGGCTATTTACTTCCTTGCTGGAGAGAACTAATCTTGCTTCAATAGGTACTAGCTAGGTAGCCAAACTGCCCACATATGTCACATTTAACATTTGGACAATTCCTAGGGAAATGTTGGTTGCCACACCACTTACAACTGAATCTTGAGGGGGCATCCTCTTCAAGGGCATTGAATCCCTATCAAATTTTGCTACTTTTTAAGGGAAATTAACATCAACAACTATTTACCTATATTGTTCCTTGATCATGTTAGTATACTGCTTCATCATATCCTTATCCTTGCCAAGGACATTCAAGGCACATGACTCATAGCTGCAATCATCTACCTGTTATTCCATTGGCCTAACCACTTGATTAGGGATTGGCTGTTGATTTCCTAGAACAATGGTAGGATTTATTGTTTTGCCTCCAATACTTGGTGGAGCCATTTGACTAGCCATAGGCATGGTTAGAGACTGGGAGGAGCTAGCAACATGGGCACATTTTGAATCATGCTTCCTCTCCCCTTCGGAGTACTCATGGGCATCCCTTGAAAGGTGAAAAGGATCAAATCTTGTATGGGAGAGCTATGGCGGGAGACCAAAAGCAAGAGAGAGAGAGACTCACAATGTGGGAACTCCAACAATCACAATGTGTGACCGCCGGCCTTCCCTTTTATTCATATGTCACTAAAAGAATAAAGATTAAAGTGATGGCCCTGCTGCCTACAATCCCGGGGGGGTCCACTAGGGTTTACCGTATGGTACCACGTGAGTGTAAGGGAGGGGGGTTATTTAAGGGAAGGAATGTACATTTTATAAGGTAAGGTACCATAAATAGGGGTAGATAAGGGATATTTTCATATAGCAGGTGACGTCTCCTTATTACTACTAGTGAATCCCCCGTGCCTACAGTGTACAGGCGCAGGTACTGTCAGTGTAGTAATACACGTGCAGCTAGGCAAATGCGCCTTTACCCCCAACCACCTCCCACTTAAAGGCAAATCTGCCCAGTGAGGAGTGAAAAGAAAAAGAAAAGGCAGTACAACATGTACACATGTACAACAAGATGAGCAAAGACTTCATCTCATCCTACACCTATCAATCTCCTAAGGAAGGCAAAGTGCTCCGTAGAGAGGCTTTTCGTGAGTAGATCTGTAGGATTCTAATCAGTCAAGATCTTGACAAGGTCAACAGACTTGTCCTCAACAACCCCACATATGAAGTGATACCTCACCTCAATGTGTTTTGTCTTCGCATGGAAGATCGGATTCTTGGCTAACTGAATAGCACTCATAGAATTTGAATGCAGTAGGGATAGCATCAATACCAAGGTCATGAACCCAACAGCCTAATCATATGGCCTCCTTGCAAGCCTCAATGGCTGAAATGTACTCGGCCTTAGTAGTAGTGGTAAGAGCCATACACTTCTGCACCCTGGACATCCAAGAGATAGCACCTCCAACATAGGTGAACACATAGCCAGAAGTGGACCCCAAATCCCCATGTAAAAATATTGTCTTGGCATCCATCTGATACAAGTCCAAGTCAAGCTACACGACTAAGGCCAAAACCAAGTGGAGGGTGGTCATCTTAACCACAGGAGAAAAAACTTCATCAAAGTCAACTCCATGCTCCTGTTTAAAACCCTTAGCAACAAGTCTTGCCTTATAAGTTGGCTTGGGTGTCTAGGGGTACTCTTCAACTTGTATACCCATTTGCATGGCAGAGCCTTCTTGCCACTAGGAAAGGAAACCAAATCCCAAGTCTCATTCTTATGCAAGGAGTCTATCTCAGACTGTATAACCCTCTCCCAGGAGTGACTATCACCCATGCGCATAGCCTCATCATAAGTGAAAGGCTCTCTTGCATCTATAACCAAGACATAATGCATCAAGGGGTGAAATCTATTAGGTGGTGTCTATCTCTAGTAGAACGTGCATTGCAGGCTCTATTGCCTTCCCAACATTCTGTCCACCAACATCCTGGCCATGAGTACATGTTATTGCTGCAAGTTGTCCAGCTGGCTGTACGAGAGTTCGTGGCTCCTCCTAAAATATAACCCAGCGTATCTCCACTATTTTCTCAGGCTGCCCATGTATCTTGTCTTCATGGAAGACTACATCATGGCTACAGATGACTTTTCACGCCTGCGGATCCTATAGACAGTAACTTGTCTCTCTTGCATCTCCATTTAACACTCTTAGGTGGTGTCTATCTCTAGTAGAACGTGCATTGCAGGCTCTATTGCCTGCCCAACATTCTGTCCACCAACATCCTGGCCATGAGTACATGTTATTGCTGCAAGTTGTCCAGCTGGAGAGTTCGTGGCTCCTCCTAAAATATAACCCAGCGTATCTCCACTATTTTCTCAGGCTGCCTATGTATCTTGTCTTCATGGAAGACTACATCATGGCTACAGATGACTTTTCACGCCTGCGGATCCTATAGACAGTAACTTGTCTCTCTTGCATCTCCATAGCCAAGGAATATGCATTTAACACTCTTAGGATCCAGCTTCTTATGCTTGTCCTTGGGCGCATGGCAAAATGCCTCACATCCAAAGACATGTAAATGCACATAAGAGGGAGGATTTATTGTCCATACCTCCTCTGCAACTTGGAAATCAATGGCACTATAGGGCAATCTATTAATGATATGCATGGCAGTCGTAATTGTCTTAGCCCAAAAGTGCTAGGGTAGGCCTGTATGGGTAAGCATACTATGAACCCTCTTCTGGATGGTCATATTCATCCACTCAGTCCTACCATTCTGGGGAGGGGTGTAGGGGGCGGTCAACTGACACTTAATACCCCTCTTATCACATAAATTCTCAAAATCACATGAGACATACTCACCCCCATTATTTGTCCTTAGGCATTTCAGCCTATGCCCAGACTGGTTTTCTACCAAAGCAAGCCATCTCTGAAAAACTGCCAATACATCGGACTTCTACTTTATGGGATAAGTCCATACTTTATGTGAAAAATCATCTATGAAAGTAACAAATACTTTGCACCACCCATATACTGACAAGGCATGGGCCAACAGATATCGGAATGAACCAAAGCCAAGGGCTCACTCATGTGTGACATACTAGACTTCTTATGTGTAGACCTAGTTTGCCTGCCATAAAGACAATGATCACAAGAGTCAAAATGAGGATAGTCAAGGGGCGGTAAGTACTACAAATCAAAAAGCATTTTCATTCCCTTAATGGACATGTGCCCCAAACAAGCATGCCAAAGATATACATGAGGTAAAGAACCCACAAAAATACCATGATCAACTGTAGATGCAGAAACAACTAAGGGGTAGAGGTTGCCAGCCTTGGCCCCTCTCGTAAGCACAAGCCTGCCATGAGTAATCTTCCATGCAGAATTTCCAAAAGATACATGATATCCTACATCATCAAGCTATCTAGCAGACATGAGACTGTGTGTCAATGCACGTACATGACATACATTGCGCATAACAAAACTGTTGCCAAAAGGAAACTACAGCCTAATATCACCAATGCTGACAATCTCAAGAGACATATCATTACCCAAGCGCACAGAACCTGAAATAAAACGATATGAATGAAACCACTCTCGGTAAGGTGTCACATGAAAGGATGCACCTAAATCCAAGAGCCAACACCATACATAGAGTGTATCTCTATCATCTGCGAAGCACTAGATGAAGCTGCTGCAAGGATATAATCCCCATCACTATCCTTGGGCTGCATAACATTGATCTCTTCAATTTTAACACTTGACTAAGAAAGTGTTGTGCTGTGATCATAAAAATTTTCCTTCACTTTCTCTTTCCCCTTGTCTTTACGCCTTTCATTGCACAAGTCATGACATTGTGGCCTTATGTGGCCTTTCTTCCCACAATGATGATAAGTCAGATTTTCATTTCTCCCACGAGACTTACTACGCAACTTGCCACATGACTTAGACTGAGATTTCTACGAATCCTATCCACCACCATTACCATGGTCATTCTTTGCATTTCCATCATGTCGGCCTCTAACTGTCAAAGCATGAGACACACGAGAGGCATCCAGATTCTTACATTTTATCTCTTCTTGCAAAAGAGAGCTCTCAACATCAGATAGCTTCAAAGGAGGGGCAGAAGCACATAAGGTAGTGTGGAATACATCCCAAGACTCATTAAGAGTTCCAAGCAAGAACAATAGAGTGACATCCTCTTTGAAATCAATGCCTTGCGAAACCAAGTTCTTAAGAATAGCATGAAAGTGGCTCAGATGAGCTGACATGGTCACATTCTCTTTCATGCGGAGATCCATAAGTTGTTTCAGCCAATACATTTGACTTGCAAGACTTTGCTTGTCACAGAGGTTCTTGATCTTATCCCAAAGCTACCAAGCACTCTATGCTTCCTCAACCACATTGTAATGCACCTGCTCAGTGTGAAAGAAGATGAGGGTGGACTTGCATAACTCATCAAGCTCCATCCATTCGTCGTTAGTCATAGTTCCAGGTTGCTTTCCACTCAACCTTAGTGGCTTTATCTGTGATTTTTGCACCGATACCTGTCAAACTTGGCTCTTCCAATAGGCATAATTTGTACCATCAAGCTTAGTGATGTTGAAGATAGCACTGTCAATGGAAGAAGATGCCATATTGCAAGCTAAAATAGTGCAAACAATTCAAAACTGCTTGCTATAAACGACAAAAAATTATCAAAAACCCACCAAAACCAAGGCAAAATGACAAGAAACAAGTATTTAATGGTGTTGCCCACCAAGTATCATCAAAAGTATATTAAACCAAGATGATTCAACATGAAAAATACATCACAATTTGGCTAGATATGCTTGATGTAATTTATGATAGCATTGTACAATGAGAGCTTATAGTAGGAAAAACCCAATATTCAAAGTCAATCATTGATTGTCAATGCAAAAACAGCATCAAGTGGGCATAAACAAGCATGAATCAGTCAAATTCACATGAGCCAACACCCAAGCATGTCAAATAAAGTCCGTCACTAAAGTCAGTACACCCTCCAATCAACATGGCAAAATGTACATACCACAACCAAGACGTGACACAAGTCGGTGTCTGCTCAGTGAATACAAAGTTGAATCAGCCCAAGTACATCTACATGGACCAAGGTATATCAACCATACATCATCCACGAGGAGATCCCGATCTCAAAGATCCAAAAGCTCAATATGCATAACCTGCACTACTCAATGTTTGATAAGCATACAAAGACTCTCCCACTAGCAAAAAAGCCGTAAATGTCAACCAAATAAGCTCAAACAAATCATGTAAGAGCACCAATGACGGAGTATCCAAGATCATACATCAGTAAGTCATCCAGAGCATATGAGAGATCAACTATATGATAGCATTCAATGTCATGAAGACAATCCCAATCAATCTCTGACAAGCCAAAGCAAGACCAAAATAAGCTCCAAAATATCCAAAGTCAAGCCCAAATGAAGCTCCAATAGCATTCAAGTCCAAACAATGTAACTAGCATGTGTAGGTAACATAAGCATCAAGGATGTACCAACAAGTCATACGTAGACCATAGGTATAACCTCTGTCACAAAGCATGCCACTGTAGACCAATTTCAAGTAAATGCCAATCAATAAAAAGCTCAAAAAAGGCTCAATATATATTTCAAAACCATCCAAAGCATTTTCCAACCTTCATTTGCATCCCAATAGTCATATGAAACACCCAGGAAGCACCCGTGATGACCAATAGGCAAAGTATAAAGTGACTAAATCAGCTTCATCCCTAGAGTGTACAATAGTGATTTACAATGTAAAGATGAGTATTTTGGGCCACTAAATCAGCTCCAATTGATGGCCAATAAATAGGCATACATTCCCCTAACATTTGGGGACCATTTGAGACTAACCGGGTATCAAATGGCCAATGCTATCCAAGCATAAACATAAAGTGCTGACGTAACACTATTTGTGGTTGCGTGTGGACTGTGGAAAACTATCCTGGACTAAGGTCAATCAGTCCACAAATCAATGCCAATGATAAACCACCAATGTCGAGCATCAAGGGGGTGTTCCCAAGTGTCAAATGAAGTGTTTTCAAGATCCAAGTGCCAAGGGAGGGATGAAGTAAAAAATCAATTTTTGCAGATCTTCAAGCTGGCTCAAACAAGGCTAATATTGTTGGGTATGCTGGTAGTCCACGTGGCATTAATGGGGTGGAAGGGGGGCTCAAGTAGGGCCTAAAGAAGGCCTACACAAAGCCTTATCAAGCCTAATCAGGCAGGAGCCAAGATATGAAATGGGGGAGCTCCAATGGTTGGAAATATGGCTGCCCCTTCCTAATGTACCCTACAAACTGAAATAAACACTCAAAAGAATGCTCCAATACCTCTAAAGGAATGCCTTGAGGGTGCCAAATGGATCAGGTAGGTGCTCGAGAAGCCAGGGAGTGATTAGAGCTCAAAGGAGTCGAATATGGCTACCAAGAGTGAGAACCAATGGTGTAGGGATTCAAATGAATGCTGAAGGAGTCATGGACCAAGTGTGAATGCTCAAGCAACCATGCTCTAATACTTGTAGAGGGGTGAGAAGGATCGAAGCTTGTACAGGAGATCTATGGCGAGAGAACAAGAGCAAGAGAGAGAGAAACTCACAATGTGGGAACTCCAACAGTCACAATGTGTGACTAGCCTTCCCTTTATTCATCTGTCACTAAAAGAATAAAGAATAAAGTGATAGTGACGAGCATCCGCTGCCTACAATGTGTAGGTGTGAGTATTGTCAGTGTAGTAATACACGGGCGGCTAGGCAAAGCCACCTTTACCCCCAACATCCCTGACCTCCATTCGTTAGTGCCAAAGTATTTCCAACACCTATACTTAGATTCCTATTTTTCCTAGACGTATAGGCCGCTTGTAATCACGATTCTACCTCCTATGCTCTTGTAATAGTCGTATCAATGTCAGCAACAGAAACACTGCTCAACTGCACTTGAATGTTAAAGTCCAACCCATCCAAAAAGTATTGCAACTGAACAGCAACTAGAATAGGAATATAGGTTTGCAACTTATGGAATGCTTCCTTCAATTTCTTGGCATACCCACAAACATTCTCATGAGGTTCTTGACATGTTACATTGAAGACAGGTAGCCAGTACTAGCCTCCCCTTTCAGGGGCAAACTCTCTTCAAAAGGTTGCAAAGAAGTCAATCATAGTTATGGTTCCAGCCTATAGGCTGTGATATCATATTGTAGCTTGGCCTTTCAAAGTCATATTGAAAAACATCATCAAGTGTCCTTCATCTCGAATTTGATAGTTAAACATTAACTTTTGAAATTCATTGATATGAAGTTCTGGGTCTTCTTTTTCTAACCCATTAAAAATGGATAGAGTGAATCCTAAGGCTGGCAAGTCCAGCATTCCTATTAGGATTGCAATGGGTTGCACCATAGTAACAACCAGATTCACTAAAGGAGTTAGCACAATGGAAACTATTACTCCACTCGAAGTGGGCTGACTAACTGGAAGAGGAGAAGTACTAGAACTTCCTCCTCCTAATGGACTATGCATGGATCTAGGTTACTAAGACCCCTCCCTTGTAGGGATATTGGATTTCTCCTTTGAGGAGAATATCTTCTAATAATTTCAGCCCACCGTCTAGCCCATTCAGCTCTTTCTTGCTTCTAAAGCTCGGCTTGATGGTCTTTTGAATCTATCTCACTGTCTTTTTGCTACCTTTTGGCATACACTTATAAATTGGTCCCTATTGACTAAAATTTAAAAACCGTCACTTATTAGCGGCTCTCAGCAATCACACCACCTATCGAGACCTAAAACGTACTTGATGTTGGCTCTATGGCACTAGCCGGGCCTCTACTATTCACCTCAAACCACCCCACATGGCCTCACAGCTAGGAGCATCTAAGGGGTATAATACCCTAACCTCGAATACAGAAATTTGCATTTGTATGATTTGTAGTCCAACAGATAGTCCTTTCCCACACTCCTCAGAGAGATTCTATAAACATATCGGTGTAATACACTACATAAGCACACACAAAGGGAGTGCTCCTAGGCTCATTGCCGAAGCTCCACTATGGCTCTCTTACACCACGGGGATTGGCCCTAAGATGCATCGTGAACACATAGAACACATTCAAAACTTGCTCCACTATTTTGATTGATTGATCCAAGAGATAATAGATATTCCTCACTAAATATTCCCCAAGGAACCAAACCTCTAACCTTATAGCTTAGGGTGCCTCACACTCAACGTAGGTCATCATGCATAAAAACAATTGCTATGAATCCAGGATGATACCATATGGTGCGTGCAATGCAATTGTGAATGACTATTGTGCTTAAACAAGTTTATTCATTAAGAATCGACATTGTGAAAGTGTGAAAATAGTTCTTTTCATGTTTTTCCTTTAATCTGCGATTGTTGTGTTGCTTACGACTAGTACCAAGCATTCACATGCTACTAGAACCTTTTAATTTTAAACAACAATGTACCCTACATGCCATGCATATTAAAAAATCATAATTTAGTATACTTTAAACACTCTACAACCCTCTTCTCTCAATCGCTTAAAGTTATGCATTAGGTGGTAGCTTTAAGGCATATTTTTCTTTCACGAAAGCCATAAAAATCCACTTTAACATAGAGATAGGGCTGAATTAAGGCTAAACCCCATACTTCAACTCTACCATATAATCATAAACATAAATCTTATTTTTTTCTATTTTTTGTATGCATAAATTTATCATTTTCATTATTTTGATATTTATTTATTGATATTTACTGATTTACTAGATTAGATTGATTGATCTTGCTGAGAATGATTTTCTTATTATATTTCAACCCATAGAAACACTATATGCACAACAAAACCCCAAAAATTCATAATTTTCTTTAAACCGCAATATTGCAGGTTGTGTGTGTTTAGCATAAAATTATTATACGATCAATTTTTCTTGATTACTTCAATACAACTAATAAATCAGAGTGTTGACAACCAAAAACAATCATTTCCAAATATTTTCAACCAAAAATTATCATAAAACAATAAAATCTATGACTTACTCATGAAATCACACCTTATGATGTACATATATTGAAATTGGAGGCCCCCTAGCACTCCCCAATAGCCATTAATGATCGTTCCAACCCTCATCTGTGCTTCTTTGCACTCCCACATCATCGCACGATCAAAATCTTTCATCTCAGCCCACTCTCCTCTCTCATACATTGACCCATAGAAACATATAAGAGGAGAGAGGAGAGAGAAAACTAAAATCAAACCTTTTGATTTAGTGCATCATTTTTTGATTAGCTTGTCATGATGGAGGGCAAAGAAATTGAAGATCTTGCTACCTCATGCATTTCTCCTGATTTATTCGACTGAAAATGGTCATTTTTAAAGCATTTTTTGAGGCCCCAAAAATAACGGCCCTCCCCTTCCCTCCCCACGTTTTATGATTTGTGTCTTTTCATTCTTACAAGCTAAACCAAGCTTAAGACTTTTAGTCTTTAAAAAAACGAGTCCACCTTTCATGTTCACACTTGGCAAAGTGATTTTTTTGTCAATTGTGGCCCAAACAAATTCCCATTCGAGATCCGACTAGTTGGCCAACTTCATGGCGTCGAAATCTATAAACCTGGCTCCTGGATCACATAGCTACTTGTTATAACGTGAAACTTTGTGGGGATTAAATGGGGGGTCAAATGGACTCCAATCGACAAACCGAGACTTGCATTGGGTTCTTGGCATCAAACTCCATCTAGGAAAACTCTAGCTCATCAATCTGCAAATGTTTCATTTTGCATGAAAATTTGGTTTTTTACACCTCCCGAGCCACTTTTCCACGGACTCTAAAAATCCGCTCTCATTGGCGACCATGGGATAAGGAGACTTAGCTTGTCAAATGCCATGAATTGATCTGCATAAACAACAACCATAAAAAGCATCAAGTTGCAACAAGAAATAATACTCAACAAAGCACAAGAACAGTTCTCACCCTACCTCCTGACACAATCAAGGCATGAAGATCCTCAAGGGATAGGCCCAGCATAATCTGACAAAAATCTAGAGTGAGTCACTAACTGCTCCAACAAAAACGGGCTAAAAGAACCACCAAAGAAGTCATCCTAGGGGTGGCATGAACTACCTACCTAACTTAGGATAACTAGACCAGGACCTCCTACTAGGCAAGGACTCCTAAAGCATGGTCATCATATATTATCTTTTGACACATATTTCTTTCAAGTTTCCATACTTGGGCTTGTAAAAAGGAGGGAGCTGAGAGTAGAGTGACCCAAGGAGAACAAGGCATTAGCCTCAGGTCGTCCTGACTCAGCACCCAAGAACCTACCAAGTTCTTGTAAGGCAACAATCCTTTTCGTTTCTTCTCACTTTTATTTTTTTCTCCAACCTTCCTTATTTCTTTATTATGGCTAGTTGCACCTCTCAATAATTGATTGAAGGGAACACCCGTCACACTCAACCCTCTCCCTTTGTCTCACGCTCTGTTGATAAATATAGGAGAGCAACACATTCCTAAACCCCATTGATGTAATCCTCACAGTCACTCGTATAAAGGTTGTATGCCTTGTGCGCAATTGATTGTGAAGTACTACATCCCACCTTGTGCCAACATGCAGTGCAAGAAGGAATGCTAAGGAGCCTTATAGTGCCATGCATAGAAACAAATTGTGCTTTGTGCATTGAGAGGCCCAACCCATACATGCAACATTTCATTCACACATCTTACCTCTCATTTTTATAAAGGAAAAGGACTGGTCACTCACCCCACCCTCTGTCTTACACTCATTTGATACATACAAAGGGCAACCCATACTCACATCCCCATCTAGTTAAGATGCAAGCTCACATCACTCAAAGGATTGCCGATGAATATCGGCTTTGTCTAGTTGATAATGTCAACTTGTATCAGTTGATGTCAAGGTGTACCCAGGAAGGTAGCCAACAAGTCTAGTACTTGGATTGCATATTGGAAATGTCATCTATTATAGGAGTCAGAGGCAATGAGGAAGTCACAAGATACAATGCACAAAGGGAGGTGGCTTTGGAACTGCATCCTGTGGAAGATCGACTAATGATCATCTATCTTGGACTGTGGGGTGTTACCACCTTTTTCACAGCCAGCTTCCCGTCTAAGGGTGTGTGCCACCGTTTCTTGGAACAAGGCCTATTATGACAGGGAATTTCTTTCTTTTCTCTCATAACATTTTTTCTTTTTTCTTCTTTTCTTTTCTCTTTTTTTTCTCTCTTTTTTCCTACTCTCGAGGGTGTGTCCACCTTTTCTCGAAGAATAGGTCGACATGACAAGTACCGAAGTCCTTTTCTCCCATAACCAATATATATTTATGTTTATTTTTCTTCTTTATTTTTTTCTCAAAGAGGAGAATGCCAAGAGTACCATGTATCAGAATCATCCTCACCATCTCCTCTTTTGGATCAGGAATGAAGGGAACAAAGGAGGGTTGGAAGGTGGTTGTGAGGGGCTAGAAGAGCAAGACCACCTCATCGAGATAAGCAAGAGGGCTATCAGAGCAATAGGCAAAGCCTTACCAATCAACATAGAAGAAATGAAGGGGCTATAGGCGATGATTTTCAGGATCCCTAGAGAGGGTAATACTTCTTTAGGCAATAGCCATTAATTAAGAAGGCATCAACTGTCTGCACTTGGACAAAACCATTAGGATTGACAGCAAGTACCTTATAGGGGGCCATCCAACGCTATTGAAGCTTGCCCGAAAACTTGCCAAAATGTGAATCGTAAGCAAGGACTAAGTTACCTTCCTTAAACTCATTCTACTTGATGAAGCTATCATGATAGACCTTTCGTCGAGCTTGAGTGGCTTCCATACACTATAGGACCATCCTATGAGTTTCATCCAAACATTCCAAGTGCAAGAGATGATGCTGCAAAGACTCATCATCACCTAGGCACTCTTTGATAGCCACATGTAGAGAGGGCAATTCCAGTTCAACAAGGAAGACGGCCTCTAATGGAATACACCAGCTAGAAAGGGGTCTGCTATCCTGTAGCAGTCTTATGGGAGATTCTATATGCCCAAAGGGACTCTATAAGTGATCATCCCAACCATGGCGATGTGCAGCAATCATCCTTGTCAAGATCGAGCATAAGAAAGTCAAACTCTTGGAACAGAAGGAGCCATCTCATCATTCTTCCCTTTACATCTGTTTTGTTCATCAAGAAGGACAGGACCTCATGATCTACATAGAATTTGAAATACATTGATAGCAAGTAGTGTCGAAACTTCTTTAAGGCAAACACCATTGCCAAGCACTCAAGCTCTGTCACCACTGTATGGTTCATGTTGGTAGGATTCCAATGTTGTTATTGAGTTGCCATTGAGGGAACTATTTAAGACCATTGTTGTTGTGGTTGAACCATCATTTGAGGCATTGCCATCTTTTTGTAGTCATTGTGGATTCAGTGCATTGTACTATGGCATTGTTTGCATCTGAGGGTAGGGATAGTGAATTGTCCTTGGGACTGCATTTGGTGGGTACACCATTCCTGGCATGGAAGGAGGTAAGACTCCTCTTCCTGTGGTCTTCAACAACCTTGCTTCAACTTCATCATACAATCTTACATCTTCCACTACAGCTTGCAGGTTGACTGATCTTCTCAATTCCACAAACTTACAAACTTCTAGTTATAGGCCTCTAAGAAAAACTCCCTTCTAGATGCCTTCATCCAAGTGATGGTTGGTCCATCTCTTCAATATGGATTTTGTTCTAGAGACACATGCTTCCACTCGTTCACCAAAGGACTAACTTAAGTTCATGAACTCCTGTTGCATCCGCTCTTCAAAACCTTCACACCTAAATTTAGTGAGGAATGCCAACTTCAAGTCATCCCAGGTGCCAAAAGTTTTCGTTGCTTGCCTCATACCACTAAAATGTTGCATCTTTGAAAGTGGCGAGGAATATCGCCAACCAATGATTGGGGGTTCTAACATTGTCAGCTATGCACACTTCATGAACTCAACTACATGAAGATCAGGGTCTTTATTATACTCTTCCTTAAAGATAAGCAATGGGACTACATTTAATGGCATGTCATCAATATTTCCAAGACAGATCTAACTAGGAAGGGGACCTTGAGTCCGCATGGGGACTTCTATAAATAGTGCTGCAAGGAAGTCAAAGGAGGCTTTTGCTGCGAGCTTATTCTCAGCTTTGATTTTGCCTTCTCTCTTCTCACGTACCTCTAGACTCGTTCTAGTGCTTGCCTCTTGATTGCATCATTCATTAGGGAGTTAGCTCCACCCAATTTGTCTATACTCAACAGAATAGAATCAGAAGGGCATCAGTCTTTGGAGAACTCTCTTGCCAACATTTCTTCTACTTCCTTCTTTTCAACATCTCTAAATTCAACTTTCATTCCACTACAGAGGGGAAGATATTCAGTTCTGAAGGTATTAAAACTCATCCTTCTAAGGATTGCTATAGTACCATTGTCTTGATAATACCAACTTTGAAGGGTTTCAATAGCATGGGTTATGAAGAACACTCTGTCTACTAGCTTCCAGTGGGTTGCTAATTGGACAAATAGAAGGTTGTTAGTACACTAAGCATCCCACGTATCTTGATGTTGAGCATCCACAAACAGATTCCAAATCTTTTCCTTCTTGCTCTTGTGAGCTTCAACTGACCACAACTCCTAAAACTTATTCACAATCTCCCACTTGATGATGACTTGAAACTCTTCAGTGAAAGACAAATCTCCCATGGATGGTCATTCTCTCTATTTCTACTCTTCAATTTTCTCCCAAAAATTTTTTCACTAAGATACACGTCTACGTTGCTTCAGAAGGACAGTAAATAGTCCACCACATAAAGCCTGCATCAAGATGGTAATATGTTTCCGCCATTGTGGGATAAATTTCTTGTATAAAGTGGCATTAGAAATGAGAATTTTCAATTCTTCAATGGTAGAAGAAACTTTGCAAGTATCCCTTGAATTGTTCTCCTCTCAGCAATGCCATTTCCTTCATTCAACCCCTTTTGATTCCTATTGATGGAAGTTTTCCCCGGCTGCACAACAAAAACATGGAGCCTCAATAGAAAAACTAAGAAAACCAAGAATCTACTGCAAGAAAATCTATCTTGTATCATCAACAAGCATGTTTTTCATAATTGAATCAACCACAAAAAGAAAAACAACACCAATCTTCACGTAGCATTATATAACAATTCTCCCACAGATTTATCACAACAAAACTTCAACACATTCTTCATCAAATTAACAAGACAATACAAAGTAATTCTCCATTTTGAATGGAAATCATCACATAGCATTTATATTCAATAGTTTCATAGTCTTCATAGTCTCTCGCATAATCTCTCACTCATAGATACATTGTTTTGTATGAAAAATTGGCTATCTCTCACTCTCCATCTCTCTCAATAGTATATTGGAATAATGAAGAATAATCATTCATAATTCCTCTTTGTTCATGGATACCCCTCCCAAGAAGTATGTTTGATATGAAAGGTCACCACAACCACTATAGTGTCCTTTTGTAGCTCAACAATGTCAGTGTCACTTCAATCTTCACTTGAGTCTTCAATGGTAGCTACTTTTTCCACTTCTTTGAGCTATTTTGAACTTGTATTCATCTCTTCTAAAGATTCGAAAACTTTCCCAAGCTAGACATCCATCCCATAGAACACTTACAGAGGCATACAAAAAACAGAAACAGAACAAAGAAAAAGGCTCTACAAAAGCTCAACAGAGGGTTACAAAAAGTCAACAGAAAGCATTTAGCTCAATTAAAATCATTCAAACCATTAATAATCATTCAATAAGCTTTCAAACACTCTCAAACTCCATCAATCATCATTCCAACCTCTCATTCAAAAAGCAATCAAAATAAAACACAAAATCTGGATAGAACGAATCAGGACATCAACAAAACATATCATAACATCATATCTCCACTAAAAAATATCATGAGCTTTTAAAACTTATCCAACCTTATCCAAAAATCTCTCAAACACTTCCAAATCAAACAATTATCATTCAAATCATTAAAAATCACCCAAAAATCTAGCAAAAATAGTCAAAAACACAGTCATATCAACCCTCATGAACAGAAATGTAGAGGTTATATTCCCAACAATGTGCTTATCTGCAAGTCAAAATCCAAAGTCCTTGTGTGATTAATATCAACTTATCCTTGTACTGAGAGGGTCTTTAATTATTGTTGGGTGAGGGATGGGTAACATCGAAGGGATTCGCTAAGCTACCATCTACAAAAAAGATGAACATTCATTAGAATTATCCATCGAGAAAGAATACAAGATATATCACTTACCACTTCTTTACCTCTTTAATCTTTACCGCAAAAAGTTAAAATGAGCAGGTTAGGGTCTTCTCAATGGTCATTCTACCTTGTAAGGAGGAGTTGGTAGATTGAAGATTTAGAGAATACATTGAAGCTCTCCTCTTACTACATAAAAGAATGCAAGCTTCTTAGCTTGAAAACTTAGTGCAATGTGTGCAATATTTTTGAGTTTCAAAATTAAGAATGATAATCTTATTGGTATTACAACGAGTCATTTTTTTATATACAATGGAGATGTGAGGGGCCCACAATTCTGGAAATCTAGATTATATTAAAGCTTGCTTATGGTATTTAATTCTATAGGATGAAGCATGAGGACACAAAGTAAGATGCAATGTCATTGAGCAATGAAGGTACATTAAAGTAACTAGCAATGTGGAGCTCCTCTTCAATCAAGATCTTACCCATAATATAGCAACTCCTTTGGTACATTTAGTTTGAAGGACTTGATGATAGGTCTTAAGGATATAGGTTTATAGTATATGGGGTCACTTCCTAGATGATTGACTACACAACATTGTTTAGCTAAGGTGAGAAGATGGCTGCCTTTAGTTGCCATGTTGTGGTACAATTAGTACCAACTTCGAGAAAAGTAATTGGAGGACATACATTGTTGTTTAAGTGCTTCAATCTTAGATGGATCTTTAAGTCTCATAGTGGGTGTGTTGAGAGGAAAAATTGTGCATTCTTGCAATTATTGTTTTGAAATTTCATGGGAGAGGTGCTTTTGAACATGAATGCTTTTATAGTATAAATGCTTTTGTTTTTCTTATGTGGAGTGCCATTGGAGTGCAAGCTTAACCATGTCATCATCAAGTAGATCCAAATCTATTGTGGAAAGAATTTTTGAAAAAGGGTTAAAAATTGAATCTAGTTATAAGAAAGATTTTGTGGGAAGAACCTCGGAAGAACATTGGTTTTGGGGGTCAATTCTTCTACCATTTCATAAATTGAGAACTAGCACTGGTTCTTCTTTAAATGGCCAAGGGGAACTGGCTTGGGATAAGAAACTCAATTGGCATAACCATCTTGATCCCATAAGTCAACTTAAAGGTGTTTGGACCATGATTATCTTGTAAGCTACACAATAAACCTAGTGTGCAACCATGAGCTTATCATCCTAGTTCAATTGTGAAGCTAAGATTTTCTTTGCCAAGGCACTAACAAGGATCTCATTAGTTGCATCATCATGGCATTAGAAAGGATCTTATTAGTTTCTTCTACTTAGCTATTCCTTTGAGGGTATTCAGTGACTAGACCATGATCTAAGACTAGAAACATGGACAAGAGATGTTCAATAACATCATTTAAGAAAAGAGTTCCTTGATCACTAACAATCTCAATAGGATAGCCAAATCATGAGATGACTTCCTCCCATAAGAATTTTGCCATGGTTTCAGCATCATTCTTCCTTATGGGCCTAGTCTCCATCCTCCATAACCATAATAATGTAGCACACTTGGTAGTACTAGGAAGCGGGGTTGATGGATTCTATGAAGTTTATTCCCCACTTCTGAAAGGGTTTGTGGGTGATTAAAGGGGAGAGTTCTATTTTATTCCTTTTCATTGGAAGATTTATTCGTTGACATTTATCATAATGATTAATAAAATGGACCACAAATTTGAAAAGATAGGCCACCACTATTGGTAGTATAGAATATTTCATGTCGTGGTGTTTCCATCAAAGTGTTCTCCTACAATCCCTCTATGTGCTTCTTGCAACACACCCCCAATTTTGTATTCATGTACACATCTTTGAGGAAGACCATATTTTCCCCATCCAATATAAATGACCAACAATCATTATATAGGGTTGGGTCTTGATCGGGATGATCAAGAGATAGATAAATCACACATTTTCAATAGGCCTCTTTGACATGCCATTTTCAAATATATGAACAATGTTCTTTTCCCAACTGGGTGTAAGGTTTGCCTTAAAGAATTGGGCTTCTTTTTTTATGCAAAATAATGGATATCGGGGATATTATTCTCAATCCCAATTGCTTCTTCATCACCACTAGTGATATGAGATATATGATTCATAATAAAATGTTGCTTTCCTTTGCATACAACAATAGAAAATTTGAACTTTAGCAGAAATTAGAAGCCTTCTAGCAATGTAGCATATAGCACTAGGCTTGTTTACCAAATAGAGGAGTACTTGATGGTCTACAAAAAACATGAATGCGATAGCTAACAAGTAGTTGTTCATTTTTGCTTTGATGAGCTCTCTACTCATCAGGTTGGAAAAACATAGTTCCAATTGCAATTTTGGAAGTGTTGATATGCAAGGGAGAGGTTATCATCAAATTTGGGGCTCATAAAATCAGGGAAATCATTAGAGCCCTTATATAAAGCTTGGTATTCATCCATTTTGTGATAACTAATAGCCTATAGAGGTTCTTGCTATTAAATCATAAATCAACACAAGGGGAGTAGTATCCAAGATGTCCAAGGAAACATTGAATGCCCTTGTGGTTAATGGGTGGTGGGAGATCCTTTATCACCTTAATCTTAGCAATGTCTATTGTCACAATATTGTTTCTAAACAACACATGGCCCAAAATGATGTGATGTTTAACCTTGAATTTAACCCAAAATTGGCACTTTAAAGGATTCAAGTAAAGTTACTATTGCCAACATCAAAGCTTTTCAAGGTGCTCTAATACCTCAAGCCATCATCTAAAACTATCCTTATAAATACTTCATATGAGATGTTGGAGAGTGGCCAATTCATCAATCAAGCCAAATGGCATGACAATGAAGGCAAAAACTTCCCATTTGGTGGCAAAGGTAGTCTTACACTAATTATATGGGTGAACTTCTAATGCCCCATTATAGCTTGAAAACCCATCCAAGAAGCTATAAGGTTCCTTACCTACCACATTCTCAATCATATGATTTATGTACAATAGTGGATAGTAATCTTGTTTTTTCATAATATGGAGCTTTTTGTAGTAATTGTTAATGCATTCTCAAATATTACCATTTTTCTGAAGTACCGTGATAATGAGTGATAACCAATTTGTGTGCTCAATCTTGGAGATGAATCATATCTTTTGTAACTTTTCCTAGTCTTCTCAAACGGGATATGTGTAGCAAGGATTCATGGGATAGGGTTTTTGTTTGATGGGATTAACATATGGTTTCAAAAGTATTATGTGTATTAGCACTTGGGGTGGTATGCCTTTGAGGTTATGGTTCTAGGAAAACATACCATGATACTCCTTGAGTAGATTTAGTAAGTTGTTGTTCATCTTCTACACTAAGATCCTCTACGACATATGCTAGTTTAGGGGTTTCCCCTAGTTCTATGAAGTTTACATATTTTACCTATATTAAGCTCTCAATTAGTTCACTAGACCTCCCTTCCCTCTTTGCACCAAGAAAAATGTCAATGAGTTGATCTCTTTTTTTGTACCTTGTAAATTATTTGGGGAGATCCTATGGCTTTTTTTGGATCTTGATTCCTAACTATTATTTGGTACAACATTTTTAAAGTATTTACACTTGTTATGGATTGAGAGTTTTGCCTTAGCTTGTGAAACTTAGAGGGTGGTGAAATTTGAGGATCTAAATTATCACTTCCATCCATCCTTAAGTAAATATTTTTTGTCGACAAAGCATCAAAGGTTTCTGCTCTTTTCACTATCAACCATGGCACCTCACAAGTGGAAATCAATTTTGTAGATTGATATCACATTTGCTTGTAATCTAATACCTATAAGTGATCTAATCATCCAACTTTGATTTAAGTCAAACTATGCCCACATCAATAAGACCCTAGAAATATTTTGGTTTAACCTAAAATGTTTTTATTATGTACATCCTTAGTGAAGCAGTTGCGTTCTTGGGAGAAAAATCATTTTTGTAAGCTTAAATCTATATGTTTTGGGTCAATGTGAAACATTCTAGTCATAAAATGGATTTTTCATTTCACCAACTATAAAAATCATTTCAAAGAGAATCAATATGCAAGACTTTGCATTTTCCTAAAAATCAAATATAAAACAAGAGAAACATAAGCAAAGAGGTAACATGCTTTTTACTACAAAAAAGAATATCCAATAATGAGAATTTACAACCCTAGAAGAATATGCTAATAGTCTTACAATGCCCTTTAAAGGGAATTTTCCAAAGAGGATAATAATTTTTAGCAGTATGTAGACAATTTAGTAAATGGTGCAACCTCCTCTTATAACTTGGTTGGTTTCTTATGTGAAGAGGATGAGTGAGGACTCTAATGTACTAAAGGGGAAAGCAAGCCAAGGTAAATGAGGTGATATGGATGGGATCATGTAAGTTGAAACTTACACCACACAAGTAAAAGTCAAACAAGTAATGTCCAAGCTACTGTGCAAGCCTTCTCCTCCACCATGCTTAAGATTTCAAATGTGAGAAAGAAGGCATTGCTTGCCACTCCCAAGCATATCTATACAGTGTAAATGGAGCTCCCAATGGAGAAGCTCTACAAGAGATAGTATGACTTTTTGGTTTTGCTTGTCTTTTCTTCCTTCATGGGAAGTGTTCTGTCTAATGTAGATCTCTCATATTGGTTCTCGGCTTGGTTCTACAACACTTATCAAGCTCATTGTAGCCTAGTCTACTATCACTTTGTGAGAAAAGCTTTTAATAACAAGTATTGTGTGCTCTCAAGCTAAGAGAAGTTGGATTGTGTCATGCTCTGTGGGATTCAAAGGCAACTTGGTCCACTTTCTTCCTCGATTGGCAACTTTTTCACCCAACAAACTTCTCCTATCAAAGTGCCTTGTTTGGATATATTTTCCTAATCTGCATGTAGTCTTTAAAAATGAGATCATAACTACTGTAGTTGCCTAGGAAAGGTATTATATGTCCCCTCCATCTCCAATTTTCAAAGGGGAAAGGAGAGCATGCACTGGGATAGGAGAGTTGAGCCTCAAGGCTTGGAGATCTAGGATAACCATAGATTTACTATCTTTTATGAGGTCAAAGTTTCCAACTTCCCAAACATATGTTATCTATGTAAGAAGGTGGGACATTTTCCAATATTTTTCCCACAAAAACAAAACTCTAACATTTTTTGTACTTTAGGCATAGAGCCTAAGGAAGTTTCCCCAGAGGCAACACGAGCATCAGACAATAATATTGATAAGAAGGAAGTAGAAAAAAAAATGAGTAGATTAAGGCCTCTACTTCTAAGAATGCAATGCCAAGTTCTAGTATTGAGGAGAAAGGTAAAAAGGCTATAGGAAGAATAAAAGTAGAGTTCTCTCCACCATTGACTCCATTAGGATAAAGGAAGTTAAGACAGACAACAATACTAGTGGTAAAGAAAATAACCTGCCTAATGCAAGTTGGAAAAAGGTTAAGAAGACTAAGTCATGGAAATTTAGAAGCAAATGGAGAAGGGCAATGCCTCTTGTTTTTGTGGGCTAGTTATTGCTACTTCAAAAATGCCCCCACTCATGGAAAAGGTGGTGTTATGCTAGTGGTCAAAGATAGCATGTTCCCATCATTGTTACCTAAGGATGATGAAGGCCCTTTTTTGGAGTTAAAATTAAGTGAGTGAGGAGTCTTTGGATTGCACTACAGTGTATGAGCATAATGTGTCTCCCATACAAGAACAAAAGTGGTAGTGGTTGAAAGATCAAGTGATTGGTGATGCTACAATATTTGTCAATGATTGGAATCTGACAGATGGTACTTGTAATAGAACTCATGGATCTGGATGCATAACCAAGTCTAAAAAGAAAGTGTGAGATGAACTGATTATGTATCAATAGTTCATTGATGCTATTGCAATGTACACAAAAAATATGAGAAGAACATAAAATTCTTTAATTCCAAACAAATTGATACAAAGATGGCTTTGTCTAGCCATGCACTTTCACTATGAAGCTTAGATACTGATCTAGACAAATGATAGAGAGTACATAATAAATATGAGAAAACCCAAAAATTCTTTAATTCCAAACAAATTGATACAAAGATGGCTCTTTCCACCTATGTACTTCCATTGTGAAGCTTAAATGTCGATCTAGATAGATAGTAGGTGAAGAGCTTAAGGCTAACTAAAAGAACTCTAGCTAGGTAACATCTCGGGTAATTCACTATATGTATACCCTCTATATCACATGTATTCAAGGCCTATTTAGAAACATCCTTATCTATGAATTTTTTCTTAATAATAAATAACTCTTTTCTATTCAATCTGTAAGTAACCCCTTTATATGGGACCCTTCTCTATGTAAAAAATGTGTAAAAGTTATATTTTAAGAATCCCTTATATTGAACCCACGTGATACATACATATATTTATGAGTGACCTCCCCAGTGTAAGATATGAATTAATGATGGTTTTAGATGGGTCTTCCTTTCATATCTTGAAAAGCTAGTATGATTGACTTGTCAGACCATATTATAAACTTTCCTAGTTGGCTAGGGAATATCCCCTTTTCTATTGAACCAAGAGTGGTAATCCTAGTCTCCCCTCTTAGGGGTCTTGATAACTTCCACACCCTGCAACTCAATGTGGTGTGTTTGAGTTGCTATCAACTTAACTACTCTATGTAACCTAAAGGTTAGATCCACAAAGGTCACCCTTTTGCCATCTGGTCACATATACCTTATCTAACATAACTTAGGACTGAAGCAATGGCTGAGCTCATAGATAGCTTCTTCTCATAATAGAGGCCTCACAACTTTGAGCACCATGGATCATTGGTAGCACCTTATGATGTTTGGGCATTGAGCATATCTAATAGAAAGTACATCTATTTTGCTGACCCTATTTCCAAGTGGGAGAGCTGTATGAGAAGACTTGCCATTTTTAGTAAAGAAATATGGGTAAAGTTCAATTGAACTAGGGCAAAAGCAATGGCATTCAACTAAAAAATATAGAGCTCATTTACTTAGTGCTCTTATTCTCTTGTCTACTCATGATATACTACTTTTCCTCTTGCAAAGTACTAAGATTTTCATCAAGGATCAAGAGGACCACATAATATCAATTACATAAGTATTGGTTAGATGCAAAAAATTGGTAAAGTAAATTGGAGAACATGTTTAGAATATGCATGTGAAGTTATGGAGAGTCCAAGGCTTGGGCTTCTTTAGCATGGGATCATAATGCCTCTCCCATTAGTACAGGTGGTTTGGGGCTTGAACCTCTCATGGAGAGAGCTATGTGATTGGCTTTTTCAAGTCTCAAAAGAAATGTCAAACAAACACCCATGGGCAGTCATTCTTACCTCTTGAAAGCTATTTTATAGTTGTGGCTAAATTTTCATCTAATACATGAAATTATAACATACAAGTTGTTTAGTACAACATATTTATCATTTTGAAAGCTTAAAATCTATGAAAAGATGATACATGTTTTGATAATTGGCTACACAATGTTATCATTTCTCCATTAGACAATTAATGATATCAATGTGGCATATGTTAGTTTATCATCAAATTTGAGGTGCTCGTGAGACAAGAACCACTAGCTCTAGTGGTAGCAAAATAGTATATTCCATTTTGCATGCAAGTGTATAATGTATGATGTGAGAAGATGATTATGGCTCCAGTTGGCTAGTCACCAAAATAGATGTTGTAATGGGTCTACTTGTAAAATATGTAGTGAAGGGTTTGGGTGTTCCTTGACTATAAGTATTTATGTAAGCCCCAATATTTAATTAATACAAAATCATTTCATATTAATTTGAGGTGCTTGTTACTGGGAGTCAACATATCAAAGAGGGTTCTTGATTTAGCATTGTAGGATTCTTTTGCCTCAAGTGACTTTGAATTTGATCCTATAAAAGAGTAATTAATTTGGCTAGCTATTATGCAAATATGTTTGATTATTGATTAGCTATATGGCACTAATGTTGGACCAAATTGATTTAGTTTAAAAGGTAACATGAATACTATATACCACATTGGTTGAGTGAAAGATAGCATCCCAACTTAGATTAAAGCATTAGTTTCCTACATAGTGATCAAGTCTTAGAAGCTACTTCATTCCCACCTATATTATTTTTGGGAATGTTAAGCATGTGATACTAACTCGGGGGTTGCACCTATAAAAAATCATATATATAACATTGTGTTCAAAGGGTATTAAGAACTACCCTTTCTCTACATGCTATAGAGCCATAAAATGATCCCTTTTACTTTACTAAACTTACAGGTTTTTTTTCAAACTATAATTAAAAACCCCCTTTTGTAAATATAATCCTATAGATTTATTAAATAAAATACCATTTTCTTTGAATTCACGTGTTATGTTACATTTTTTATAAGGTGGACTCCCCAGGGATATTAACTCTTGGGTCATTTGATGATTTTTATTTGGAACTTGTGTCGTATTTTTGTTTAGCATAATAATCCAATTGAAAGATCTTTAAATAGAAATGCAATTTTTTCACTTGCTTAGTACATCTAAAGATACTTGAAAATATTCATGTCCTTTGACCAATTAAACTCAACCTAGACCATCACTTGACCATATTACTGCAATCAAGCAAAACTTTGAAGTTAGCTTTGGCTGGTAATATTCTTCTATTGCAAACAAAACATGTTACATGAGTAGCACCAAAGTGGTAGTGCTTTGTGGCATGCAAGAATTGATTTTTGGGATTAATCAAAGCAATGCTTAGGAATAATGTCATGTACAAGTTTTAGGACCTCCTTAGCAATTGAGTCATAGACTAGTTGGCACACTTTGAGGATTGTTGAACAAGTTCATTGGGTCAATTCGTGCTTTGATTTTAACAAGTCTAGAGAAATTCTCATTGAAGTAGCTAGGTCCTGCAATGGAGCCATTACCTAGATCAAGATCTAAATAGTTAACATATGCTGACCTAGAGCCTGAGTTATAGGAAACATATGTCCCCATGTAGTCATAAAGTGAAGCTAGCCATGAGAAGGAGGTGTTTCTAGTGGGCAATGTATCATTTTGCCACACTACTTGATATTGTATGCTATAGAGGTATCCTGCCCTGTGTGGAAATGGGGTGGAACTTGGGCTTATCTTCGCCATTGCACTCCCATATGCATCAAAAATCATGTAACCTTGTGGGTTTTGGTCCAACATAACAAAAGCTTCATGTAGTGCTTCTATTGAGAGAGGAGACTTCACATAGTCAGACTTTGCTTTGAAGTAGGATTTGTTAGGCTCAAATCGATTTGTCAAATCACTTGTACTAAGTGAGGCCGTTTGTGCAACTCCCTGCAAAGAAAGTGGACAATTAAATTAGTTTTTTCACATTAGGAAAACTCTAGACCCATACAAGAAATCATCCAACTTACAATTGAAAAATGGAAAAATGTACACTAAGCTATTTGTATCCCATGAGAGATTCACAGATGAGCAATTATTAACATTATATGTTGTGTATATGCATATGAGGAGACCCTCCATTTGCATGACATAGTAAAATACCCTATTTGGACTCAGATCAAATATCTAAACTTGTATAAACTTTTTTACTTTCCTTAAAAAATATGATTTTTATAGACATTTATACATGGAAATACACATGCATATAAATATAAACAAAATATGAGTGTGTGTGTGTGTGTGTGTGTGTGTGTGTGTGTGTGTGTGTGTGTGTGTGTGTGTGTGTGTGTGTGTGTGTGTGTGTGTGTGTGTGTGTGTGTGTGTGTGTGTGTGTGTGTGTGTGTGTGTGACACTATTTATGGAGTATTGAGTGAGTATTTTGCCACTTAAAAGGGAGTTTTGAAAGTAGTACTTTGCTTAATTCCTAGATCCTTGGTGTTTGATCAATAGAATGTTCACCCATCTAGCTACAAGTAAGAAATTATGGGGGCTCAATAGTATTTCCCATTGTACTATGAAAAAGGAGTGAAAAAGAAGCAAGCAAGCATCTCCTTGTAATTCTTTTGAAATGCACACTCTCATACACTCAAGCAGGCAAGTGATGCAAAGGAAGATACATGGTTTTGGTTTTAAGATATCTACTTGAAATGTTATGCATTTGTCTAAGCAACCATTGTGAACAATTCTAGGTGGAAAGGAGTAATAAGAACTTGGACTTTAAATTGGGACAATAGGATAACATATTAAATTACTCAATGCCTAGCCTAAGCTACAATACATTGCAAACTATAGTGCCAGGCCTCAAATTTGAAGGGTTGCCCAACGTTTCATTTGGAAGGGGTTTCAGCGATTCCCCATTCTTTTTTTAAAGAGATTGGAAGGGCATATAAATGTGTTCCTAAACATACTACTATTAGAAGTATATTAAATATTTGTAACCCTTTTAAATATTCTACTAGTAGAAGTATATTAAATATTCGTAACCCTCTTCGGTTGAAGGGTGATGTTACTTCAAATTTCAAGCCTTAGAGAGAATAGAACACTATGAATGAAATGAAGCAAAATACCGAGGTTAGTACGAAAGGATGGAAAATTAAATTATGTGTGAGTTTTTCAGGTGCAAAGAGAGGAGGGCAGGTAGGTGTCTCACTCACTTCGATCCAGCTTCCTTCGAAGCAGTCGGAGGGCGTGATGTTAAACTCTGGGAGGATTCGGTTGAAGGTGGCGATGGTGTCGTTGATGGAGCCGAGGTACTGCCCGAAGAAACTGGCTCCGATGGTGTTGGAGTTGGGGGTGGAGCTGGCAGCTGCGAGGTGGACGCCGCAGGTGAGGCGGGAGGGCGCCAAGAGGGGGGCGGCGGTCTGCCAGGAGTGGATGAGGCGGGCGATGGACAGGGGCGAGCCAGTGATAGGGACGCTGAAGGTGGTGACGGAGGGCGGAACGGCGACGAGGCGGAGCTTCCAGGCCACGACGATGCCCCAGGAGCCGCCGCCGCCGCCGCGCAGGGCCCACAGGAGGTCCGGGTCGCACGACCGCGCGCTGACGAGGCCCCGGCCGTCCGGCAGGACCACGCGAGCGTCCAGGACGTGGTCGGCGGCGAGGCCGTAGCGGCGCGCCAGGAGGCCGTAGCCCCCGCCCGCCACGTGGCCGCCCACGCCGACCGTGGGACACGTGCCGGCGGGGAAGGCCAGGGTCGGGGAGGCCTCCGCGATGGCGTAGTACAGCTCCCCGATCGTCGCGCCGGCCCCCACCCAGGCCGTCCTTGCCGCCGTCGATACGTTCACCCGGTTCATGCTCATCAGGTCCAGTATCGCGAACCGCGGCGACGACGTCGACGTCGGCCCGCTCACCCCCGCCGTCGATGACAGGCCCTCGTAGCTGTGGCCCCCGCTCCTCACTCTCGCCTCCCAGCCGCCCTCCCTCATGCACCCCCACGCCCTCTCCACCTCCCCCTCCGTCCCCGGCAGTACTATCGCCCCTGGCTTCGCCACCCCCTCCCCCGTGAACCGCAGGTTCTGGAGCGAATAGTACAGAAGCGACGTGTACGTGCCGGACTCGCGGCGTGTCGTGAAGTTGTGTATGCCTCGGCTCCTTAAGCACGACACCAAGGCATCCAAGCTTGCATCGCTGCTTGTCAGTGAAGGGGCACTGAGTAGTTTACTAGGGAATACAATCAGTGTACTAGGGAGTACAAAGAGGAAGAAGAAGATACTCAGTATCGCTGCAGGACACCCCATATTGATATTCTGTCTGTGTCTCTCAGCTCTGCGGGACGACGTGGTATCAGTGGTCACTGTCGAAGAAGCTGCATCAAGATAGAGCTGCTTCACAATATACTCTCTCTCTCTCTCTCTGACAAACTTTGAAGATCAGAAGGAAAGTTGATTGGACGTACTCGTTGACGAGCTCACAGCTTCATTTGATACGTGACAAGAATAGGCATATCACTGCAGACGAGCTCCTATATGCTCGCTCGCTCTCGCTCTGATCTCTCGCTCTGTGTCCACTGTTTATATATCTAGTTATGGGGATTCTCGAACGGTAACGATGCGACCGATATGTCTCGGCCGGCACGACTTCAACATGTCGCGGCCGGCACGACCTCTTTGGATCATCGGCATCCACCAAATATATATATTCCAAGAATTCGTGCATTCCCATCCAATAAAACGTCCCTTTGGATCCACATTAAAAGAACTCAGAGGGGATTCACACGATGTCAAGCTCATCGCTATTGAGACTAGGTGCATTGTTACTAACTTGGCCAATTACACCACAATAGGTGCTCAAAAAATGTGATGCCTCGAGTGATGCACAACGTACTAGGGTTTGAACTCATGCACTTGGACAACCCAACAAACCCACACTCCAACCACTATGCCATGATTCTATTCGCAAATGCTTCACTTTTCCAGTGCAACATTGTACAACATTCAACGAAATTCATTGTATTCTATCAAGATTAATAGGATTGCAGAGATGGGAAAAACATGTGCATTGAGCTTGTAGAAGGACTGGGAAAAGAGAGCTTGGAAATACTCTCAAATCATTGGCCATTTAACAACGATGGATTACATGGGTGTAGTCGAGCTTTCAAAGGGTTTGAAAATAGTGTTTGGGGCAAAAACTCTTGTTCTCTAACATTAAGCGTGAATGGTGGAATTTACTGACCCATTGTTCCCTATGATTTGTTGAGGAATCTTTATGTGATGAGACTACTACTCTATAGTTAAATCTATATCTACATATGCACAAGGGCGAAGTTGTCTGAGTATGGAGAACTATCAACAATAGTAGTTATTTGCTTGTGGGTCTTTATATCTACATTTGTGTTTTCATATGAAAGTATGCATGCGAGCAATTAATATCCACATTATTATATTTTAATAGTTTCAACTCAAGGAGAAATATACAAGGAATTGTGTAGGACTTCAATAACAATCTTGTAATTCAAGATAGAATCCATTTACATGGATGGATAGATGGAGAGAGACAGAGAGCCAAAGACAAAGATAGAGAGACAAAAGCACAGACAATGGCAAAGAGAAGAGAGACTTTGCAGTAGGAACAATTCCATGGAGAGAGAGAGAGAGAGCCAAAGACAAAGATAGAGAGACAGAGACAGAGACAAAGACAAAGAGAAGAGGGACTTTGCAATAGGACAATTCCATGACTCTACAAGGCATATCTCACTAGTCAAGGTTTTGAACCCTTGTGAATTGGATTTTGAAATTTAGTAACACTTGCACTAGATGTTTTATCATTATAAAGGCAAGCTCTATGTGTGTGTGTGTTTGTGTGTGCACGCACACATGTCCATCTCTTTTATATTTATATATTCATACATACATGAGAGAGAGAGAGAGAGAGAGAGAGAGAGAGGCTTGAATAGTCTAGTCATTCTAGCTTTAAGAATTTTTTCCATATCAAATTTCCCACAAGAAAATAAGAAATGCCTCTCTTATCAATTATAATGGTCTTTAATCAAGCCAAAAATAGATAATATGAAAGAGTCAATTCATTCATATTACATACATGCACAACAAATGTAGATGCACCCTTGCACCCAGAAATAAATACCATGAAAAAGGTGGTAAATCATATTACATATGCACAACAAATACGACTACACCCTTAGACATAATAGCATATGTTATGCACACAATACAAACTTCTTAGAGACTTTTCCCATGTAGGTAAAATTTACTTGCATAGGTTATGAGAGTTTGTGGTGTCAATGTGTGGATTAAGTTATTTACATGCACTCATTTTCTTAAACAACTTGGTGGGACTCAATAAAGGGACGACGTGCTTGATAGACTTATGAATGTGAAGCAACTTGGAGTTTGAAGATTGGTGGTCAAGTATTCTTACTCCTTGATTTGGTTCTCTCAATTCTTTGCACCTTACGTGCAAGTGGGTCTCATTGTAGCTTTGTCTTGCACATGGACTAGCATGGCTAAAGTCCAAACGTGTAAGTGAATTTGCGTGTGTGGAGTAGTTGTTATACGTCTTTCAATTTGTGGACAACTCCCCCATTTCAAAGGGGGTTCTCAAGCATTAATGATGCCTAACCACTACCAAAACACACACACACAGTCCTTTTTCTTTCTTTGATGTTACACAAATCATATGTCCATAAAGCTCTATGTAAATATGTATAAATAATATACACATTTGTGTGTGTGTGTGTGTGTGATACACACACAAACACACATTTTTTTCTTTCTATTTCTTCTTGGCTTTTCTATGCTCTGTGTGTGTGTGCACATGCATGCACATGTGTGTCCATGCACATGCATATATATGTGTATATGTGTGTGTGTTCATATGTGTATCTATTTATGGTGCCTTGTAAATGTGTATCCTCTCTCTTGCTCTCATCATTTTGTTTTCTCTCCTTTCTTTGTCTTCCTCTTATCTCTCATCTTTCTTCATCTCATATTTATACATGTCTATATGTATGCACATGTATGTATGCATTGCATGTATATATTTGCATGTACATATATGTGTCTGCATATTTGTAAGTGTGTTTTTATAAGGGTATATCCATTCTCTCTCATTTGCTCTCTCTCTCTCTCTCATATGATTGTACGTGCATGTATGTATATATGCATACATGCGCACATGTGTTTGCACATTTGTGTGCATGCATACATGTGTATGTATGTATGAAGTGTTCGTGTGTTTTTATAGTCTATGTGCATTTGTGTATGTATACATGACATGAACATGTTCATCGACCATCAAAATTATTATCTCATCCCATGTGTTCAATGGAAAAGGAAATTCAACCATCTTTTTAATAGTGTGTGTGTATTTGTGAATGTTTTTAGAGTATCTACACATTGCATGCACGTGTTCAACCATTAAATATTATCTCATTTCATCTAATATCTAATTAAAAAAGAAATCTATTTCTAACATACACACACACAAAGACTCACCTTTGCCCTTTCCATGATCATATCCTATGTTCAATTAAAAAAGAGAAAGAGGCATAGAGAAAATAAACATAACTCCCACTCACCCTTCAAGAAAAAGCCATCTTTATTTCTTGAATATCAAACTTCTTCTCCTTGTGCCACATAATCTTAGGAACTTTCTAGTTGGTCTGAGATCTCCAAACCAAAGCACTATCACATACATTTTTTGCAAAATCCATCTCACCATAGATATTTTATTTTCTAGTCCAATAAGCCAATATTTGTCACTATAGACTTTGTGTCCAAACATGATACTCTTAAACTAGATCTACCAAACTTCTTTCCAACCAAATTTCAATTATTAGTATTCTATCATGGACTAAAACGGAGGAAGATTAAGAATTTCTAGCTTATAGTGACATGAATGAAAAATATTTTTGTTCACTTGTTGGACATGGACATTGAGAGTCAAAAGTCCTAAATATGAATTATAATGACTAGAGAGGAAATTGATGTGGCAATAGTTTGATGCTCTAGACTTTTAGTACCTACTATAAATGGCAAGTGAATGAACACCTTGGTCCATAATCAAATTAAAGAATACAAAAGCTTTTCTAAGCAAGACGATTATTATTATTATTATTATTATAGACAGTAAATGGTAGGCACTAAGAGCATTTAGAATTTTCTATGTCAATCATATTTATTAGAGGAAGTACTAACATTTATAACAATGATTGTAGAGGCAAAAATTTTGGTAGCAAAGCTATGCAACCCTTCCAGCCACATTAGGTTGGTAACCAAATCTTGCAATTATTTAAATTTTTAGAGGTTGCACTATTTAAGAGATTACAAACACTTGAAAAAAAGTAAATACATATTGACAAAAATTTGTAGAATGTGTAGATATCCACTATCAGTAGCAAAAAAACATGTATAATGATGGTGTGGATAATGGGTAGAACTACCATAAGCTGCATACAAAATAAATGACATTGAACATAAAATACATACAATATATAATCCACATATCATGAACATAATAATAACAATAATAATCATCAACTTATGATGGCCCAAAACGATACAATAGGGCAAGTTATAAGGTCTTACATGATATCGGGGAGAGGGTCGAGCACAAGGCAGAAAAGGAGGTGCTCCAAGTAGTTAAACTCCAATAAGTAACCGACAAGAAACTCTAACATTTGCTACAAGTCCTCATCCTCTAAGAGCTCATCCACAACTCTTAGTATAAGGGTTTTGCAACATAGCCAACAATTAATTCAAAGTTAAATGCAATTAGTATAACAATTTTGTTAAGGTATCAAAAGAGACATGTCATACTAGACCACCACACATAGAGCTTATCAATGAGGGTAATCAGACCATGCTTTCCCCATATAGAGCTTATCAACAATGACGGCAATCATACCATGTTTTTTCCCATATGCTTTTGCCAATGCAATGGACTACCAACCTATGAGATAGAATAATGCACCAAGGAACATAAATAATGCACCAAAGAGCATTTTTAAGTGAAAGGCATCCCAAAACTTTTGTAAAAGAGCACCAGGCTCCCTCCTATGTAAATTGTAAAAGGGTAGACAGGCATAGACTAAAGAAATAGGCCAAGTATAAGGGAATGGAAAAGAGGACCTTGCCACAATGGTCGATCGTACAGAAAGGGGGTGGGTGCCCATGGGATTTTAGAGCATGTATATAAAATTCAAAAAGTGAATGAGAGCTCATTCTTTGGTGTGTGGCAACAAGACTCTTCTTCTTCCCTTCTTCTCTTCTCTTTTCTTGCTTGTGTGTGCTTGAGAGAGGGAGTATGAGAGTGTGAGGGAGTAAGTGTGTGAGGGTGAGGGATCAAGGAGGTGAAGCTCTCCATCATCTCCTCTTTTCTTTTTCTCTTCTCTTCCCTTCTCTTGTCTCGTGCGCGGCCATGGAGGATGGAGCTTGGAGGTGGAGGCTTGAGGATGCTTGAGCTTGCATCAAGAATCATGGATCTACTAGTGTGCTTGAGAGAGGAGGCAACTCATTCGGGCATCAAGGTAAGCTCACTACACCTTGGTAGGATCGAAGGTGCAACGGCTAGGTGAGAGATAGCCATAGGTGCTCGCTTGAAATGCTTGAATGAATAAGTGGTCCGTGGGTCTTAGCAGTTGAGCGTGAGCTCCCCCAACATTTTGGTTCCATTGCTAGGACCAATGGATTCAATCCCTGAGTGCTTGCGCACTCCGAATTGAGCACAGAAGTAGGGTTTTCCCCGAACCGGTGCTTGAGGTAGATAGGTAGGAATAAAGGGAGTTTGAAGAGGTATTTGATCTCCTTAGCAAGTAAGTTTTTGGTTTTTTGGATTTGGAAAAGTAGGTTGGAGTAGTGTAGGTATTTTCTTTGCGATTTGGATGCATTAGGGTAGGAAAAAATGGAGAAAAAAAAAGAAAAACAAGTATTAGGGTTCATATTGTCATAATAGGACAAGAGGGTTTGATTTGTTTGCCAATTTGCATTTTGGAGTTTATTTGCTATTCTAGGTATGCTCTTCTCCTCTATCCATAGCTTTGATCTGGAGGTGCATGCGATATGTAATGAGCTAAATCATGTGAATCAACCGATTTATTATTGTGTCAGCCAAAATCGCGTCGCGTTTGGCCCATCTGAGTAATGATGATTCTTGTCCAAGTCCCAGAATCGTCCCTTGGCCCTCTTGTGTTCGGCCATTCAGCCCACCACCTAGACACTTAGGACTTGGCCCCCGACCGAATCAACCATTCGGTACATCTTACTCGGACACACGTGAAAATTTGGCTCTCAACCCTGCCGACTTGACCCAACCCCACTCACACAAAGCTGGACCGAATTCACCATTCGAACCAACTTTACATTCAACCCACTTGACTCAGCCCACTACCATTTGGCAACCACATCAGCCCCTACAATTCAGACATGTTGGGCCAAATTTGGATCTTTTCAAATTTTTAACATCTAACCCCTGAAACCGACCCAGAGACTATATAGAGCCGAAAGCACATCATAGGTTTATCTCACTAGGCTAAAATCTAGAGCAACTAGTTCAAAACTTGACTACAAACAATGCTTCAAATCATGCATGGTGTTTAGCATAACGGCCCTACGGGCCGGAGGGACTACCCCCCCCCCCCTCCCCCCCGAACCCCCACAGAGGGGACACCTCCCCCAAGTATGCTAGAGAGAAAACACGCATCGTGACAAGTACTTCAAATTAGATCCTAGTGTAGTAATGGCTCTACACAAGCATAGATTCTCACTTGCACAATAGCAACCAAAAGCCCATACCCGAACAAAGACAAATAGAGGCCCTAGAACCTCAAAGGGCCAATCTAGACAACAAGGGCAAAAATGCCACACCACAAAAATATGTATATGTTGCATTCGGACTACATCTAGTCAAAGCGGAATGCAACAACATCAAGCTATGATTACGAGGATGACTAGACGTGATAGTCCTGACAATAGATACACCTTGAATGGCACTGCATAGACAACCCAAGACATCAGTGGAGAATCCACATCTAGTTGTGCAGTTGGGGACTCAAAGGCATGTATCAGAAGGCTTGAATTTATAAATCAAGACCCGAAAGATGAAGACATAGTACCGCCGGCTTATCTTAGATTCAAACTCACTGCAAAAACAGAGCATAGTGTCGATGCTCTCATCGATGAAGGAGCAGATTTTAATATCTTAACTTATGAAGCATGGACTCTACTAAGACAACCAGAGCTCACACCGACTAATGCAATTCTTAATCCTTACGGGAGACACCCAAAAGCATTTATAGGAAAGTGCAAGATCCTTGTAACTATTGAAATGGAAAGCTTTTCTATCCTATTCCATGTTCCTCCAAATAGTGCAAATTGTGGAAAGGAAACCCTCCTAGGAAGACCCTTCAAAAGGGCGACGAAGTGTGAGGCCGATTATGTAGCACAGATGATACACTTGACACTACTCGGTGTGAGGATAATCACAACCTTTAGCAAGGGTGGCCTCATCGAACCTCAAGGGAAAGACAAGGAATGTTTTGACATACCAGGTAAGCCTAGTAATGAGAGCAAGGACTTGTTGGAAGAGTTGATACAAGCACATGTGGAACAGAGAGAACAAGTGAGCGAGACCATGCTTGAAACAATTAGGTTAGGAGACAATGCCAAGAATAGGCTTTGGACTTACAAATATCGTAGAAGACCACAAAAGAAGCCCAAGCCTTATAGATGAAGATATCGATGGAGAGCTAGCACAACGCCGCGATGGATATCCAAAGTGTTGCTACATGCTCAAGGGTATTACACAAGTAATCAATGGATTTGGGTACCAAAACCCCTACTGAACCACCTCTCTCAGTTGAAGGCCAGACCGTATCAAAAGTAAATAAGCACACGAGGAAATCTAAATGAAAATCTAAGTCTTAGGTCAACAAAATTGCAGTGATTGAGCCCCTAATGATTGAAATCAAGAAATCAAACAAGATTATTCAGAAGGTAGATCCTCAGCCTAGTGTGCTTTACAAGTGGATATCAGATGTAACCGTTGAGTGTGCACAAAGACCACTAATGCCCAAGGAGCCTTTGACTTCCTAAGAGGATAATGTGCACCATAGGCACAAGAATTCTCATGATAAGACTAATTTCTCAACAAAGCAAATGGTAGAATCGTTTAATAGCCACGAGCAAATCTTCCAGCCAATGCCAAGTCCACCTAGAAGTCCTGAGTCTCCTACATCCTCTTTTCCTAAATGGACACAGGAGGCACAACAACAGTCGTCAAGTGCAGCTACTCAATCCCTATCTCAATCTCAATCTAAATTTCCAAATGTCCAAGATGTGCGACATGACACCACCCTTAGTTCTCAGCCTAAGGATATGTCTGTGTAATCCACCTTAACTAGCTCGATCGATCTGCACAAAAGTGAATGCACAAAGGGCAACAAAATACATGACTACTTCTGATCTGCTTAAGGAATTGACACCGCAATCTACCAAAAATATAGCCAATCCATTGAACTAGCCACTACTACTTCCAATCAGGAATCACAACAGTCACAGTCTTTGGCAGTGACGATGCCCCTTGCGGAATGTGTCCTTAGCAATTCACTTGTCGAAAAGATGTTGCAACGAACATCCTTAACACCTCCAGCACTTTCAAAGAACCTAAATCCTAGGCTTAAGGAGTAATCTCTCAAAGATTTGGCCAAGGAGATGGCTCATCCGACCAATGAATCAAAGATGAAGTGCCTATCTGATGAAGCTTGATCACAAAAGTCAATAGCCATCACACGTGCATACCTCCATGTGGACATTGAAAGGCCAACACCAAAATATATGTTGTTACTACTGAGTAAGCTGCCGTGATTACTAGATACGTATGCCACACTCCAATACAATCTTGCATTCTACAATCTGTTTTTATCCTCATGAAGTGACATGGATTCATAAACGTGTATATAAATAAACAATGTTTGTGACTGTGTATAGATAATACCAAATGAAGCAAAACTAGCATATACACAAGAAATGATAATCAAGGGTAGGTGATATGCATCAAAGTCAATGTCAAGAATTGTGTGATGGGGGGATTTGCTTGAGCTGTTGTGCCAAACACACACTATATACACAAGAGGAAGCTCACTCAAGAACATAAGAAGAGAAATGGAGGCCAAAACGTTTTCTTGTTGATTTTTTCTTTTTCTTCCACACACTATACAAAATGTACACAAAGTATAGATAAGATACAACATAAAGAAAAGTGGCCTTCTAAGTCAAATAATGCATAACCAACTATACTAATCGACTAGCACTATATCTTTGCCCTGCAGATAGGTGTAACAAACTAAATATAATAAGTGATAAGTCAGCGGCCATATGAGTGTCATAATGACCATCAACGTGCTAAGTGTAGACATGCGGACCCATCTAGCCAGGTGGTCCATCATCAATGTCTGCACGTGTTGAGCTTGCCATCTCAACGCTCCCCCTCAAGCTCAACTCTATCTTTGCAACTCCCAAGTAAGCTTCCAAACTTTCGAAGCTTCTCTGCACCCAATGCCTTTGTGAAAATGTCAGCTATCTGATCTTGTGTGCGGACATATACCAAGTCAATCTCTCCTGCAAGTACCTTCTCTCTCACAAAGTGGTAGTGCACCTCAATGTATTTTGTCCTAGCATGAAACACTAGATTCCTAGCTAACTGTATGCTGCTCATGTTGTCACAATGAATGACAACTGGACCATCTCCCTGCACATCCAAATCACCTAATAACTTTTGCAGCCATACCACCTCACATGCTGCCATAGCATCACCTCTATACTCAACCTTTGTACTCGGTAAACCAACTATAGGTTGCTTTTTGCTGCTCCATGTAACTATGCACTACCAAGGGAAAACATGAATCCACTAGTAGATCTTCTGTCTAACATGCTATCAGCCCAATCTGCATCTGTGTATCCAAAGACCTATACGTCCTTACCTGCCTCATAAAAAAGTCCATAATGTAAAGTGAACTTGACATATCTCAATATACGTCTAACTGCATCCAAATGAGGCTTTCTAGGCATCTGCATAAATTGACTGACAAGGCCAACATCATAACTCAAGTCTGTTCTTGTGATAGTCATGTAAATCAAACTCCCTACTATCCTCCTAAACATAGTAGGGTCTTCTATCTCATCCCCAACATCAGCACTCAACTTTACATTTTGCTCCAATGGTACTGAAAGAGGCTTACATGCTGTCATACCATACTTGGATAACATATCCAAGCCGTACTGCCTTTGGAATAGCCATATACCATCATAACATCTGATCACCTCAATACCAAGAAAGTATCTCAGCTCACCAATATCTTTCATCTCAAACTTCTTCTTCAAAAAGTCCTTAACTTCAGCAATCCCATTTTCATTATCACCTGTAATAATCAAGTCATCCACATAGATGACTATGATGACCAAACCTACATCTCCCTTTCTCACATAAAGTGAGTGATCAACATCAGAAATACAAAATCCAATATTGACAAGATACTCTCCAATCTTGTCAGACCATGCTCTAGGTGCTTGCTTAATCCCATAGAGTGCATTCTTTAATCTACACATATATGTGGGATGCTCTAAATCCTCATAACCTGCTAGCTCCATATACACTTCTTCTTGCAATTCACCATGCAATAAGATATTCTTAATATCCATTTGCTACAAACTCCAACCTTTGGCTGCTACCGAGGCAATCACACATCTAATAGTTGCCATCCTAACAACTGAACTGAATGTCTATTCATAATCTATACCATATATTTGAGCATAGCCTTTTGCAACCAGCCTAGCCTTATACATGCTAACTGTTAACCCCAACACAAAGAAAGCAAAAGAAAAAAGCAAAAGAAAGTGGAAAAGACACAGGGCAAAGGCGGAAAAAAGGTAGCCCGACTAAAGAAAGAAGAGGAAAAAAAGACCAAAAGCACAAGGGCAACCTTAAAAGTCCAAATGCAAAAGGGGAAAGGCGCATTTTAAAATAAAAAGGCGTACCCTGAAATCTTGTAAAAGAGTGTCGGGCTCTCACCTGTGCAATTTGTAAATGTAGACAGGCGGTGGAAAGGAAGCTAGGAAGATAGAAGGACAATGAGAAAAGGGGCCTAGGCTAATGGCCAGCCATGTAAAAAAGGGGGATGACCACCCATGGAAATTAGGGCATGTATATAAAGCTGAAAAGTGAATGAGAAGCTCATTCTTTGGTGTGTGGCAAAAGGAGTCTTCTTCTTCCTCTCTTCTTCTCTCCTTCTTGCTTGTGTGTGCTCTTGAGAGAGGGAGTGTGAGAGTGTGAGGAAGTGAGTGTGTGTGAGAGTGAGGGATCAAGAGGGTGAAGCTCTTCACCATCTCCTCTCCTCTTCTTCTCTTCTCTTCTCTTCTCTTCCCTTGCACGCGTGGCTATGGAGGATGGAGCTTGGAGATGGAGGAGGCTTGAGGATGCTTGAGCTAGCATCTAGGATCGTGGAGCTACCGGAGTGCAAGAGAGAGGAGGGTACTCGATCGAGCATCAAGGTAAGCTCACTACACTCGTAGGATCGACGGCGCGTCGGCTAGGTGAGAGATAGCCATTAGAGCTCGCTTGAAACACTTAAAAGAATAAGCGGTCCGAGGGTCTTGGCGATTGAGCGAAAGCTCCCACATTTTGGTTCCGTTGCCGAGACCAACGGATTCAAGCTTGAGCACTTGCACGCCTCATATCGAGCATCGAAGTAGGGTATTCATCCCCGAAACGGAGCTTGAGATAGGTAGGAAGTTGGGTGTTTTCGATCTTCAGAACAGGTAAGTATTTTGGGATATTCTAGTTGTTTGATGATTGGAAAACATGGAGAAACTAGTTCAGTGTTTTGCTTTCGATTTATGTTGTGTTTAGGGTAGACTAACAGTAGGAAATCACACACGAAGAGGCAGAGGGTTGCTGCTGTGAAACAGGGAGAAAATCAGAGAAAACAGGGGGGAAAATAGAGGAAACGTGAATGTAACTGCGTAGGAAACGCCAAGAGAGGGATCTGTAGTGTTCAGGGAAGGACCAGCAAGGTATAAATTCTGGAAGGGCAAGAGAACCCCCATTTGCAACCAACGGAGAGAGAGAGAGAGAGAGAGCGAGCTTGGCGACCGTCCGATCAACCAAGGCACAGAGGGACATTGCATTCGGCGATCCCCAGGTACACCGATCTGGTGAATTTTGTGGTCAATAGTAATAGACATCTGGAGATATTTGGGCAAATCCGTGTGCGCAAGCTCGTCAGGCCAGTGGACTCAGACGTGCGACCCAATGTCCGATTCCCAGAATCGGACACTCGGACAACCGTCCGATCGGACGCTCGGAGACTCGGACGCTTTGACTCGGACCCACCCTATCCAATCGAACGAATTAAGACACGTCACCAATCGGACCACCTGCCTGGTCCGATTCCCAGAATCGGACCCGCCCATAATCGGACCACTAGGATCGAACACTTGGACCAGTCTGCCCGATTCTAGAAATCGGACCACCCTATCCGATCAGACCATTCGGACGAATCGGATCACCCAAAATCGGACCAGCCCAGAATCGGACCCCCCTTGTCCGATTCATTGAACACTTGCCTGTCTGATTTTTGAGAATCGGACACTCGGACTTTGAGACTGCCACTCAGCCCTGATACACCTGTTCCGATTCCCAGAATCGGACCACTGGTAAATCGGACCACTGGTAAATCGGACACTTGTAAATCGGACGTCCAATTCCCAAAGTCAAACCAAAGACTTGACCCATCCAGGGACACACTAGGGCACTCCCCAGCAACCCACCCCCGCGTGAACAATAGGAAGCAGCATAAGACCCTAGAACCCGTTAGAATGGCCAGGACTGGAGTAGCAAAGCCTATCAGGCCCGAAACGAGCAAGAGTGAGTAAGACACCGAGGAATTGCTTCCAGCACTCATGTTGAATTTCCGCACTTGAAGTACACTTAGGAAAGCTGAAAGCCTGATTGAGCACAAGTGCACGAGGAACAACACACTCACGAGTGACCATAAGTTGAGCACTGCATTCAAAAATTAAAGGAACTCACTCAAATAATAAGCTCAAAAACCCACCAATAGGAGAAGACCCAAGGTATAGGCAAACGCGTGAAGTGCAAGGTAGAATCAAGCAAGGAGCATCAACGACAAGGATCTGTCTCACGACCGGTTAACCTGATCGAGAGCGCAGCGAGGCGCAAGAATTCAACCATGACAGAGGAAGGCTCAGACCATCGGTTTACCGAGGAGCTCGATGTGATCGCATTCCCAGACGCTATACAGCAGATGGTGAGCAGTTATGATGCGCATGCCCGGTACGATCACTGTGGCAGGACGGCATATGCAATCATTGCGGACCTAGAGGAGGAGAGAAGGCTATCCCGCAAGGCATTGCAGGGCATAGCCGAGTATAATAGGGATCAACAAGCCAGGAGCCTAAGGCAAAGCATGGAGCTGCATGAGGTGCAGCGAGTGCTGAACTTGGCTGGCCGGAACCGGACAGACCAGGAAAGAGCACTAGAGGGAGACCTGACGCTGAGCGAGCTCCTCATGAAACGGCTGCTAGATAACACCGTAGTAGAGCAGAGTGCCATTACACTAGCGACGTCGTTGCTTGCAGGATTAGGGGCAAACCAGGGCTCAAAGAACCAGGCCAAAATACCAATTTTTGCCAAGCAACTCGACAAGTACCAGCCACGTGATGATCCGTACAGCTTTGTTGAGCAGTTTGAGCAAGTCTGCGAAGCCAATGGCCTCAACGACTAGACTCAACGTTCGCAAGCATTCGGACTTTGCTTAAGCAATAAGAGTAGGACGTGGTATACAAGCCTGGATGCCGTAGAGCGAGCCAACTTCAATAACCTCAAGGATCTCTTCATCAAGAGGTTTGCCAAGCCCGGATACTCCGACAACCTGCTAGTACGCTTGATGAATGTCAAACAGAAGGAGAAGGAGGACATCCGCGACTATGTGACCCACGTGAGAAGTCTCTTTAAGAGAATCCCCTTGGGCGAGCGACTGACAGACAAAGCAGTATCAACTGTATTCATCAGCGGAATTAGAGATGAGGAGTTGTACAAGGCATTGGCAGGCAATTCAAGCTTGCAATGAGACGTGGTAGCCAGGGTTTTTGAGGAAGCCATCAGAGTTGATGACTAGCTAAAAGAGCGAAGCTCTAGGAGCTCAACTCTGGAAGAGACTAACCCCCGAAGCATAAATCGAACGTCAACCTCTAGCGAGCGATCAAACCCATCATCCCAAGATAAGGGGAAGACCACCGAGACGTGGCCGAGGTCAAGATGGAATTGGCCAAAATACAAGACATGTTGAGACGACCGACACGTCCGCACATCCAGTGCGTGTACTGTGGAGGAAACCACCTGCCAGTAGAGTGTCAAGACCCTAGGTCAAGACCTTGCGCTAACTGCGGTAGGTTTGGCCACGATGCCGCACACTGTAGACTACCACAAAGACTACCATATGCGCAACCCTATGGCCAGCCTTATCCGGCTAACAGGCCGCAACCATTCTTTGGACGGGGAGCCCCGCTAGCCCTACCTGCGCCTAACGATATGAAACCAGCTGTCCCTAGGCTGGACATAAATCCTACTGGCATTCCTAGACCGCCTGGTCCCTATGTGACCCACCCACCGAGCAACGCTCCCGTACACTACGTGGAGGAGCCTAGTGACGAAGAGACCTACATATACCCTTACATCTCACATGATGACGAGGGCAACGCAGTCCTCATGGATTATCGACCCGTGCCGATGATGGCATTAGGACAAGGACGGGGTAGAGGACTAGGAGGGCAGCCACAGGATCCGGTCACTTGTTGGACTTGTGGACATCCCGGTCATGTCTCATCACGCTGCCCCGAAAGAGAGCAGCAAAACAGGGACAAAGCTGACCAAAGGTGCGCAGAGTGCGGAATCAGCCATCTTTTCATAGACTGCCCAAAACGGAAGTCGCCCTTCGGTTCAGCTAATTTGCATCCGTCCCATTGGGGCTGTTTGGTGTTGAAAACCCCGATGGGGAGGCCACACCTATTCCCTTGCAAGTTATGACTCGAGCACAAATGAAGCAGGCCTGCATCTCTCTGCCAGGACCTAGCAATCTTGATGCGACCTCAGTAGGAAAGAAAAGTCGTAGGCGGAAAAAGAAGAGATCGGAAGCTAAGGTCGCACTAAAAACCGACAGTATTACGACCTTACCTAATGGGAAGAAAGTCTCAGACGCAGAGGCAGAGACTTCAGCCCCTAAAACAGCCCAAAAGAGAAGCGCTAAGATAGGGAAATACCCACACCCCAAGCGGCAATTAAAGGCCATAGAAAAGGTGAAGGAATGGGTGAGGGAGGCTCAACAGCACCTCAATGATGTTGAACCCATCACGGAGGACGAGATCGATGATCTCTCCAGCATAAGCACGCCAATGTCACCACCTCAACCTAAGTCGGTCGAGGCTACTATGCCACAAGCAGTGCCATTGAGGCCAATGTCACCACCTCAACCTAAGTCGGTCGAGGCTACTATGCCACAAGCAGTGCCATTGAGGCCAAGCCTAAACGCAACAGAGCCACAGATCAGCCGCGGCCATTGGCCTGGATAGTCTAGGCTAAAGGAAGGATGAGTGTTTAGCAATCTCCTGACCACACTAGTAACCACCCCTGTAACGTTTGGCCTGGGAGATCTGCTTAAGCAACACCCTGCCCTATGGCAAGACCTCAAGCAGTGGGTCGAGGGATCGCAAGAGCAGGCCACGGCAGATCCTCAAGACTAGGATGCGGAAACACAATTGCCAAGTTTTACGCTACACTCCGGGCCTAAATCCTTGCACGTCAACGCCTTCTGGGAGGGCTCGGAGATGCACGCAGTCCTGCCGGTCCTAGCCCTGGGGGACGCAATGAGGAAGGGAATTGTAGACACAGGAGCTGGGGTTAGTGTGCTTAGCCACGCAGTGCTGGAGACGTGGGGAAACCAGCCTCTGTCGAAGCTGCTTGGTTTAATGTCATGCTAGCAAACGATATGCGAGTGAAGCCATTCGGGGTCTTGAAGAATTGGCCAGTAAAGATTGCAGGAGTCCAGTTCTCTGTCGACTTTATAGTCATGAAGGGAGTGGACTATGATATCCTATTGGGTCGACCCTGGATGCGCAATGCTAGAGTCATCGAAGATTGGGGTAACAGCCTGATCTTCCTTGGCAACAAAACTGACGCCGTGAGAATAGAGATGGACACTTGAAAGACCTCACCAGTTGACCTAGACGCCATCTCTACTATGCTCAAAGGGAACACTCAGGTCAAGGAACCCTATGGGTCCTTAACTAAGTATATCCCATGCCCAGAGGACGAGCGGGATTGGATGCACGTTTTCGCTACACTTGACCTGCCATTCTCAGACCATGAGGCATACGAGCACGCTATCAAAACATTTGGCAAGCCAAACGAAACACTCTCTACACCTGTCTACATGATGGCAGCAAGCCTCCATGAAGGGCCTAAGCATGTCATCTTCCAAGTACCATCCAACAAAAGGGAACTCTAGGGGGTACTGGAATATCTAGCAGACCAGCTAGCGGGTAACCCGGCTGCCAACTTCAAGCTGCTCCAGGATCTCTTAGAGGATCCTAAGTGGCAATGGACCAAAGTGCACGAGCTGAACCTCATGTATAGCTGGGCCCTGATACGAGACCAACGAGATGGAGCATTCCAAGCCCTAGGAGACGATGGGCAGTTGAACGACAAAGATTCCTGCGATGAATACGAAGATTGCCAATCTTTCAACGGTGAGAGCGAGGGTGAAGTGGACACCATAGAGTATGACACGGATGGACGCGAAATTGAGCAGATACGAGTAGACGCCAAGCCACAGCAAAGGCAAGCCCTTAGACTGGAGCACGGAGTCATGCGCATGGAATGTGATCGTGTATGGTTCGAATGTATGGGGGCCATAGACCTGGAGCAGGCAGGCCTAGCCCAAGCAAGAATGGCGTCAATACTTAGAACCGAATCGCCATCCGAACTGCGGCCACCAGGGGAGACCACCTGCTCTAGTGAAAATGGAGGGTTTAACTCTGAATCGGAAGTTACTTCGGATAGTGACCCAGAAATCCCTAGGCCACCCATGACCAGACGCACCAAGGGGGACTTACCTGTCCACCTGAGGTGCAGACGGTTGCGGCAGGATGAGGCAAAGCGTCCCAAGGATGCACGATCAGAGGAACAAAGGAAGCCGCAAGACCTCCCTAAACGCTTCTCTAAATTCAAAAAAGGGACAGGGTAGTGGTTCTGCTAAGTGCCAAGCGCCAAGGGCAAACCAGCGAACCAATCGAAGGGCCAGCCAAGGTCAAGGAGGTAAACCTAGCCCTAGAAGGGGAAGTGCCCCGACCAGTGTTCATTGCTGAGGACTTGACTACTGAAGAAGAGTCCAGTCTTGTCACTCTTTTGCGGGAGTACATAGACGTATTTGCTTGGTCCTTAGAAGAGCTACGGGGGGTAGATCCGAGTGTTGTGACTCACAATATACCCATGACATCGAACGCAACACCGGTCAAGCAGCGACCGTACCCCATGAATCCAAAACACGCCCATGCTGTCAAGGAGGAAATTGACAAGCTAATGATAGCTGGATTCATTTACGAAATTGAGCACACAGACTGGGTGTCACCCATAGTCATTGTGATGAAGAAAAACGGCAAGATCCGAGTGTGCGTCAATTACAAAAAAGTGAACGCCGCTACAAAGAGAGACAATTATCCCTTGCCGTACACCGAGCACATGCTTGAGAGAGTGGCAGGCAAGGAAGCCTACAATTTTCTGGATGGCTTCTCAGGGTACAACCAAGTGCAAGTGCATCCTGCAGACAGGCACAAGACCCCTTCGCCACTGAGTGGGGCGTCTTTGCGTACGTAGTCATGCCCTTCGGGTTAACCAATGCCCCCGCCACCTTTCAACGCCTCATGTGCACCATATTCAAGGACATGCTTCGCAAGGAGTTAGAGGTCTTTGTCGATGACCTGTGTGTCCATTTGACCTGGATTGAACACCTAGACAAACTTCGGGCGGTCTTTGAACGATGTCGCTTATATCGCCTCTCCCTGAACCCCTTGAAATGTCAGTTTTGGGTGAAGCACGGATGCATCTTAGGACATGTGGTGTCAAAGAATGGCATTGCCACAGACTTCTCGAAGGTCAAAGTCATCGTTGACCTTCCACCCCCAAGTAATTACAGGGGAGTTCAATGCTTCTTAGGTCACACAGGATACTATCGGTGGTTTGTACTGAACTATGCGCTGATCGCTAGGCCATTGTACAAGCTGCTAATTGTCTTCGAGTGGACCGAAGCATGCCAACGGGCATACGAAGAATTGAAAAATGCTCTAACAATGGCACCTATTCTACGAGCCCCAGACTGGACCATTACTTTCCACGTACACATTGATGCCTCTAAGTTTGCCGTGGGGGCAGTGTTGTGCCAACCTAGTGAGCATAACCTAGATTACCCGGTAAGTTTTGCTAGCAGGCAACTCACTGAGACGGAGATGAATTATTCGACAACAGAAAGGGAGGGATTAGCCATGGTGTTCGCCGTGAAGAAGTTCCGGCATTACCTGCTGTTGGCCACCCCCTTCACCTTCTTCGTAGACTATCAAGCCCTGCTCTATTTAGTGGACAAACCTTGTGCTACAGGACGTATAGCTCAATGGCTTCTCCTACTCCTAGAGTTCAATTTCTCTGTGGTGGTGCGGAAGGGAAAACAACATTACATGGCTGATCATTTGTCCCGTATACCCACAGGAGAAGCCGCTGGACAAGGCATCATGGACGAGTTACCGAACAGCCACTTATTCCATCTATCCAGCGAAGGAGACCTATTCAGGGCCGATCTGACACCATACTGGGCAGACGACATAGTCCAAGTGCTCGAGCATGGGCTGCCCGAATGACCAATAGAACGGGCACGGCTTAGGCGCTTGATCCTGAAAATCCAGCCTACCAGCTGATTGTAGGCCAACTCTATAGGCTGGGGCAAGACGGATTGCTACGTAGGTGTGTATGTGAGCATGAGATGCACGATGTGCTCTCAGAGGCGCACAACGGTATTGCAAGAGGACACTTTAGCGGAGACACGATAGCACGGAAGGTGCTGTAGTCCCAGCTATGGTGGCCCACACTTTTCTGCGATGCTACACAATTCGTCAAGCATTGTGATGAGTGCCAACGGACAAAAGTCCCGATTCGTAAGGATCAGATGGAGTTAACCCCTGTTATTGCTTGCCAACCTTTCGAAAAATGGGGGATTGACTTCATAGGATCCATCAGCCCCGCGGTGCAATACTCACAAGCCAAGTACATCATGGTGGCCACAGATTACCTCACCAAATGGGCAGAGGCGAGAGCCACACGAAGAAACGATGCTAGGACGACTGCCAAGTTCTTATGGGAGCAAGTAATCTCGTGCTTTGGTTGCCCCATCGAACTGGTTAGCGACCAGGGAACGCACTTCATCAACGAAGTGATAGCCCATTTCCTATCCGCCTTTCTTATCATCCATCGCAAATCCTCACCATACTACCCTCAGGCTAATGGCCAGGCAGAATCAACCAACAAAATTCTCATCAATTTCCTGACTAAAGTGGTCTCAACCTCACGAAGCGACTGGGATAACAAGTTGATGGCAGCCTTGTGGGCCTACCGAACAGCTTATAAAACGGCCGTCGATCAAACACCTTTTAGGCTGACCTATGGGACTGAAGCCATTCTCCCATTAGAATTCTTCGTCCCTAGCCTGAGAATAGCGCTCCAAGAACGGTGGGAAGGGAAGGAAGCATGGACGCAACGCTTGGTTGAGCTGGAACGCCTATCAGAGATTCGTCTTCTAGCCACCCACGCACTTATCTGCGAGAAAGTCCGACGCAAAAGCTAGTTTGACAAACATGTCAAGCAACGGGAGTTTGAGCAGGGTGACCTAGTGCTCCTCTATTCAGTTAAAGGACATAAGCAAAAGATGAAATTCAGAGCTCTCGGACCCTTCAAGGTCCGGGCAATCAGTCGAACTGGTAATGTCGAGCTTGAGACATTGGATGGTAAAGGAATGGGCTTCTTCAATGGCAACCGTGTCAAGAAGTACTACCCGCCCACTCATCCTTTGCATGAGCCACCAATGGTAGAACCACTCGTCAAAATACGAGTAGCCACAATTATGGAAATCTACGAGAATGAGGAGGAGCCTGTAGAACCCGCCTACCTCCGTGTCACGGTCACTGCCAAGCAAACGTGCTCCTTCAACGCCCTGATTGATGAGGGGGCGGATTTCAATGTTTTAACGTACAAGCATTGGATCCAGCTCGGCAAGCCAATACTTCATCCCACAATAGCCAAATTAAGCCCATACGGGGCTCAATCCTACCCACTTCTCGGCACATGTCGAGTTGCCGTTTCTATCGAGTCTGAAACTATCCCCATGTTGTTTTACGTATTGCCAAGTACCATGGATGCAAGCACAGAGTCATTGCTCGGGCGAACCTTTAAAAAGCAGACTCACTGCAATGTTGATTATGAGTCGCAGCGCATCCACTTAACGATCGGCAACGTGCGTATTGTCACGACTTTCAGCAAGGGCCTCGTAACCCTATCACCACTCACAGGGCCACCGATAGAAACAGCCGTAGGTAGGACTAAGGAGGGGGGTCATGCATATCTGCCGCACCCAGATCCCCATAAACCGCAGGCCACAGCACCCAAAGCAAAACCCCAATAGCCTCACTCGCAATGGGTACCTAAATAGCCTCGAGAACCGCCTAGAACTAGACGCGCATGTCTGCATAAGACCTACAAATCTAAATCTAGGAAACCAAGACGCCATCACCGCAAGTGCCGCGTGATTAAACAAATATGGGTCCCTAAAATCCTCCTGCGTGCACAAGGCTACTATGAGGGGAATGCCTCACTGTGGATCCCTAAAATCCCAACTGCCAAAAGCACTAGTCCTACGTCGACCTCAAGTCTGATCAGTCCTTGTCCCCCGACGCCTCAAGACCATGAATCGCAGTGCTCACCCCACTCATCCGACCCCTCTACGCGTCAATTCAAGAGAGTCGCACACGCCTATCAGCCCAAACAACGGCCATCGCCACGAGTGGCATCATCCAACCAAGTCAACCTGTCGCTCCGCAGCCTAGCTGACTGCAGCAGCATAACTGCTGAGATCAAACCCGACCCATCCATCTTGCCAACAGCCAGGTTGCCGACTGAAACGGACCCCCAGCCGCAATTCTGTACTGTCAGAACCTCCAATTCCAGCAAACCTCAACCACCCGTCGGCCTTAAGCCCTCCTATGGACGAAAGTCATTTCTAACACTGGCCCGCTGACCTTGCAAAGGACACTAGAGATGATGTGGTGGACTGCATCAAACAGCTCGATGCCACCTTTGTTGCACTGGCCCTCAGCTATGACCGCCTGGACTTGGGTCTATTAGCAGAACCCTTCGCAACAGACGTGCACAATATGCCTTGCTCTTGGGAGACTTTTGAATTCGCCTTTGCACAGGCTTCTCACTCTGTCTCGCTGAGTTGCTCGCTAGCGAGGTCTCCAAAGAGCAAGCCATTAAGCAACGCCTCATCACATCATTTGACCCACGGACAACGTCTGCCATCACTGACCAAGAGAGCGCAAGGTTATCCCGCCTGGCGGATATGGGATCACCCTTCTTAAAGCAGTGGTACACTCTTAAGTTGCAATGGGAAGTCGACGGATGTCACATAATGACCAATGCCGAACAACGCCGAGCCATCAAAACGGCCGAGTATGATCCCACCTACGTCGCACCTACCTCGTATAGAGTGTTAACCACTCTTCGGGGTCGGCCCATGGACGATCATATCTCAGGGCATCCCTATCTCGACCGCCTCTTAACAGAGGAAGAGCTCCACATCGCAAGCTGGGTCGACTCCATTGATTTGCTCACAGATGTCCTCACGTACATCACACATGTAGGCATTCGACCCTGTGACCTGGACTGCGCTGCACAACTGGAATATAACCCCAACTTCTATGTTTGGCTCCTACACAAATAAACATGAACGCCTTGGCCCCACGACCTCCAATCCTGGGACGGATTCTTCTTTTCCAAAAGGGGGAAGGGGCAGTAAGGGGATAAACGAAATAAAATCTAAAAAGTAAACCAAGTGTGAAACGCTCAAAATTGAAATGCAATATAAAAGTAAACCAAGTGTGAAACGCTCAAAATTGAAATGCAATATAAAAGGAGGTGATAGAAGTCTGAAAGGAAAAGTTAAGGCTATGGGCAATAAAATCTGCTATGCTTTTGGTCGTCCAGCAAATTAGTTACCAAAAAATACTAAAGAGGGAAATGGCTAAATGTGCAGGTGGCGACCATGGCAAGCCAAGACAAAGCAGGCAAGCTCCCCTTCTTGGAGGAAGAACAAGTAAAGTACGGCCTCACGGTGGAAATAAGAGCTTGCAACCAGTTAAAGTTCCACCACGTATTCAACCTGGAAGACATAGTCATCGAAGAACCGGCGGTACGTCAAATTATAGAGCAGTGCCACCTACAGAAGTACCTGGATGCAGTGGGCTGGAGGATAAACTACACCCTGTGTATTGATTTCTTGTGTACCTTCAACAGAAACAGGGGCACCATCACGGTGCATAACAAGGAAGCTACCAGACAGGTGCAGATCAAGCTAACCCCCGAGCTGGTGGAAAGGGCACTAGGGCTACCAAATAAGGTGGAAAGGAAGCCAAAAAGAGACATCTATGCCATGTTGAGGATGGATAAAGTGAAGGTTCACACCAATCACGGAATTAGCCTGGCGGACATCCCCAACCAAGAAATTTAGCTGCAGGCAAAGATGGTGCACGCCCTATTCTCAAGCCAGAGGTACAACAGCATTATGACCCGAATCAATGTACTTCTGCTCGACAGCATCGCGGCACAATCGTTGGACGAGGTGAACCTCAATGGGTTCGTAAGAAAGACAATTGAGTCTTCGGCAAAGGCCCTGGCGACAGGAGGAAGAGCCGTGGCAAGAGAGTCCCCGTCATCCCGATTGACTTGCAAAGCCTCATCCTCCAAGGCCTTCACCATAGGGTTTGGAGGTGTCCTTACGGCAATCATTCAAAAAGTGATAGGGCACGGACAAGCAAGAGAAGACAAAGAGGGAGGTGACGAGGAAAGTGGCGAATCATCGTCACAGTCCCAGCCTCACGCGGAAGAGCAACAGAGGTCGTCTGATGAAATGGAAACGGACACCGATGAGGAGGGAGAACCCCAAGCTACACCACAAAGGAAGGCGGAACAACGAACTAAGGCCCTACATGGAAAAAGAGAGGAGGAGCGAAAGAAGAAAGAGAAGGAAGATCTGGAATGGGCCCAAAGGGGGTCGGTAAGGGATGAGGAGGAAAGAAAAAAGAAGGCCAAGGAGGAGCTGAGAAGAAAGGAAGAGGAAGAATTGGAGCTGGCAACCCATCGCTCCATCGAGGAACATCAAAGAAGAGACGAGGAAGGAGCAGAGGGTCCGCACCAATCTGAGGCACCCGGTCCCAGTACTGGTGTGTCAAAAATTGCGCCCCTGCCCCCTGCAGAAGGAAAAGAAAAGGACCTAATCAGGCCAGCTTCCCCTCTCCTCATACCACCCATGCAAGCCACCCCTATCATGATGACACCCCTTGCCACCGCCACCTGGGGGCACACCCCAAAAGTCGACGAGAGCAATGTGGTCACCTGGCTGCAGTTTTTGGTGAAAAGGAAGCTGGCAAGGGAAGCGGCCGTGGCCACCCCAGCTTCAAGAGCCAAAAGGGCAGCCATGGCCGAACTGGAGTCAAGGTCGGAACTGAAAAGGCAAAAATTAGAAGAGGTCGCCACCACTACGACCATGCCCCACCCCCCACCTCCAGAGCAGGCCAATACGACGAGTACGTGAAGAAGCTGCTCGCGTAGTTGCAAAGGGCTAGATAGGAAAGGAGGGTAGCCGTGGAGGAGCTGGCAGCGGAACGAGAATCACAAGCCGCCCTCCAGCTCGAAAGAATGAAGCAGATAACAAAATATCAAAGGGAAATCGTTGTGCTTAGGGAGGAAGCCAGCACTAAGGAGGCGGAAGAATTAAAATCCCTGAAGGAACGTGACGCTGCCTGGGAGGGAATAAGAAAAATCTTGATGGAGCGTCTCAACGGGGAGAGGGAAACGAATGCCCACCTTCGGCGCAAAAATGATCAGTTATCTGCAGTCAACCTGGAAGCGCAAAGCCAGCTTGACAAAATCAGACAGGAGGCTGCAGAGCTGGACCAATTAAGGGCAGAACAGGTGCAAAGGATGCAGGTGAAGCTGGACCAGCTCAATGCGCAAATCGCAGAGGAACGCCAGGAGCAGTCCCACCTGCACCGTGAGCTCGAGGCCCAGCAGCAACAACTCATGGCAATGACCTCCATCAGGGGGAGAGCCTGGAAGATATGGAAAGAAGGGCAAAAGAATGGTCCGATCATAATGAGCATAGAGTATGGGACTTAGCACGCCGGCTAGCCAAGGCCGAAGGAGACAGGGTACTGGATGAGAATCAGGCAGAAGCGGCCCAGCTCTCCATGATAGCCCAGCAGCACACCTTTCTCAATACGCTGCTCCACACCACCAGAACAGAAGGAGATGAAGCCAATGATCAGCTGCAAAGGAAACTAGCCGTTGCGTGTAGAGCTCTCACAGCAGGCTTGCACATGCCGTTGCAGCTAGGAGGCCTGCCGTAGAGCCTAGAAGAGCACAGAAGATATCTTGCACAGGTAGGCCTGATGGCGCAGGAGATAGATGACCTCGGTTTCATAGAGGAAAAAACACAAGAAGACGAGCAAGCAGAAGGGGGGATCTAGGACCTCAGGAGGAGGAATACGTCCCACCACCCCCTCAACCACAACAAGTCAAAGTGCAGCCCCCTGATACATCCGCCGAGAGAAGAGCGGCCCAAACCAACCGTAGGAAAGAGATGGTGGAGAAGGCAAGAAGAAAGCTGAATGCCAGACCTGTCCCAAGACAGCCTGCCCCTCTCCTACTACGCACCCAAGATTCCCCTGCTGAATTTCGTGCCCAATTGATTATCTGGGAACAGCAGGAGTATAACCGCAACCCCTTCAAATTGCGCTTTGAGTTTCCCACTGCCTTGAATAGGGTACTGCCCATTCAACTGGTGGAGGATGTCATTGCCATGGGGGCAAGGCTCAAAGCCAAATGGTTAGCGGAGCGTGAGGCTCACCCAACTGCTTGGGGAGCCGAGGACCGTGAGTTTTGGCAAGATAAAGTCCTCCAGGTGCCTAGATCAGTGGAAGGCTATAATTGCCAACGTATCTGGAGGAGACGCATTTTTTACGTCAACCTGGAAGCGTGGATGGCATTTTGCAACACCCTCCCTTTAGAGAGAAACGACCCCACTTTTATGCCGTATCCTTGAAGGGTAGGGGTAGACTTCAATCCGTCCATCCACGGCAAGTTCGATTTCCCCATCATCTATAATACCAATAGCACCTCCCATAGAAACGCCCTTCTTTTCACCCTCCTCGACTTGTATAGCTCTATAGATAAATTTCTTAGCAAGTTCACCTCTTGCCATGACCCTGCATTCATCACCACTTGTAATTATCTTAGGTTAATTAGGATCCTAGTCCACCAAGAGCCCGCACCCCAAGAACGCCACCTCCCACCCCTCTATTTTGACCCCAACACCATAGACAGCAACACCATGACTCGCCTCATGATGCGTGCTTCTCTTTTGCCATCTTTCTGTGGTGCACTACTCGAAGACATGAACGACAGTAAATTCACCCAGTGCAACCACCCCTTCCTTTCTACCACCACCCTCAAAACCTGCCTCCACATCAAAGGCTACTTGTTGAGTCAAAATTTCCTTAATATGACCCCCTGCCCTCCACCAACCCCTACCCACTATTCAGATGACGAGGAGTAAACTCCTGTTATGCCCTTGTACCACTTGCCTCCATGTATATGCCTCCTCATGCTATTATATTAATAATAATAATAATAATAATAATAATAATAATAATAAAACGAAAAGACGCACCACAATCACCGCACCTAGGACCCTCCCTAGCCCCCCCCCCCCCACTTCACACTTAGGGCACATCAAGGGCAGGACGTTCAGACCTGTCACCCTAAGACTTGCACTGCACCACAACAAAGCATGAACTGGGTCCTCAAGTGTGGGACATTACCAAGGGCTTGCCCAAGGTAGACCCATCTCCCAGTTCCACTGGCACGGGCACCATGCACTACACAGTGAGACAGACACACCCCCTAGGAAGTGCACCACTTTCCTTGCATGCTATGTTCATGTTTCAAGAACGGGATGTCGGGTTGAAGGGGATCATCTACTACATCCTCCAATGACAATGAATTTTTCCAGGAGTCGAACATGACCCCATTACAGCAACTTCAGGAGCTTCGCTGTGAACGTTTCAATGGCTCAACGGATTTCATGTTGCCAGTCATCCGCCTATTGATGCTGCCATGACTGAACCAAATCAAGCAGAAGGAAAACCCCGGGATGGGCTGCCATTGGCATAGATCTTGGAACCTCACCGTCCGATGATCCATGCCCACCGCCTCAAGATCTACGGATCGCTTATTAACACCACAAGCCTGAAGACTTTCAACTCAAATTTGAAGATCCTCTACTCCCCGACAAGGGCTTTCAGCCCAGGCCACGGCTTTTCAAGGCAAACAGCATTCAGAGGGTTTCTCCAGAATAAATCCCTCCAATACCATCCTCCTAAGGGATTGCTTATTGTTTCAAGCATTTTGGATCCTCAAAAGACGACCAACTCCATAGGGGTGTCAGAACAGTGAGAAAGATGCCGTCAATCGTCAGGAAACCTAAAGCCCGCCGAAATCTCTCCTGGTTATCGTCATCAAACTCCATCACTTCTCATTCACAATCCTGAGTGTCATCTACCCACCAGTTACACCTAGCCATAGCATCATCTATTCCACTACTTCCCACCACAGTGCCATGGGACTGGCACTCATCTAGGAGGGGGTAATGTTAACCCCAACACGAAGAAAGTAAAAGAAAAAAGCAAAAGAAAGTGGAAAAGACGCAGGGCAAAGGCGGAAAAAAGGTAGCCCGACTGAAGAAAGAAGAGAAAAAAAAGACCAAAAGCGCAAGGGCAACCTTAAAAGTCCAAGGGAAATGCAAAAGGGGAAAGGCGCATTTTAAAATAAAAAGGCGTACCCTGAAATCTTGTAAAAGAGCATCGAGCTCTCACCCGTGCAATTTGTAAATGTAGACAGGCGGTGGAAAGAAAGCTAGGAAGATAGAAGGACAATGAGAAAAGGGGCCTAGTAGGCTAATGGCCGGCCATGTAAAAAAGGGGGATGACCGCCCATGGAAATTAGGGCATGTATATAAAGTTGAAAAGTGAATGAGAAGCTCATTCTTTGGTGTGTGGCAAAAGGAGTCTTCTTCTTCCTCTCTTCTTCTCTCCTTCTTGCTTGTGTGTGCTCTTAAGAGAGGGAGTGTGAGAGTGTGAGGGAGTGAGTGTGTGTGAGAGTGAGGGATCAAGAGGGTGAAGCTCTTCACCATCTCCTCTCCTCTTCTTCTCTTCTCTTCTCTTCTCTTCCCTTGTGCGCGCGGCTATGGAGGATGGAGCTTGGAGATGGAGGAGGCTTGAGGATGCTTGAGCTAGCATCTAGGATCGTAGAGCTACCGGAGTGCAAGAGAGAGGAGGGTACTCGATCGAGCATCAAAGTAAGCTCACTACACTCGTAGGATCGACGGCGCGTCGGCTAGGTGAGAGATAGCCATTAGAGCTCGCTTGAAACACTTGAAAGAATAAGCGGTCCGAGGGTCTTGGCGGTTGAACGAAAGCTCCCACACTAATTGAACCATCTGCATTATGCTTGACTTTGTAAATCCACTTACTGCCAATAGCTTTCTTACCCTTAGGTAAGGGTACCAAATCCCAAGTCTTATTGGCTTCTAATGCAACCATCTCCTCATTTGCTGCATCCTAATGAGCATGACCAACAATATCCTCAAAACAAGTGGGCTCAACATCCTCAACTAGTTTCACCATATAAGCATAATGGTGAGCTCTCTAACCTTCAAAACCAAATCTTTTAATAGGGTATCTGACCCTGCTAGATCTGCGTACCACCGGATCACTCAATGGAGCCTTTGAATTAGTATGAGCTCTCTGTACACCTAGTATCCTGACTGAAGGAATACCAAGCTCATCATCCAAACTCTCTGAACCACTAGAATCTCCATCAAATCCCAAATGACTGGTAGATGCATCATTACCATACATCACTTTCTTCTTTTCTTTGTCCTTCCCTGCAACACTTATAGATCCACCTGAAGATGTGGGGCTACTCCTTAGTCTCTCAAACCAAGGACTCACTATTGGTATAGTACCAGATGATGTTTCTGGTCCACTAAGACTCCATGATTCTTTTTTTTTTTTTTGCACATAGCTATCTTGATCATTATCATCATCTAATATATCACCACAGCAGGTGCATAGCAACTGCCCATCTCATCAAAGATAACATCCTTGCTCACTCTCAAGGCATTTAACTCTTGCTTGAGTTGAATCTTTCGTGCTTTTGTATTTACTAAAAACACGTTCTCAAAAATTGTCCAAGCTGCATGTGAAGTTTCTACATTCCTGATATATCCCAACATCGTATTATCAATGACTGCAGATAACCAGTACATCACCTTTTTGTCTTTTGCATTCCATTCTTTCCATGCTTTTAATTCATCTGCAGTCAGAGGGATACCTAGCTCTGGCTCATTTTCTTCACCTAAAATAAACTCATAAAGGCCCTTTCCAATGAGGAAGTTTGTCATATGGAACTTCCATGAAGGGTAGTTGTTCTTGTCGAGCTTCTCAATAATGGGATTTCCATTGTTCTCTAACATTATCACAAACAAGGATACAACACAACAAGCTAGTCATTTGCAATCTTTCACAACATGTGCACAACAATACACCAAGCAACCTTTTTCACTGATTGCTCAATAGTACATGTAATTTGTAACTTGTTTGCATATAAACCTTATGTTTGCTTTCTACAAACACCTCAAAAATAACAAATTCAAAATCTGTAACCTGTGCACCCACTTTCGATCAATACAGCCGAAATCACAGTGTACCCTGAAACTGTTGTCCGCAACATTGCGGCTCTAAAGCGGGGCCTGAAATGGCCTCAGACGCCCAAAATAAATGGAAATAAGTCCCAAAGGGCTTGTCTGCAGAATATACAATGCTCTGCTTGCACACCAAATCTCACAGCAATCTAAGATTTTCGCTCTACCCTACTTTCGGTGCCTTCACAGGCACTATCCAAGAGAGAGAGTGGAAGAATGGGAGAGCTCCTTACCCGTTGCCTGCTTGCTCGAACCTTGCTTCTTCTCCTTCACTTCAGCCTTAAAAATCAGCCTCTCTCCATGGTGCAGCTTTGATATCATGTCGAGAATTGCGTAATGGGAGAATTTGCTTGAGCTGTTGCACCAAACACACACTATATACACAAGAGGAAGCTTACTCAAGAACACAAAAAGAGAGATGGAGGCCAAAACGTTTTCTTGCTAATTTTTTCTTCTTCTTCCATACACTATATAATGTACACAAAGTATAGATAAGATACAACATAAAGGAAAGTGGCCTTCTAAGTCAAACAGTGCATAACCGACTACACTAATTGATTGGCACTATATTTTTGCCAACTGTAGGTAGGTATAACAAACTAAATATAATAAGTGATAAGTCAGTGGTCATGTGAGTGTCATAATGACCACCAATGTGCTAAGTGCAGACGTGCGGACTCATCTAGCCAGGCGGTCCATCATCAATGTCCGCACGTGTTGAGCTTGCCATCTCAATAATCAACACTATGGGATTCAGATAAGTGATGTCTTCTTGAGTTGCACCCGTTCATTATGATTGAAGCATATGACTTTCATGTACTCTCACGAGTTGCCAAGTGAATACAGGGATAACACATGTCTTTGTACAAAAGCATTCAAAGTCCAAGTCACCACAAGACCGTCAACCCCACAAAGAGCCATTACAGAGAAAGCAACAAAAATACCAAGAACAAAGAGCCATGACGGAAGCCCTACTTGTTGGAAGAGAAAATCACCCCTACAAAAATCACACATTGCATTTGAGCATGGCCCAAAGCATAGTCATTGGATACTCTCTCTTTCTTGGCCAAACTCTACATCCGGGGCAAGATTAAGGTGGCAAGCTCCCATTCATAGCGGAAGAGCAAGCAAAGTACGGCTTGATAGTAGAAACGAGGGGTTTCAGCCAATTCATGTTTAAGCTTACCCTAAACCTAGAAGACACCATCATGAAGAAGCCAGTCATAAAACAACTCCTTGACTAGTGCAGTCTAAAGAAGTATGTAGAGAAGATTAGGCAGGTTGTTGATTACAACAAGTGCGCACCATTTTTTAGGAGCTTCAATGCGGAAAGAAACTATGGCATGGTGACGGTAAGAAGAGGAGAAGAAGCTCACCAAGTAGAAGTGGAGTTGAGCCTGTGCACCATTTTTTAGGAGCTTTGATGCGGAAAGAAAAAGAAAATGTGGCATGGTGTTTGTAAGAAGAGGAGAAGAAGCTCACCAAGTAGAAGTGGAGTTGAGCCCTGTGATGGTGGAGAAGGCTCTCGGTTTAGCCACTAGCAGCAGGACTGAGAAATGACCAAGGAGGAATGTATATAACATGTTAGGAATGAGCCATCACCAATCTAGGAACAAGAGGGAGACAAATTCCACAAGGAATAGTAGGACAACATGGAGAGAGTTACTAAGAAAAATGAGAATGACCAACCATCTCAACAGCAAGAGAGCGAGAGGACAATCCGTGAGCAACAAGGCTCAAAAATTATCAAGTCAAACAGAAAGGAAAGATCACACTCTCAAAATCCCCATAAGGAGAACTCGATCCACCTCCAAAGAAAACAGAGAGTTGCAAAGGGTGGAGGAGGAATCGAAGAAATTAGAAGAAGAGCACAAGCAAATGCCAGAAGAGGAGGAAGAACAACTAAGGCAAAAGGGAGGAGGAGATTACTCTAATGAAGATGGAATCAAAGATTTAGCCTACAAGCTGGTACATCGCTACAACATGGACTCCATGCCATGACACCTAAGCCTAACACTAGCTTAGGAGTAGAGGAGCAATGTGCTCCCATAATCTCAACTAGTTGAACCTCATAAGAACTCTCCTTACTAGGGGCTTGGGGTGCCAAAACATCAAATATAGCCGCCTCAACAAGAGCCACTGGAGCTAGTCCATGAAGAAGGGCATGACTCTAAATCATATCAACAAAAGAAAGAATAAATGTAGGAACCAAGCCCCCTCTGTGGCCACAACAAGTACAGTCAAAAGAGAAAAGGGCTCCATGCCAAGCCATGCATTCCTTGGTAAATCTCTTAGGCCCCCTCAAAATATAACTACTGTAGAGCATCAGGATGATGTCTACCATGCCCCCTCCCAAATGCATCTCCAAAACAAAAAAAAAGAAAGAAAAAAAATAAAAATAAAAATAAAAAAATAAAAAAGACCCACACAAAGAAAAAGAAAAGAAACAATGAGCTTTTCCATGTATATCAGAGTGCTACAAACACTACACCTAGGGGTTCTCAAGTTAGGCATGTCCAGCATCATTGGCCAGCCGGCTCCATGCTTAATCTCCTATCCCTTCCTATCCGCCCCACTTCACACTTAGGGAACATCAAGGGCAGGACACACCTAGGGAGTTTGTGCTCCCCTATGGTTACATCTGTCTCCCTAAGTGATACCCACAATACCTTCTCATGTGTGGGACAACACCATATGCTTCCCTGAGGTTCGACCCATTTCCCAATTTTACTGGCACGGACACCATGCAACGCTGCACATTGAGGTAGACGCACCCCCAAGTAGTGCACTTCCTTTTTCTTTTTTCACGTATACTCGATAATGGCAACCAATCACTAACAGTGAAGACCCCCACTACCTGATCAAATCTAATCTCAACCTCTGCAATCTAATCTTGACATGAATGAGCTCAATTATCCTACATCATGTTGACAAAATCACAAATAATGTCTCAAGAATCCTTCAAGTATACTTCTCCTTAACATCGATAATTTTTTCCACCCCATTGAACCCTCACTTCATCCACACATTGCTATGAGGAATCAGACCATAACTACATACTATCTAAGTATGCACATCCACTCACAATCTATACATAGTTTGGATCCTCAAGTAGAGGAAAATACTCTCAACTTTCTTAGAGTTTGATCTGTCTCCCAAACTAATCAAACTATGTCTTGTGCAGCACGATAAGAAGACTAGCACTAGCCCCTAGGGAGAGACCATGTGAGAGGTTTTCAATTGCAGGTATTGAAGACTCTAACGAAAGTGCAATAAGCTCTTCATCAACACTCAATTTTGAACTTTTGTCCTTTATCATCATGCAAGCCCACCAAAGAATCGTCACGCACAGAATCCCCAAAAACCAACACCTATGCCAACCACCATGAGTGCAACTCCCAACAAAGAACAACTCTATCTACAACTACAACAACCCTATCACCAACCAATCATACCAACAAAGTACCACCAACGACCTTTATCCGCACCACCACCAAAACTCCTCCATGGCAAACCATAGCAATCCCTTTCCACCCACGTCTTCGGGCATGCCAAAGCCTGCTACCTACGGCGGTGAGTGCCATGGGTCTGGCACTCATCTAGGAGGGGGTAATGTTAACCATCATACAAACAATGTGAAAAATCCATAAAATCTAAAGCAAAAGACAAGGCCAAGGCAAAAGTGAAACAAGAGACAAAGGCATGTCAAGAAGAATCTGGAAACACAAGAAGTGTAAAAAAGTCCTAAATCAGGGAGAGAGGCGCATAAGAAAAAGCGCAAGTCAATACTTTTGTAAAAGAGCGCAAGGCACACCATGATCTATTTTAAGAGCGCCAGGCTCTCACCACCGTGCAAATTGTAAAGGTAGATGGGCAATAGGAAGAAAGCTAAGAAGATAGGAGGACAATGGAAAAAATGGCCTTAGGGCATGGCCATGTAAAAAAGGGATGCCCCCAAAAGGGATTTAAAGTTCTGTATATAAAGTTGAAAAGTGAATAAGGAGCTCATTCTTGTGTGTGGCCAAAAGTAGCTCTCCTATTCTTCTTCATCTGCTTGTTATTGCTTGCTTGAGTTTGTGCTTGAGAGAGGGAGTGTGAGAGTATGAGGGAGTGAGTGTGAAGCTCTCCATCTTCTCTTCTCTTTTCTTTTCTTTTCTTTTCTTTTCTTTCTTCTCTTCTCTTCTCTTCTCTTCTCTTCTCTTCTCTTCTCTTCTCTTGCTCGTGGCAATGGAGTTGGAGCATGGCGCTTAAGGATCGGGCTTGCTTGAAGCTTGCACTTGGATTGTGAAGCTACCGAGTGCTTGGGAGAGGAGGCAACTTGATCAAGCATGGAGGTAAGCTCACTACACTCGTAGAGAGAGATAGTGTGTCAGCTATGTGAGAGGTAGCTATTAATGCTCAACTTGAAACACTTGAACAATAAGCGGTCCATGGGTCTTGGCAATCGAGTGTGAGCTCCCAACATTTTGGTTCCGTTGTTGGGACATAAACACATCAAGGAAGAAATTGACAACCTAATGAGAGCAGGATTCATCTACGAAATTGAGCACACAAACTCGATTTCACCCATAGTCATCATATTGAAGAAGAATGGAAAGATTAGAGTGTGCGTCAATTACAAAAAGGTAAGCGCTGCTACAAAGAGAGATAACTATCCATTGCTATACATCGAGCACATGCTCAAGAGAGTGGCTGGCAGAGAGGGCTATAATTTTTTGGACAGCTTCTCTGGATACAATCAGGTGCAAGTGCATCCTAATGATAGGCATAAGACTGCATTCGCCACCCACTAAGTGGGGCATCTTTGCCTACATAGTCATGCCTTTCGAGTTGACTAACATGCCATCTACCTTTCAATGATTGATATGCACTACATTCAAATATATGCTTAGGAAGGAGTTAGAGGTCTTTGTAGATGACCTGTGTGTTCTACTTGGAGGGAACACTTAGACAAACTCCGAGCGGTCTTCAAATGGTGTCGACTATATCGTCTCTCATTGAATCCTTTAAAAGTGCTAGTTTTGGGTAAAGCACAGATGCATCCTAGGGCACGTAGTGTCAAAGAACGGCATTTCCATAGACTTCTCAAAGGTCAAGGTCATTGTCAATCTTTCACCTCTCCAATTGATTACAAGGGCGTTCAGTGCTTCTTAGATCGTGCAAGATATTATTGGCGGTTTGTGTTGAACTATGCATTGATTGCTAGACCTCTATACAAGCTGTTGATCATATTCAAATGGACCGAGGAATGCCAATGCGCATATGAGAAACTGAAAAATGCTCTGACCGCTGCACCAATTCTATGAGCCCCAGATTGGACACTCGTGTTCCATGTGCACATTGATGCTTCGAAATTCGGCATAGGAGCTATGTTTTGCTAGCCTAGTGAACACAACCTAGATTACCCATTGAGCTTTGCTAGCAAACAACTCACTGAGACGGAAATGAATTACTTAACAATGGAGAGAGAGAATTTGGCCATGGTATTTGCTGTAAAGAAATTTCAACATTAACTTTTGGCTACACCTTTTACCTTCTTTGTTGGCCATCAAGTGACCATCAAGCTTTGTTATATCTTGTTAATAAACATTGTGATATCGAACGCTCACTCGATGGCTACTTTTGCTTTTAGAATTTGACTTCTCCATTGTGATACATAAAGGGAAGCATCACTACATGGATGACCATATGTCTTGCATCCCCATAGGAGAAGCTGTTGGACAATGCATTGTAGATGAACCATCAGACACACATTTATTCAGCTTATCCAGTGAAAGAGATTTGTTTAGAGCCGACATGATGCCATATTGGACAGATGACATAGTCCAAGTTCTTGAGCATGGACTACCTGAACAACCAATAGAAAAGGCCCGCCGACTTAGGCGAATCATCTTGAAGATCCAACCCTATCTGTCGATAGCAGGCCAACTCTATAGGTTGGGGGAAGATAGGCCGATGCTCACAAAGGCACACAACAGAGTCACAGGAGGACACTTCAGAGGAGACACGACAGCCCGCAAGGTGTTGCAGTCCTAGCGTGGTGGCCCACTCTTTTTCGAGATGCAGCATGATTCATAAAGCACTGTGATGAGTGACAATGGACTAAGGTCCCTATTCATAAGGATCACATGGAGCTAACTATTGGAGGTAAAGGCGCCTCCGCCTAGCCGCCCGTGTATTACTAGACTGATAGTCACCGCCACTGCACACTGTAGGTGGCAAGTGCCCATCACCGTCACTTTATTCTTTATTCTTTTAGTGACAGTTTGAATAAAGGAAGGCCCGATCACACATTGTGACTGTTGGATTTTCCATTTCTTGTCTCTCTCTTTATTGCTCTTGATCTCCCACCATAGCTCTCGCGTGCAAGCTTCGATCCTTCTCACCTTTCAACTGGTATCAAAGCTTGGCCTCTCGACTCTTGAGCTTCGCTCATGGCATTCTCACCTTCCCATCGACTCCCCACTCACATTGGGTCTCCTTACCGGCAACCATATCTAACTCCTTCGAGCTCCCATCACTCCCCGACTTCTCGAGCACCTTTCCGGTCCCTTTGGGCATCCTCAAGACATTCACACAAAGGTATTGCTTCACTCTTTACCGGGTTTACCTCAGTTTTCAGATCTCTTGAAATAGGGGTAGCCATAGCCCAAAACCCTTGAAGCTTCTTTGCTTCATATCTTGGCATAGACCTCTTGTGGCTACTTGAGGCTTCTTGTGTGACTTCCACAAGCCCTCCTTGAGCTCTCTTTGGCCTCAATCTACAAAACGTTGATCAACATGAAGCCCTTTTAACATCAATAAATTTGCGCTAGTTTTGGCCTGTTTTGGACTACACACACACTCCAACAATCTACTACTTCTTGGGCAACCATTGGCACTTAGAAAGGCTCCATTTCGGGCATATGAACATGCTTTGATGCTTGATTTTGATGGTTGATTGATGTGTTGACATAGCATTTGGACTGATTTAACACTATTTTGAGACTATCATAACAATCCACATGCAGTTTATGACAGTGTTACACTCACATTTGATGCTACAGTTTGTTTGGCATTGTCATTTGATACCCGGTTGGTCCTTTTGATGCCCGGATGTTAAAGGAATGTATGCCTATCGTTTGAAAACCATTTGGAGCTAATTTTGGTGCTGAAATTCTCAATTTTGAACAATAAATCACTGCTGTACACAGTTGGGCTGAAGTCATTTTACTCATGTATACTTATGCCTATGCTTTTCGGGCTATGTTTCGGGCATATATGGTGATGTATTGACACTTCGGGCTTGACATAGAGCTTGGTTTTGATTCGGGATCATTGGTTGAGCTTGAGCTCACTTTGCAAAGCATTTGGATGCTCTATCTTGGATGTACTTATGGCATGTATATTGCTTATGTCTGACCAGTCTTGACACGCTTAGCCTATGCCATTACTACATGCTAGTTACATTGTTTGGGGCCTATTGCTACTGAAGCTCGGCTTGGATTCCTGGAGCTTAGTTGAGCTATTTATTGGCTTACTAGAGTTGTATCTTGGGATATACTTGATGTCTTACATGCTTATGGATGCTATATACGGATGCTCTACCGCCTACATGTTCGGGATGTACCATTGATGCTTGATCTTAGACATTGGTCACTGGTGCCTATACATGCTTTGTTCGAGCTTTGTTGCTTGATATTTACGTCTTTTGTGCCAATGGAGCATCTTTGGATACTTGACAGTAGGCGGTCTATGCTCTTTGAGCTTTTGAGACTATTTAGGATATTTTACCCTTCAGGATGATGCATGGTTCATATGTCTTGGTTCCTCTGATGCTTATGAGCTAACTCTTTGCTTTGGGTCCTTCTCTTTGTGAGCTCACACCTACTTGTGTCAAGTCTTGGTAGTGGCCAAAACACTTTGCCCCATTGACTGGGGGGTGTGTCTACTCACTGGGCAGATGTTTGTCTGACATGTTTGGGTGTTGGATTCATGCTTATCGACTGTCATATGCCTATGTTATGCCCGCATGATGCTAGATTTGGTCTTGGCAGTATCTAATTGACTTGAGATCCGATTTTGGCACTGTTAGCTCTCATTTACTGAAATCTGTAATTTATTACAGCAAGCATATATGTATGGACTGACATGGATTTTTCATGCTAAAATATTTTGAAATGATGTACTTTCACTAGTACTTAATGGGTTTTATCATTTACTGCAGTAAACAACAAGCAGTTTTGAATTGTCTACAGTCTTCCAGCCTGCATTATGGTGAGTTCATCCACTGAACATGCTATTTTCAACATCGCTAAGCTTGATGGTATGAATTACTCTTATTGAAAGAGCCAGATTTGGCAGGTGTTGGTGCAGAAATTACATATCAAACCTTTGATGTTAAGCGGGCGTCCGCTTGCAACTATGCCAGATGAGGAATGGCTTAAGCTTGATGAGATATGCAAGTCCACTATTGTATTATCTCTCACAGGACAAGCTCATTACAATGTATTTGAGGAAGAACAAAGTGCATAGTAGTTGTGGGATACAATCAAGAATCTTTATGACAAGAAAAGTCCAGCGAGTCAGATGTATTGGCTAAAGCAGCTTATGGATCTGTGCATTAAGGAGAATGTGACCATGTCTGCTCACTTGAGCCAATTCCATGCTATACTCAAGAACTTGACTTCACATGATATCACTTTTGCAGAGGATGTCACTCCTCTTTTCTTAGTTGGTACTCTTAATGAGTCATGGAATGTATTCCGCACTGCATTATGTGCCTCTACTGCTACCTTGAAATTATTTGATGTTGAGAGTATTCTTCTACAGGAAGAGGTTAACCGTAATAATTTGGATGCCTCTCGTATGTTGCATGTTATGACAATTAGAGGCAGGAATGATGGATATGGAAAGCATGGCAATGGCAGTGGTAGTGGCCGTGGACGGGATTCTCAGAAATCTCGGTCCAAGTCTCATGGAAAGTCACGTAGCAAATCCAGAGGCCGAAATGCAGATGTTACTTGTCACCATTGTGGGAATATATTCGGATGTCTGTGGGCCCATGCCTTGTCAGTCTATGGGTGGTGCAAAGTATTTTATTACTTTCATAGATGATTTTTCACAGAAAGTTTGGGCTTATCCCATTAAGCTGAAATCTGATGTCTTGGTTGTGTTTCACAGATGGCTTGCATTGGTTGAGAACCAGTCTGGATATAGGCTAAAATGCCTAAGGATGGATAATGGGGGTGAGTATGTCTCACGTGCTTTTGAGAAGTTTTGTGATGAGAGGGGTATTAAGCGTCAGTTGATCGCCCCCTACACCCCCTCCAAAATGGTTTGGCTGAGCGAATGAATAGAACCATCTAGGAGCGTATACGCAGTATGCTTAGCCATGCAGGCTTACCAAAGAGCTTTTGGGCTGAGGCAGTTAGTACAATTGTGCATATCATAAACAAATTACCTTCTAGTGGTTTGGATTTCTAGGTTGTTGAGGAGGTATGGACGGACTGGAAAACCTCCCTCTTATGTGCATCTCTGTGTCTTTGGATGTGAGGCATTTTGCCATGTGCCCAGGGACAAGAGAAGTAAGCTAGATTCTAAGAGTGTCAAATGCATTTTCCTTGGTTATGGGGATGCAGGCGAGATGGGTTACCGTCTCTGGTATTCACAGGTGCGGAAAGTCATCCGCGGTCATGATGTAGTCTTCCATGAAGACAAGATGCATCGGCAGCCTGAGAGAGTTGTTGAGATCCATAGGGTCATATTTTAGGAGGAGCCGAGAGCTCCCTCACAGCCAGTTGGACAGCCTACAGCTGCAGCAGATGCTCATGGTCAAGGTGTAACACATTGAGGTGAGGTATCACTTCATACGTGGGGTCATTGAGGACAAGTCTATTGATCTTGTCAAGATCTCGACTGACCAGAATCCTGCAGATCTGCTCACGAAAAGCCTCTCTACAGAGCGCTTTGCCTTCCTCAGGAGGTTGATGGGCGTGGGATGAGATGACATCTTTCCTCATCCTGTTGTACATGTATACATGTTGTACTATTTTTTTTTCTTTTTCTTTTCACTCCTCACTAGGGCAGATTCACATTTAAGTGGGAGGTTGTTGGGGGTAAAGGTGCCTCCACCTAGCCACTTGTATATTACTACACTGACAGTCACCGCCACTACACACTACAGGTGGCAGGCGCCCATCACCATCACTTTATTCTTTATTCTTTTAGTGACAGTTTGAATAAAGGAAGGCCCAGTCACACATTGTGACTGTTGGTTTTCCCATTTCTTGTCTCTCTCTTTCTTGCTCTTACTCTCCCACCATAGCTCTCACGTGCAAGCTTCAATCCTTCTCACTTTCACTAACCCCAATCATTGTACAACAACCCTTCGAGAAATGGGGCATCAACTTGATCGGACCCATTAGTCCAATGGCATAGTATTCACAAGCTAAGTACATCATTGTCATCATCAATTATCTAACAAAATGGGCAAAAGCACGAGCTACAAGAAAAAATGATGCTAGGACCACTTCCAAGTTCTTATGGGAGCAAGTGATCTCACGATTCGGCTACCCCATCAAACTTGTTAGTGACCAAGGTACACACTTCATCAACGAAGTGATAGCTCATCTCCTATCCACCTTCCTAATCACCCATTGGAAATCTTTACCTTATTAGCGTTAGAAAAACAGCCAAGTTGAATCTACAAATAAAATCTTAGTAAACGTCCTGACCAAGGTAGTCTCTACTTCACGTAGTGATTGGGATAACAAGTTGATGGTGGCCTTGTGGGCCTACCACACGGCTTATAAAACAACTATGGGTCAGACTCCCTTTAGGTTGACCTATGGAACTGAGGCAATTCTAACCTTAGAGTTCTTCATTCCAAGCCTGAGGATAGCCCTTCAAGAGAGATGGGATGGGAAGGAGACATGGACGGAATACCTGGTTGAGCTTGAACTGTTATCAAAAACTCAACTTCTAGCCACCCATGTACTAATATGCGAGAAAACAAGACGGGGGCAAGATGCAAAAGCTAGTTTAACAAGCATGTCAAATAGCAAGACTTCGAACAGAGCGACTTAGTACTGATGTACTCAATCAAGGAATATAAACAAAAAATGAAGTTTAGGGGGTTAGGACCTTTCAGAGTTCGGGCCATCAGCCAAACTGGCAATGTAGAACTCAAAACCCTAGAAGGTGAGGGCATAGGCTTCTTCACTAGAAGCCGCATAAAGAAGTACTACCCTCCCATGCACCCATTGCATGAGCCTCCAATGCTAGCATCCCCTATCAATGTACGAGTACCCACTATCACGGAGATGGACAATGAGGATGAGGAAGTTGTAGAACCAGCTTACCTAAGCATAACAGTCACTGCCAAGCACACATGCACCTTCAATACATTGATCGATGAGGGAGCTGACTTTAATGTCTTAACTCATGATCATTGGATCCAAATTGGCAAACTGTAGTTATAGCCCACTAGCGCTAAACTCAACTTGCATATGGGGGCCAATCATATGCACTCTTGGGAAAGTGCAAGGCTGTAGTTTCTATGGAGTCTGAAAGCATGCCGATGAACTTCTATGTGTTGCCCCAATACTAAAGATGCAGGCATAGACTCGCTGTTCGAACAAACCTTTAAGAGTAAGCTCCTTGCAATGTCGGCTACGAGTCACAGCTGCATACTTACAGCTTTCAGCAAGGGCTGTGTGACTCCTTTCAAGCCCACAAAGCCACCGATAGAGAAACGTACCACCAAGTCTAAGGAGGGGGTAGTGCCTCATCTCACAACCCACCAAGCCTCAAGACCAGCAAATCATTGAAGTCAAAGCTAAGGCCCATGAGCCAAACCTTCAATGGATGCCTAAACTACAAGGACCGCCACCTAGGAGCAGACACCCACAACCCCGTAAGGCTAAAAACTCCACCTCGCGCCCTAGGAGGCCAAGACACAACTATAGACATCTACTTATACAATCAAGTCGCGATGGGTCTCCAAGACCCTATTGCAAGCGCAAGGCTATTACGAGGTATTGCTTGGATATGGATTCCTAAGGCCAAAATGTCCAAAGGCACTAATCAAATGCCGCCCTCAAGCTTTACCACACAAGCCCACATGATACATCCAAGGCCAAGGCCGCAAAAGCCTCTGGATTCAAAGCCTTCAGAATCACCAACACACAAACCAGTGGAAACCAAGCAAGTCTATTGACCCAAACCACAATCTATTACTCACACTCATACCATGACTAGTCTTACAACTCATGAAACATCACCCAAGTGTCGCAATGCACCATCAACTACCACAGCCCACCAGCCTACTATACAAAAGGCCCAACTGCAAGCTCAGGAACAACCAAAGCGGCCACCATCAGCTGTTGAACTCTGTAGTTTTGTCAAACCCCAATCCCCCACCATCCTTAGACCTTCTTATGAGCGAGGATCGATTCTGACTATGGCCCTGGACTTAGTGAAGAACATAGGGGATGACTTGGTTGCATGTCTTAGATGCCTAGATGCCACCTTCATGTCGCTTTTTAAAAGTTATGACCACTTAGACTTGAGACTCTTGGACGAGCCTATAGCAACAAAAGTACTGACACTCCCTTGTTCTTGGAAAAAATCAGAATTTGTGTTTGTCAAGGCTTCCGAGGCAGCTAAGGAGTTGATTGCCACCAATGTTTCCCCCGCGAACAAGCATAGAAACAATGCCTCATCACCTCATATGACAAGCACACAGCTTATGCCAACGATCAAGATATAGAAAACTTGAAACAACTGGCTGACAGTGACTCCCATTTCTTGAGAAAATGGTACGCTCTTCACCTTGAATGGGAGAATGAAGGATGTCAGATCATGACAAATGCAAAGCAACGATGCGCAATCAGAACATCTGACCCAACTTATGTCGCTCCAACCTCTTATAGGGTATTGATGGCCATTCGTGTGACGGACCCATGGAAGAACACATTTAGGGACACCCTCACTTAGATCGCATCCTCATCGAGGAGGAACTACAAGTTGTTAGTTGTGTAGACTCCAGTGACTTCTTGCTCGATGTCCTTACTTACATCACCCATGTAGGCATTTGACCTTTCAGCATGGACTGATATGCTCATATGGAATATAATCCAAATTCTATGCTTGGCTCATGCAAAAGTAAAACATTATGCCCATGCGTTGAATGCCCTCTACCCTCTAACCTTCAATCCTAGGAAGGATTCTTCTCAATTCTGAATGAGGCGAGGGTAAGAGGGTAAGGTGAATCAAAATCAACTCCAACACATAAGGAAACAAGAAAAGGAAAAACATACCTTAAAAGTCTCAATTAACATCTAAGAACAAAAAAGGAAGGAAAACATTAACTTGTGATTGAGGAAAATGTCACAAAATTTTGAAATAAAGCTTGAAGGGAAAGTCTATTTTTGTACTAAAAACGCTTCAATTCAGCAAGCATGAAGTCTTTTCTCCCACCAAGTAACTATTTTGGAAAGCATTAATGATGAACCATGGTTCATGATAGGAGCTGAAGATGTCACAGCAAGACCGAGCCATTGTCTTCCCTTCACAGAAGAGGAAAGCTCAAAGTATGGCCTCTCCCTTGAAAATCAAGCCAGCTCAAATTCAGGACCATTCACAACATCGAAGAGGTGGTGGCCAATGAGGAAGCTATCAAGAGGGTTGTAGAGTAGTGCAACCTTGCCAAGTACATTGAAAATTTCAAACAAGAGCACACTAAGTGTGTGGAATTCTTAAGAACATACGACCCTGACAAGGAGTGTGGGACAGTAACTGTGAGGAGTAGAGAATGAACCAAGCAAGTGTCGATTCCACTCAGTAAGTCCTTGGTAGAGAAGGCATTGGGATTGGAAGCAAAAGAGAGATTCTTATACCATGCTAAAGATGAAAAAGGAGAATGTCTTGAAAAAATATGGCATAAGTATCCAAGACGTCCTCGACTCAGAAGTCAGATTGTAGGCTAAGGTGATCCATTCCGTCTTCTCCAGCCAAAAGTACAACTCTCTTATGCACAAGATCAACGTGCTCGTGTTGGAGAGCGTGGCAATTCACTCGCTAGATGAGGTGGATTGGAATGGCTACGTGCCAAAAACCATTGACCAATCTGCTAAAGCACTAGCCATTGGAAGCAGATCGGCACAGGTGGAGACAGTCCCCAACATCAAAAGGAGATGAGAGGAAGAAGCATTCAGTCAAAGCCTTGTTCATTGGGTATGGAGGAATCTTGACCGCTCTTATCCAAAAGCGATAAAGGAGACATAGGACAGAGAGAAGGGAGTGGATGAAACACCTGACAGGTCATCTCCTCATCATGACAGAGAACAATTGAGTGAGAGGACAGTTGGTGAAGAGGAGGGAGAGCAAGAAGCTCAGTCTAGCAAAAGGAAAACAAAGAAGTTGAAGAAGAAGACGACATGGAAAATGTAGGAGGAAGAGAGGAAGAAAAATGAGAAAGTGGATTTGCAGAAAGCCAAGAAAGAGGCAAAGCAAGAGGCAGAGGAAAGAAAGAATAAAGAGAGAGAAGAGTTTGAGAGACTAGAGACAGAGTCAAAAAGAGTCGAGGAAGAGAGGAAGAGAGGAAGAGAAAGGTCGTTGAAAAGGAGGAGGAGTTGAGGAAGAAGGAAAAGGAAGACATTGAGCTGGCCAAATGCAGGCTAATGGAGCAACAAAGCAAACAAGACAAGATGGACACATTGAGCCTGAGGAGAGATGAGGGTGTGGGTTCAAGCACATAGGTACCTGAAGGCATGCCAACTGCAGTGCAGGAGAGCAGGGGCAAAGCCACCATTCCACCCCTCATGGTATCTACCCCCACAACAGCAATGCCTACCCAGGGTACCCCGTTGATGCCAACAATCTTATGGCATGGGTGCAATATTTTATTAGCAAGGAACTGGCTCAAGCAAAGAGCATGGAATCCCCAACCATAGGGCAAAAGAGACCGGCAGCAGACATTGAGTCAAGGCAGGACCCTAAGCAACAAAAGGTGGGAACTTCCACAACTCCCATCCCCACAACTGTGACGCCACCCGCTAACTACGATGAGTATGTCGCGAAGCTACTCTCTCAACTGGAGAAAGCCAAGGAGAAAAAGAGAATAGCGGTGGCTGAGTTGGAAGCCAAGAAAGAGTTAGTGGTGGCCTTCCAAGGAGATTAGCAAGCTAAAAGCAAGGCTTGGTACCAAGGAAGAAAGGAAGGAAAACTTGAGAAAATAGCTCGAAGATGAGAATCAACTAGTTGGACTACAACATGCATGTAAACTCTTAATAATGCAGCATGAGGACCTGGAAGCTCAATTGAAGAGAGTCCAACTGGCCATAGATGAGCTCGCTACAAGACAAGCAAAAAGAGAGCAAGAAGAGGAAGAGCATCACCGAGAGGTCGAAGACCTGGTAGTAAGGGTGTTCCTAGAGATAGATGGGCAGGAGAGAGACCCATCCAATCCCCTTGATGTAGAAGATGATGAAAGGGCTTAGGCCATCATCATGCTTCATTTAGATGAATCTTTAATTCATCACAGCAATAACAACCTTAACATAGAGGCAGGAGGAGAGCTTCGAGGAGATGACAAAGAGAGCAGAAGAGTGGGCAACCCGCAATGAAAGGAGGGTGAAAACCTTGGTGTGTTTCCTGGCTCAAGTGGAGAAAGACAAAGTACTCACTGAAAGCAGAGTAGAGGCCACCCAAGTGGGCTTTCAAACTTAGAAATGCACCTTCTTGAATACCTTACTAGATGTCACACAAGCAGAGGAAGGAGAATCCATAGAAGCCATAAAGAAGAAGCTAGGAATAGCATGCAGGGCTCTAAGAGCAGGCTTGCAGACGCCACCACAACCCATGGGAGTTGCCTTAGCCTTGAAGAGCAGCGCTTATCTCCTGTTGGAAGGCCTAACCCCACAAGAAGTTGACACATTTGGATTCACAGAAGAGGCATAGCAAGAACCAAGGCAGGAGGAGGAGGCTAAAATGAACTTTGAAATGGGACCGCAGGAGGAAGAGCTTGTCCCACCGCCTCCTTCCAATGACCAAATGAGCAGCAACAAGTAGATACCTTTGGAGAAATAAAGGCGGCACTGAGAGAAAGGAGAAAAAAAATGGTGGAGGAAACAAGAAGAAGATAGAATGCCAGACCAGTAATAGCACCACATGTACCTATCCTTCCATACAAGGATGAATTTCCAGCAAGCTTCCACACCGACCTTGTGATCTAGGAATAGCAAGAAACGACCAAGAACCCCTTCGATCTTAATTTCCAATTCTCCACCAACCTCCATAGATTTTTACCCATCAAGGTGTTGGAGGAGGTGATTAATATCAGAGGCAAGATTGGGGAGAAATGGCTGAAGGAGAGAGAATAGAACCCCACTCTATGGGACACTAAAGATGTTCAATTTTGGCAAAACAAAGTTTTTGAAGTGCTGAGATCTGTGCCTGGTTATGAATGCCAATCTACATGGAGAAGGTGAATCTATGACGTCAACGTGAACACTTTGATGGCCTTTTGCAACACCCAACCCTTCAAGCGAAACAACCCAACGTTCATGCCATACCCTCAAAGGGTAGGAGTGGATTTTGACCCCAATGTCCACGGCTAGTATGACTTCCCGACAATCTATAATCTACATTGTACTACATATTAGAAAATTTGTATGATACTATGGTCCACTTCATCAAAAAATTTTCTTCGTGCCCTGACCTCACCTCTATTACCACCTGTAATTACCTTAGATTTCTTAGGATACTCCTTAGGCAAGACCCCACTCTATGGGAGTGTGACTTCCCAACCCTCCATTTTGATCCTAATGCTATAGTTAGTTGCGCAATGGCTCGACTAATGATGCAAGCTGCACTACTACCTTCATTTTGCTTAGCTCTTCTAGAGGATACGAATGATAGCCGCTTCACCCACTACAATCATTCATTCCTCTCCACCACCACCCTTCAAGTCCACCCAGGCCTCAAGGGGCATCTCCAAAGCCACCAATTCCTTAACAAATCTATTAAGGCTCCTTCTCCGCCTCATTCTGATGATGAAGACTAGCTTCTGTCATGATTATGTAACTCCGAAAAAAAAGGCAAGAAAGCACAAAACAAAAATAAAAACAAAGAGAATGGAAATGGAAAGAGAGAATCACATGAAGACACATCGAGCTACACATAGACCACAGTCATTGCACCTAGGGGTTCTCAAGTTAGGCATGTCTGGTGGCCTTGGTCGATCGGCTCTGTGTCTAACCCCCTAGCACTTTTTGATCCCCCACTACACATGCTTAGGGCACCTCAAGGGCAAGACATACCTAGGGAGGTAACACTTGCCTACGATTAGACCTATCTCCCTGAGCCGCAACCACCGCACCTCACTTTTGCATACACGGGGTCCTCAAGTGTGGATATCACCCCAACCCCAACTCCCCATTCCACCAGCACAAGCACGATGCACTACACGGTGTGGTAGACAATCTCCCTAGGTAGAGCACGTCTTCTCTTTTCAAGAACTATTGGATGCTGCAACCACCAAAATCGAAGGCCCGGCCATCCACTCAACATACCCTCAGTCTCCAACAATGCAATCATTGCCAAGCTCCTCAACCACTACCAATCAACACAAGGCCCCATCATCCACTTAGGCAACCACCCTTTGAAGCACCAGACCCTCATGAACAAAGCCTTGCAAGTGCCATGGGACTGGCACTCGTATAGGAGGGGGTAATGTTAACCCCAACTCAAGATGGAAGCAAAAGAATTGAAATGCAGATGAAATGGAAGAAGCAGGACGGAGAACAAGCAAAGGCACAAGGGCGGCCTCTAAAATCAAGTTAAAGGCAAAATCTCATTTTTAAGTAAAAGGCACTCCAAAACTTTTGCAAAAGAGGGCCAGGCTCCCTCCTCTGCAAATTGTAAAAGGGTAGACGAGCATAGACTAAAGAAATAGGCCAAGTAGAAGGGAATGGAAAAGAGGACCTTGCTACAATGGCTGGCCATGTAAAAAGGGGGATGGGTGTCCATGGGATTTTAGGGCATGTATATAAAGTTCAAAAAGTGAATGAGAGCTGATTCTTTGGTGTGTGGTAACAAGAGACTCTTCTTCTTCTCTTCTTCTCTTCTCTTTTATTTCTTGTGTGTGCTTGAGAGAGAAAGGTTTAAGAGTGTGAGGTAGTGAGTGTGTGAGGGTGAGGGATCAAGGAGGTGAAGCTCTCCACCATCTCCTCTCTTCTTCTTCTCTTTTCTTCCCTTCTCTTGTCTCATACATGGCTATGGAGGATGGAGCTTGGAGGTGGAGGCTTGAGGATGCTTGAGCTTGCATCAAGAATCTTGGAGCTACGAGTGTGCTTGAGGGAGGAGGCAACTCATTCGGGCATCAAGGTAAGCTCACTGCACCCTAGTAGGATCGAAGGTGCGTCGCTAGTAGGTGAGAGATAGCCATAGGTGCTTGCTTGAAACACTTGAACGAATAAGCAGTCCATGGGTCTTGGCGGTTGAGTGTGATCTCCCTCAACAAGGAGAGAGAGAGAGAGAGATAAAGAGAGAGAAAATGGAGAGAGACAAAGATAGAGATAGAGATAGAGAGAGATTCATGAAGAGAGAAAAATACAGGGATGGAGAGATAGAGAAACAAAGAGGGAGAGAGAGAGGGGGGAACTGAGAGATAAAGAGAGGAAGGGAGGGAGAGAAGGAAAGAGAGAAAATGAGGGAATATATATATATAGAGGAGAGAGAAAAATAGAGAGAGGGGGGAAGAGAGAGATATAGATAGGGAGGAAGAGAGAGAGAAATAAAGAAAGGGAGGGAGAAAGGAAAAGAGAGTGAGTGAGAGAAACAAAGAGAGGGAGGGAGAAAGAAATAAAAATGGAGAGAGAAAGAGAGAGAGAATCAAAGAGAGAGGAGGGGAGCGAGGGAGGGAGAGAAACAAAGAGAGAGGGGGGAGTGAGAAAGAAATAGAGGGAGGGAGACAAAGAAACAAAAATAAAGTGAAATAAAGGTAAAGAAAAATAGAGAGAGGGAGGTAGAGAGACAAAGAGATAGAGAAAGACAAATGAAAAAAATAAAAATTTAAAAAATAAAAAATAAAGAGAGGGAGGGAGATAAATAAAAAAATGGAGAATAGAGAGAGGGGGGGAGACAGAAATGTGTGTGTGTGTAGAGAGAGAGAGAGAGAGAGAGAGAGAGAGAGAGAGTAGGATGGAAAAAAATGAGGAAAATAAAAAGAGGGAAATAGAGAGAGATGGAAAAAAGAGAAAGAGAGGGAGGGATAGAGATAAAAATGAGGACGGAGATAGAGGGAGGAAGGGATACACATACACGCACACACACATAGAGAGAGAAGAGAAGAGAGAGAAATATGTATAATTTGTACATGCATACGTATGTATGTATGTATGTATGTATGTATGTATGTATGTATGTATGTATGTATGTATGGGGAGGGTGGGAAGGAGAGAGAAATAAAGGGAGAGACACTCAATGAAATTTATAGACTGATGAGAGAGAGAGAGAGAGAGAGAGAGAGAGAGAAAGAAAGAGAGCATGCAAGGGATATATGTAGATAGAGAGAGACAAAAAGAGAACTAAACAAAAATACAAAGGGAGGGAGGAAGAGAGGGAGATGCAAAAAGAGAACTAAACAAAAATATAGAGGGAGAGGAAGGAAGAGAGAGAGAAATGAATTGAGAGAGAGAAGTGTATTGTCTACTGTGACATAGAGGAAATGGATAACAATGAGGATCCCAATGTTCGAGATCGAGAGGTGTATCTCAATCAATGTGTCGTCCCTTGTCCTTGCACTCAATGAAGCTTGCAATTTGATGAAAATGTCACTTGTTTATATAGACCACATGCGATGTTTTAGCAAGTTTCAATCAAAAATCATTGATCAAGTGGTCTTAGACTTTGGGTTAATGGTGAGCAAAGTCTATACTAATCATGCTTTTGCAACCAAACTCTAACTGAAATAAACTTTAATAATATTAAATGTTCCCTAGAAATATCCATAGAGAGGTATCAATCCATCCTAAGCAATGCACCTATTATGACACATAAGAAGAATTCGTGGATGTACAATGGAAGAAGCACCGGAGCCGATAAACCCATTAGAGCACACTCTGTTAACTACACCCTTGACATGGAAAGACGTTGGGAACCTCCCAGACCTTCGTCAAATCTGGAAGCCTGAGATGGAGGCAATGATTGATACATTACTCCCATGAATGCCGGGTCATTTGATCCATTGAGAGAGAAGGTATTCATACCATTATACGATGGATGTTGGGTATCTCACTTAAAGATGCTCCTTGCACTCTTAAGCATACAAGCAAAGTATGGATGGAGTAATGCAAGTGTGATTGAGTTGTTTAGGTACATACTATCCTCCTTTGTCTTTGATCTATAAATAAGAATTTTTATTTCTTCAAAGGTGTTTGGATTTTTTTTAGCTACTAAAATATCACATACTACCATCTGGAAACACGATGCGTGAGTCTCGTGATGGTGTGTGACAAGTGTTGGGAAAGCTTGGCATGGATTAAAACAACATTCATGTATATATCAATGATTGTGTACTCTTCTATTGAGGATAATACGAGCCCATGAAAATATGTCCAAAGTGTGGTACTCACAAATATCAACAAGACTTGCATAGGTAAACTGTTACTCATAAGGTTCTCAAACACTTTTCACTTATACTACACATCCGTCACATATTTTACACGTTAGGTATGGCAAGCTTAACAACATGATGTGTACAAAATAGGTCTACAAATGGGATCCAATGAATAGCAATGGACTCGTGAGCATGAGCTCACATTCATTCCACCTTTCTAGGCTTTGCATAAGAGCCAACGAATCTTTGACTTGATCTTGCTATGGATGGCATGAATCCATTTGGACTCTACTCCACTTCTTATAGTGTGTGGCTAGGAGTCATTGTGAACTGTAATATCCCATCATGGCTTTCTACGAAGAAAGAACACCTGATTCTTAGATTGCTCGCTCATGGGTACTATAAAGTCAAGAATATGGATATCTATCTCTATCCATTAGCTCAAGATTTTGTGGCAGGAGGGGATTACTATGGAAGACGTGAGCAAGCATATTGGGAGGCAATCAACTAACATACAAGCCATTCTTATGTGGACCATGCATGACTTTTTAGGATTCAAAAAGTACTGAGGTAAATGAGCTTCCATTCTTATTACTAGTATCTAACATGGCTCATTTATATTTGTGTTGACTAGATATAGATATTGTAACATGTGTGGTCACCTCAGGTTATTATGCATATCCATTGTGCGAATCCCAAAGGTGACCGACCCCCAAATGGTAGAGATAATGAAGAAGATGGTGTATCAAGGGTGGGTACACCATATTCTTGCCAAAGAGCCACGATTTGAGAGTAGGATTCTTTGGACAATCCCCCACACAAATAAATGCCCAAAGCTTGTATAACTAGAAGATGATCCACGAGGAGTTACTTCCAAATAGATTTTGAGACATTCTCAGTTTTCTATAAGTTGCCATATTGGGCCCATTAACAGATCAACCATTTTCTAGATCCCATGCACATTCTCAGTAATATTGGTAGCTTATTGTGGGTCAAGGATGCAATTTGAAGATACCCACGTACTTTCTTTATTGTTGTATCTAGCAATTGTATGCAACAACTAACCTAGATGTTTCAATGTATAGTATAAAATCTACAGGGCAGCATAGTCACATGGGTAACATTTTTAAGTTGAGCACAGAGACAAAATGTGCTCCACAATGAATTGGGGTGTCATGGCAAAGTTTGAGCAAGAGAGTCAATGGCGGGCCACAAATTTGAACATTATAATGGATGAGATAGAGTATTTTAACAACCTTCAAAGTGTTATTTCAGTAGATTACCGTAGCTTCTCCATGATCATACTCAATGTACAAAGTTTTAAATGGTATTAGATGAAGCAAGGACAACCGTTCAACAAGGACCATCTGGATTCTTGGAGGTAGACTTTACGAAAGGATGGAACAATTTGCACAACACGTTTGTCTTGCTAGATGACTATGAACACATGCATGACCTTTTTTGTTAATTTTTTCATAGCATAAAATAATCACAAATGCCTTTTTTTCTTTACAGCAAGCTCTTATTTGATATTGAATAGGTAATCTTCTACCCAAATCCACGACAATCTCATTGGTAGTATGTTGTGCCATCAACACCTCAAAGTACTCGAGTGTATAATGAAAGAAATATGTAGGTAGAGGAGTTGTTGTTGTGGGGGTGGAGGACAAGAAGGGCTTGCAGCATGTAGAAGAGACAAAGCATGGGAAATCTAGATGAAGAGACAAGAGTACACGAATTGTTCGAGAATGAAGTAGACTCCTCTTTCTGTGGAGACCTATGTATAGACCTTCAAGTATATACCTACCTATGCCAGGAAAATGTCATGGAGTCATATGCATATGCTTGTTGTCAAATTTATTAATTATTCACATGTACTAGTACTTAATTATATGTTTTTTAAGTAACATCCTTCTTTGTAAATATATATTATCATGCTTCACCTTCACTCTTATACTGATTGTACTAACATTGTTTTTTGGCAACTCAGGTCACTATAGATGATCCACAAGGTAGGATGAGTCGAGGGATGATAGATGAGGAGTTGTAGGATATCTTCACGCATAAGTCTCTAGATTAGATAGCATGCTTTAGAGATATGGCATATCTCTGTAGTAGCCCCCAGAACCACCACCTCCACCAGTCAAGCAAGATGTCCTTGAGCCTCCTTCTAAGGCTAACCTACAGCATCAACTCCGCCTATTGGAGATTGATGCATTGGAGCACGTAGAATGCCCCAGATGACTCCTTGCTCCCATCCTGATTCTAGAGAGGGTGGCTCAAGTAGTGTCTACTATGGAGACACCGATGCACTAGCCCTATCTTGTCAGTTGAGTGGACACTTATTACTTCTAGGATTTGTTATACCTATAGGGATACCTACTCCCCTAACTCCAAGTTTCGCTCAGCCATCCGCAAGTGGCAATTCTATATATGCTACTCCAATAGATACATCATCTTGGGAGTGGGGAACATAGAACTTATTTAGAGGATTTCGTAAGTTTTCTTTTGGATATGTTCACTTTCTTATTTGGTATAATATTTGCACCATTGATAACCTTATTTCTAACAATGCTACTTTATTTTTCTTGCAACACTCAATCACAAACCGCAATCCCATAGGTTTGGAGACTCAATAGCAGGATTCCTTCCTTTTCTAGCCCTATAGTCCTGCAAGCTCTTTCTATTTAGTCTTCCTCATATATATTTCTCATCCTTTGTATGGACTCACATTTTGTGATATTTATGGATATATTTTTCTATTTTGGATTCTCCTCCCTATTAGTCCATGTAATGTTATGAGGTGTCATTGTTGATATTGTACTTGTTTGGAAATTGAATCAACAAACCCTTTCTTTGTAGCATCTCATGATGTATGTGTTTTATAAGAGCTATATACTTAATTTATAAATGATGTATGGAGCATTGTATAGCACATGTGACCGGAAGGGTAGCAAGGCATATAACTCTTACCACCCAAAAAAAGAATTCACCTGCAATCATCATTATTCATGTCTCAAATACCCTATTAGCAATGCAAATAGTGACGGATTTGTAAAGGGAATTTTTTTAGATGAATAATTATGTTGCTTTAAATAACATTGTATATCATATATCTTGTATTGCTCACACACACACACACACACACACACACATCTCTCTCTCTCTCTCTCTCTCTCTCTCTCTCTCTCTCTCTCTCTCTCTCTCTCTCTCTCTCTCTCTCTCTCTCTCTCTCTCTCTCTCTCTCTCTCTCTCTCTCTCTCTCTCTCTCTCTCTCTCTCTCTCTCTCTCAATCTTACAAGTTTATAATTTGTTAATATGAGATAACGATTAGTTATTAGTTTATAATTTGTTGGTATCAATTGACAACTAGTTAGTTAATAAATAGTTTGTATTTATGACTTACAATTAGTTAGATATTTAGTTAAGTAACTATTAGTATTCATTACTTAATTAAAAATTTAATGCTTAGTTTATATTGACTAGTTGTGTAGATATTTAGTTAGTTGAGTAATTAGATTTACCTAGTTCTAAATAATTTTTATTATTAAAATATAATTACTAATTTTATATACATATATATGCACACACACAAGTATATATGATCCACATATAAACTAGCTATTTATAATTAATTAATTAATAGCTATTAATAATGAATTAATAAGCAATTATTAATACCTAATTATTAGTAACTACTAGGAGATTATTATCTAACTAGTAATAATTGACTAATTATGTAATAACTATTACTAACTTAACTATTAATCACTTTTTAGCGATTTGCTAATTAACTTATTATTAACTAACTTAAACTTATTAATAATTAATAAAACTAAATAAATATTTTTAATAATTCATAATTAATTATTTGGTAATTAAGATAATAATTTAAAAGTAGTTAGTAATAAGTTGATGATGATTATCAATAACTTGACAATAAGTTAGTAATTATTAAATAGTTAAGAATTTATTTGTTTAGTTTATAATTAGTAATTGGTTATTAATACTTAGTAATTAGTTGATGATTAATAATTGGTAGTGGTACATGTTAAACGCTTAAAATAGGATTTCAATGATTTCAAAGCAGAATTTCTCATACATGTTCAAAGCTATATTGTTCATGCTAGTACATGCTTTTACATTAATCATGAGACCGACAAGGAGAAAATGAAGAGCTACATTTGTAAGCTTAGCCATAAATCCAATTTAGATTGAGTGAACAATGAACTTACTATGAGAGAGAGAGAGATTTTGATCGAAATTTTTTCTCATTAGAGGGCAACAAAGACTAACAATGAGAAAATAAAGATTTACATTCCTAAGCTTGGCCATAAATCCAATTCAGATTGATTGAATGATGAACCCATCTTGAGAGAGAGGGACGTGTGTGTGTGTGTGTGTGTGTGTGTGTGTGCATTGTCACAGTGCGCAGGGTTGAAGGTCACCACTGGGGTTTGGCAAGAGAAGAATGTATTGGGGTTCAAGAGCTTAGACTTTTTCAGAGATGGTAGAGATAAGAGAAGGGTTGAAGGTTTCAAGACAAGTTCTTGAAGATAAGAGACAGCAGGGTGTATGTAGATTCAAGGAGAGGAGTAGACGGAAGAGAAGGGGTTCAAAGAGATTGAAGATGTAGAAGAATACTCCCAAAAAGAATTAGAAAATATAGAAGAATACTAACAGAGATGAAGCCTGCCAGTTTCTTTCAGCATTATGAGAAAATATAACTCTAATAGACAAAAACCTATACAAAATAATACCTTCCTCTATACTGCTTAGATCGCCAATCTTTTGCTTCCAATGGCTTCGAAAGGGGGGTTAAATACCAAGACACTTGGCCAGAATCCTACCTTATTACTCCTTCTTCATCTCCCACTTTCGGAGTGATGTTCACTACTTGAAAACAGCGATCGCGCGTTGTGCGATTTCGCTAATCTCTTTTTTTACATAAAATTCTCTCAAATTGGCTGAAAGCTACATGCTTTCTTTTACATGTCCTCCTAATCTAGAAGTTATCTATAGTTTTATGGATTTTTATAAGATTAAATATCTAGAATATCAAAAATTGACTAAAAACTTGTCCAAAAAAAATCTAATATTTTGAACCATGAACACTAATACTAATGCATAAAGTGGCATTAGCTCTCTAAATCTAAAAGGAAGCCACACTCTAGATTTTTTTACACGGTGTACATGTAGCGGCATGATATCCATGTCAAGATTGTGGGAGAGAAGGAAGGAGTCTCACTTGTAGCTTTTTTGCTTGCACAATGGGAGAATACACACACAGGTGGAGGCTGAAAACAGTTTTCCTCTTCTTAGTTGTGTAAGCCAAAATAACTCAAGTACATAGAAATAGAAGAACCCTATATATGGGTCTCAAACCAAGCTCAACTAACTAAGGTGGCACACTAACTGAGCCACGAACTAGAGTAGATAAGGATAGCTGTCATCTAGCTATTATTCATGGGCGGTGTACCAACCGCATCTACAAACTGACAAGTCGGTGACATAAATGCACAATGGTCACCCTGGCATATCACGAGTGGAGCTTGATATCTCAACACTCCCCCTCGAGCTCAATCCCAATTCCTGCACACCAAGTAGATCTCTGAACTTGCGCAGCTTCTCTGCACCCAATGCCTTCGTAAATATGTTAGCTACCTGATCCTCTGTGCTAACATAAACTAGATCAATAAGACCTAGTAAAACCCTCTCCCGCACATAGTGATAATGCACCTCAATGTGCTTTGTTCTAGCATGATAGATTGGGTTATTTGCCAAGTGTATACTACTCATGTTGTCACAATAAATGACAACTAGCCCATCTGTAGGCTGATGTATATCATAAAGTAGCTTATGCAACCAAGCTACATCACATGCAGCCATTGCTGCACCCCTGTACTCAGCCGCTGTGCTCGACAAGGCAACTATAGGTTATTTCTTGCTGCTCCAAGTGACTGCAGCACTCCCAAAAGAGAACACATATCCACTGGTAGATCGTCTATCAGAAATACTACCAGCCCAATCAGCATCAGTGTATCCATGCAACTGCATCTGAACCCCAGTCTCATAAAATAGTCCATACTGCAATGTGGACTTCACATACCTGAGTATGCATCTAGCCGCATCTAAATGCAGTTTCCTTGGAGCCTGCATAAACTGACTTACCAATCCAACACCATAGCTCAAATCTGGCCTGGTAATAGTCATATAAATCAAACTTCCTACTATGCGTCTGTACATAGTAGGGTCTTCCAAAAGCTCACCTGCATCTGCGCTCAGCTTCACATTCTGCTCCAAAGGAACTGAAATAGGCTTACAGCCTGTCATCCCATATTTGGACAGCATGTCCAATCCATACTGCCTCTGCAAGAGTTGTATCCCACTTGGTGATCTAATCACCTCAATGCCCAAGAAATAACGCAGCTCTCCCAAATCCTTCATCTCAAACTTCTGCTTCAATAGCATTTTCACATGAAGGATATCTTCATCACTGTCACCTGTCATAATCAAATCATCAACGTAAATGACAAGTAGCATAATACATTTCTCTGTTTTTCTCACATAAAGTGAGAAATCTGCCTTGGAAATCTGAAAGCTAATAGTGACAAGATATTGTCCTATCTTGTTAGACCATGCTCTAGGTGCTTGCTTCAAGCCATACTATGCTTTCTTCAACCTGCAAACAAACTCAGGATGAACAACATGCGCATAACCTGGTGGCTACTCCATATATACCTCTTCTTGCAAATCACCATGCAAGAAGGCATTCTTTACATCCATCTGATGTAAAGACTGTTCCTTTGATGAAGCCATAACAATGACTGCTCTTACGGTTGCCATCCTTGCAACCGGACTGAATATTTCTTCATAATCAATGCCATATGTTTATGCATACCCCTTGATTACTAATCTTGCCTTGTATCTGTTCACAGAACCATCTGCATTGTGCTTCACCTTATAAACCCACTTATAGCAAATTGCATTCTTACCTTTAGGCAAAGGTACCAATTCCCATGTAGCATTTGCTTCCAAGGCATCCATTTCTTCATTCATGGCTTTCTCCCATTTTTCTTTTTCCATGGCTTGCTCAAAAGAAACGGGTTCTGGTTCCTGTATCACATTGACCATATAGGCATAGTGAATGGCAGTAAATCCATCATATTTCAGCCTATCCACAAGATACCTAGCTCTGGTAGACCTGCGCAAAGTAGGTTCACTCCCAGGTGCTCTCAAAACATCCCTGGTCTTCCTTACTCCAGGTGTAACAATAGAAGGAATACCCAACTCATCATCAATGCTCTGTTCTGAGCCAGTGGATTCACCATCCACATAAGAGTGACCTACATTCACATCAAACATGGGCTAATCTACCTTCTCTTTTCCTTTTCATGATACTTGAATACCACTATCTGCATTGCTTTGAGAAGATTCTCCTAATCTCAATCTGCCTGTCCATGGCGAAGAATGTGAACCACTGCTAGAGGACGCTCCAGGTCCACTAATATTTTGTGACTGCTGCTGTGAATTCTGTGCAGCATTACCATTTTGTGCATCTACATCATCAATCACATTTACTGGTTTATACCAACTACTCATCTCATCAAAAACAACATCTCTGCTCACTGTAAACTTACGAGTAGAAGGGTTATAGCATCTATACCTGCAGAGAGTAACCAATAAAGATGCACTTCTCAGCTTTTGGATCCAACTTGGATCTCAACTCATCTGGCACATGAACATAGGCAATGCAACCAAAAATTTTCAAATGAGAAATATCTGGTTTCCTACCAGTATACCTCTCCTCTGGAGTCATTCCATGTATTGCTGCAGTGGGAGTCCTATTCATTATGTAGACTACTGTAGCAACTGCTTCAGCCCAGTAAAAATCTGGCAAGTCTTTTGCATTGAGCATGGCACGAGATACCTCTCCAATATGTCTATTTTTCCTTTCTGCAATTTCATTTTGTTGTGGGGTATGACTGCATGAATATTACTGCTTTATGCCATGCTCCTGCAAGAACCTTGCAAACTCATTTGAGAGGTACTCTCCCCCTCCATCTGACCTTAGGCATTTTATTTGCAGTCCTGTTTCTTTTTCAACCATAGCTTTAAGAGTTTTAAAATGCCCAGAAACTTCACTTTTCTTTTTCATAAAGTACACCCAAACTTTTCTGCTATAGTCATCAATAAAAGTGACAAAATAATGACAGCCTCCAAGAGATGCAGCTTTAGTAGTCCACACATCAGAGTGGATTAATTCCAATGGCTTCTTACTCTCTTGAACGTGTCTAGGAAATGGTTTCCTTGCCTGTTTTCCAAACTGACAGGCTTCACATACTTTATGCATTTCTGCAACCTTGAATTTTCGCAATCCTACAATAATATTTTGGGCTTGCATTGATTTAAGTTGCTATACATTAACATGACCAATGCGTTTAAGCCAAATATCAATATCTGCAACTACACCGGTCCCATGTGCAAACATTGCTGCACTCAATTCAGACATGTCTGCATCCAACGTAAACATTCTGCCCTTCTTCTTTCCTTTTGCTATCAAGCGACCTTTATTTTTCATATCCTCAACAAAGCATCCATGAGGATTAAATCTGACCTGCAAGCCCTGCTCAACCATTTGACCAATAGAAACCAGATTCTTGGTGATATTCGGAACATGAAATACATCGGACATGTATTTCTTTTTCCCATCCTGCATAGACAAAGGAATTTTTCCAACCTACACAATAGGATGTGCAGTATCATCACCAGTCTCCACAAATCTTGGTTTTTCCATTTTCCTTGCATCCTCCATCCATTCTGCATGACCTGTCATGTGGTTTGATGCACCTGAGTCAACATATCATACATCGTTGCTTTCTTCTACACTTGTCACAGAATTGTTCATGTGCTGCACCATAAACAAATGCTCATTTCTATCATCACCTTGTCTACTAGAAGATGCATAATTTCCTTGTTGCAATTTTCCATTCATGATGTCATTCTGCTTTTTATAGCAGTCTTTAGCCATATGACCCATTTTACCACAGTAGTAGCATTCAACATTACTGTTTGCATTTTGGCCTCTTTGCCATCCACCACGACCTCTTTGGCTCCCCCTGCCTCTAGAGTTACGACGTCCTCCTCCATAGGACTGGTTTTCTTGAGTTTGCTGCATACTCTGATTTCTACCACGGCCTCCTCTACCTCTGCCTCTACCTCTTCCAGCATTTGAGTAGAAGACAACTCCTTTTGAAGTTCCTCCTGAAGAAGATGCACCACCATTTCTCTGCTCCTCAGAAATTAGAAGAGCAATCAACTCCTCAAAATTAGGAAATCTTTCACGGATGGAAATGGATGTTCGAAACTGTGCATAATCCTTTCCTAGACCATTCAAGGTCACAGAAACTAAATCATCATCTTCCACTGGTGACCTAATGGAAGCAAGTGCATCTGCAATCTTCTTCACCTTCATGTGGTAGTCATTGATGCTCATATTTTCTCTTTGCGCATTGTGCAACTCTTGCTTGAGCTGCATTTTCCTGGCTTGCATATTCGTGCTATACATTTTTGACAAAGTATCCCATGCCTCCTTTGGTGTACTTTTTTTGAATATGCACAATCATAGAGTCTGAAATGCTGATAGACAGCTAGTACATAACTTTCCTGGCTCTCTCATGCCATGCTTTAAATGCCTGCATTTGCTGTTGATTGGGAACATTAGGAAGAACTGGTTCTTCTTCATTTCCTGCAACAAATTCCCAATATCATTTTCCCATAAGGAAATTCGTCATTCTAAACTTCCATGCTTGGAAGTTGTTCTTGTCAAGCTTTTCAATGACAATCTGTGAAAGAGAATCAGACGCCATTATAGAACACTGCAAAAAATTATGTCACTGCAAAGAACACAACTTCAGCCTCACAAGGGCTAATCTGCAAAACTGACGAAAGTGGTATTTAACCACACAGTTACTTCCTAGTGACGATTTTGCATCAACAGGCAACAGGGATGATTCTGTAACTCCTAATGTCTCTGCGCATAGGCATACGATGCAATTTCTATAGTAACTTTTCACCGACCTGTAGAACAGTGGTCGCACAGCATAAAACTGGGCCTTTTCTTGAGTGCGTGCAGAAAACTTCCTTCTCCAAAACAGGCCCCGAAATGGTCTCAAATCAAAAAAATAGAGCAACCAAGGGCTAAAGCCCTTACCTGCAGCATATACTGCCCTCTTGCTACACCGCGGAGGGCATCTCAATTTGAGACAATGCACTCCTGCACTTTTCGGTTGTGCTACCTGCAGAGACTTGCTCCCAAACAGAAAAATGAAAGCAACACTGGTCCTCTTACCAGAACACCGCGAACTTGGCTTGCTTTCTTGAGCTCCTTACCACGAACAAGGCTCTGATACTATGTCAAGATTGTGGGAGATAAGGAAGGAGTCTCACTTGTAGCTTTCTTGCTTGCACAATGGGGGAATACACACACAGGTGGAGGCTGAAAACAATTTTCCTCTTCTTAGTTGTGTAAGACAAAATAACTCAAGTACATAGAAATAGAAGAACCCTATATATGGGTCTCAAACCAAACTCAACTAACTAAGGTGGCATACTAACTGAGCCACGAACTAGAGTAGATAAGGATAGCTGTCATCTAGCTATTATTCATGGGCGGTGTACCAACCGCATCTGCAACTGACAAGTCGGTGACATAAATGCACAACGGTCACCCTGGCATATCACGAGTGGAGCTTGATATCTCAACAATCCACCCCCTCCTAACTTGCACATCCTCTGGCATGTGCCAAAGTCTTACGGATTTGCAGTGTTAGAAGGAGTATCTTCTGCCATGTCAATGTCTTCATCTTCTGCCTCTTCTTCTTCCTCTATGTCTTCATGCTCTTGAATTATACTCAAGTCTTCTAGCTCATACGTTGAACTTTCTCTTCGTTTGAAGAGCTGGATTCGTTTTCCAGCTATGGGTATCTTTATGCTTTTTCCATCCAATTCAGCCAATGAACATGTGGCATTGTCATGAACGACCTTTACCACATATGGGCCAAACCAATGCTTTACCATCTTCCTAGAAGCACTATATTGATTGTCTAGGCTATTGACATAGACAAGCACCCAATCATTTTCTTGAATTTCTCTTGGATAAAGTCGATGTCGCTTATCAAATCTTCTTTTGGTCTTTAGTCTTGATGCCTTTAGCTTCTCAATAGCTGCTTGAACATCTTCAGGCCTTCTTTCTAGCTGCCATATGAAAGTTAGTAACTCTTCTCCTGATGCCTTCCTCCCAAGGTAGAAGGATCCATATGAGAATAGATTCTTCAATTGGCATAATTGGTTGTTGTCCATGCATAAGTTCAGCTTGCATATAGCCAGTCACTGAGCTGTGAGTAGTCCGGTCAGCCCATAATGCAAAAGGTAGCATTTTAGGCCATTCTTTGATCTTTCCTCTACAAGACTTTACTAGATCTTTGAGAATAGATTGATGACCTCTCTCACTCTTTCCATTGCCTTCAGGGTTGTAGGATGATGTTAAAGCCAACTTAATACCCAATTGAGCAAAAAAGTTGTGTCCCTCATCAGCATCCAACTCTCCTCTATATTTGCAGTTACTTTACCCACATAACCATATCTACAAAACACTTCTTCAAGCAAAAAACGACAAATAGCTTGAGTGGATTTGGTTGTTAAGGCTTTGTCTTCAACTTGATTGGTTAGATCCTCTCTTGCAAAAAGCTCTAAATACCACATATTCCATATTCCTTTAGGCATGGTTACAAGATCAATAACCCATCTATAATGTATAGACAAGGGATAAGTCGGTTGTAGCCCATCTTGATGCTTAACCATAGAATACATTTGACACACATAATAGGTTTCAACAAAATGTGCTATGTCTCGATACATGTTTTGCCACCAATATTTTTCTTTGACTTTGCAGAAGGTTCCCCATATGCCTCGATGGCCAGCCCATAGGCTTTCATAAAATTCCTTCATTACCTATTGTTGCAATCCTTTGTTACCTAAAACTCGGACAGGCGCTTCTTTCTTCTTCTTTGCGTGCTTCCATAGATGTCCTTCTTTAAGAAAAAAGCCATAAGCTTTCCTCTTGATATGCTTGAACTCCTCATCAGTTCAAGTCTCCTTCTTCTTCATTGTGCTCAAATATTGGCCGAATCTTCTTCATAATCTTCTTCAAGGAAATGAACTAGAACTTGAGCAATGCAATGAGCATGCTAGCTTCTAGTTGACCATCCTATTGTTTTCAGCTTTGGACTAGTATATGCAGTAATTGAAAATGTATTTTCAGCAGCCATGGAATAAAATTCACCAAGTATAGATTCTTCAACTTCATCTTCTTCGATTAGCTCTTCTTCATTGTCATATCTTGCACATCATAGCATGTCAGCCACTGGATTTTCCTTTCCTACAATATGCTTTCATTCGGGGTTGAGAGACTTAATATATGCAATCCATCTTAGCATAGCAATGTCAGGTGTAGAGCAGTTGGTAATCATGCCCAAGAGTGGAAGACAATCAGTTTCTACCACTACGGAAGCACCTATAAAGTATTCACGATCACACTTTAATGTTGTTACAACTCCCCACAATTCTCTTTTTACTTGTGCATACCTTCTTTGATGTTCATTGAGAACTTTTTCTCCAAAATGAATTACGTACATGTTACCTTCAAGATCCTCTTGGCCAACAGCCTATCCTATCCCAATGGGACTTGTATCCACAGTAAGGATGATGGGTTGACCATTTGAATAGTCAGCCCTTTTGAGAGTAGGGGCTGAAATTAATAGCTTCTTAATTTACGCATAGTGAGAGTATGCTCTTTATTCCAAGAGAATCTTTGGCCTTTTCTTAATAATTGATAAATATTTTTGGTTACATTAGCAAAATGTGGTATCCATATGAGATAGAATACATATGCACCAAGAGATCTTCTCACCTCTGAAATATTTGTGCATTTTTCTTGCATTCCACTGATGGCATCTATCTTGATTGGAGAAGGTTTGCATCCATAGGGGCCACATAGATGACCGACCACTAGGACTTCTTCTACTCCAAAAATTGACTTAGCTCCAGAAAGAGTAAGATGTACCTCTTCTAGCCTTATCAAAATCGTGTCACAATCATGAATATGGTTAACTACAAATGTCATGCAACCATCTTCGTCAAGCTCCTCATTCTTTTCATTGACTTCACATCCCTTGATAGGTACATCATTAAGAAATGGAAGAGTAAGTTGTGGAATAAAGTCCCTTAAGACCTTGTGCATGGCATTCATCATATGGGCTACGGAGTTTGTTGCACCTTGTGGTAGAGTGCACATGCAAACCAATCCAAGAGGTGTCTTCATTGTGGTAATGTCTCGGCTTTCTAATGAAAGTTGAAATTGGCCATATCCTGAATATAGGTCGCCCATAGAATAAATTGCTCTACCTGCAAAAGCTTCAGCAAACTCATCAACAATTGGACCCGAACCAACATTTCAGATTGTGACACAATTGACAGGCTGTAGATCTTAAATGAATCGTAAAGATCCATTTTTCTTAGGCACAGTAAACCATCGGTTTGAGTAAGGTGCTGAAGACGGTTCTAAAATCTTCATTTTGATCTTCTCATTTAGAAGTTCCAATAATTTGGGCAGATGTGCCCTTGGAACGGGAATGGGCTTGAGGTTTCAAGGCACATGTGGGACCGTAAAAATGACCATAAGCGCCACAATATTTGGATCCACACAGCCTATTTCACTTGGTTGAAATGCAAAAGCTTTTCCATGTTTCATTAGCATTTGTATAAAAGAGTGTTTTTCAGCCGACAAAAGGAAAGAATTTTCACCTATTTTGAGCTCTTTTATACTTTCAGATGTGAACTTGTGACCAATGTTCGAAGGATCACGAAGACTTGGCTGATTTGCTACCCTATCAGCAAGCCCTTCACTTTCAGGAGGCAACGGGACTGCCACAGGTTTGACTTTCTTATCCACTGTCTTGTATTTTGTCTCCACTTGTGCTTCAGCCTTGTGTAAACTATTGTCTTCCTGTTCAACAAATTCTTGAATTGTTTGATAAAAATCCAATGTACATACTTCTATGGATTGATTTTCAGCCTGATTTTCTGCATGAGCAGCTGCATATATTTCAGTCAATGTGTTAGTAGTAATCACTCCAAAAAAAATGCCCGAAATATCTTCATTTTCAACCATCATGTCATAAGTTTTCAGCTCCCTTTTTACATTACATAAAGATTTTCTTTCAGCCTTAGTCATGGCCGGAAGAGACTTATAATAGCCTTTGGCTATACATACATACAAATTTGCTAGAGACACAGTTTCTGTAGCATAAGGAGGTTCAATCTTTTTACATGACACACTACCATAGCCTCCCTTTATAGTAGTGCAGCTCGAAAACCCTTGAATTCTCGAACATTAGGAGGCATAGGATAATCACGCAGTTGATCTCTGTTTCAATGATGGTTAACACACACAGTAAGAAATTGGACTGCTCATTCATTATCCTTGATTCAGATTCGAGCATAGAAAGAATCATCATTAAGAGCTTTTGTTTCCAAGCGGGCTTTAGAAATTTAAGATTGCCCAAGAATGATAGGGTAACTACAAGAGTCTTGAACAAAAAAGTGAAAATTGTCTTTTATGTCTCCAATAGTTACCTGCACATTAGGACATACAGCATATAACTCTCCAGAAGAGTTGTTTGCAGCTCTCATTCGCTAACCTGGATCAACATCTATGGGCCATCCGCCACTTTCATAGAGATTCCTTGCCATGACATTTATCTCCGAGCCATGGTCTAAGAGTGCAATACATGGTGTTTCTTTTTCTCCAATTTTGACGACTGTCTCTGTTGTTGCTCTTGCCCAATGCATACGGGAGTAGTGACTGCTTGGAATGAACCAAACCTCTTCTTCCTCATGCATGTGTTGTAGACGACCTTCTTTTTGAAATGTGGGCTACCCAACTGGTTTGGACCAGCCAACCATTACATTTTCAACTTTCACTTCTTTAATTTTTGCATTCATGTTTTCTTAATCTTCAGCTTCAATTGCTGCAATTAATTCTTTAACTGCTTCACGTTGAATTCCTTGTGAAGTCAGCTTCTCTTCATCCTACACAAAAACTCGAAGAACTTGCAAAAAGGCATGCACTATTTCTTCAGCTTCATCACCAACATATTGTCTTTTCCTTTTGATCACATTAATAATTACATCATGGAATTCACGTTTGGCAATTCCAAGAATTTCGCCTAAGGTGAATTCAATTTTGCTTCCTAGAATTCGTTCTAGGACTCGTTTGAGATTGGTTGTAGATTCTATGTCAGACTGCAATTTGTAGCATGGCTACTTGCTTTTCTTCCTTCCTTCGGTCTTCTTTGTTTGTGGCACATCTTCCATCTCTTGATCTGGGGTTATATTTTCAGCTAGCTTTGGTTGTTCAGGCATTCTTCTAGTTACCCGTTTCGGAGTGCCAGAAGAGGAAGGCCCTGGTTCATCTTCTCTTTTTCTCTTTTCTTCAATCAAGTCTTCTTTATTATTGACGTCAGCCAAATGTGCAAAGGCAGAAAAAGAATCTACCGATTCTTTCCAACCGAATATACTGACTAAATCTTCTTTGGCTGCTTTACCACGTTCCATTTTATCTAGTGCCTGCATCCATACTTTAGATTGCACATTAGCTTTACATGCTTTCAAACTTGACTTAATTGGCTCAATTTGCAGCCCATAGGTAGCTGCATCAATTGCTGCATAGGCATCCTTTACAGCTAAATCTTCGAATCTTTTCTTCATTCCACCATTGCCAAAATTTGGCTCTAGTGGAAGACCAATTTCAGCCACATGAATTTTTCCGTCTTTCCAAAAGACGAGCTTCTGTGCTTCAGCCTCATGAAAGGCAGAACACTCCCTCTTGTCATGTTGTTGGCTGTCACACCAAATACAACGCCTCTTAAAGCCTTCTCTCATGGGTCTTTGAGTTGATGCTCGTCCTCGCTCTTCGACTTTGACATCCAGCTTCTCTACTTTTGAACTAATTTGTGTAAGATTCAAATGAAGTTCATGCATGCTTTTAATGAGTTCATCCATTACATCATTTTTTTTAGAAGGAACGGAAGAAGAAAGAGTTGGTTGATTAGTCAAAGAAATACGGGATTTTGAAGGTGGAACAAGCTCCATCAATGGAGTTGTTGAAGTTGAAGTAGAGCCCAATCTTAGTCACATCCGCTCTCTTCGAGCAATCATGTTAACTGTATCAGTAACATCTATCCATGCAGTCTTGACTCCTGATTCGGAGATAGCATCTTCTAGGCAATCAGCAAGCTTCTCTTGCAGAATGGGATTTGTAGCCTTAAGGAATAATTCAATCTTCTGACCTTCCATACTTTGTTGGTCTTCAGCATCAAGTTGTTTAAATTTACTTTTAAACCCATGGTATAGAGTTGTTGTAGCTAAACCTTTGTTGGGTTTTTCAACCCATTCAATGAAACTTTTCTTCGTCATTAGACCAGAGTCTTCTAAGAAGAATTCTTCGCATAGGGCTTTTTTGAATGCAACCCAATCCGCATCTTGTTGAAAAAGACCATGGATTCTTTCTTGAAGACCATGCTTGGCTAGTCTGGCAAAAATAACGACTCCATGCATGTTGTGGTACACCAAAGAAGAGCATTTTTTCAACAAATTGGCGAATAAAAACAGAGACATTTTAACCATTAAATTGTTTTAATTCATGCCCAACTTCCTCTAGGGCCTTGATAGCTGTGGAATCAATCTTCTCTTCATCTTGCCTTTTTTGTTGTTATTGTAACATTTGGATTTGTTGTTGCTGAGTCTGCTACAATATGCACACCAATTTTTGTAGAGTATCTCCTGAAGAATCCCCCATCTTGGAGTTCTCTTACACCGACCTTCACGTCGGGTTCACCAATGTCGCAGTGCATAGGGTTGAAGGTCACCACAGGGGTTTGGCAAGAGAAGAATGTATGCGGGTTCAAGAGCTTAGACTTCGGAGATGGTAGAGATAAGAGAAGGGTTGAAGGTTTCAAGACAAGTTCTTAAAGATAAGAGACAGCAGGGTGTAGGTAGATTCAAGGAGAGGAGTAAACATAAGAGAAGGGGTTCGAAGAGATTGAAGATGTAGAAGAATACTCCCAAAAAGAATTAGAAAATATAGAAGAATACTAACATAGATGAAGCCTGTCAGTTTCTTTTAGCATTATGAGAAAATATAACTCTAATAGACAAAAACCTGTACAAATAATACCATCCTCTATGCTGCTTAGATCGCCAACCTGATGCTTCCAATGGCTTTGAAAGGGGGGTTAAATTCCAGGACACCTAGCCAGAATCCTGCTAGATCACTTCTTCTTCATCTCCCACTTTCGGAGTGCTTTTCACTGCCTGAAAACAGCGATCACGGGTCGCGCAATTTTGCTAATCTCTTTTTTTACATAAAATCCTCTCAAATTGGCTGAAAGCTACATGCTTTCTTTTACATGTCCTCCTAATCTAGAAGTTATCTATAGTTTTATGGATTTTTATAAGATTTAATATCTAGAATATCAAAAATTGACTAAAAACTTGTCCAAAAAAAATCTAATATTTTGAACCATGGACACTAATACTAATGCCTAAAGTAGCATTGGCTCTCTAAATCTAAAAGGAAGCCACACTCTAGATTTTTTAACACGGTGTGCGCGTAGCGGCACGACTACGTGCATGCGCGCGCATGCAAACAACTACTCCTTTTGCCTCATCACTCCCTCCTCCCCCTCCCCATCCTTGCCTTCTCCTCCTCACCTCCTCACTCCCCTCCCCATATTCGCCTCCTCCTCACCTCGCCCCCCTTGCTATATACTCAGCCCCTCCTCCTTGCTTTCTACTTGTCCTTGCCTCCTCTTTCCCATTCTTGCTTACTTCTCTTCCTCCCTTCCTTCTCCTCTTCCTTGGCTTCTCCTCCTCGCCACCCCACATTAGTAACTTGCTACCTCCTTTTCAAATCTTATTTACTTTCCATTTTTCATAAGTATCCCCATATTTTTATGTGTATAATGAGAGAGAAAGGGAGAGATTTATATTTTCTCTATATTTTGATATGTCAATATGATTAATTACTAGCTATGCCAATATTAATAATATTATATTAATATATATTTATATTACCCATAATATGAACTATGTAGGTATAACTATATAATAATTATATTAGTATGAACTATTTAATATATTAACATATATTTGCTAATATGTATATGTTGCTATATTGATATAGCTGATATTAAGATATATTTGATATTCATACTAATGCATTAACTATAAAATTAGTGTTAATATACTTATATATTCATATTTCAATACCCATTATTAATAAATATATTTATATATATATAACTAATAAGTAGGTGTTAATGTTAGTAATATATGATACAATTTATACGATATAATTCATATGTTGTTAATGTAAAGTAGCAAAGCACCACTAAGATTGTCCATATGCCAACTTTTTAGTTTACTATAATCTTGCTATGAGGAGTAGATTTTTGCTATGTGTGTCCTTATGAACCTTTAGATATATACAAGCAAAGAAAAATATTGATGACACTTGGTACTTTGATTGCTTCTAAGCATTCATGATTCATGTATGGGTGTTGAAGAGTATTAATGATGCTAGATACATTAATAATTGTGCTTTTAAGCATATGACATCATGAAAAATATGTTTAGCATCATTGAGAAGTACACCTAGGGGGGCCACCATGACTTAGCTATGCAGAATTGGCTAGTCTATTGTTTTGCACTTTAGGATTCATCGACATTATTGCAACTAATGAGAATGTTGTTTTTCTAATCCATATTCTACTCTATCTGCTTACCACTAAGAAGAATTTGCTTTCACTTCCCAAAATCGCCATGCTTGGGTACCCGTTCCAGTCTCTACATGATAAATGAATTGTGGATGATTATTGAAGATTGATAAACTTGTGCAAATGCTAGACATAAAACATGGTCTATATCAATGAATCAATAACAACTTAGAATTTGATTTTTCATCCACTTTGTGTAAACCATTAAAATAGTGTATGTAATTTGGTATGAATACACAATTGTATACACTTTCCAAGAGTGAAAATGAAAAGGGGAAACTTCAAATTTTTCATCTAATCCAAAAATTAGAGGAGCCAAAACATTATCACAATGCATCAAAATCAAAATCTACAACAAAAGGAAAGAAGAGGTGAAAAGAGTAGTGGTATGACAAGGGGGATGGTTGAGTGTAGTTGCAACCTCCTTTCCACCTTACCTCCTTATCTCATGGTTGCCTCTCTCTCATTTTGGTACAACTGTGACCTCTCTCTTCTTGCATTTGTCTTGCTTTATTTCACAAAGAGAGAGAGTCTAAGGATGGTGAGGACGATGACATATCTTCTAAGTTTTCCCATTTTTGTATACATGAGAATATAGTTCTTAGTGAAAAAGATTCATTCTTGCAAGCGTACATGTGTATGTGCATTGTAGATGCCACCAAGAGGCCAATTCTCTTCGTATTCTGGGTGCTTGATCTATTCATTTTGGTGATCTTGCCAATGATAATTCTTGGTTAATCTCGAGACAGTAAAAATTTAGTGGAAGTTAATTCTAAGATTTGCAAATTGTGTTTCTCGTTCTTTGCTTTAGTATATTAATGGTTATTCAAATAGAGATTGGGTTGGATTTTGATTGAGGAAATAAAGGCATAGAAGAAATGATCATGGAGGAAGCATTCCTAATTTGAGATCAAACAAAAAATGAGAAAAATGTTCAAACTAAGGACTAACCTTGCTCCTATTCTTTTCCTTGTAGTTTAACCTAGCAATATTGTGCAAGGAATGCTACTTCATTACCTTCTTAATGGGTTAATTTATTAATGTAATCTAATATATTACAACATTAGTACAATATGTAAGAATTAGTATAACTAGCAATTTATTCATTCATTGGTTATCTCTGTTTCTCTTCTTGAATTTCTAGTATAATAATATAATTAGATTATCACAACAAAATTGTTATCAAATACATCCAATAATAGTATTAAGAAAATTCTCAAATTTTTAGAAATTTTTTTCTTAATTGCTTTGGTTGCTTCAACAAGAGCACAAAAGCACACACATAAAAATGCAAACATGAAAAATGTTGCCCCAAAACGTTGGTGAAGGGAAGGGAGAAGATTCACAAAAAGAGAGAGAGAGAGAGAGAGAGAGAGAGAGAGAGAGAGAGAGAGAGAGAGAGAGAGAGAGAGAGAGAGAGAGAGAGAGAGAGAGAGAGAGTGTGTGTGTGTGTGTGTGTGTGTGTGTGTGTGTGTGAGCAAGTTAAGATATCTCATGCAAGAGATGAAGAGAAAGAGAGAGCTCATTATAAAAGTCATTGTTATCCAACTTATCAATGTTAAAGATGGCACCATCCCCAAAGGCACTAGAAGCACTTACCATTATGATTGCAAAGCTAAGAATGGTATGTAGCTTAATGAGAGTAAATTAGTCCCAAAACTCAATCGAAAATGGATGCACAAGGGAAAAACAACCCAATGTATTATTGTCCACAAAGTAAAAGCAATAGATGCCTTTGTTAACTATGCATAATATATCTCTAAACACCTAGGTGATCTACCACACTGCAACCAACTCATTGCTCATAGACAGTGAAGCTCTATACATAATGAAGCATGCATCCATGACTGACAAATTTGTCTAGTAGGAGGAAGTATTCGAGAACCAAATATCAAATAGAGATCAACCCATAGTGATCAATGACTACAAGGACAAAGTTCTGCATAAACCAATGAGCATAAAGACAAATCCTATGAGCTCCAAAGGCCATTGGAAGCAAATCATAATAGCCCAAAGCAAGGTAAAATCTCAATCCCTATGCATCATAACATCTGAAAGCCCAATAATCCAAGTAAAACAAAATCGTTGATTTGCATTCTGTGGTGATTTGATTGGTTGCAGCAAGGTGATTAGGATCGGTATACCACTAGAGAAGTTTGTTATCAAAATCGTTGATTTGCATTCCGTGGTCTTTGATTGGTTGTAGCAAGGTGATTAGGATCGGTATACTACGAGAGAAGTTGTAGGGCATAGGTGTAGGGAGTAGATTGTGGGAGTAATAGAGAGTGCATTTTTGTAAAATTTTGCGTGAATTAGTTAGGCAATGTATGGAGGTGGAGCTCTGACAAGCATTTGAATTCATTTTTTGTGGGTGATGGGCAGGTGGGCAGTCATGAATCCACAAGAAAGAGGGCAACGAGGGGGCAGCAGCAATATTTTTCTTTGGTAGAGACGTAGTCATTGTTAATGTTCCTTTTTATGTTATGTGCCCGATGCCTACCTTTTAAAATGTTCGTTTGGCGCCCGCTTAATGGCACCTTTACCCTATTCTACTTTCTCATGTGATTAATACAATCGCCCATTAGGAGGGGAAGACAGGAGTGTCTGCATATCCCACGACCTCCATGCTAGATTCGTTTTTTCAAACAATCTTTCCTTGCTTCTGCCTCCTATCAGGTCTCTGAGAATTCAGCCCTAGCAGCGGGCCATCGTCATGCAAGCGTTCTGCAGTTCAAATCATTTGCAGCTGCGCGAGGCATCAGCTGACTCGTCAGGACCGCGTGCTTCCTCTGCAGATCTTCTGAGCACCATGCGTATGTACATTGTGTGTAGGCTCTCTTGTTTTTTCAGTGCAATGAATTCAGATTTTTATGTCCATGGTCATGGGGACAAAATGGAAGAAATAGGCAAAAGACAACATGTTGCTAAGAAACAGCGATCCGCATCTATTTGTCTGACAAGAAGAGTTAGCTGAAGTTTGCGTATGATGCACTTCATGAGGATTTTGTAGAAAGTACAATTGTGACGCCCTCGAAACAAATATTTGGAAAGACCGATAGTTAGTTTCTTTCTAGGAAAAATGCTATCTGCACAAGATGTGCAATGGGTACACTTCGCTGCCAATGCCTCTTTATGCACTTTGCAGTTTACTGTATTTATGCTGTTTTGTTCATAGATAAGAAACATAAGCAGTTGTGATACTTGAGAAATCTTCATTGATGTATGGTAGTCAGCTAGTGTATGTACTCCCATGGTCTTCGACAAAGGATAAGCTGCCTCTTGTTGGACATCAATGATAGTTGATAGGTATCGTTGTGAGTTTCGATAAGGTGGTTTGTCCACCAAGACCTTCAGAAAATGGCACCTGTTTTTTTTGTATTGTGGGATCTTACCAAATAAGCTTCCTAGAATATGTATTGAGGCTGAGAATGTTGCAGGCGTATGGATTGTGCTAGTTGGTTCATGTTTTGCATGTCACAAATTTGGTCATGTGTCTTTGGAATGTCTCTTTGTATTATTGCATCAGCCTCCTCCAAATGTAATTCCCATATTGATAATGAAGTGAATGGGCAAAATGGACAGTCAAAATAAGATAAAGTTCAAGGCAACATATCGCATAAACTAGTAGACAACGAATGCATTTTCTAATCCACAGTCCAAGGGAAGTGAAAAATTGTTTAAGATTATTGACAAAGCCCTAAGAAACCTCTTTCTTCTTGTAAAAATGTGTTCCAGTCTTTTAGTGAGCGCATAATGCTTATATTCAAGGTCAAATTGTTGCTCCATCCAAATAATAAATGACTGATTACATAACTACATCACATAGTTAAAGGAATAGTTCATCCTTGAGATTGCTAACAATGCATAATCAATGAATGTTATTGTTATGCGTGTGGTCAATAATGAGTTGGCTTTACATGTTAATTGCAATGTCATGCAAGAAAATTAACACCTGATCACATAGCCTTTCTCCTTTGTATATATGATGTTTAAAGCTCCAATAAAATGTGTCACTTACAATATGCATAGTCTTTATGATCCAAATAAGTTGAGGCTTTTTTATCATTACATGCATACTATACAACTGCATGCAATTTGTGTACAGGAACATAATCAACATGAATTGGCTATCAGTTTTGATATTTTGAATGTTCTTGTTATCCAACAATCGTGATATGCTTTTTTATCATAAACTTCAGCCTCAAGTTGGGTTTAACAATTCTTTGGATGATGGATCGTCACCCAATATCTTATGTATGGTCACACATTTGAATTTGCAACAGTGTATTCTTTTCAATCTTCTCCCAAAATAGCTTTAATGTGGGTTGGAATTCAAAATTATCCTTGGCTGCAAAAATAAAACTTGGCACACAAGGATAATGGCTTAGCGTGTTCAAAGGAGCATCTTGTTAAGCTCTTTCTCAAAAAACAAATATGTAGATGCTTTTCTAACAAAGGATCTATAAGGGTGATGCATGTAATATACAAGTTGGTGATTAAAATGTTCATCAACAGAATCAAAAGTTTTCTTCAGGATGGCTTGAATCCTGCTCATACAGTTTTATACTAAGAAGATACATGAGTATCAATACTACTAAGGCATATTATTTGGCATTGAGCATGCCAACTAAAAATATGCAAGCAGGCAATGAGAAAGCTTTTGATTCTAACAATTAGGATTAGATTACATCAGCTATGGCTAAAATGGGTTTTGGCTCATGGCTATTCTTGGAGTGCTTTATTGTATCTAGTAAATACCCATCCATTTCTGAAATATCTGGATAATCAGGCAACTACCATTGATACAAATGGATTGATTTGCTTGATGGTTCATTCGTGCTAGCTCAACCATATGCTATTAATGTGAAAGTAATGAACGTAATAGGAATATGATCAAAATATTGGAAACCTTTGAACTTGCTATTGATGTGAAAGTAGATTTTGTTAATCTAGCACAGGTATTCTATTTGAACAGCAATGACATTGTTTGTTTTGGCTGGCTGAAATTCCACCTAACCATATTCTTCGAGCTTTGGATCTACCTTCGTTTTTTGAAGTAAATGATTGGATGAGAAATGTTAAGTTGAAATTGACTACTGTTCAAAGCGGATACTTCACCTCTGAACTTAATTTATCTATTGACATCTTCTTCACTTTGGCATGTAGATAAGCTGTGGTGTTTGGATAAGAATCTTAGGTGGTTGTGCAAGCATTTGGAAATGAAAACTTCCTTTTAGATTGCATCTTTTCTTATGGAGATCTCGGTTGGGGTCTTGCTAGCTAGCATTCTTCTTGCTCATAGACAAATCTCAACTTCTTTCATAGTTTCAGCATTATTTGTTGCATTCAAGGGCTCGCACAAAATTTTGCTTGATGACAATACATTAGTTTGCCTCTTCCCCTCCCCATCCCCCCATCCCCCTACCCCCCCACACACACAGGCACGTGCGTGCACACACCCACAAAAAAAAAAAAAGGTGGTGCATGAATGGGTTGCAGGGATGAAAGAAAAGCAACAAAGCAAAACTACGGAACTCTCATGATCAACCTTCCTGAATGATATCAGTTCCTCTTTGGGTAAAAATATGACATGCTTTTAGGTGTACCACCCCAAACCTGCCACTGTATTAAGGTGCCTCAACCCCAGTCCGCCAGAGGGGTTATTACAGCAAGTGACATGTCTTGGGAGTATTCCATCTTTACAAACAAATGAGCCCTCTCAGACTCGACTTTTAGGGACACTAAAGACCTCATTACTAGGATAACCACTGGCTCACTATACAAAGCATGGTTAAACTTGACAGCATGGAATAGTATCCATTGCCTGTGACACAATCAGGCTGAATTTGTAATGTCACAAAGCACCTTATTTTAAACATCAACACGACAAAGTTGTATGGTAAATCTTGCCCAGTACAATAATTCAGCCAATGACCCATTAGAAGGCATGTGACCAATTCCAAACTTGATGTTTGAGGACCTCTTCTTTTACACCCCAAATGTGAGCATTTTTGTTATTAAAAATGTATACCCTACAGAAAGCACTGCTCCAACAGGAATGGTTACCATCCAAGAGATTGCAATCTCACGAACTGTTTCACCACGGACACTGTTCAAGCCTCTGGAAAATCCAATCCCCATGACAGCACCCACCAAGGTGTGTGTTGCAGATATGGGCAGTCCGAGCCTGGAAGCAACAACCACAACTGTAGCTGCAGCGAATTCTGCTGCAAAACCTCTTGTTGGTGTTAGCTCTGTTATTTTTTTCCCTATGGTTGCAATAACTCTGTAGCCCCAAACAAACAATCCTGCCACAATACCAAAGCCACCCCATGCTAGCACATCAGTAGGTATGGCCAATTCACCACTTAATCCACTACCCCTCAAAACTGCAAGAGCGGCAGAAATGGGTCCAATTGCATTTGCTACATCATTTGCACCATGGGCAAAAGACATAAAGCAAGCAGACAGGACTTGAAGGTAACCAAAGACACCATAACAAATTCTCAGTTGTGTGCCAGTAGGGCCTCCTACTCTCCGGAAGAATCTCATCCAACCACCTGGCTTCTCCTCTGATGTTTCAGATGGAACTTCGCAATAATCTCCTAGCAGATTCCCAAATTGGCGCTGTATAATAGTATGCATTAGGTAGCTTCCTAATGCACCACAAGCAAGTGCTCTTGCTAATATCCACAGAGGGTTTCCATTCATAGGACATGCAGTTAAAGAGAATGCTGTTACTCCAACAAACACTGCTATGGGTGCAACAGTAGCTGCTGCTTGACCTGGATTAGGTGCACTGTAGACGAACTGCAGAAGACCCATAGAATTTGGTTCAGGAACAAGTGTTTTTTTACCCTCCACATAGCCAGTTTTGCCTACTTGTTATATAGGGTCAGCAATTCACAGAAAGTGAAGTCAAGCGCAAGTAGATATGTATGAGATAGTAACCAAGAGTCAGCTTGTTATTTGAAGGGGAGCCTGTGGGTAAGTAATTGAGATTCAAGGTTTGACACAGAAGACACTAAATTCAAGTAATGGCTCTTTGTTTTCAATATAAATTGCAGATGAAACATAAAACAGAAGCAGGATTCGGATATTGACATGAAACTGCAAGCAGTTTGAAAACAGAGGCTGGAACTGTATGTAAAAACAGCACTGTGAATAGTCACTTCAACATTTTTAACACATGTACCTTACCTTCAGTCATCTCACTTCCAACAAGTTCTACCATCAAGTTGATATCATCGTGTAATCAAACAAAAAATTATGGACATGAGGGTGCTGATTCAAACTCAATTGACCTTATGATTATCACATACCAGACCAAAGTCAACAGGCTTGCAGTTTCTGCATTCACCTGCTGGAAAGGGACAGGCCTGTCTTTCAGTGTCAAATGGATAGTACCTCCATCCATGACCTCTTGTTCCTGGAGATATTCTAGCTACTGGTGCACAACAGTAGGTCTTAAAGCACAAACTGTCCATGTATGACCACTGACAAGGGATAGGAAAGAGGGTTTTCAAAGTGAAGGCAGGGCATAACTTTGCACAAGGAGTAGAAAAGGCAAGGAGAGGGGAGAAGGTGAAGGCCAAGGATAAGCCAGAGTACCCTGGCCATGTCGGTCTCTCTGTAGCAGCAAAAGACAAACAGAGCACGAAGATCTTTCTTAGAGGTAAGATACAACCAGGATTGTAGTATCAAAAATGTCTCTGCGAGCCCACTGGGGCTGACTATGTAAGGACAGAAATATATGATACATGCGAAAAATGTGATTGATAGCCACTGATGTCAGCCCATTTAAGAGCTGAAATACTGAGCCACCTGCCCACCATTATGCCACATGGCGCAACCACCACCACTGTCAAGGCTGCATGCACATTGTTAAATGGTTGTGCCTGTATCCTAAAGTCAATAATCATGTCTTATCTCTCTCTGCATGCTCATGACATGCCCAGCATGCTCTCCTGTAAAACATAATTAGGTTACACTCACCTAGTGAAATTGTGGCTGCACATAACCTCATAGTAATCATGCAAAGAGAGAGAGTCTCCTTGTAAATTGGCTCTGAAAAACTCAATCAAAATAGGTAACAAAGTGGCCTGGAGGGCATCCATGCATCCATTAGACTAGTCGCACAACCGAACATTGAATGACTCCCTCATTAATAAAAGCAAGACTACAAGAGCAAACCACCTCCAATGGCACACATAGGGCAACAAGGTAGGCTGCAAACAGTAAGATTTCCCAATAAACAACTAAAGCTAATGATAGTGAACCAAAGGGCAGTAATGGTATAGTATCCCAAGAGTACATACAGATTGTCCAAAGTTGTTGCAACCACTCGTAAACTTCCATAGACTATATTAAAGGATCAAAGCTCAACCTAGGTAGTGTCACGAACATTGCAAACGACCAAACGACAACTGAGAGCTAATTTTAAGGGAGAATTTAAAGCGTAAAAGTGGCCTGAGATCCATAAAAGAGGCATTTTTTGCGAAAATGTGTCGATAACGGATCAAGGAGCTGGAGTTCTCCTAGTTGCATTTCAACACCAAGAATCCAACCCAAGTGTCTATTTGTCAATCAGAGTCCGTTTGACCCTCCCTTTAATGTATGTTTTTTTCGGCGCTCCATTCAATTAAAAAATCAATTTTTGTACCTGTTGGAATCATCCTCCCTCCTTTTGGAGCTAAGATGCTACAATTCTACACTTCGATTCGCTCCAAACTGCGCAAGACTTGACGCAGTAAATGAAAAGCCTATTGGTTTTTTCTATAAATAATGGCATTGTTGATGTTGATGTTTTGGATGATACCCCGCATTGAGATGACATCCTCTACCTAGTTGAAGAGAGGTGGAAATGGATGAAGAGGTCTATCCATGGCCTAGCAGCTCTCTTGCATCCCGCATACAACAATCTCTCCCTCTTCATGGACCAGAAGCTAGCCTTGGATAGTGATGCTTATCTCCCAAAGGCTTTGCATGAGGATATGCATGATCCATTCCTTCAGGAGCTAATCAACTATGGAGGCCAAAGGGCAATGGCCTTTGCTAGCACCGTGTGCTGAAAAAGGGTTTCTTTGGTCAAATTACTATTTTGGCAGGAGTCATTTGGGTATCCATTGCCAAATGTGCAGAAGGTGGCTTTAAGAGTGTTGACTCACGTGATTAAAATTTATATCTTATCATTATATTTATAGTAAATGTTTTACATTTCTTATTAATTTTCACTTTTAATAAGTCGAAGTCATTTTGTTAAGTTCAATAGGATTGTTTATCTTGTACGTGAGAGAGAAATTGATCAACCTATTCTCACCAAGATCCGAATCAAACTTAGCACCACGCAATTAGAACGACTTATCTAGTGTCGTTCTAACTTACATATGCTTAGGGACATGCATGAGATGCTGATGGCACGGCAAGTAATTTTGAACTTGAGTCCATACTTATTCTACACTCAAGAATATAAAATTTAAGTTGTCTTGTTATTTATATATCTCAACTTCGATTTTCAAGTAAATGTAGATGAGTTGAAGTTAACAAGGGCCATACTTAATAGTGTGAATAGAGAGAGGAGACAAAGACCAAGATACCATCTTCAGAGAGCTCTACATGGAGCTAGAGGAGATTAACTGTCGAGAATTCATAGGAGAGGGCAGTATCGTGTCGCTACGCGAACAGTGTGAAAAACTCTAGAGTGCATCGTCATTTGGCTTTTTTATTGATCTAGAGAGTCAATGCTATATTAGTCATTAGTGTCGGTATCCGTAATGTGGATGGTTAAAAAATACTAGATTTTTGGACAAGTTTAGTCTATTTTGAATATTATTTCTTGTAAATATCCAAAATCTATAGACAACTTCTAGAATAGGATGACATGTAAAAAAAAGCAAGTGAATTTCAAACATTTTTGGGAGATTTTAAGCAAAAAGAAGGATTGACGAAATCGCGTGATACGCAATTGCAGTTTACAGACAGCAAACAACACTCCGAACTGGGAGGAGTGATCTGGGAGAATTCTAACCAGGTGTCTTGGTATTTTACTCTCCTTTTGAAGCCAACAAAAGCATCAGATTGGCGGTCTGGGCAACAGCGAAGAAGCTATTTTTTTAGGCATGTTTTTTGTCTACAAGGAATTTATCTTCTCAGGATGCAGAAATAAATTGACAGGCTTCGCTTCTATGAGTATCCTTCTACATCTTCTATTTTTTCGAACCCCTTCTCTTTCATCAATTGCTCTCTCTAAATCTCCCTTCACCCTGTTGTATCTTACCATGGTGGTAGAATTTCGATTCCAAATGCTCCGACAATGGTGAACCCAACGTGAAAGTCGGCAGCAGGCATTTAAAGATGGAGAATTCTGCAAGTTTAAGTGGTGGTGATGCTTTACAATAGATGATTGCTTTGTTGCAACAACAATAATAGCAGTTGTTACAACAACAGATGCAAACTCCGTACGAACCAAAAAGAATTGATTCCTTAGCTGTGAATGCATTACAAGCCAACAGCAGATGCAACTCCGCAAGAAGCAGAAAGAATTGATTCCTTAGTTGTGAATGCATTGCAGACAATGGGACAAAAATTAAAGTAGTTTAAGGGTCAAAATGTTTCGACCTTTATCTGATTGTATGAAGAAAATATGTTTCATGGGATACCACAGTATGCATGGAGTCGGTATTTCTTCTGTTTGGCCATGTATGCATTGCATGATCGAATTGATAAGTTACATAGAAGAGATGTTGATTAGGCAGCTTTTAAGAAAGCTTTGAGAGAAGAGTTTTTCTTGGAAGATGCAAGATTGGTAACTAAAAAGACATTTACACATTGGATTGAAAAGTCCAATAAAGGGTTGGCTGCTACAGCTTTGCTCCGTGAATTTGAAAGTCGGTATGCGCAAACTCATAATCAATAAGCTCTTGTTGAAGAAAAGAGAAGAAGAGATAAGGACAATGCTGGTCCTTTCTCTTTAGGCCCATCTAAACGCATAACACGAAGTAAAACGGAGCAGTAGAAAGAGGCCGAAAAAGCCATACCCAAGCATGTTATGGAGGATGTATCTCAAGAGAAGAAACAATAAGGGAAGAAAAGGGATAAGCAACTCGGTTACAGGTTACAATCGGATCTTGAGACTGCCACAAACCTTAAAAAGGTCTTGAAAGATCACATACTTGGCAATAGAGTGGAATTCACACTTGGCGAAGTTCTTGGAATCCCGAAGCGTAAATTTCATGATGCAATCATTGATATGCTGAAACAAAAAAGACAGTTTGATGGTGAAGTTTTGCAAGTATTGACGTAGATTGACAAAGATATAGAAAAACAACTTCAGAGGGAATATGATGATGCATGCAATGCTGATTTGGAGCAGGCTGATGTTGAAGATAGCTTAAATGGGAGTATAGACAGCAAGCTTCTGGACTGAAATTGGTCTTATGGGCAACAATAAGCATAGAGAAAAGACTATGTATAATGGGGATGTCCATCAACAAGTATATGAAAAAGAAGATGCTCATTTTATTCCAAGCAGTCATTATTCACGAATGCATTGAGCTCGTGCTACAGCAGAGACAATTGTTAAAGTGGGAGAAAGAGAGACGCCTTTCATAGCTCTCTTGAATCATGGTTCCGAAATCAATGTTATGGCATGCAGCTTGTATAAGAATGGAGGTTGGCTAATTGATATAGATCAGGGATGGCACATGCGGGCAAACAATTCATCAAAGGATCTTTATACGGCTTGTCTGAATGTACTCGTATCTATTGGAGATGTTAGGGATGAATATCATTTTTTAATGCAAGATTCATGTAGTTATCCGGTGATTTTGGGACAGCGCTATATTTCGGAATCAAGACTGGAAACAAAAGCCTTGGATGATGGTTCTTCATATGCTCGGGTTTGAAGTAAAGACAATACAAAGGCAATACAGTTTCTCACTGTTTGTGTGAATCATTCCCGCAATCGGAATAGGCTACAGGATAATTCCATGCCACCTAATGAACGAGAGTTTAAGGATTTTTAGACAGCACTGCTGAGAGTGGAGGCTATAGCAGTGCCTCTAGAATTGTGCCTCCGAGAAAGAGAGAAACTATGTTTGCGTTTGGATTACAAGAATGGAAAGCATGTAGTCTTAGCAATTTTAAGAATATTTTAGCCATGTGTAGGGCTGAAAAGAAATATGTAAGATGGGCTGAAAAAAGCTGAAGACATATGGTTTGATGGCTGCAAATGAAGGTATTTCAAGGCTGTTTTCAGGGCTGGTTGATGTTAACACAATGTCTGAAATTTCTACAGCAATTAATGCTAAAAACAAGGCAGAAAAAGAGGTTATTTATGTTGACACTTTAGAGATGTATGAAGTCATTCAAGAGTTTGCTAAGCATGAATGTTATGGGTTGCAATATGGGTTGCAAATCAGGGCTAAAGCAAGGTGGATACAAAGTACAAGACAGTTGCAAAGAAGGTTAAGCCTGTGGCTTTGCCTTTACCACCTGAAAGTGATGGGTTAGCTGAAAAAGTAACTCAATAGCCTAGTTTACGGAATCCACATGGAGTAGGACATAAATTTACAACTGAAACTTTACTAGAGCTGAAAATTGGTGATACAAGCTTCCTTTTGCCTATAGAAAAAGCTTGTTTCTTGCAGATGTTAGCAAGGCATGGGAAAGCCTTTGCGTTTCAGCCAAATGAAATTTGATGTGTTGATTTGACCATAGTTACACCTATGGTAATCTTTACAGTACCTCATGTGCCATGGAATTTAAAGCCTATTCCAGTGCCTAAGGCATATTTGCCTAAGCTGCTAGAGCTTTTGAATGAGAAGATCAGAATGCGGATTTTGGAGCTTTCTTCAACTCCATATTCGAATCCATGGTTTACTGTTCCAAAGAAAAATGGTGCTTTGAGGTTTATACAGGATTTACAACTAGTTAATAAAGTCACCATAAGGAATGTTGGATCAGGCTCGATAGTGGATGAATTTGCAGAAGCATTTGCAGGCAAGGCAATTTACTCTATGGGTGATTTATATACAGGATATGATCAGTTCCAACTTGCATTGGAAAGCCGGGATATTACTACCATGAAGATACCGCTTGGATTGGTTAGAATGTGTACACTTTCACAGGGAGCAACCAATTCAGTGGCGCATATGATGAATGCTATGCATAAAGTTTTCAGGAAGTATATTCCTCAATTGACCTTACCCTTTCTTGCTGATGTGCAGATCAAAGGATGGGATATCTATGAGAAGAATGAAGAGTTGAATGAGTATGGATGTAGAAGATTTGTGGCTGATCATATTGCTGATTGTGACATGATTTTGAGCCGTCTTGAAAAAGTGTATTTGACTCTGTCAAGAGAAAAGTCAGTTTTTGGAGTGGAGAAAGTATTAGTTGTTGGGCACATGTGTAGACCACTTGAAAGCCCTCACCAGTAAAGATTGATGCCATAAGTAAAATGCAGGAGACATGTTCGAATGTATCCGAGGTGAGAAGATTTTTAGGTGCATGTGTCTTTTACTTGATATGGATTCTACATTTTGCTCATGTGGCTAAAAGTTTATATCAGCTCTTGAGAAAAGGACAGAAGTTTTGGTGTGGTAAACAACATACGAAGGCAGTTCAGAAGTTAAAGAGCTTATTGATTTCAGCCCCAATACTAAAGAGAGCAAATAATGAGAATGGGCAGCCTATTATTCTCACCGTGGATGCAAGCCCAATTGGCATTAGTTGGACAGTGGATCAAGATAATGCTAATAGGAATAGGTATGCCATTCAATTTGGAGCAAAGGTCCTCAATGAACGGCAACGGCGGTATTCTCAAGTCAAAAGAGAGCTTTGGGGTGTAGTGACAGCCCTTAAGTGTGATAGGGAGTATTTTATGGGCGCTCATGTAGTGGTAAAGATTGATTGTCTACCTCTATTGGCCATTATAGTAAATTGCTCAACTCCCGATATTACCATGTTACGGTGGATTGCATATATAAAGTCACTTAACCCTGATTTTCAACATATTGCAGGTAGAGAAAACCCCATGGCTGACATGCTTTCACAAGCAAGGTTTGAATTGAAGATGAAGAGAAGCTAATGGAAGATAAAGAGGACGATGTGATAGGTGTTGAAAACAACTTTATGACAGCAAGGAATGAGTATGCAGCTGTTGTTTTTGCAGATACAGATCTGAAAACAGCAAGTACAATTGTCATTAATGCAGATACAGCTGTCATAACAGCTAGTACAGCAAGTACAACTGTTGTAACAAGGATCTCAGCAGTAAGAAAAGAACTTGCAGCCATGGAGAAGGGATGGGCAGTAGAGAGAAAGCATCATCAATGTTATGCTTCAGAGAGAACACAATTTTTGAAAGAGTTGTATGAGGATGATTGGCTAAAAATAGGCCAATATCTCAACCTCATGACAAAGAAGGTTGAGTGGTCTAAAGTTGAATTCAAAAGGATTAAAAGAAAAGCTTATGGGTTTTTCTTGAAAGATGGATATTTACGGAAGCATGCAAAGAAAAAGAGAGGAGCTCCAGTACATGTATTGGGAGATAGGGCTTCTCAACAACAGGTGATGCAGGAGTTTCATGAAAGTTTATGGGCTGGACATAAAGGAGTTTGGGTCACATTTACCAAGATCAAAGAGAAGTATTTGTGGCAAAACATATATACAGATGTGGAGCATTATGTGGAATCATGCAGTGACTGTCAAATGTATTCCATGGTAAAGCATAGAGATGGGTTGCAACCAACCTATCCATTGTCTATGCATTACAAATGGATAGTTGGTTTGGTTACCATGCCTACACATTTATGGAATATGAGATATCTTGTGCTTGCACGAGAAGACTTGACAAATCAAGTGAAAGATCGAGCTCTTAGTACAAAGACTACTCAAGCAATTTGCAGGTTCTTCTTGGAAGAAGTCTTTTGCAAGTATGGTTGTGTTGGTAAAGTCGTTGCAGATAGAGGAGAATTGGATGTGAATGAGGTGTGTGACTTCTTTTCACGATTGGGTATCAAGCTGGCTTTAACTTCAGCCTACAATCCTGAAGCAAATAGCAAAAGTAAAAGAGGTCATCAGTCTATCATTAAGGCATTAACAAAGTCATGCACGGGCAGGATGAACGAGTGGCCAAGAATGTTACCCTTTGCTTTATGGGCTGATAGGACCACTTAGTGTGCAATTACAAGGTATATGCTTGCTTAATTAATGTATGGACAACAACCAATCATGCCTATTGAGGAGAGTATTGCTACTTGGAGTGTTCTACCATGGGAAGAGGATTTGAATAGAGAAGAGTTGTTGGTCCTACGCATTAGACAGTTAGAAAGAAGGCCTGAAGACATTGAGACAGCCATGAAAAAGCTGAAAACTACAAGGATCAAAAACAAGAAGAGGTTTGACAAGCAATACAGACTTCGACCATGAGCTATACAAGAAGGGGACTGGGTGTTGGTTTATGACAACAGCTTGGAAAATCAGTATAGTGCCAGTCAGAAGATAGCAAAGCGGTGGTTTGGTCTATATGTGGTAAGGTTCATTTTTTACAATGCTACCTATGCATTAAGTGAGATGGATGGGACAACTCTAAAGATTCCAGTGGCTGGAAGACCTATGCATTAAGTGAGATGGATGGGACAACTCTAAAGATTCCAGTGGCTGGAAGACGTATCAAGCTCTTTAGACGTAGAGCTTCAGCATATGAGTTGAAAGAGTTGGATACTGAGCATGAACATGAGAATATGAAAGAAGAAGAGGTAGAAGATGAAAATATTGACATGGTAGAGAATACTTCTTCTAACACTGCAAATCCATGAGACTTTGGCACATGCTTGAGGATTGTGTAGGTTAAGAGAGGGTGGATGCCGTGCCGCTAAGCAAACATAGTGTGAAAAACTCTAGAGTGCATCATCATTCGGCTTTCTTATTGATCTAAAAAGTCAATGCCATATTAGTCATTAGTGTCAGTATCTGTAGTGTGGATGGTTTAAAAATACTCGATTTTTTTATAAGTTTAGTATATTTTTTATCTTTTGGATATTATTTTTTGTAAATATCCAAAAGCTGTAGACAAGAATAGGATGATATGTAAAAAAAAGCAAGTGGCTTTTAGACATTTTTTAAAAAATTTATGCAAAAAAAAGACAAAATTGCGTGACGCATGATCATAATTTACAGGCACCAAACAGCACTTCGAACTAGGAGAAGGAGTGATCTGGGAGAATTCTGACCAATTGTCCCAGTATTTTATCCCCCTTTCGGAGCTAACGAAAGCATCATATTGGCGGTTTGGGCAGCAAAGAAGAAGCTACTGTTTGATACACGTTTTTGGTCTACAAAGGATTTCTCTTCTCAGGATGCAGAAATAAATTGACAGGCTTTATCTCTATAAGTATTCTTCTACATCTTCTATTTCTTCAAAACCCTTCTCTTTCATCAATTACTCTCCCTAAATCTCCCTCTTACCCCCACAATAGGCTTTCGACCCCAAACGCTCTGATGACGGGCAATTTCTCAAGGCATTGCAATTGATAGCAATACACAAATAGTAGTCAGAACCTATGTGAGGCATGGCTTTGGAAACTATTATGCTCCAATTGCTCGTGTTTTAGAGAATGCTCGTGTTCAAGAGCTAGAGTGTAATAAGCATGGCAATCTCCTTAGTGATGGGGATTTTGTTTCACACACGTCAAACTCATCTAGTGATGATCATGAGTCTCATTTGAGTGATGGGTCTGAGGACTCATCTAAGTAGTAGCCATGGCAACCTTTACTATTAGATGCTTTTTTAGTCTTGATATGTGTCTCCTATGCTTTTGTACTTGAGTCTTACATATAGTGCTTGTCACTTGTGACTTGCCCAAGACTCTTTTTTGACCTATTCTACATGTCTTCAGTCTTATAAATGAAATTGGAGTATTTGTCTCAACCGCATGTTATGTTCATAAAGTGTTGTTGAAACTTAAAACTTAACTCTCATGTGCATTTGTGATTTTTAAAGGTTGAAACTAAGACTCTCATGTTAAAAACTTAAAACAAGTGATATTACTAGACTATCCCTTAAATCAAAAGGTGAAAGATATTGCAAAGCACTAAGCATTTTCATTTCCTTAAGCGACATATGCCCAAGACGAGCATTCCAGAGAGATACATGTGTTAGAATATCAAACTTCCGTTACTCTTCAGTCGGTCTATCTTTATGTGTGTGACTGACATTAGCTGGATACAGTTGTACACGTGTGACATTCAATAAGTTGGTGTAATCAGTGACTAAACCACAGTTAGTCTTGGTTAGTCATACCTATGTGTGTAAGTCTCTTTCAATTAGTATGACGGAAGAATAATGGAAGAAGAACAACAATGGGCTAAGACTCATCTTCCTCTCCGCTCTCTCTCTCCCTCTCTTCCAACATGATATCAGAGCTTGAACGCCTGAAGCTTGATGGCTTGGCAGTGGCCATTTGACATCAAGACATTAGATCTAAAGAAAACGTCATCAAAGGAGACTGCCTGCGGCTTGTTTTTTTTTTGCAGAAGCTATATCTTGCTACGGAAATGGTTTTTGGAGAAATGGCCCGCTACTCTAAACCGTTTCGACGTGGTCTACAACTTTGCAGAAGAAAGTTTTTTCAAATTCCTCACACTGATTTTGAGATATTCAGCACAGACCTATGTAGACTGGCTGTTTATTACAATAAACAACAGGTGATTCCAGGGCATTGGTGGCTTTCATCCTAACAATGTATATGCTCTTATTATCATGCATTTAAGCATAATATTGGAGTGTTAAATGCTCAATTTGGGAGATTATTTGCATACTGAAAACAGTGAACTAGTTGTTATCCTGAATTTGGAAACAATATATCTATATGGTTAAAGTATCTGTGATGCTTATTTGCTACTGACAAATGCTTGGATCATACCAGTTGAGTGGTAGATGCTTTTTGGGATATTGTGAGTGCTAAAAGTCCAAAGTTTGGACTGATTTGTTGCTAGTTATACCAGGGTATTGACTAGTTATTGTCTGTAGGAAGGATACCTATCATCTTTACTTGACATACATGCAATATATTCTGATCGGTTAGACATATATCAACTCTTGCATAGAGTGGCAACTGAATGAGATGTTTTGGGGTTGTTTTGAGGTCTGAGTACTCTTGTTTTAACAGAGAAAATATTGTTGGTTATAATAGTGGGCTAGCTGTATTTGGTACTGCTACTTGCATACAGTACAAACAATGATACTTGTATGGACATAGTTTATTGCTGGGATGTTTTGTCACTACCATAGAATGTTTTGAACTAATTTGAGCTTGATTTATGCTCATTTGACTATGTTTTTTCATTGTTGGAATACAGTTTATAGTAAGCAGATTGTCAAAAAAATTGTCTTGGTCCTGAACTATAGGAAAAGAAGTCATATACTTATAGGTTATATGCATCACTGAATACCTAAGCTGCAACTATGGCAAATGCTCAAGGCACTGACAATATCACTCAAGTTATGGGAGAAAAGCTGGACAACAAAAATATTTCTTTATGGAAGCTTCGTATGAAGAATTTTTTGGTTGGCAGAGGTTATTGGGACTTATATATAGGTGATGAGGTTGAACCTGAAATGCATGAAAGGAATCCGACAGATGATCAGAAAAGGGCTCATAAGCTATGGACTGAGAGAGCATGAGATGATCAGAAAAGGGCTCATAAGCTATGGACTGAGAGAGCATGCAAGGTGTTACGTTGGTTTTTCTTATGTATATCAAATGCTATGATTATACAGATTACTGGATGCAGTTTCCCAAAGGATGCATGGGACATCCTCATGAAGAATTATGAAAATGTAACACATGCAAGAAAGATTCAGCTAAAGCAACAGTTCAATAACATGTCTAGGAATGGCAGAAGTATTCAAGCCTACACTACAGAGATCAAGAACATAGCGGATCAGCTTGCCACCGTCGAATCTTCAATGTCTGAGAATGATATGATTGTAGTGACATTGAATGGACTTGGCAAAGAGTATAAAAAATTTGATACGTCTATTTCTATGAGAGTTGGATCCCCTCATTGGAAAGAGCTGATTGCTTTGCTGCTGTATGAGGAAGTTAAGCTTGGGCTGAATATAGGTTTTAGTACATCTAGAAGCAGAGATATTGTTCTTTACTCTAGCCAGCGTGGCAGAGGTGGCAGAGGCTATAGCTCTTTTTGAGGTCGAGGAGACACTCGAAACACTTATGGAAAGCATCAACAGAATGCTTGGCATGGCACAAATACATAGCGCCAGCGTGAATCTGACAACTTTAGAGGCAGGGGGAGATCACCCCATGGTAGAGGTGTTGGATCTGGTTCATGGCAATCAAATGATCAATCAAACAGAGATAAGGATTGTCACTACTGCGGCAGATATAGACACATTGCAAAGGATTGTTACAAGAAGCAGGGAATATGAAGATAAAGAGCAAACAACATGGGCATTATGCATCTCCTAGCGGTGCTCGTGATGAGCAGGTTGACAGATTGTTTGCCATGCAGCATGTGTCTAAGAATGCATCTAGGCAGAACAAAGATGAGAGATGGTACATTGATTCAGGGGCTTCAAATCATATGACACCCCATGGAGAATAGTTTGATGAGATGATTGCAGGTTCACATGATTATGTGTGTATTGGAAATAACACCCAACATGACATTCAGCACACAGGAATTGTTCCGTTGTTGATGCTTGATGGCAAGAAAAAGAGCCTGCATGATGTGCTACATGTACCTACAATAACCAAGAATCTTTTGTCAGTTGGACAGATGGCAAAACAGAATCTGCATGTGAGATTTGATAGAGATGGATGCTGCTAGAGACCGAAGAGATGGCAGAATGTTAACTCTTGATGCGTCAATTCCAGAATTGAAAGCAACCATGTTTGCACATGATGGTGGTGCTATACAGGATGTTGAGATATGGCATGAGTGAATTAGGCATGTGAATGTACAAAAGTTGAAATCTATGCAACTGAAGAAGATTGTGCTTGGACTACCTAAGTTCAAGTATCATGACTTAGGACATATATGTGATGCATGTCAATTTGGAAAGCAAACACGGTTTCCATTTATGAGACATACGGAATAGCTCACGACCCTTGTAGTTGGTACATTCAGATGTATGGGATCCGTCTCATAATGCTTTGTTTGGTGGTGCTCGTTACTATATATCCTTCATTGATGATTTCAGCAGATATACTTGGCTTTACATACTGAAACATAAGAATGATGTGTTTGATGCATTCAAGGACTTCAAGAAGCATGTTGAAAATGAGTTGAGCTGTAAAATTTCATGTCTTAGATCAGATGGAGGTGGAGAATATGTCTATAATTACTTTGACATGTACCTTGCTAAACATGGGATCAGAAGATAGTTAACTTATAGCTATACACCGCAGCAAAATGGTGTAGCAAAAAATAAAAATAGGGTACTAATGAAATCGGCAAGAGCCATGCTGAATGAGAAGAGTTTGCCAAATGGTTATTGGGCTGAAGCAGTAGTGATTGTTGTCTATGTGATGAATAGAACCCCCTACAGCAAGAATTCATGATGTAACTCCATATGAGAGGTTGTATGGTTATAAGCCTAACATTTCACACTTGAATGTATTTGGCAACATTGCATATGTGCATGTTCCTAATGAAAAGAGGAAGAAATTGAATCCTTTTCCCGAAGTTATGGATCCGTTTTGCCAACTTCCCTTACCTACATTGTTCTATCGACCAGAGGTTATTCACCTTGGAGACCTGATGCGGTCATGAGTACAACCGGACGTGATCGGCATTTGCTCCTCCAGATTTTCATGAGCCGCCGGGGGCATACCGGACATTGCGAGACGTGCGGTGCTTTACCAGCCAGTGGACCCTATCTCCGAGTGATCCGATTTTAGGATGGGCAGGCTGTTAAAAAGAAAATAGAACTCTTCCCGAGGCCCCGCCCGGCGTCTCCGGATTCGGTCATGTTGCCGTCCACCGCCACATCTTGGTTCGGGAATATTAACCCGATTCCCTTTCGATGAATGGCACGCATTGCGCCCTTGACATAGGACTGCCCCATCTCTTAGGATCAACTAACCCATGTCCAATTGCTATTCACATGGAACCTTTCTTCACTTCGATCTTCAAAGTTTTCATTTCAATATTTGCTACTACCACTAAGTTTTGAAATGGGGACTGTTTCACTCGGACTCGCGCCCAAGGCGACGTCATGACCCCCACGCCCTCCTACTCATCAAGGCCTCACACTCGCCCCGATGGCGGGGTATAGGTCGCGCGCTTCAACGCCATCCATTTTCGGGGCTAGTTGATTTGGCAGGTGAGTTGTTACACACTTCTTAGTGGATTTTAACTTCCATGACCACCGTCCTGCTGTCTTAATCAATCAACACCCTTTATGGGATCTAGGTTAGCACGCAGTTCAGCACCGTAGCCCGGCTTTCAGTTCATCGCGCATCGCTAAGAGTGCGTTCCTTGGTTATGCACAAGATACTGAAAAGCTTACGAGTGTTATGTACCATATACACATGAGACATAGATTAGCAGAGATGTTTTCGATGAGTTGGCATCGTGATATGGTAATCCTAATGCAGTGGCTACTGACGGATCAACCAACACTAGTAATACTGAAAATACACTTACAATGAGTACATCTATGAGTAGTCCTACAAGTGATGGGTCACCTACAGTAAGTCATTGGTCAGGACACTTGTGGAGTCGTACTCCTACGTCCACTGACACGGATATGTAAGTGAGGGGGGGATTGGATAAGGAAAAAGAAAATATACTTGAGGATGTGACAAGTCCACTTATAGAGGTTATGAGTCATCCAACAACAGTTTGGATAGTGAGTTGGATATTCCGTCTATTATAATGCCTGGAGTAAGGCAGAGTCGTTGTGTACCACCTCATGAGAGGCAAGCTCAGAGTGAGCCACAATTATGGAGATCTGAGAGAGTCAAAAAACTAGTTGACAGGTTTACATACACTCATTATTCAGCCCGCCATTATGCATATATGGCTAGTGTGATAGATTACAAAGAACCTACAAAGTTTGATGATGCAGTTACAGATGATAATTGATGTGCTGCCATGGATGAGTATGCAGCCCTGGCTGAAAATGAGACATGGGAATTGGTAGAGTTGCCTGAAGGCAAAGTCCCCATTGGCTGCAAATGGATGTACAAGGTTAAGTGCAAGTCAAATGGTTTGTTAGAACGCTATAAGGCCAAGCTAGTTACAAAAGGATATGCATAGCAATATAGCCTTGACTATGAGGAGACTTTTAATCCGGTGGCTAAAATGGCAACAGTCAGAACTGTCATTGCTTTGGCAACATGCAAAGGCTGAAAGTAATGGCAAATGGACGTTAAGAATGCCTTCTTGAACGGTGATTTAGTTGAGGAAATATATATGGAGCAGCCTAAAGGCTATGTTCACCCGGACTATTCTACACATGTATGTAAGCTAAAAAATGCTTTACATGGACTGAAACAGGCACCTAGAGCATGGAATGCTCAAATCAACAGTTATTTACAGCAACATGGATTTAGATTGGGTGATGCAGATCACAGTCTGTTCACAAAGAAAACAAATCATGGATATGTGTTTCTAGTGGTTTATGTAGATGATTTTATCATCACTGGAGATGATGAAGAGGGCATTGCTGAAATTAAATCATGTTTACGGCTTCAGCCCTAGGTGTTACAACAGTAAATTCACTAGCAAAACTGAGTGAATCAATCCCAAATCAAGCTCAAAGCCACCTCAAATCATGGGCATATGATATACCAGTGTACTAGTATCAATGGTATACATCAATAGTGCATATAGAACACCCGAATCATAGCCAGAAGCAATAGGCATATAAAATCCTTGTTAAAAGAGGTTCAACCCTACTGTATACAGCAGTGAATACACTGTCAAACCAAGCTATATTAGTACCAAAATCAGCTCCAAATCCAACCCATAACACGGGTATAGTATTCCATACATGTAGACATCACCCCAACATAACCAGGCATCATAAGACCAACAAAGCTGACCATAGAACCATCAAACAAGGTGTTGCCCTGTATTTCCAACCAATCTCAGCCAAAACAGAGTAAATGAATCGGTTAAATCAGTCCAAAATCAACTCCAAGCAATGACATAGTATCCCCAAATATACAAGCATCAACCGAGCATAACCGGGCATCATCTAACCAATGGCAATGAGTGTAGACATCAAAGATAAGTGTTGCCCTATGTTATGACAGTCTGTGGACTGTTATAATACTCCAAAACTAAAGCTTAACGCTCAAATCGAATACCAAGAGTGGAAGGATCAATGCCAAGTATCAAAACAAGTGTATAAGTGCTTGTATAGTTGCCCAATGAAGAAGATATATTGTAGGAGATGAAAAAAATGAGCTACTACTAAAAAAGGGCTTTCCACGCAACGTGGTGCCGCACTAGCAAGATGAGGGCTATGGGGGACTGCTCCAACTTGCTCGAGAAGGCTCAAAGAGTGCCCAAGAAGAATGCAACCGATAGGAAGCTCGAACGGAGTAGCTATGGCTGCCAACAAAGAGATGACTACTATAGATACTAGATATTCGAATGGAAGTTGAGAGTGTGCTAGACCAAGCTTTAGCTCGCGAAGAAAAAGGCTTTGATATCAGTTGAAGGGAGATGAGTGCTAAGGTGAAAGCATGAGCAGGAGCAAGAGCTATTGTGGAAGGAGCAAAAGCGAGAGAGAGAGAGAGAGTGTGTGTGTCCAAATGTGGAAACTCCAACAATCACAATGTGTGACCAACCTTTCCTTTATTCAAATGTCACTGAAAGAATAAAGAATGAAGTGACAGTGATGGGTACCCACCACCTGCAGTGTGCAAGTATAGGTACTATCAGTGTAGTAATACACGAGCGGCTAAGCAGAGGCGCCTTTACCCCCAACATGGATGCATAAACACAAGACTCCTACTTATAGAGGATTGGGATTGCATTTGCCCTACTATAAAAAATGAACTATTTATTAATAATAACTATGCATTAATGTGCTTCTAGGGGTGTTTTAAGGAGACTAAATTAGGGATTAACATGTCACATAATTATGCCTATGTGCAAACCCTAATATTGGTCACGACAAGCTGCTCACTAAGTGTTTAGAAAGCCCAAGTATCAAGCAAGTAGGGCTAAAATGTTCATAGACAAAAATAATCAACAAACTGACTTGATGAATTCAAAACACGAACATTACAAAGGGAACTTAGCACCTTACCAACAATTAAAATTTTTAGACTTAACAAGATGGACTCACATGAAGTAAACAAGCTGCTAATTTGACCATGAAAACATAAAAGAAGTTTGAGATTCATGTGACTTACTATTCTAATGACCTTATAGACAACAAAGGACGCAACCGCACCAATCAAAGGTGAGATGATCCATGAGGACACAACCCTTGCCAAGGAGCTCCAATAAACTGCCTCAACACCTCCATAAATCAGGCCAAACCCAACCATTGCGCCAATAATACAATGGGTGGTCGAAACTGGCCAGCCATAGTAGGAAGCAACCTACAAAGCAGCATGGAAAGTTCACTTGAATGCCGGGGTTTAACGTAGAAACTAATTATTTACATTAAAATACCTTCTCTGCAGTCTTATTGAGAAACAGTAATAAGGGACCCTTCTTTATCCCCTATTGAATATGGCAATACTATTCATGGAACAAAGCTTAACATATCTTTGACTTTTCAGTCTCCAGCAGTTATATTTCAAGCATGATAATTACTAAGCTGTAATACTCTCTCTCTCTCTCCAGCAGTTATATTCAAGCATGATAATTACTAGGTTGTAATTGGCCTTTTGCAGACTATATCTTTCTTTTTTTCTTCCCCCCCCCCCCCCCCCCCCGCCCCCTCTCTCTCTCTCAGGTTGCTGAATCAAAGACTAATCAGATTTGCAAGAGGCAATCTGGTAAAGACGGAACACAAGAAGGCATTCTTGGCTGGAAGAGAGGCCCTAAAAGTAGAGCATTATCCAAATGATGACCTCACTCCAGCCAAAGTAGCATGCATGAAAGAACATAAGCCTAAAGTATTAGAAGCCAAGAAAGAGGGAAAATGAGCTATCTGTACAAAGATGTAAAGTTGATTATCATCAATCACAAGTCCACACAACGGTGGCTGATCTATGAGAATCTGAAAATCTCAGTATGGAATTGCAACCTTATATGATGAGGCATGTCCTTATCACAAAAAACTTGTGGAACATTCTTTTTGGCATTGAGGGTCCAGCTACTTCATCGAGATAGTCACGACATGCAAGCGCATGTGTTTTTTGTCTTATTAGTGTAGAGAGGAGTCAATCCTAATATCAAGTCATGCAGATTAGGCAAGCAAGCATGGGATCATCTTGCTTCACCTCATCAGGTACACGATGAGGTATGCCTTCCTTACCCCCTAAGCAACTTGAAGGTGCCAGCATGGAAGGCAGAGGTAATGCTGATGCTTACCTTATGAAGATCAAGGATTTTACATTGATGAATTTGTTGCTGACAATCAGCTTTATATCTTCTACTGTGAATTGTTTGCCCAAACCTTATCAAGGTTTTGCTACCAAAATGTCACGACTTGGAACACATAAGAAAGGGCAAATGCCAAGGCAAATCCAAACATGCTTGCACAAAAACCAGCCACTAGACAAGCTAGTCATGATACTTCATTCTATTACACTACTCAAAAATCAGCCACTTCTCATCTAGTCACTCTTTAGCCCATTCCAAAACAAGTAGACAAGCTAGTCATGATACTTCATTCTATTACACTACTCAAAAATCAGCCACTTCTCATCTGGTCACTCTTTAGCTCATTCCAAAACAAGTAGAACAAGAGAGATAATGACTACACAAAACCAAGGCACAACATTGCTAAATGTTGCAAGTGCATTGCTTCAAAAGAGTAGTAATCATTCAAGTAGTCATTGCTTCAAAACAGAAGCAGAACAAGAGATATAACGACTACAAAATACCAAGGCACGACTACAGAAAACCAAGGCACGATATTGCTAAATGTTGCAAGTGCATGGCTTCAAAAGAGTAGTCATCCAACCTAGCAGTAACCACTGCTCCAAGACTGTCAATTTCACTCACCTTAAAGATTATATTTTCTTGATACCATGTCAATATAATCTATCCATTCATGATGATTGCTTATTTACTGATGGAACAAATACTTGGTACTTTGGATAGTGGTGCTTCCAAGCACATCACTTCTTGGAAAAATTTATTCTAATCTCTTTCTCATGTACCTAAGGAGGACATTGTTATGCATGCCAATAATGTACCATATGCCATGAAAAGCATCATACACATATAAGTCATCATTGTTTCTAATACTCCTATAATCTTGCTAGATGTTTTATATGTTCCACATATTGAGAAGAATCTAATCTCTATTTCAAGCATTGCAACTTCAAGCTTTCAGGTTGTCTTTGATGGCCTGCGGTACACAGTTCATGATATCAAATATTCTTCTGCCATTGTGTTGACTGGGCCCTGAAATCCAATTCAAAAATTCACTTGTTCAAGCATTTGATTGCTATGGTGAACTTTGAAGCGGCTCTAGAATTTGGATCATCTGCATAGATGGGGGGGTGAGTATCTTCCAAAATCATTTGTTGATTTTCTTGCATCCTATAGCATTACTCTTTGGACATCGTAACTCAAGTTGGCCTCTACTAGATATTAATACATGTCTCTCTCCATCCATCCCTCTATCCCTCCCTACACACCCTGCCCCCCAAAAAAAACCACATAGAGGTCTATTTACACGTAAAATGCACCCTCTTGACAACCTGTGATGGCCATGTGAATGCCAATAATGTGTTAGAGTACAGCGATGCAGAAGCGTAGAACAAAGATTGAGAGAGAGTGAACACAGAGAGGAGAGAGAGAGAAAAGGAGATTGTAAATGCAGAAAATCTGCGGTGTAGTATGCTGTATAAGAGTGCAGAAATACACAAGGGGGCAGAGGAAATATCTGCATATGTCTCCGACTTGATGACCTTGATCTCCGTCAGTCCGAGCACAATCTGTTTCAGCCAACAGATCTCAAGATCAGAATCTGAAATAATGAATGTTGGAGTGTGCCACAAAACCAGTTATAAATAGCCGAAAAATATGAAATAACTGCAACAGGTCGGATGCCTTAAATGCAGCCGACTGTAGTAAAAACTGTCCGACTACAGGTGTTGACGTGGCACCTGCTGACGTGGCATTGCCGTCCTCTCTGTCCAGGAAATGACTGGCTAACACCCCCTCTCAGATCCTGGACGGGTCAAAAGACTGAGGGATCTGGAATCCTCCCAAAGAAGAGCCTGGGGAAGCGCCTTCGTAAACAAATCTGCAAGATTATCCTCCGCCTTGCAATACTCCACATCAATGGTCCCATCTAGAAGCTTCTCCCGAATGAAGTGATATTGGATCTGAATGTGCTTTGTCCAAGCATGGAATACAGGATTCCGTACCAAGACAATGCAACTCTCATTGTCACACCGCAGAAGAGTAGGACGAGTCTGGGGGCAGCCAAGCTCCTCCAACAATCTCCGAAGCCACATAACCTCACATGTGGTGGAAGATGCAGCCCGATACTCCGCCTCAGTAGAAGAAAGGGCGACCATGGGCTGCTTCTTGCTACTCCAAGTGATAACACCTGTACCCAAGGTAAAGCAATAATCTGTAGTAGACCATCGGTGATCCACATCGCCAGTCCAATCCGAGTCACTCCAACCTGCAAGAACCAGATCTGAAGCATCTGAACCTGCGGAATAAGAAATCCCTAAGTCAGAGGTCCCCCTCAAATACCAAAGAATCCTCAAGGCAGCCTGCCAATGCACCTATTTGGGTTCAGTCATGAACCCTGCCAAAAGACCCATAGCAAAACAAAGATCAACACGAGTGTTGAGAAGCCAAATCAAAGATCCAATCAACTGACGGTAGCGTGAAACATCCATCACGGGAGAATCTGAGTGTGAAGTGGCCTTCCAATTCGGATCCATAGGAGTAGTAATGGGCCAACAAGGCTCCATCACAAAAGTCACCAAGAGCTCTTGAATGTACCTCTGCTAAGAGATGAAAATCCCCCTCTGAGACTGATAAATCTTGTGACCCAAAAAGAAATGAAGCCCCAAATCCGCCATCTCGAATGCCTGATGTAAAGCTGTCTTGGTCTCTCGGACCTGCTGTGCATGATCCCCTGTCAAAATCAAATCATCAACATATAAAACAAACAACACACAACCAACCTCAAGAGGTGCACATAAAGCTGTGGATCGGCCGTAGAGGGCCGATATACCAACTTCGACTGAAGAAACGAGTCAATCTTCTCGTTCCATGCACACGGAGCCTACTTAAGGCCATACAAGGCCTTCTTCAACCTATAAACTTTCCCATTCAAGTATCTAAAGCCAGGAGGCTGCTCAACATAGATCTTCTCCTGCAAGTCACCATTAAGAAAGGCCGACTTCACATCCAACTGATAAACAGGCCATCTCCTATGGCCAGCCAAGGCAAGAACAACTTGAAGAGTCGTCATACGAGCAGTGGGGGCAGGGCAAAAGTATCATGGAAATCAATGCCTGGGCGCTGAGTAAAACCTTTAGTAACAAGGCGAGCCTTATGCTTGTCCAAAGAACCGTCGCTGAGGTACTTGGTCTTGAAAACCCACATGACACCAATCACCTTCTTGTGAGAGGAATGAGGCACAAGAGACCAAGTGCCATTCCTCTCAGGAACATCCACCAGCGGAAGCTCCTCAGGGGTTGCTGGTGGAAGAGAAGACTCTGAATCAGAAGAAAAATCTCCATCAAGAGGCTCTGGCTCCAAAGGAATTGTCTTGGGAGCCCAACTCTCCTCTGGATCTCCAAGGACGGGGTGCTCCTCACCCCCCTCTGGTTGGAACTTCCACGAGCCGCACATCTCGGCTTGTGTAGACATCCCGCTTAACAGGATCAAACAAACAATAACCTTGGGACTGAGAGTTATAGCCAACAAAAACCTGTCGTTGGGAAGCCGCCTTGAACTTATCACACTGCGTCTTCGAAATGTGCACATAAGCGTCACACCCAAAGATCCTGAAATAAGAGACATTAGGCTTAGTCCCGAAGTAAGCCTCAAAAGGTATCAATCTGTCAATGGCTGAAGTGGGAGATCAATTGAGCATATGAACTGTGGTAGCCACTGCCTCGGCACACAGAAACTGAGGTACCTGTCGGTGCTCCATCATGGTGCGTGCCATCTCGATCACACTTCGGTTCTTCTGCTCCGAAATGCCATTCTCTTGGGGAGTGTTTGTGTCAATAAACTTCTGGTGAATGCCCCTATCTACACAAAAACGAGCAAACTCATTAGACACAAATTCACCGCCCTTGTCTGAACGCAAGGTCTTCAGTCACCGGCTAGAACGGTTCTCCTAAAAAAGAAGCCAATCCTTGAAGTGAGAGAAAGCCTCCGACTTCAAAGTCAAGAAATAGACCCATGCCATCCTGTTGTTATCATCTACGATCAACATGAAGTACAAGCTCCCCTTCAGGGACTCAGTCCTCATCGGGCCACAAAGATCCATAGATACAAGCTCCATGGGTGAAGTAGACCGCCTAGAAGCTTTGTTGGGAATCACATCCCGATGCAGTTTCCCACGAATACAGGAGACACATGGCTGATGGCTCACCACTTTGTCCGGCAATCGTCGGACAAACGACCCTCGCGATGCCTTCTGCAGATACGCATAGTTCAGGTGGTCAAACCGAGCATGTCATAACTCAAATTGTGTCTGAGAAGTAAGAAGAAGAGAAGTAAGAGTTGAAGAAAACTTCAATTTGTAGTCGCCATTCTCCTCATACCCTACAGAGATAACCTTCCTTGATCCACGATCAAGGACTTGAACAGTATCACTGTCAAACTCCACCAAGAGCACAAAATAAATGATACCCCAAACTTGGCACATGCAACACCTCAGAGGTGTGGGTACCACCACGTCCATCTGGAATAAGGTGCATCTCACCCCGCGCAGCAATAGACATAGAAGAGCTGTCTCCAATGAGAATCTGCACACGTGAAGGTTGCAAATGGGCAACACCAATGGAAGGAGTCATGTGCCGTGAGACACCACTATCCACGATTCACTCTCAAGCCTGGGGAGTTGTCATCGCAGCATCAGAAGTCTTCAATGTAGAGTCCTCAATGACTACCAAGTGTAGAAAAGCAGCTGAGGAGGGTGCAGCCACCGCTCCGGAATCCTTTGTGTCCTTCTTCTTGGTATCCTTCTTATCTTTATCGGGGCAATCCTTTTTCTAGTGACCGGTCTTTCCACAAATATAGCAAGTCGATTCCTTCTCCTTGTCCTTCTTGGATCTGTAGTCCTCCTTCTTCTTTTGGTCATTCCCCTTCTTCTGAGAGGCTTAACCAACCAATGTCTCCGATTTGGAAGCATTCTGTCCCTTCAATTGTTTCTCCTGGTCCAAGACCATAGGAACCAACTCTTCCCACCGAAGAGTCGACTCCCGTCTTAATCCAATAAGAGCGGAATAAAAAGTACCGAATCATGGCGACAACTAGGATAGTAAAGTGATCGCCATGTCTTCGGAGAAAATAGACTTCCCCACATTTTGAACCTGCATCTGAAGTTGTCGAAGCTTGTTGATGTGTTCCCGAAGCGAAGAAGACTTATTCATGGACAAAGTCTGCATCTGCATCTCCAAGGAAACCCTCTTCATCAGGGTCATCCGGTTGTACATCTGGTTGAGCTCCAGCCATATCTCTTGGGCCACCGTCAAGTGCTCGATGTGAGCTATCACGGCTGTGGTGCAAGACAGAAATAGAAATGATCGAATCCTGTCATTCAGTTTGTCCTAATGAGACTGGACCTTGGTCAACTCTGCACAAGCATTGGAAGAGAGTTTGGACTCATCCCTCACCGAGGGCCTGTTAATCTCCTCCATCACCAGTTCCACCAAATCATAAGACTCCAAAATGGCCAACATCATCACCCGCCAAATGCGATAATTGTCACCGTCAAGCTTTTGATCCAATGGAAGAGCTAGTAGGACAGGCACCTTCCTGTCCATGATCGCCTAGAACTCCAAATCAGTCTCTGTAGACATGTTAACCTGCAATACCTACACAAACGCAAAATCAGCCCCTCTGACTGTGAAAACGTAGCCTTCTAGGGCTGGTTCCTCCACTACCGAAACCTTCTTCACACGCCGGAGGCGATGAAAAGGTAAAATCTGCAATGTTTAGGCCTCAAACGCAGCCTTCCTCCCCTTCGAACAGCAAGAACCTGCAGCAAATTCACCGATTAGACTCCTTTCCCGCACGCCCACGCTTGCTTCAGCCTCGATCCGATACACGGCCCTCCCGCTCACTCTCGAATCCTAGAAACGCAACCTTGTGTCGCGTTGAAATCTCCTCTTCAGATAGGTTCAACCCTCAATCAGTCCATCTTCACTGCTCTGATACCATGTCAGAGTGCAGCAATGCGGAAGCGTAGGACAAAGACCGAGAGAGAGTGAACACAGAGAGAAAAGAGAGAGAGAGAGAAAAGAAGACAGTGTAAACACAGAAAATCTGCGGTGTAGTGTGCTGTATAAGAGTACAGAAATACACAAGGGAGCAGAGGAAATATCTGCGTATGTCTCCGACTTGATGACCTCAATCTCCGTCAGCCCGAGCATAGTCTGTCTCAACCAACAGATCTCAAGTTCAGAATCTGAAATAATGAATGCTGGAGTGTGCCACAAAACCGGCTATAAATAGCCGAAAAATAGGAAATAACCGCAGCAGGTCAGCAGCCGACTGCAGTAAAAACTGTCCGACTGCAGGTGCTGACGGGGCACTGCCGTCCTCTCTGTCCAGGAAATGACTGGCTAACATAATGAACTTCAAATTATCACCTAGTCTCGCATCCCTGACCACTCGTATCCAAGGCAGTACATTTTCTGTGTCATCACATTCATCATGCCTAAGGAAGAAACTAGTCCTTGAATCCTTGCAACACAAGAAAGTGGCTTGATGCCAAGTCAAAAATAGAAAGCATTCCTAATTGGCCAAATCTGCCAAAATCGGAACATGCCAAAGAAGTAACGAGAATGTGACATTAGCCGTTGATACCTTGTTCCAAACTGTTTTCCACATTGATAAATCACCATACACAAGCCTCTGAGCTTGGCTTTGGAGTCATTCCAGTTGAAATGGCTAGCAATCCAAAGACAAGATTATGGTACACAGATTTCTTCTTGGTTCACTAGTCAGAGATAGAGAATGGACAAGCACGCCCTGCCAATATTGTTCAGATAAACCTTGTAACTTCCAAGACATCACAAAGATGAGTTCCATCATAAGATATACCTCTTAGTCCTGGTGAATATCTAGACCACCCACATGATTTTGCTACCACATTTCAGTTTTACAAGGAAATCGTTTCAAATACTTGACACTTCTTATGCTATGAGGATTGATGTTGAACAGATTTTCTTATGCTATGGGGATTGATGCCAAAGAAGTAAAGAGGATCTGACATTAGCGGTTGATACCTTGTTCCAAACTGTCTTCCACATAGATAAATCACCATATACAAGCCTCTGAGCTTGGCTGTGGAGTCATTCTGGTTGAAATGGCTAGCAACCCAAAGAGAGACGAGATTATGGTACACAGATTTCGTCTTGGTTCTCTGGTCATAGATAGAGAATGGACAAGCATGCCCTGCCAATATTGTTCAGATGACAACACATCACAAAGAAGAGTCCCATCATAAGATGTATCTCTTAATCTTGGTGAATATCTAGACCACCCACGTGATTTTGCTACCACAGCTCAGTTTTACAAGGAAATCATTTCAAATACTTAACGCTTTTGATGCTATGAGGATCAATGTTGAGCAGATGCTGATATCATCGCATTAGCTGAGGAAGGAGATTGGTTGCACGCGCACAAAATAGTGACAACTAAAGAACATGTCACTCTATTCCTACCTCAAAGTGACTATTATAGACTACTTTGATGCATCACATCTAGAGGTTGAGCCAATGTAACTAAGGCCCTCACAAGGTCCAAGGTGAGCACTATAGACAAGCTCAAGCAGGGGCCATTCCAGTTATTCTTGGGACAAGACTGCAAGGAGGTATGAAGGCTCTTCTACAACCAATATGCACCAACCCCCATCACTTCTCTTGATATTTAGCACACATATGCCATCTCCCTTTTGTCGGAGCAGGATTTTATTTTTACTGAGCTACTCGAACAAGAAAAGAAACACTTGAATTTGAAAGTAGAAGGGACGTGAGAGTTATTACAAAAAAACCCTGTAGGTAGACAGCTACGGTGTAAATTGAGAATTGGCTGTTAACTGCTACTGCAAAAACCATAAAGCATCCTGGACAAAGAAACATTAGGCCCTGTACTAGGCTTCAATGGATGAAGCTGGCATATTGATTGGGCCCAAGAAATCAACTCTGTATCAAGGTCAGCTCCCAGTCAGTATTCCAATATCCAATCAGCTACAAGCCCAAGCTTTTAAGTAAAACAAAGATTTCTTTGGACACTTTAAGGATTTCAGCAATATCAAAGAAGCAACTACAAACCCAAGCTTTTAAGTAAAACAAAGATGTCTTTGGATGCCCTAAGGATTTCAGCAATATCAAAGAAGCTTGTGATGGCACACATGTATTGAACATACTAACTCAAAATAAATTCATGTATGGATTGTGACTTGTATCTGCAAGATACAACAAACACTCAAGAGAACTCTTGTACTTTTTTTTTTGTAATGAGTGGTTATATTATACCAAATCACAGGAGTACGAAAGTCACCACAAAGAAACAGAGGAGAACTCTTGTACTTGGTTGGTTCTCAAAAGTGGAGAAAGGTCATCTACTCCAATTTTAACTTGATATCAACAGGACAGGATACTATTTTGTAGTTCTGCATCTTGTTAAGTGTAATGCAGGTAGTTGATATTCGTAATGAGACAAAGGTATATGAAGAATGTTGTGATGCTTCTAAACTGAGAAAGAGATGAATGATGCCAAGAACTCTTCTGTCAAGCATGTTCTTTTACACAGGGTTAATGCTTGAACCTGAACGGATAAGGCCATCTTTGTACATGAGAAGAATATGTATCTGGCCATCATAGCAAATATGTGCTAGAATAATGTATGAGCTGAGAAATCCACTTTCAGTCAAGAAAGTATGCATGCCTTAATGCCATGAACAAGATGCCGAGTACAAAACCCTGCTCAAAGAATGATATGTGATATTTGCACATCATATGAGGCAGTCAAGAAAGTATGCATGCCTTAATGCCAAGAACAAGATGCGGAGCACAAAACCCTGCTCAAAGAACGATATGTAATACTTTCATATGAGGCAGACTTATAAATATAAGAAAGATTGAACATTTGAAAGTAGCAAATCATTAAACCAAAAGAAATGGAGAAATTGAATTAGAAGTCTCCTCATAATCCCTCCTTCTGAGACAAACCTACTGATGTTTTGTGTTGTTCAATGTTCCATCAGAATCATGGAGTGTTGTTCTTATGAACAGATCAAGAACTGTCTGGCATGATCAGTACCTCCTGTGAAGCTAAAGGGTCTAGTAGAATCATAGCATCACACATTAGTGCAGTCAAAAGAAGATGCTTCAGAACCGTGCCTTTCCCTTTATCCTGGGACCCTGTGAAATCTCCTTTGTCATTTGAACTTCTTGAGTGGGGGTCACCATCTTTTACAGTTGAATCCTATTCCCTTATAGTTTATTGCAGCCACCTTGCTGGCTATGACAGGAAGGAAAACTCGATGGCCCAACAGGGAAGAGTCTCACAAGATTTATAAGCAGCTCCATGGGCAGCTGCAACCAGAGAACAAATGCTATATGTCCAAAAGTGGAGGGGCAAGTGCTAACTAATGCCAAAGGAGGACAAGGGTAACAAAGGCAAAAGTTCTGAAAAGGCTAGCATGGTCGGGGGTGGGGAGAGCAGCTCTAGAAGTTTAATCAGCCCCAGTGTCTGCTTCTTTTGTCTTTCTTTGTTTCCATAGGATTCCTACATATTAGAGCTTCGGACAACATGACCCTGTCGGTAAAACAGTAAACAGTCACTCACTATGCTCTGGTAGACCACACGGGGCCAAGGACCTGGCTGAAGGTGGGGAAACATAGATCTCATTTAGTTCACAGTGGCAGACTCACTTGATATTGATCAAGATGCAAGTGTTACATGGTTCATCAGTTTAGGCAATAAGATCCCCCATGAGAATTGGGCTGGCTGAAAAAGGACATTCCAGTAACAGCCGGCCCAAAAGAGTTCCTGGTGAGACAATAGGCATTGACCTGTGGCAGCAGTAGCCTAACAGACCAACGATAAGTGTCTACAATTAATAACAACTGAACAGCGTTTCTATTTCCAGAGTAAAAGCCTTCTCGATAAATTTTTCCGTTCCTGAAGTAGCACTACCCCCAAAAAGCATGACTTGTTGCATCTACCATAAACCTCATAATAAACTAATGATGTTAAACCTAACTTACTATGACAGACCACCAACAACCATCACAGCAGCCCTTGGAAGTTACATGGAGGTCCCCTCACCTGTAACCAAGTTCCTGCAGCAGCAAGAGAAGAGAGCATTCCACAGAATAGCAGGGATTGCCTACCACTGAAAAAATCAGCTGCTAAGATTCCTTTTTGCATAGTGTGGCTCACATGAGAGCCTACTAAAAAGGCTCCAGAAAACTCTAACACAGCTGCTATTAGCACGGCTTGCCGAAGAGTCAGAGCCCCTGAACCTACTGATGTGCCCATTGCATTAGCAACATCATTGGCACCAATGTTCCAGGCCATGTAAAATCCACAGAGCAGTGTTAAATACGATAGCATCTTTGTCTTTGTGGTTATCCCTGCAGTTACAGAGCTCATAAACAAAGGTAACAGGAGTGCTGCAATTGAGATGATTGCCGTGATTCCAAAGGCTGTTCTCGAGGATATGTTGAAAGCTTCTGCCATTCCTCCATTTGAGCCTGTGCCATTCTCCCCAACCTTAGCTTCAATATCTTCATTTTCCATGAGTTGTGACGCATTCTCCATGTAGTACTTAGCATCTTTGTTTGGCAAATTTCCGTCCAAGTTTCCCCCATCTGCCTCTGCAAACGAGGACAATGCTGCTTTCACTCTATGCAAGTTACAGCTCCGAAAATGCCCATTTGACATAAGAAGAGCGGATGTCAGCCTGGTACTCCCAAACATGGGACCCTGCAAGCCAAGTAATTTAGTCTGCATAATGTGTTTCCCCCCATGAGGTGGAAAAAGCAGGCAGTACGCCGGTGTGTAATACTTGAATGATGCAGTAGCATTCAGAATCCTTTGAAGCTTGAGTGAAGAATATGTCACGGCCGATCGGAGGGATGTGTGACTGCCAGAACCAGACTGTACTCTGTCTTGCACATTGCAGCTCATACATCGTTCCATTTCCTGTTGCAAATGCGCTCAATTTCAAGACAAACAGCTAGTGTACTCGATAGTTACTGAGTGCATTCTGGCTGGAGTCCAGGTGCAGAGCTGGAGGGTGGAGGAGTGGATGATGTGAGAAGAGATCAAGAAGTATCTTTCTTCTATAACAGAAATATCTTAGAGGAAAAAAGACGAAACAGGGGAAATGGGCTTCAGGCAGAGCCTATCACTTCATGAGTGCATAAGAATTAGGAACTCTAGTCCTAAACAAGGCATGAACTTTGGGCAAACTCAAGGAAATCCTGTGATGGATTTGTCGATCGAGGGAAGACCGGAACAAAAATGACAGGAGTGAGGATAAACAAGCAGAGAGGGATGTCATGAGAGTGTGAGGCAGAGGAAAGCTGAAATTGCAGCGGATACAGGAGATGCGAGGTGGCAATGGGGCAGCTTGAGATTCGGCGGGGGGGGGGGGGGAACGGCCACAGAGAGAGAGAGAGAGAGAGAGAGAGAGAGAGAGAGAGAGAGAGAAGGGGATTTACACTCGTGACGCTCTCAAGCTCCTCTGTGAGAGTGTGAACCACGGTAGCTCGCCCTATGCCAACCCTTCTTCCTGGATAGCATGCTGGGTAAATACCCTCTCTCTTTATTTTGGGTGGAATTGTTGTGTAGATATCACGATTGTTGTATGCGTTCACAGAGATTCAAAGGCCCTACCCGGTTGTAAAACAATATCATTCTATGGGCCTACCTTATCCAGCGAGTGATCCCCTTTGAATCTTTGAATCTTCCATATCCCTTCCCCTCCACTGCTTTCCTAGGGCACAACTAGGGTGGGTTCACATCCAGTCCAATAAAATGTGCGTGAACGCAACAATGTCTCAAAATATGCTGGAACCACCCACCTCCTTCTTTCATAAGCATTTGGATATTCGTTGTGATAGACATCATTGGCCCAATGCAAAGTGCATACCCATACAAACTAAGGTTCAAGAAGGACGAGTTTGCTTCATCCTAGAGCAAATTCAAAGTTTGTGAAAAACTGCTTCTCAAAGTTAACAAGTTCGCTTCATCCTAGAGCAAATTCAAAGCTTGTCAAAAAGTTGCTTTTGAAAGTCATGGCACATAGAAATATATATCCTTGAAAATATGGAGATTTAATTCAATAAAAACATGCATGTTACCTTGGCCTACTAGCTACACTTCGCACAACATTTGAATTCATAGTTCAAGAACACAAGAGTGTGCTTGCACCCATTGAAGACTGTGCTCACACACCATGTTGTTGCAGTCTATGTACCAATGGAGAGAGAGAGAGAGTGTGTGTGTGTGTGTGAGGGCATGCAAACCAATTTATAATCATTACAACAAATATCTAAAAGAGATATCCAACACACATTGCATGCAACAAATAGGAGCTATTCCCTTGAGGTGTTTTTTTAGAAACTATTTCCAGAGATTTTCACAAGGAAACAAAAACTAATCTGGGGTAGAGTTTCTAACTTTGTTTTAAAAACTAGTCTTCGTTGCAAACAATGTCCTCACAACCTTCTCAAAGAAAACCCATGTTGAACCCCATAGTAAACCCCGTCTTCTTTGCCTATTATCGCATGTTGAAAGGCATGATTTTCCAATTAAAAATGCTGACAAGGCACAAAAGGTGGATGCAATCGACTAGATTTTTGCAATAAAAAAAGGTTGCATTGGGAGACCAACTAATGTGACCCTGAACTTAATTGAAAACCAAATGCTGAAAACTAGTGTTTGATTTTCATCCTCACATGAACAACTCCCATGTGCTTGCATTTTGTGCGCATGCACACACACACACACACACACACACACACACACGTGTGCGTGAGTGCATGCATCCACGTACTCAAAGCATGCCATCCTATAAGTGAAATACAAAGATACATAAAGGGCAATAGAACAAGAAGAAATACATCTTCCATCTTGATAACCCAAAACTATAAACTATTTCGATAAAATCATCAAAGACTTAATATTATTAACATGCAATTGAATGCACTATGCCATTACCATGCAAAATGAGAATCAATGTTCATTACAAAAGTTCACATCCAACTGTTGAAGTTTAATATGCAAATCAATTAAATAGTATCATAGAACAATAGGATTGCTCTTAGAAATATGTTCATGCCAAATTGTATACCATCACATAAACACAATCAAAAGAGATCATCTAATAACAAAATTGAATCAAGTTATACAACTAAATGGACATGAACTCCTTTGTTGCATAAAAAAGGACTATCCCTAGCAAAAATGAGTTTCCTCTTTCTTGATGAACCCTTTGCAACATTCCCTCCCTAGAGCACCACATGCATAGGAGAAGCTATTTTAAAGGCTACAAATAACCATATTACATATGCATCTTGTAATATGCTAGATTTTCCTCAAGTTTGCATAGATGAATATATATGCATGTATATCAAAAACATAAAATGGATGACCAACTAAAAGAATACATGGGATGACACACATTGAAGTCATTGGATACACCATCTCAACTTGGTGTAAAGTGACATAGTAGAACATGTCTTAGTGCCCATAATGAATGCAACCACTTCACATCCTATCCATTTGCAAACAAGTGGCCATATCCTCAAGCTCATTCGCAATGACATGAAAGCACGCATGTACTTGCATGTCTAATCTATTCAAACATTCAATAAAAGATGTCCATAGTGTTATTACATGGCAAACCAACTACAATCCTTGCCAATGTCTTTTGGAGGATACCATAAGTAGGGTAGTAGTAATATGTGGACCTAGCCATCTATGAAAAAGGCAGATATACCGTCAAAGTTTTTGGGTTTACACCACAATCCTTAAACCATGGTAGAATGCTTATTTCTTTGAGCATTCTCCTCTATGTGGCTCCAAGTTCTCTCTCATCTAGATGCCGAACCTTCCAAAGTTATGAGCTACTGTCATCCTTCCCTTTCACTCTCTTTTGTCCATAAGTAAAGAATAGAAGAATAAAAAGCAAGACACTCAAGATGTTTCTTTGTAGTGTGCAAGTCATACCTTCCTCCTTTGTAGTCTAGATATGAGAAAGAAGCTTTTGATAGTGTTAGCCATTGGCTTGACACATTATCTTTACCCTTAGCATGATCTATTACCTTAGTCTTTACTATTTTCTATATGGAGTAGTCTTTAAATATCTCATGAAGTAGTGTGCCTCATAAAGTGTAGTTATGTAGGTAGTTTTCAAGCATGGCTTGAAGAGCTATTATGAGCATCTCGCGTTTTTGCTCATTCCTGATGCTAACGACCTATTGTATGATGGATATTCTTAATATTTAAAATGTGAGAAGGATCGAAGCTTGCTTGGAAGAGCTATGGCGGGAGAGCAAGAGCAAGAAAGAGAGAGATACAAAATGGGAGCTCCAACAGTCACAATGTGTGACTGGGCCTTCATTTATTCAAACTGCTACTAAAAGAATAAAGAATAAGTGATGGTGATGGGCCCCCACCACCTGCAGTGTGTAGTGGCGGGAACTACCAGTGTAGTAATACGCGAGCGACTAGGCAGAGGTGCCTTTACCCCCAACAACCTCCCACTTTAAGGCAAATCTACCCCAGTGAGGAGTGGAAAGAAAAAAGAAAGAAAAGACAGTACAATGTACACATGTACAACAGGATGAGGAAAAACGTCATCTCATCCAACACCCATCAATCTCCTAAGGAAGGCAAAGTGCTTAGTAGTGAGGCTTTTTGTGAGCAGATCTACAGGATTTTCGTAAGTGGAGATCTTGACAAGGTCAATAGACCTGTCCTCCACGATCCCACGTATGAAGTGATACCTCACCTCAATGTGTTTCGTCTTTGCATGGAAGACCCGATTCTTGGCTAGACGAATAGCACTCATAGAATTTGAATGCAACGTAGGTATAGCATCAATCCCAAGGTCATGAACCAAACGACCTAACCATATGGCCTCCTTGCAGGCCTCGGTGGCTGCAACATACTCGACCTCAGTGGTAGATAGAGCTGTACACTTCTCAACCCTGGACATCCAAGAGACAGCACCTCTAGCATAGGTGAATACATAGCCAGAAGTGGACTTCCTACTATCTGCATGTCCTGCATAATCGGAGTTTGTGTATCCCACAACTCCTGTATCCTGGCTGCCATGTCAAATACACATATTTGCTATGCCCTTCAGGTATCTCATGATACCCTTCAGGTACACATAGCAAATACACATATTTGCTATGCCCTTCAGGTATCTCATGATACCCTTCACAACATCCCAACGCTTCTTGCTATAGAAACACTCAAGGACCTTATGAATGTACTCCCTTTGTGTGAGAGGTAGGGTAGTCCTTGATGCCTGTCACACTTAATGCGCATACCAAGAATGTGAGAGGCTTGTCCCAAATCCTTCATCTCGAAGCTCTTCTTTAACTGAGATTTAAGAGCATCCAGCTCATCATAAGCTTTCCTTGCTATCAGCATATCATCCACACAAAGTACCAAAATAAGCAATGAGCCATCACGGGCTTTCTTCGTGTAAAGACACAAATCCATAGCACTCCTGTTATAGCCCTGTGACTACACAAAGGCATCAAACTTATGATACCACACCCTAGGTGCTTGCTTCAAGCCATAAAGACTTTTCTTTAACTTGCACACTAGGTGCTCCCTGCCAGGTTTTGCAAAGCCCTTAGGCTGCTCCATGTAAATCTCATAATGCAAATCCCCATGCAAGAATGCAATCTTGATATCCATCTGGTATAAATCCAAGTCAAGCTGCTCGACTAAGGCCAAAACCAAGCATAGGGTGGTCATCTTGACCACAAGAGAAAAGACTTTATCAAAGTCAAATCCATGCTCCTGTTTAAAACCCTTAGTAATAAGTCTTGCCTTATAAGCTGGCTTGGGGTGCCCAGGGGTACTTTTTAGCTCTTGTACACCCATTTGCATGGCAAAGCCTTCTTGCCCTTAGGCAATGCAACCAAATCCCAAGTCATATTCTTATGCAAGGATTCTATCTCAAGCTGCATAGCCCTCTCCCAGGAGTGATTGTCACCCTTGCGCATAGCCTCATCATAGGTGAGAGGCTCTCCTACATCAGTAACCAAGACATAATGCATCGAGGGCTCAAATCTATCAAATGGACGTTTATCTCTAGTAGATTGGGCTCTGCTGCTTGTCCAACACCTTGGCCATGTGTACCAACTGTTGCTGCAACCTAACCTTCTGGTTGTGCAAGATGTACTGGAGCACATGGCTCCTCCTGGAATATAACCCTGCATATCTTTACCACCTTCTCAAGATGCCTATGTATCTTGTCTTTATGGAAGACTACATCATGGCTACGGATGACTTTCCGTGCCTGCGTATCCCAAAGGTGGTAACCCATCTCGTCTGCATCTCCATAGCCAATGAAAATGCATTTGACACTCTTAGGATCCAGCTTACTATGCTTGGCCTTGGGCACATGGCAGAATGCCCCACATCCAAAGACATATATATGCGCATAAGATGGAGGTCTCCCAATCCATACCTCCTTTGCAACCTAGAAATCCAAACCACTGGAAGGTGATCTATTTATGATATGCACAGCTGTACTGACTACCTCAATCCAAAAGCTTTGTGGTAGACCTGCATGGCTAAGCATGCTGCATACACGCTTCTGGATGGTTCTATTCATCCACTCAACAAACCATTCTGGGGTGGGGTATAGGGGGTAGTCAACTAACACTTAATACCACTCTCATCACATAGCTACTCAAAGGCATGGCATTTCAACCTATGCCCAGTCCGGTTCTCAACCAATGTAAGCCATTTATGAAACAAAACCAAGACATCTAACTTAAGCTTAATGGGATAAGCCTAGACTTTACGCAAAAAATCGTCAATAAACGTCACAAAATACTATGCACCATCCATAGACTAACAGGGCATGGTCCCACAAACATCCGAATGTATCAATGCCAAGGGCTCACTCATGCGTGTCCTTCCAGACTTCTTATGTATATTCCTAGTATGTCTACCATAAAGACAATGCTCACATGAATCAAAACATGCATAGTTAAGGGGCGGTAAGTATTGCAAACCAGAAAGCATTTTCATTCCCTTCAAGGACATATGGCCCAAACAGGGATGCCAAAGAGATACATGTGGGATGGAACCCACAGACAAAACATGGTCAACAAGGAATCCATCAACTACAAGAGGATAGAGGCTGCCAGCCTTGGCACCTCTAGCAAGCACAAGTCTGCCACATGCGATCTTCTAGGCAGAATTGTTGAGATATCGAGCTCCACTCGTAATATGCCAGGGTGACCGTTGTGCATTTATATCACCAGCTTGTCAGTTGTAGCAGATGCGGTTGGTACACCGCCCATGAATAATAGCTACATGACAGCTATCCTTATCTACCCTAGTTCGTGGCTCAGTTAGTATGCCACCTTAGTTAGTTGAGTTTGGTTTGAGACCCATATATAGGGTTCTTCTATTTCTATGTACTAGAGTTCTTTTGGCTTACACAACTAAGAAGAGGAAAACTGTTTTCAGCCTCCACCTTTGTGTGTATTCCCCCATTGTGCAAGCAAGAAAGCTACAAGTGAGACTCCTTCCTTCTCTCCCACAATCTTGACATGGTATCAGAGCCTTGTTCGTGGTAAGGAGCTCAAGAAAGCAAGCCAAGTTCGCGGTGTTCTGGTAAGAGGAGCAGTGTTGCTTTCATTTTCTGTTTTGGGAGCAGATCTCTGCAGGTAGCACAGCTGGAAATTGCAAGAGTGCATTGTCTCAGGTTGAGACGCCCTTCGCAGTGAAGCAAGAGGGCAGTATATGCTGCAAGTAAGGGCTTTAGCCCTTGGTGACCCTGTTTTTTTTTATTTGAGGCCATTTCGGGGCCTGTTTTGGAGGCGGAAGTTTTCCGCACGCACTCAGGAAAAGGCCCAGTTTTATACTGTGCGACCACTGTTTTACAGGTCGGTGAAAAGTTACTGTAGAAATTGCATTGTATGCCTGTGCGCAGAGACATTGGGAGTTACAAAATCATCCCTGTTGCCTGTTGATGCAAAATCGTTACTAGGAAGTGACTGTGTGGTCAAATACCACTTTCGTCAGTTTTGCAGATTAGCCCTTGTGAGGCTGAAGTTGTGTTCTTTGCAGTGACAGAATTTTTTGCAGTGTTTTGTAATGGCGTCTGATTCTCTTTCACAGATTGTCACTGAAAAGCTTGACAAGAACAACTTCCAAGCATGGAAGTTTAGAATGACGAATTTCCTTATGGGAAAATGATATTGGGAATTTGTTGCAGGAAATGAAGAAGAACCAGTTCTTCCTGATGTTCCCAATCAACAGCAAATGTAGGCATTTAAAGCATGGCATGAGAGAGCCAGGAAAGTTATGTACTGGCTGTCTATCAGTATTTCAGACTCTATGATTGTGCATATTCAGGATGCAAGTATGCCAAAGGAGGCATGGGATACTTTGTCAAAAATGTATAGCACAAATACGCAAGCCAGGAAAATGCAGCTCAAGCAAGAGTTGCATAATGTGCAAAGAGAAAATATGAGCATCAATGACTACCACATGAAGGTGAAGAAGATTGCAGATGCACTTGCTTCCATTGGGTCGCCAGTGGAAGATGATGATTTAGTTTCTGTGACCTTGAATGGTCTAGGAAAGGATTATGCACAGTTCCGAACATCCATTTCCGTCCGTGAAAGATTTCCTGATTTTGAGGAGTTGATTGCTCTTCTAATTTCTGAGGAGCAGAGAAATGGTGGTGCATCTTCTTCAGGAGGAACTTCAAAAGAAGCTGTCTTCTACTCAAATGTTGGAAGAGGTAGAGGCAGAGGTAGAGGAGGCCGTGGTAGAAATCAGAATATGCAGCAAACTCAAGAAAACCAGTCCTATGGAGGAGGACGTGGTAACTCTAGAGGCAGGGGGAGCCAAAGAGGTCGTGGTGGATGGCAAAGAGGCCAAAATGCAAACAACAATGTTGAATGCTACTACTATGGTAAAATGGGTCATATGGCTAAGGACTGCTATAAAAAGCAGAATGACATCATGAATGGTAAATTGCAACAAGGGAATTATGCATCTTCTAGTAGACAGGGTGATGACAGAAATGAGCATTTGTTTATGGTGCAGCACATGAACAATTCTGTGACAAGTGTAGAAGAAAGCAACGATGTATGGTATGTTGACTCAGGTGCATCAAACTACATGACAGGTCATGCAGAATGGATGGAGGATGCAAGGAAAATGGAAAAACCAGGATTTGTGGAGACTGGTGATGATACTGTACATCCTATTGTGCAGATTGGAAAAATTCCTTTGTCTATGCAGGATGGGAAAAAGAAATACATGTCCGATGTATTTCATGTCCCGAATATCACCAAGAATCTAGTTTCTGTTGGTCAAATGGTTGAACAGGGCTTGCAGGTCAGATTTAATCCTCATGGATGCTTTGTTGAGGATATGAAAAATAAAGGTTGCTTGATAGCAAAAGGAAAGAAGAAGGGCAGAATGTTTACGTTGGATGCAGACATGTCTGAATTGAGTGCAGCAATGTTTGCACATGGGCCGGGTGTAGTTGCAAATATTGATATCTGGCATAAACGCATTGGTCATGTTAATGTACAGCGACTTAAATCAATGCAGGCCTAAAATATTGTTGCAGGATTGCCTAAATTCAAGGTTGCAGAAATGCATAAGGTATGTCAAGCCTGCCAATTTGGAAAATAAGCAAGGAAACCATTTCCTAGACATGTTCAAGAGAGTAAGAAGCCATTGGAATTAATCCACTCTGATGTGTGGACTACTAAAGCTGCATCTCTTGGAGGTTGTCATTATTTTGTCACTTTTATTGATGACTATAGCAGAAAAGTTTGGGTGTATTTTGTGAAAAAGAAAAGTGAAGTTTTTGGGCATTTCAAAACTCTTAAAGCTATGGTTGAAAAAGAAACAGGCCTGCAAATAAAATGCCTAAGGTCAGATAGAGGGGGAGAGTACCTCTCAAATGCGTTTGCAAGGTTCCTGCAGGAGCATGACATAAAGCAGCAATATTCATGCAGTCATACCCCACAACAAAATGGAATTGCAGAAAGGAAAAACAGGCATATTGGAGAGGTATCTCGTGCCATGCTCAACGAAAAAGACTTGCCAGATTTTTAATGGGCTGAAGCAGTTGCTACGGCAGTCTATATAATGAACAGGACTCCCACTGCAGCAATACATGGGATGACTCCAGAGGAGAGGTATACTGGTAGGAAACCATATATTTCTCATTTGAAAATTTTTGGTTGCATTGACTATGTACATGTGCCAGATGAGTTGAGATCCAAGTTGGATCCAAAAGCTGATAAGTGCATCTTTATTGGTTACTCTCTGTTAGCAAAAAGGGTATATATGCTATAACCCTTCTACTCGTAAGTTTACAGTGAGCAGAGATGTTGTTTTTGATGAGATGAGTAGTTGGTATAAACTAGTAAATGTGATTGATGATGTAGATGCACAAAATGGTAATGCTGCACAGAATTCACAGCAGCAGTCACAAAATATTAGTGAACCTGGAGCATCCTCTAGCAGTGGTTCACATTCTTCGCCATGGACAGGCAGATTGAGATCAGGAGAATCTTCTCAAAGCAATGCAGATAGTGGCATTCAGGTATCACGAAAAGGAAAAGAGAAGGTAGATCAACCCATGTTTGATGTGAATGTAGGTCACTCTTATGTGGATGGTGAATCCAGTGGCTCAGAACAGAGCATTGATGGTGAGTTGGGTATTCCTTCTATTGTTACACTTGGAGTAAGGAAGATCAGGGATGTTTTGAGAGCACCTGGGAGTGAACCTACTTTGCGCAATCTACCAAAGCTAGGTATCCTGTGGATAGGCTGAAATATGATGGATTTACAGCCATTCACTATGCATATATGGTCAAAGTGATACAAGAACCAGAACCCACTTCTTTTGAGCAAGCCATGGGAAAAGAAAAATGGGAGAAAGCCATGGATGAAGAAATGGATACCTTGGAAGCAAATGCTACATGGGAATTGGTACCTTTGCCTAAAGGTAAGAATGCAATTGGTTGTAAGTGGGTTTATAAGGTGAAGCACAATGCAGATGGTTCTGTGAACAGATACAAGGCAAGATTAGTAGTCAAGGAGTATGCACAAACATATGGCATTGATTATGAAGAAACATTCAGTCCGGTTGCAAGGATGGCAACCGTAAGAGCAGTCATTGCTATGGCTGCATCAAAGGAATGGTCTTTACATCAGATGGATGTAAAGAATGCCTTCTTGCATAGTGATTTGCAAGAAGAGGTATATATGGAGCAGCCACCAGGTTATGTGCATGCTGTTCATCATGAGTTTGTTTGCAGGTTGAAGAAAGCATTGTATGGCTTGAAGCAAGCACCTAGAGCATGGACTGACAAGATAGGACAGTATCTTGTCACTATTGGCTTTCAGATTTCCAAGGCAGATTTCTCACTTTATGTGAGAAAAACAGAGAAATGTATTATGCTACTTGTCATTTATGTTGATGATTTGATTATGACAGGTGACAGTGATGAAGATATCCTTCATATGAAAATGCTATTGAAGCAGAAGTTTGAGATGAAGGATTTGGGAGAGCTGCGTTATTTCTTGGACATTGAGGTGATTAGATCACCAAGTGGGATACAGCTCTTACAGAGGCAATATGGATTGGATATGCTGTCCAAATATGGGATGACAGGCTGTAAGCCTATTTCAGTTCCTTTGGAGCAGAATGTGAAGTTGAGCGCAGATGTAGGTGAGCTTTTGGAAGACCCTACTATGTACAGACGCATAGTAGGAAGTTTGATTTATATGACTATTACTAGGCCAGATTTGAGCTATGTTGTTGGATTGGTAAGTCAGTTTATGCAGGCTCCAAGGAAACCGCATTTGGATGCGGCTAGACGCATACTTAGGTATGTGAAGTCCACATTGCAGTATGGACTATTTTATGAGACTGGGGTTCAGACACAATTGCATGGATACACTGATGCTGATTGGGCTGGTAGTATTTATGATAGACGATCTACCAGTGGATATGTGTTCTCTTTTGGGAGTGCTGCAGTCACTTGGAGCAGCAAGAAACAGCCTACAGTTGCCTTGTCGAGCACAGAGGCTGAGTACAGGGGTGCAGCAATGGCTGCATGTGAGGTAGCTTGGTTGCATAAGCTACTTTATGATATGCATCAGCCTACAGATGGGCCAATTGTCATTTATTGTGACAACATGAGCAGTATACACTTGGCAAATAACCCAGTCTATCATGCTAGAACAAAGCACATTGAGGTGCATTATCACTATGTGCGGGAGAGGGTTTTACTAGGTCTTATTGATCTAGTTTATGTTAGCACAGAGGATGAGGTAGTTGACATATTTACGAAGGCATTGGGTGCAGAGAAGCTGCGCAAGTTCAGAGACCTGCTTGGTGTGCATGAATTGGGATTGAGCTCGAGGGGGAGTGTTGAGATATCGAGCTCCACTCGTGATATGCCAGGGTGACCGTTGTGCATTTATGTCACCGACTTGTCACTTGCAGATGCGGTTGGTACACCGCCCATGAATAATAGCTACATGACAGCTATCCTTATCTACTCTAGTTCATGGCTCAGTTAGTATGCCACCTTAGTTAGTTGAGTTTGGTTTGAGACCCATATATAGGGTTCTTCTATTTCTATGTACTAGAGTTCTTTTGGCTTACACAACTAAGAAGAGGAAAACTATTTTCAGCCTCCACCTTTGTGTGTATTCCCCCATTGTGCAAGCAAGAAAGCTACAAGTGAGACTCCTTCCTTCTCTCCCACAATCTTGACAAGAATCCCCAAAAGAGACATGAACCCCAGCATTATCAAGCTGCCCCTGCAGACATACGACTGCGTGTAAGTGCAGATACATGACATACATCCTGTAACAGAAAAGTATTGCCAATAGAGAACTGCAGTCATACATCCCCAATGCCAACAATAGCAAGTGACCTGTCATCACCCAAGTGAACTGAACCGAGCAGAGACAGTGCGGTAGGAGTGGAACCACTCATGGCATGGTGTAACATGAAATGAAGCACCATAATCCAAAAGCCAGCATTGCACATACGTAGAGTGAACCTCAGTCAACGGCATAGCATCACAAGAACTAGTTGCAAGTATGTACTCCCCATTGGAGTCCTCAGTGTGCATGACATTTATTTCATCGATTGTTACACTGGATTTTGCAGGTACCATGCTACGATCAGAGGACTTTTCTTGTACTTTGTCTTTTCCCTTCTCTTTGCGCAAGTCATGACACTGTGGGTGTATATGACCCTTCTTGTCGCAATGATGACATGTCACATTAGCATTTCTCCCACGAGACTTGTTGTGCAACTTAGCACGTGACTTAGACCTAGACTTCTGCAAGTCTCTGCCACGGCCATTCCCACGGTCATTCTTTCCATTACCATCTTTGCCTCTAATAGTCAAAGCATGCGACACACGAGAGGCATCCAAGTTCTTATGGTTGATCTCTTCTTGTAGAAGAGCACTCTCTACATCAGGCAAGTTCAAAATAGTAGCAGGAGCACATAAGGCAATGCAGAATACATCCCATGACTCACTTAGACTCCCAATAAAAAACAATGGAGTAACCTCATCACTGAAGGTAATGCCCTACGAAGTCAAGTTCTTGAGAATAGCATGGTATTGGCTCAAATGAGCAGACATCGTCATATTCTCCTTCATGCGCAGATCCATAAGTTGCTTTGGCCAATACATCTGACTTGCTGGACTTTTCTTGTCATAGATGTTCTTGATCTTATCCCAAAGCTGCCAAGCACTCTTCCAATAGGCATAATTTGTACCATCAAGCTTTGATGTTGAAGATAGCATTGTCAGTGTAAGAAGAAGCTATATTGCAGTCCAAAACGGTGCAGATAGTTTAAAAACTACTTGTTGTTTTCTGCTGTAAACAACCAAAATACAACTAAAAACCAAGGCAAAATGACCACAAATTGATAGCTAATGATGCTACCCGCCAAAGACCATCAAAAGTACATAAAATTAGGATGATTCAGCATGAAAATTCCACGTCAGTCCATACATAAATGCTTGATGTAATAAATTACAGCCAAGTACAATGAGAGCAAACTGTAGGCAAAATGAATGCGCCAGGATTGTCAAAGCATAACCAGCATCAAGCGGGCATAAATCAGCATGTGACAATCATAGGGACATCGAGCAAACACCCAAGCATGTCAAATGAATCTGTCAATAAGTCGGCACACCCCCTGTGTAATAGAGCAAAGTGTACACAACACTGATGGCAAGACCTGACACAAATAGGTGTATGCTCAGAGAGTGCAAAGCCCAAATCAGCCTAAGTACATCTGTGGAGGACCACGACATATCAACCATGCAACATCCAAGTGAAGATCCCAGTCTCAAGTGTCTGAATGCTCAAGTAGCATAAACCCACATGCTCTATGCCTATCAAGCGTATCAAGACGCTCGCATTGGGACAAAAGACGTAAATGTCAAGCAAGAAAGCTCGAACAAAGCATGTAAGAGTGCACCACAAGTGTCCAAGATCAAGCATCAATGAGACATCTTGAGCATACAGGCTCTATAGCATCCATACATAGCATCCATAGACATCAAGTACATCCAAACTGTAACTTTGGCAAGCCAAGAAATAGCCAAAGTAAGCTCCAAGTAATCAAATGTCAAGCCCAAGCAAGTCGCAATAGCAATCAACTCCAAGACATGTAACTAGCATGTATAGAGATGGCATAAGCCAAGCATGTCAAGACCGGTCAAACATAAGCAAAGTACATGCCATAAGTACATCAAAAATGGAAATCCAAATGCTATGCAAAGTGAGCTCAAGTCAACCAATGATCCGAGAGCAAATCCAAGCTCTATGTCGATCCCCTAGAGTCACTACATCAATGTATCCATCCAAGACATAGCCCGAATCCAATAGGCATATCCAAACATAAGCAAATGAACTTCAGCCCTAAATATTCTAGCAACAAATAAATGTCCAAAAATGAGAAAACAATGGCTCAATCCAAGCTCAAAACCATAGGTAAACCATAGGCATACTTTTCCCATATATATAGGCACCAACCGGGCATAATTGGGCATCAAATGACCATGTAGCATAAGCATAAAATGTAATGACAAGGGATTGACCTATTTTGGGCTCCCTATGGACTGTGTAAAATAGTCAATGGTTAAGCAAATTCAGCCCCAAAAGTATCTCACAGCATAGGCATACATTCCCCTAGCATTCGGGGAGCATTCGAGCAACCAGGAAACCAATGTCAATGCCAAAGTGGTCTAGACATAAAATGCTAATGTAGCAATGTTGTGGGCTACCTGTAAACTGTGTATAACAATCCCAAACCTAAAGTAAATCACATCAATGCTCAATGCCAAGGTTTGGGATCAAATGCCAAGCATAAACCATGTGTATAGTGCCCAAATGAGGTTGCCAATGACTAGGATGAGCTATCCAGGGGCTGCCATGAACTGGCGCAAATTCACACTAACTATATGGGGTTGCTGCTCATGTTTTTGTGTTGGTTAGGGTGGTAGGAAGCTCAAGGGAGTGCCAAAGAAGGCACACAACAAGCCTAAGGTGCCCCACAAAGGCCTATGTCAAGATATGGAGCCAACAAGATACAATGGTGCTGCCCCCTTCTTCTTCTCAGACCTGTAGACCTGTAACTAGCATGCGCCAGCATGTAACCCTAAAGAAGATGAATGAATACCTTTGTTGGAATGCCCCAAGGATCCCCAGGGGGGCCAAGAAGGTGCTCGGGAAGCCGATGAGTGATGGGAGCTCGAGAGAGTTGGCTATGGTTATCGGGAAGGAGACCCAATGAATGTAGGGATTCAATAGGAAGCTAAAGACACCACGAACCAAGCTCGAGTAGTCATGAATCCATGCTCTGATACCAGTTGAAAGGTGAGAAGGATCTAAGCTTGCTTGGAAGAGCTATGGCGGGAAAGCAAGAGCAAGAAAGAGAGAGACACAAAATGGGAACTCCAACAATCACAATGTGTGATCAGGCCTTCCTTTATTCAAATTGTCACTAAAAGAATAAATAATAAAGTGACGGTGATGGGTGCCTACCACCTGCAGTGTGTAGTGGGGCAGGTACTGTCAATGTAGTAATACACGGGCAACTAGGCAAAGGTGCCTTTACCCCCAACAAAATTACATGAGATCTGATTGTCTGCGCCATGATTCTCTCTATGTTTGTACTCTATTTCCAGCATATTCTTTGATTCGTGTCTCTGATTTACTATTATTAGTGTTGTATGACGTATTCTCATGTTCTTATGTCATTATCTTTGAGTTGCCTGATGTGGTATGAGGTGTTTTTTGCCTGCCTACAATAGTGAAATGTATTTATATATGAGGCAGTGCAATCCAATTATGCATTCTACATAGATTAGGGGCAACAATACTTTGGCAATCCTACCATTGTTATCCTAAACCTTTGGTTTGAAGCTTTGTGAAAAATGACTTTGTTTTATGGAAGAAAAACGGATATACTGCATGAAGTTTCAAGGGTTTTCTATATGTATACCCTGCTATTGTTTCTTTGTATCTCTAGTTTAAAACACCAACAAAAAACAACCTTGTTTGATGGCATAAAATTGAATTGTATGTATGAAACAACGATACATTTCCTAAAGCAAGATGATGCAATTCCATCAATCCTACCCTGCATCTCTGGTTTTAAAGCCTAAAACAAAAATGCATTTGTTTGATGCTAGAAATCTAAAATTTTGAAACCTTGAAGCAGTGGTATACTGCCTGAAGTAGGATGATGCGGTCTGAAGGTCTAATTTTGTAATTTTGCATACATTTCAGACGATTATCTGCATCCATCAAATGTCATCTTGACTCGGAGCAAGTCCAGAGAGTTAAGAGAGTTACTGGTAGGACAATAATAGGGGTTATTGCAGAATGATGGTGGAGAAGCAGGAGGAAGTGACACCATAGATGAAGAGGAATTTACAATATCTAGAGAGGAGTACTAAGATGCCAATACCTCTGCAGGTATTACTACTGTGTATGATTCCCCTACTACATCTACAAAATGTCCTCTAATTTCTCCTAAAATAGAGGGTGGAGTGCTTAACTGGGAAGATCAAGTAACTACTCCCAATCATGTGGTGGAAATATTGCAACATTTGGCACTAGGAAGTATGGTGTTGTTAGGAAGTAGAGTGGTTACTGCAAAGAAGTCTCTTAATTTTGATCCACTATTTCCATTGAAGAAGAAAAAGTCAAAAGCCATGAATCCCAACTAACCAATCAACCCTAAGGTCAGAGCTTTTAAGTTCTCTGGCAAGAAGAAAAATAATCCAAATTGCCATGTCACATAGTTCCAGACAAGGTGGGTGGCCAGTGGTTTCAACAACATGTTTGGGGACCAAGTCAAGCTCTCGTCAAGCTGTAGTAGTTTGCGGCAACCTTCATAGGTGAGGCCATGGATTGGCACAACACTTATGATGCTAGACATTTTACTATGTATGATGGACTTAAAATTACTTTTCTAAGTAGATTTAGAAAACATAAGAGAGCTATACATATGTGTTAAAGAAGCTCAAGCAAAACAAGTAGAAGACAATGTTGGTGCAAGACTATGCACAAAAATTCAAGAACCTACTAAATAGGTTGAATGTAGATGATAGACCTTCCATAGATCTACAATGCTCATACTTTGTAAAGGGATTGGACAAAAATATTGATGGGGTAAGTGCCAATGTTGAAGTGTAGGAAAACAACACTATAGATGTGTTGGCTAAAGCAACACAATTGGTGATGATAAAAGCAAGTCTAAGAAGGAGAGTAGTAAGGTTTACTTAGATTCTGATTCTGATGCTTCTGATTGAGATGACAAGGATTCCTCATCAGGTTCTGAGTTAGATACCAAATCAAGTGACTCCGATGATGACAAGAATAGACAGAGGCAAAAGTGGTTTAAGAAGAAATCAAGGAAGGATAAGAGTTCTTCTAAAGATAAGAAGAAAGGAAAAGAAAAAGAGGATAAGATGGCTTTGGAAAAAATGTTAAAATAGAAAATAAAGTTGCTAAACATGGGAGTTATTAATACTCCCAAGAATGTTGTCATGCAGCATTATGCCTGAAGATAGCCCATGAGGCTAGAGAATGTTGGTATAACCCAATGGTGCAGACTGTAAGAGCTCAACCAGCACAGCTAGTGGTGGCAGTAGTGTTAAATCAATTGCACCTATGATGGCATAACAACGTGGATTTAGAGGTTTTGGAAGGAAGGATCAGCCACCTAGGCAATGGAGCAATGACTAGCCACTAAGGTAGTGGAATACTGCTCAATAAAGGCAATGAGGGCCTTACTACTATTGGTACACCATAGGGCTAAAACATGAATGCAAAATAGGGATTAGCAAAGAAATGCAACCGGCAAGACTAACCCATGGACGGCAACCACCGACACATGTAGCAATGGTCTTAGTCGAAATACTTGTAGAGGTCACAAAGGGCCAGGCAGTAGGTCAGCAACTAGAGTAACAAATTAAAGAAGTTCTTTAGAAAGATGTGCCAAGTAAGGGTGTTTTAAATGGTTAGCCAACATGGGTTAGAGCCACAGGTCGGTTGTGATTGTTCAAATGGTATAACTGTAGAATTTTATCCAGAAGAGACAAATGTCTTGGCCATAACTAGGGCTAAAGCAAGGGACAATATAAATTGGAATGATAAGGATAAGGCTAGGGAAGTATCCTCCAAAGAGATTCAGAAAGTTGTAGAAGAAAAAGGAGTCAAAACAACTCAATTCCATAGATTTTTTGTATGAAGTGCAAGGGAGTCAACTGCAACATGCAAAAAAGTAGCATGATTTTTCATTTATAAGGTTACAAGTTAGTGGCCAACAACAAATTTTAGATCTTTATGAACAATCCCAAGGTTCACATGAGTATGTGTTGGATTAGCTCGATCTTTGTTACAACTCGCTTTAGAAGAGATCCTTGACTTGATTCCAAGATTCAAGGAAAAACTCTTAGCAATGATTATGTTGAATCAAGGAAAAGATTTCAGAATGACAAGCCGTCATCCTCACACAATCTAAAGTAGTGGATTACAAAGTACCAACCCTACTTGGGCATTAAATTTAATGATGTATTGTTAGATGGAGGTTCAAGAGTAAACATTATATTTGAAGAGCTATATCTTGCACACAAATTATAGGGACTTTTACCAACACCGTTTCAAGTCAAGATGCCTGATGAGTGAAGGCTTTGGTCTCTAGGGATCCTAAAGAATCAACTCATTTGAGTTGTAGGGTTGAAGTTCAAGGTAAGTTTTGTTGTCCTCCACATGGAAGGTCTGGGAGACTCATATCACATGTTGTTGGGAAGGCCTTAGTTTAGACTATCCAAATTAAAGTAGGACTAGGATGCAGTTACGGTAATTATGCCATGGCAATAAAGGGGTAAATCTATCTACATCCAATCAAGTACTATTGAAAACTAAAGACCACCCATTGGTTGCTCAGATAATATTGCACCTGAGATTGAAGATGATGATAAAGAACTCTTTTTCCATGCTAATCCTACCATTATACTGGTTTTTGCGGTGGATGTTGAAAAAATTATGTCTTGATATAATGTGTTTGTAGCAACACCATTGCAAGAAGCAAGTTTATTGATGTAGGCAGCAAAAGGCTCACTACTACAGGCAGCAGGTTTGCTGCTACAAGAAAACAGGGACTTTATACAGGCAAATAGTAACTTGATGCAGTAAGACACTAAATTGGATGGATAAAGTGATTGTCCTATGGGAAATAAAGAGACTGATATGGAGACTCTAAAAAAGCAAGAAAATTTTTCATCACAAATAGAGGACGCTTTGGATAGAGTCAATTGACAAACCATCATTGATGTTGAGTTGAAATATGAGCATACTATGAGTAAGTCAGCCAAAGTGCTTGAAGACGATGTTCAAGAAGTGTAGTTGGATGTTGAGTTAAGCATTAAATCAATTAAGATGAGTATTTTTGTTGAAGAAAACTCTAAGCAACAATTGATCCACTTATGCAAAGAATTCTAGGACATTTTTGCTTGGGAGTACACTGACATGAAGGGGTTTGATCTAATGGCATGTCAATATAGGATTAATTTGAAGGTAGATGCTAAACCTATAATGTAAAAAAAGTGTTGTATGAATCCAAACTATGCTAAATAGGTGAAGGAAGAGATTGACAAATTGCTTAGAGTTGGCTTTATCAAGCCCATTAAAACAAAGTGACTTGATTGTCACCTATTGTAGTAGTGCCCAAAAAGAATGGCAAGATATGGGTCCATGTTGATTATAGAAAATTAAATGTAGCAACTTAACTGATCCATTCCCTATTCCATTTATAGACTCCTTTTTGGATCTGGATGGTTTCTTAGGACATGATCTGATTCAAATGCATCCAGATGATATGGATAAGATGGGTTTTATAACAGAATGGAGAGCATTTGTGAGTGTTGTTATGAATTCTGGGTTAAAGAATGGACTGCCATAGTTTCAAGGCGCAACACATAGAACCTTTGATCCATATCTCACTACTTTCATGAAAGTTTTCATCAATGATTTTTTTGTATTTTGTAAGAAGGCAAATCACTTGGAGCATCTCAGGCTATGTTTTGAAAGATGTTGACAATTTGGGATGTCTCTTAATCCATTTAAGTTATTTTTTACTACTAAGAGAGGGGTTCTTTTAGGGTGTATTATGTCATAGGAAGGTATGGCTATAGACCCAAGGAAAATCCAAGCAGTTTAGAAGGCTACTATACTTGCAACAGTTCAAGAAGTGATGCACTTTATGGGGCAAGTGAAGTGGCACTGTAGGTATATTTGGTATTTAGCTCATATCAGTGCTCCACTCACTTTTCTTACTAAGAAGGGAGTCCAATTTGTATGGAGGAAGGATCAAGATAAAGCGTTTAGTGTACTAAAGAAGATACTCATACTGGCACCAATTTTGCAACCCTCACATGGGATATTCTGTTTGATGTATTCATTGATGCATTTGATATTGCAGTGGTGCAGTCTTGACGCAAGAAAAGGTTGTACACTAGTTCAAACATGTCTATTACATGAGTCAAAGGCTTACAACAATTGAAAAAAGAACTACATAGTAACTAAGAGAGAAGCTCTTTGAATGATATTTGCACTATAGAAGTTTAGGCATTACTTATTGGGGAACCAAGTAACTTTTCATGTGGATAATCAAGCTTTATTGTACCTCATTAATAAACCATAGCTTACAGGGAGATTAGCAAGGTGGATGCTTCTTTTGTAAGAGTTTGATAATAAGATAGTGCATACACCAGGGAAAATTCCATGTTGTAGCTGATTTCTTGAGCAAGACGATTGAGTCAATGGACCTTGTACAAGGGTTAAATGATTAGTTACTTGATGGAGAGCTATTCAGTGTTCATGTACATCAATTCAATTCTTTCTATGACCAAATGCTAAAATTTTTGCTTGATGGAGCAATGCCTATGGAATTGCCTAGAGATCACTGTAGAAGGTTGGCATTACAAAGCAAACACTTTCAGGTTATCATGGGAGTGCTCTATAGGAGGGGCATTGACAATATATTGAGAAGATGTGCAATTGCTGAAGAGCAGTTCGTCGTACTGCATGAAGCACATGTGGGACTGACAGGAGGTTATTTCTTCCATGAGATCACAGGTAAGAAGATTCTTTGAGCTGGTTTATGGGGGCCAATGGTGCTCAAAGATGCTTATCAATATACAAAGGAGTGCATTATTTGTATGCAGGAAGGCCAATCTCAACCTAGAGACAAGATGCACGATCATCTGATTCTGCCTCTAGAGCCCTTCTAGAAGTGGGGCATTGACTTTGTAGATCATGGTAAGCTAGTGGCTCATCAAAGTAAAAATTAGTATATTTTGGTGTGTATGGATTATTCCAAAGTGGGTTGAAGCCAAATCTTTGCAGGATGATAAAGCAACAAGTGTAGCTTAGTTTCTCTACTCCAATATAATGACTAGGTTTGGTTGTCCTATAGAGTTGGTAAGTGACCGTGGTAAGCATTTTTTGAATGAAGTAATTAGGGAGTTGACTTCTAACCATATGATTTTGCATAAAAGGTCAACACCTTACCACCCTCAAGCAAATGGGTAGATTGAGAGCTCTAACAAGATTTTACTGCACATTCTTAGAAATATAGTGGTGGGTGACCGTAAGGATTGGGACACTAAAGTAGATTCAACATTATGGTCCTTCCGCATAGCATATAAGGTGTCAATAGGTTTAACCCTGTTTAAGTTAGTCTATGGACTTGAAGCAGTGGTCCCAATGGAATTCTTAGTTCCTAGTTTGAGAGTGGTAGTAACTCATAGATTATCTCATGAGGATTCAATACATAATAGGTTAAAGAAGCTAATGCAACTTGAAGAGGATTGGATTATAGCTCACTACCTGTTAGCAATGGTGCAATCAAGACGATAAGCATGGATCAACTAACACATCAAAAATATTTTTAAGGAAGGAGATCTTGTGATGGTATATAATTCTAAGCTTAGGGAAGTTGAAGTTGCATCATACATGTCCATATGAAGTTGTCAAGGATGTGGACCAATGAACTTTTATTTTGGCTACACTACAAGGTGAGATTATTAAGCTAGTCATTAATGGATTTAGTTTGTGGAGATTATTACAACCAAATTATGATGATCCAACTCAAGAGGCATAGGGAAAGCAGGCAATTGTAGTTGATTTGGTTCAGCCTTCATCAGTAGTGTTGCTTGATACAGTGGGCTATGATTTTTTTCTTGATATGGCAATCTATGATTTTTTTGACTTTTATGGTTGTTTGTAAGTTTTCATGGAATGATTTTCTACATGGAGTACCACTATATCATAGTGAGATTTTTCTTTTTGATCCCTTTGTCTTTCAAATTATTTTTGATCCTCACCTCAAAGCCATACAAGTCTTGCTTTTGTATGTGAGGTGCAGGATGTTTTGGGTATGTATGTTGTCCTCTTGCAAGTGATGCAAGACTTTGTGAAGCGGTGGTATTTGGCACAATTAATGTTTGTTCATGGGTATTTAGGCCATGGTGACTATAATTTTAAAGGCTTTTCTCAAACCATTATGATATGGAAGAATATTATCATGACATGGGTTATGTACTCTTTGAAAAGTTTTCTAATTTCTAACCATGAACTCATGGATGATGGGACATTGGATCTGAACTGATTCCAACTAAAGGTATTTTAACATTGGAATTGTATGTGGTTTTGAAGTTTAGTTGTGTGAAGGCCAAATGAAGGACCAAAAGTCAAGTGTCAAAGTCATTTAAAGTACTTTATATAATCAGTATATGTAGATCACTTCCTCTTTTTGTGGAGTTGTACTGATTGTGAGTTTGGAAAAGGGGGGTTATGGCAAAGAGGCAACCACGTTGTCTTGCCCATGTGTTTGAAGAGTCGAGTGATCAATGCCATCTCTCTCTTCATCACCTTCATTTCTCATCTAATTCTCAACCTCTTTTACTGAATGATTTTCAATAGGGTATTGTTGGTGAAATCATGGTGAAAACAGGGGGAAGGAAGGATCATAAGTTGCATGTGAAAAGGAGGCAACATCAACAAAAGGAAGCTCATGATGAAGAGGAGGATTGGAGTGATAGCCCTAATGAAGATAGAGATTTTGGTCATTCTAGTGCATTGCTAAATAGTAAGCATGATCATGGAATCAAGCCGATTACTCCATTGAATATGGGATCTGCCTTGTACCACATGGTGATGGTCTTGCAAGTACTATGCCCTTAAACTTTGTAGGTTGGTTAAATGATGATGGTAAACAGGATACGGTTCATGATGATGTTGTCATTATGGGTATGCAAAATAAGGTTCGATTTTCTAAAGTGAAGATGGAGGCATCGCCTAAGAAATCGAATTTGATGCAATAGGGAGAAGCTATGTATGGTGATAGGAAATCATTGGTTGCAAATTATGTTCCTCATAGTCTTGATAAAGCATTTTCTCTTATGTTTGGTTTGCATAAGTGTATGGTTAACATGAATGCATGTGGTGTGGTCAAATTAGATGTGGTTTAGTCACTATAGTAGCATGTCTTTTGTGAAGACAAAGAGGGATACCATGATAATTGAAATGGAAAAAATGAATCAATTGCATGCAAGTGAAGTGGAAACATTGAGAATGTAGATTGATGAATATGGTGACATGTTGTCAAAATGTAAGATATTCTTGGATGCATTTAAAGAGTGGATAGCCACTATGCAAGCTAAGTTTCAGAATGAGATTGATTTAGTGGTGACACAGGAAAATACTAAGCTCAAAGAAAAAAGGATTCTCTTAGATGCATGATTGGAGCCTTTGTTAAAGGTTGAAAAGTAGATTTTGAATGATTTAGAGGTGGACTTAGAAGGTTTTGTTTTTATGTAGCATGACTGTGGGTTTCCATTGCCGGGAGAATGTCTCAAGTAATCTCTCAGTCATATGTAGTTGTGCAGTAAGAATTTGTTTTAGAAAACTTGGAAGCCTTAATTCATGAAAAGGATATTCTTAAGGAGAACCTTAATGGATTGTAGGTTGAATATGATAGACTTTTGGGTATGATTACTAACTTGCAAAGTGACAAGTAGCGTGAAAATGTTGAAAATCAGTCCTCGAATTATGGTGTTGTGAATGTTGATATCATTGAAGTAATGCAGGATATCAATTAGCAAGTTAAGATAATGGAAGATCAATCCTCAAATTATGGTGTTGTGAAGGTTGATATCATTGAAGTATTGTAGGATATCGGTTGCAAGTTAAGATAAGGGAACACATCTGATAGACTTCATGAAGTTGATGTTCTACCTTTGTATCACATGAGTAGCATGCACAAGAAGATTCTCATGATGCTCATGAGCCTCAGAGCTCATGAGGTTATTTGCCTATCATAGCTAGACTATGTATTTCCATCATACTATGATATATATGCCTTTGTTTTGTCTTGACATCTTTTGGGCAGTTTATGCAACTACATATGAGGGCTATAAGTATCCTACTAGAGAGGCTCTACTTATAGTTTTTATGTGTGGCTTACTTCTTTACACAAGGCTTTGGGTAAGGCATAACCTATCTCACTTGATCTATCTCTTTTGATAAGGCATTTGACATCGTGACATGCAAGGGTTCGAGTCATAGCTATGCTAGCCATCCACTGGGCTATGCCAAGTGTTAGCCATTGGCTTGATATATTATCTTTACCCTCAGCATGATCTATTACCTTAGTCTTTACTATTTTATGTATAAAGTAATATTTAATGTCTCATGAAGTTATATGCCTCATAAAGTGTAGTTATGTAGGCAGTTTTCAGTTGTGGCATGAAGAGCTATTATGAGTGTCTCACGTTTTTGCTCATTCCTGATGCTTGCAACTTGTTGTATGATGGATATTCTTGATATTACATGTGATTTGAGAGTTGGCACCATGATTCTCTTTGTGTTTCTGCTTTACTTATAGCATATTCTTTGATTCATGTCTCTCATTTGCTATTATTAGTGTTGCTTGATATATTCTCATGTTCTTATGGCATTATCTCTTTGAGTTTCCTATGAGTTGCTTGATGTGGTATTAGGTGTTTTCTGCACTGCCTACAATCGTGAAATGTTTTTGCCTATGAGGCACTGCAATCTAATTATGCATTTTGCAAAGATTAGGGGCATCAACAGGTTGCTTAATGATTCTCATGTATGCTTATCATGCTTTGCTTGTTGACATCATCCCTAGCATGGATGAAAGAACAAAGAAGAGGTAGAATAAATGATATTTTGCATTCTTTTCTTCTCCTTTTCTTTTCATGGTGGAGGGATTGGGTGCACTACCTAAGATAGGTAAATCTTGCACATAAGATACTCTCTAGCCCATGTGAAAGAGGAATCATTCATGTCTTTTAACAGCTCCAAGCAATAAGCACATATGAAGGTTGTCTAGAGGATGAGCTAGCATAGAGCTACAATCAATCTTGGCATTGCCATTCAAGAACAATGCCTATACTCTTTTTCCATACAAAGATAGCCTTTGGTATAGTAGGCTTGCATAAAGCATAAGATAATTACACGTGGTGATGAAATAGAGGTCTAGACACTTGGTGATCACCTTGACAAATGCAATGACTGATTTTCCCAAGTTTGAAAGTTGGAAAAGGTATATCTTCTTTGAATCATTCTGATTGACATTAGAGGTCATACAATACTTAAAGCTCTAATGCCTGTCTATAACATATAAAGATGCATGCCTTCTTGGATAGGAGCAACATGTCAAGTTGGATTTTCTCTCCGCTCTGTGTATGGTTCTCTTGGCTACTTGGCTCTCCAAGACTTGCTCTCTTTGCAAGATTGGGAAAATTTTTTCTTGATGATTGAATCTAGCCATTTTCCAATAGTGAATACACTTGTTTTATCAAGAGGTTGACGATAGGGGTCAGGAATACCTTCTAATGGTTGGTAGGATCATGAAATCAAACATGATAAGATGTTAGGCCTAGTTTTTGAAATCACAAAATCCTCGATGAGTGGTTCCAAATTTTCATTCTCTTTTGATGAAAACAAGTTGAGGGAAAATTTCTAGGATATGTTGGGTGGTTAACTTGAATATCTTAATGAGTTGCTTGATTTGTTAAGAGTAAGGTTGGGCGAGTGGGGACAATGCCATTAATGAAGAGGTAGTTCTTTCAGTGGGTGCTTGGATACTTGGAAATGGTGGTTCTTTTGTGGCTCAAGCTTGGTGGATTGTCTTCTAATGTATCATCATCAATGGATGGTGGTGAGGCTACTCTTGGTGATTTGTGTGGTGGCTATTTTGCTACATTAGAGGCTTATAGTGTCAAAATAAGGATCCTAAGTGGACATGGTCCATAGGATAACTCGATTGTAGTGTAATAGCAGGCAATAGATGGTATGCTAAGGTGTTGACGAGGTTAAGGGGTTAAGGCATAGCCTACATTAGGATACAAGAGTATGTGGACCAAAGGGATAAAGGATAGGAGATTAGTGTGAATGGAGTTACTAAAAGTTAAATCAGTCCATGGATCTACTTAAAGACATCAACATGCTGCTCAAAGAGGCTATTATCTTGAGTGGTTGAGAGGTTAATTGAGATTTTTCTAACTTCTATACTTACTATAGATAAGGTACTTATGTGTGCACAACATAGTATTAGAGCCACACTATAGCAACAAATCAAGGAGCACATGAGAGGTCTACAACCAATCATGTCACCTACAACCAAGTACAATAGTTTATGATAGTGAGAGATATCATCCTCCCATGACTTATGGCCATGGTAGTGATTGAGGCACAAGCCTTGGAATACTTGGCGATGAGGCTATAAAGGCTTCATTGGCTCCATTTGTTACATGCAAGATGCAACTATTTGCTTAAAGGAAAGACTTCCCAAAAGGTCACCCATCTCAATACTATTGTCAACCAAGCATGCTTAATTGCAAGGTAACTAACCATCAATTTTAGCCTTCTCATTACTCCATACCACAAAGAAAGTTTTCAAATTCCTATTTTGGAGGAGATAAAGAGCTTTTCAAGCATCTCCCAGCTATGAATGGGCATACAACACCTTTGGAGATTTTCTAAATTGTTTCATATTGAGGACATCATGGGTAAGTAGTGATTTTTCTCTCTTAGTTTCAAGTATGACATCTTGTCCTTAACATTGCATTCACAACATGATAAGCCTGCATACATACATGAGGATGAAATCATGAATGATATAGATGATTTAGATACACTTCCACTAATTGATTGGAGGGATGGTCCCTTGTGGCTCGCACAACAACACTAGAGAAAAACATTGCTACTTTGAATGAAAATGTTACAAAGATATTGGACCTTTTAAATGAGATTTTAGAACATCAAGCTTTAGGTATCTTAGGTATGCCTCGTGAAGACAAGTTTGGTCATGGAGCTACTCCATCAATAAGGCTAGCTCAATGTGTTGAGGCCTCTAACTCTCTCAATACAGAAGAGGCTAATCATATGTTTAAGAATATGAAGCCACTCCTATTTCGAGGAGACAAACAAGATTGTACAAGGATGTAGTCAACACTTTTTTGCAAAAGTGGATTTTGTCATGTACGATTTTGTTAGAGCCCTTGAGGCAAGTCTCACAATTGAGGGCTAAGCCTACAAGTGATGGATGAGACTTAATACCACTACTCCTCCTATGACATGGGTAAATTTTGAGGAAATGTTCTAAAAAGAATTTCTCCCATGTGAACGAAAAGGTTGGTAATTAGTCTACCTTGGATAAGCATTAGATGGAGGCTCTCACATTAACCCAGCACATTTGAAGCACATCCCCAAATAGAGAAAGAATTCTAAAACTTGATTGCTTAGATGACTTTCAAAAGGTTTAAGGATTCATTTGAGGATTGGACAATGAGTACAAGGCCATGGTGGAAACTCAAAATCCCAAAATGCTAAAAGAAGCCATGAAGAGTGCACATATTTTTTTATATGTTAGATAGGAAAACATCTACATATGCATTTACATGTTCAAAATTTACATTGGCATTAGGAGGGAAGAGAAAGTTCAATATTGCATCAAAAGATAACAATGCTAAAAAGCCCAAAAGGGCCACACGCCACTCTCAAGTGAAGAGCTTGTGAGAGTAGGTAAGGAGAAGCTATGCTTCAATTGCTTAGGCCCTCATAAATCGAAGGATATTTCACAATTTAAAGGTAACGAGCATGATAATAATAAGAACAAAGAAATAATAGTGCATATGGTGTGGATGCTTCCTTTAGAAGCTTGTTCTTCTAAGTATTCACTTGTATAAGTTAGATTGATGAGCACGAGTGTGGTTTGACTACTTCACCGTGGCAGTCCATGTTTACCTTGCATGACAATTTGCATGCATGGTATGGTTAATGGATGAGGAGTCCATATTCTAGTGGATGACATACCAACTCTCAACTTTCTTAACTATATGCTATTAATTCTAATGCACAAAAGTAGGTATTTTCACTCTTAACATTTGCACGATCCATTTTTCTAAGGAAAGGTGAAATGCATAAATTAAAATTCTTAAGTAATAGTAGACATATTATTGGCTTTCATATACATTTTGATTGAAGAAGGAATTACACATAAATAGGGTGTATTATTGATCGATTTTTAAGGATTCAAGAATGAAAAAGATCAATAAGCCACCCACACATGCACGTCACTAATTTAGAAATAAAAGAGAAAAATCACGATGTTAGAGATCTTATATCAGGTATATGTCAAGCACTAGAAATAATGCATATAAAATTAGTTAAATTCCTTAATCCATATCTTGAATTATTGATGTTCATTAAAGTCTCGTAGATAGCCTAATCTTGTCTACATAAAATCACATCAAAACTATAATTTATTACTCTCGCAGTTGGGAAATGAATCTCAAAGGACAAAAGGATATACTAAATTAATACTTAGAAATATTCTAGAAAATAAAACAAAATGGTTGTACCCATCCAATGACTAAATGTCATGAGGTCTAAAGAGTTTGCAAATTATTATCCAACCCACAAGCTAGGTAGAACCAACAAAAAGTCAGGATGATTCACACATGATAAAGCATGCATGTTAGTAAAAGCATATAATTCTAGCTATTGTTATGTTCTCCATGCCAAACACTCATACCTATGCCATCTCTCACATGCATTGGAGTGAGAAGGATGTATGGAATACACAAGTATGTGATGTTTCATTAGGGGTGGAAGGGTATGACATTGAATTTTCGAGTTATCAAATCAACTAGGGTAGTTGTGGTGTTAGTGTGAGAGTGATTGCATAGTTTAAGTAGGCCATGAGAATGTAGTTATGAGCTAAACGGACAATAATACCAAGTGGGGAGTTTTGAGGTCAGAGAATAACTTAGCATTTTATTTGCCTTAACTAGTCTTTTCATCGCATGCATGGAATGGGGTAAAAGGGCAGTTTCATACTTTTTTTAGCTTTTAGGACAAAGCAAAGCCTACAATTCACAAAGCTCAATACAAAACAATAAATAAGATGAGGAGGCAGAGCTTTGAAAATCAACTAAGTCATAAGAAGATGTTTGAGATTGAAGCTACTAAAAAGTTCATCACTTGGGTTAAGGATTTGAGGGACAACAACTAGCTCTTAAGGAGATGTTTGAGACTAAAGTTGTCAAAAAGTTCATCACTTGGGTCAAGGACTAGAGGGACTAGACAACAACCTTGCAAGAAGGCATCTTCAAATACAACCCACAAATTTAATAGTCTAGTCACTTCTTAAGGATTTGAGAGACCAAATAACAACTATTGAAATATCAATTCCAAATGAAGATCTTGCATGAAGATACTTTTTGATGCAACCTCCAAATTTTAATAGTCTAGTTACTTCACTAATATGCAAGTCAAAGTTCCTCCATGCAACTTTGAGAAATTTTTTCCAATCTTGCAAGAGGAAGAACTACAACAAAAAGTGATGCAACAATTGCAAAGAGAGAATGCCACTTTCTCTACAAATACAAAGAAAGGTAAAGGCAAGGACTTTGATAACCCAATTTTCATTGTCTTCAAAAAATAAGAAGATTATGATGAAAGGCTTCTATTGCAAGAAGATTGGACACATTTAGAGTAGGTCTAGGATGAAAACCATATATGAGAAGAACTGATGGTAAAGTATAATGGACCAACTAAGAAAAAAGTTAAGTAACAATGATCAAATTGATATTGAATTATGGGTTCTATTTTAGAGATTTGTACAAAATTAGTTCACTCATGAAAAGTAGATGATCATTAGATCATTGATAGTGGTGCCACTTAGTACATGACCAATGACAAAGATTGATATTCATCACTATGTCTAGTAGGAGATGATATTCTGGTTATGGTGGGCAAGAATACAAGCTATTTGTAAAACACTTAGGTAATGTTTCCTTTTTGTTGAGTGATGGAGCTATTAAGAAGCTATGAAATGTAATTTATGCACCAAATATAAAGAGGAACTTACTTTTTGTTGTAGCAATCACTAATTGTGACATGAAGATCCACTTTGATAAGGATGATACAAAAATCACAAATGTTGATGGTGTAGTTTTTAGCAAGGCAACTCCAAGTAACAACTTGTATTAGTTCTTAGCTTACATTGTAAGGGTTGGGATAAACACAAGAAAGCTTTTATATGAGAGGTTTGTTCATCTAAGTATTTATATTCTCCAAGAAATATAGTGGTTATAGATTTACCTCTAGTAATAAATTTTCTAGATACATGTGATGCTTGCATGATGGGCAAACAACATCAATAGTCTTTTCCAAAAGAAGCAAGTAAAGCACAAGCTCCTCACTTCTCACTAAAATCTACACTCAATCTCATGGACTAGCAAGAAGAAACCTATGGTTGATCTTTCTTTAATTGAAGTTGAGTATAAAACAACATGTTTTGCTAGATGTGAGACCTTATGGTTAAGAAGGCTTATGGTAGATATGGAAGTAGTGCAAAAGGAGCTACAAAATTGCACGTGACAAGTAGAGTCACATAAAATCACAAGAAACCCTATGTTGCATGCTCACATAAAAAATAGTGAAGTTTAACATCATTTTGTGTGAGAGAGTATTATGCATGGAGGGGTGGATTTGCATTGTTTTCATATTAACAATAATTGTGTAAACATTTTCACCAAACCTCTCAAGAGGAGTACCTTGGAGCAACACCTATATCACCTTTGTACTGCACTAAGGTAGTAGTTCACATTCAGGTTAACAATGAGGGGAGGTATTGGAGATCAATGCTCCACCCCTCATGTAACTATATAAGCAATTCTTGACTCTATTTTTGTGAGGCCTTCATATGAGAAGAAGGCGTTTATGAGCACCAATTTTTTTAGTAGGTTCTTCAATGGTGGTCAAGTGTGAGGCTAGATCACTAGAGACAAACCTTAGAGGCGGTTGGCACATTGTTGTGTGTGCATGTAGAGAGTCACTGCCAAGCTTGGTCCTTATGTGAAGAATTTAAATCATGTCACATTCAAGAATACCATAACTAGGCCCTAGCCATGAACTATATTCATATGCTACATATGGCACAAGGACGCCACAGTTGGAATAAATGAGAGATACAAGAAAATGCGGACAATATGATACATGCCTCATACAATAGTGGCCATGAGGACTCACCCTCAGTGGTGGTGGGAGTGATAACCCTGAGAGCCCCAAGATGTAAATGTTCAAATGAATGGTCAAAGATTGTGTACAATGGCAACCTCTTACCTTCTTTAGAAACCCTAATTCTCTAAGGCTTAATACAAATGCTATCAAAGGATAGGGCTAAAATTTCTCTATCAAAGACCATCCCTACCCAAAGAAGCTTTTTTCTCAAAACTTCAGAATCACAAGAGTAAAAAGATGAGTCGTATAGAATAACTCGATCATAAAGGAATTTTGCTAAATATTATCCATGAAACAATTAAAAAAATCCTCCATAGAAAGAAAGCACCATCATCGTTGCAAATTGTGAGAACCTTGACTTTTGTCCTGAATTGGGCTCATGTAGTAAAAAGTCCATAACTTTGGGTAGGAACCTTTGATGGAGACAAATGAGGTATAAACATGTAGTAGACATCCCAAGGTACTTGGATATCCATGATGTGAAAGCCAAATTTTGATGAGGTTAGAGTAGTTAACTCTACTATAGAAATTTGATACAGAATGATATCTCCCTCTCTATGACTAAAGAATTGTTTACTGCAACACCAGCAACAGGAAACAACAGTAGGAAAAAAGCGAGAAAATAGAAAAATCTGAGAAGCAAGAAAAGGCGTAGGGCAGGCATGGAGAAGGCACCCAGAAGAATAATAAGTCCGAAAAAAATCCAAAAGCATGGGAACAACCGCCAAAAGTCCAAGGCGCAGCTGTAACATGTCCGCTCGTCCACTTATGGGACACGTCTTAGCATCCCACCGAGAAGAGAGTCTAGAAAGCGCCGCTTGGCACTTGCAAGGAATGTCACAGGGTTTGCGATCTAGGTCTTCCCGAGTCTGCCCCGAGCGGAAGTGTCCAGTTGTTCCCACTTAGGACCGACCTGAAATCAGGGTTTCCTTTCTATCAGCAAAGTCTCTAGGGAGTAGCTAGCGTCGAGCTCCAGATGAACCACTTTGCATAGGAACAACAAAGTCAAAGCGAATTTATGCTGCACTTGGTTCATGAATAATGGAAAACAAGAGGGATGCGAAGCCCAACCTCTCTGCCCATAAGGCATAGTCCCATTCCGTTCCCCTAAAACAACATAAATCGGGATCCTAACTCTACTAATGCTAGGTCTTCATAGTCTTGTTATCACGTCTTTTGAGAAAAGTTTCCAACTAACCGGGACCACCCTTCCGTAGGAACTTTTGGGCGGTCATCCCCTTTTCCCTTTTTTACATGGCCGGCCGTATAGGCCCTTTTTCCCATTTCCCACCATTCTAATTTATCCTATTCCCAACTAATGCGTACACTTTGCACAGGAGTGAGCCTGGCGCTCTTTTACAAGGATTCGGGGGCACTTCCATATTTAATGGTGTGCCTTTTACTCTTTTGTTGTCTCGGGGCGACACTAAGACTTTCTGAGGGTCGTGCCCGAACGTTTAAATTTGCAGGGTCTAGGTACCGATCAAGGCGCCTTTTTCTGCTTTTATCCTGCGCCTTTTTTGCTATTTCTTTTTTTTAAAGCCTTTTTTGCTATTTCCTTTTTTTCCATTTTCCGCTCCTCTATGCTGCGGGAAACACGGTAACATTACCCCCTCCTAGCCAAGTGCCAGTCCCATGGCATTGCGATGGGAAGTAGTGGCTAGTTAGGTCGGCTGCTAGGCGGAATAGGTAGGTGGATGGCACTGCTTCCAAGGTGGTTGTGTGAATGACAGGTGATGGAGTTAATGCCGATGACCAGGAGAGATTCCGGCATGCTTTAGGCTCCATGAAGATGCTCGGCATCTTCCACACATTTGTGGCATCCGTTATGTAGCCGGTCGTCCCTCGAGCATTAGAAATGCTTGAAGCAATAAGCAATCCCTTAGGAGGATGGTATAGGAGGGATTTATTCGGGAGAAGCCCCCCCCCCCCCCCCCCCCCCCGAACTCTGTCTTGACAAAGATATGGTTTGTCTTTGCATTGAAAATAGTAGGGAAAAAGAGAGCATACTATTGATGATCTGATTGATGAAGGAGCAGATTATGGATTATGGCAAAATTGAAGTTCCTACGGAAAGCTCTTTTACATGACCGCCCAAAAGTTCCTACGGAAAGCTCCCACAAGTTCCTACTCTGACTTAAGTATAATCTTCTTAAGCCTTCTTAATAATGCTCACAAGCACTAAGCTTTTACCTATCCCTCTTGAAGTCACCAAGGACTTTGACATGGGATTCATGGATCTCATTTCCATTTGGTAAATTACAAACAACGTTGAATTTTCCCAACAACTTCAATGCACGTGATGTAATGCCATACCTTCACTTCAATGCTTACAATTTTGCCATAATCCATATGTTATTTTAAGCCACACATGCGAAGGTACTTTCTATGTATGCAATCTTAACATTATCCTCTATGTAATTATTTACACAATCTATAACCTTCTTGAATGATCTAACTTTATGTGATCATTGTATGAGTCTAGCTACACTTTAATCTTTTCTGCAGATTATTACATGTACCTTAGAATCCATCTTGCGATATGGAGATGCACTTTGTTTCTTTCAATGTCCTTTGAGTGCATTTTAAGTAAGAACTTGTGCAAGGAGCAATGCACTTTATGCAAGAATTTTTGGCAATTTACATTGCAATTTCTAATCGATTCCACCTATTATGATGACATCTTACGACGGAAATTATCTTGCTTGTTACATACATCACAACTATGTTCATACCTAGGAAATTATCAAACACGCAATTGATGTGATACTCTATGATTTAATAATAGAGCAACCTGGGTTTGGAGTGATGCCGTGATTCCCGTGGTATTGATGCCTGATGAACCGTTCGCGGTTGCGGTGCCACCTTGATTCGAATCTCCATCCACACTTACAGGGTTTTCAGCCATCTTTGTGGAACTACACTTTGGGGTCATACTCGAAGGCGCATGTACGAGTGATAGAGTTCTCGCTGCCTTTCCTTGAGTGGAGGAAGAGATAACGAAGGGGAGGGGTGTATTTTTAGAAATCCTTCTTCTTCTTCTTCTCTTCTTCTCCTCTCTCTCTCTCTCTCTTCTTATTCTTCTTTTCTTCTCCTTCTCTCTCTCCCTCTTATTCTTTTTCTCTCTTCTTCTTCTTCTTCTTCTTCTTCTCCTCTCTCTCTCTCTTCTTCTTCTTCTTCTTCCTCTTCTTCTCTTCTTCTTCTTCTTCTTCTTCTTCTTCTTCTTCTTCTTCTTCTATCTCTCCCTACTTCTTCTTCATGGCCAGGGGGGGCGGCACCTGCTGCTGGAGACCACGAAGGGGTTGGAGGGGCGCTGCTGACGACAAGGGAGGAGGGGCTACTGAAGGCGACGACCACCAGGGGGGAGGGGGGGACTTCCTTATAAGGTGGGGGGAGGTGGTAAGGGGGGGAGACGGCTGTTCAAAGCTGCCACCCTCCACCTGGGGGGGCTGCATGCCCCCCCTTCACTTCCTTTACTCCCTCTCTCTTTCTCTCTCTCTCTCTCTCTTCCTGCCATGTAGTCGACAGGGGGAGAGAGAGGGAGAGTTAAACAAATTTGATTTAAAATTAAAAATGTTTAGGGGGGGTTCTCATGGGGAAAGGCACGGGGATATTACAGCAGCCGTAGAAGTCTTGAGGAGTTAAAAGCAAGAAAGCGTACCTTTAAATGCAAAGACACTCTCAAATCCTTGTAAAAGAGCTCCAAGCTCCCTCCTGTGCAAATTGTAAACTTAAAAGAGTGGTAGGACTAGCTAGGAAGTGAAAGAATGGAGAAAAATGGCCTAGGCCATGGCCAGCCATGTAAAAATTGAGGATGGCTGCCCGTGGAAAGTAAGGCATGTATATAAACTTGAAAAGTGAATGAGAAGCTCATTCTTGTGTATGGCAAAAAGCTTCTTCTTCTTCTTCTCTTCTTCTTGCCCTCTTACTTGTGCTTGAGAGAGGGAGTGAGTGAGTGTGAGGGAGTGAGTGTGTGAGAGTGAGGGACCGAGGAGAGGAAGCTCCGCATCTCCTCTCTTCATCTTCTTCTCTTCTCTACTCTTCTCTTGTCTCGTGCGGCTATGGAGGATGGAGCTTGTTGGAGAGGGATTGAGGTTGCTTGAGCTTGCCTCAAGGATCGTGGAGCTAGCCGCGTACACGGGAGAGGAGGGTACTCGATCGGGCATCAAGGTAAGCTCACTACACCCCATAGGTAGGGAGGGCGCGTTGACTATGTGAGAGGTAGCCATGGCCACTCGGCTTGAAATGCTTGACCAATAAGCAGTCCGTAGGTCTCGGGGATTGAGCTTGTAGCTCCCTTCATTTTGGTTCCAATGTCGGGACTGATGGAATCGAGCCTTGAGCGCCACACACTTTGAATCGAGCATAGAGGTAGGGTTTTCAGCCTGAATCAGTACTTGAGATAGATAGGAGATTTAGGTGGTTTGATCTTCAGAACAAGTAAGTATTTTGGTTTGTTGTTGAGTAGGCAAGTAGTTAAATCAACCTCAGCTATTTTTGATTTTTGTTGCGCTTGGATAGGATTAGGACCAAGGAAATAGGGAAAACACAAGGGTTTTTTGCTGCTGAAAACAAGCTGAAAACTGGGAGAAAGGGGCATAAAATCTAAATCTTGAGTAGATGGGTGCAAGAGGGGCAACCATAAGGTTGAAGGAGACTTAAGTAGGGCAACAAGAGGCTCAAAAGGTCAGGGGAGGACTCATTTTGTAGTCAGACATTGAGAGAGAGAGAGCTTGAGAGACAGAGTGTGAGTATAGGTACAGAAGGGGTTTGATCCAGTCGTTTCGCTATCGCCCAGCCATTCCAGGTATTCCTTGACATTCTCTGAGTTATGCTTGTTTGATCTAGAAAGTTGGAGCTTGTATCAGGACCCCCACGCGTAGCATTCGTCACTCGCGTCCTCGCAACTGTGCCACGACAAACGCAGTCGGATATCAAACTGCAGTGTCTGATTCCTAGAATCGGACACTTAGCCTGTTCTGACTCTCGGAGATGGACCGTCCGACTCTACCAATCAGACACACCATCTTAGACTCGGACCACTCGGTTGGATCGGACCAACTATGCGATCGGACCATCTGACTCTGCCAGTCAGACCCTGCCACATGGTAGTAGGATCCATTTTTAGACTCGGACCCATCCGTCCGATCGGACCGCCGTCAGATAGTCGGACCAAGACTAGGATCGGACCACCCGGTCCGATCGGGCAGTCCAGCTTGGATAGTTGGACCAAGACTAGGATTGTACTACCCAGTTCTATCGGATAGTCTGACATGGACAGTCAAACCACCCAGAATCGGATGGGTCCAATTCTGGGAATCGGACCACTAAGTCAGAACATTTTAAATTGGTAAGTGAGCCACCTCCTTAGGCTAAGGCCATTCTGAACACATCCCCAAACATCCCTGAGTACCCCTGACACGGCTCTCAAAAGGCAGAAATTGGAGAAACCACACTTGGGCAGCCTAGAGTGAACCTCTAGTAGCAGGCCATAGAACAGATGAGACCTAAAGCTGAAACTAACCCTCAGATTCCAATCCGGCCTTGACGAGGTGTAGAGTGTGTATCATAGACCCTAGACAATATGAGAGGACAGCCCAGGAAATGCGCTTAGAGCCATATTAGGCTACGAACAAAAGGGGAAAAAGCGGGAACTACATTGTTCATTTTGCATTCGCACCCCATGCTAATTTCATCATTTAAAGTGCACTAAAAGGGAGAAAGACTGATTTGGCACTGTGCACTGGAAAGCACTAAGCACAAGTGTGAGTAAAATTGACAGTTGCTTTCAATAACAAGAAACTCATATAGAATCATAATAATTCAAAGAATCCACTAGTAGGAGCAGACCCTGAGACATAGCTGGGTGCCACAGAGCCCCGTTAATAGGACCCTGAAGACCCCAAAGAGTTCGAAGATGACAGGATTGAGGGAAAGTCGCTACTCGAGCTGATTGGATTGATCAACAACCTGGTGGAGCAAGAGGTTGCAGAAATGTCAGGAGTAGACGCGAACCGAGAGGATGACCAGCTGAACTTGGGCGACTTCCCAATCGAATTGCAGCGTATGGTCGACCAATATGACCGGTTAACAAGGACCGTGATCCACGACAGACTAATCGAGGAAGTAGTTACGAGCCTTGAGGAAGAGAGGAAGGCAGCTACTACTAGGAAAGCGCTGCAGAGCATCACGGCGTATAACCGTGAGCAAAGGACGAGGAAATTGCAGCAAGACTTAGAGGTGCATGAGACACAACACATTCTAGCTTTAGATGGTAAGGCCACGAGAGAGGGAGAGGGAGCTAGAGGCAGACCTGACGCTGAGTGAGCTTGTCACCTAGCGGCTCATAGACAACATAGCTACAGAATAGAGTACAACTGCGCTAGCCACCACTTTGCTCACAGGCTTAGGAGTCATGCAGGGCACGAGGAGCCACAACAAGATCCCTGTAGTGGCCAACCAGCGGGACAAGTACCAACCCAGCAACGACCCCTATAGCTTCGTGGAGCAGTTCGAGTAGGTTTGTGAAGCCAACGGTCTCACGGACCTCACCCAACGCTCACAGGCTTTTCGGCTTTGCTTGGGTGATAAGGGAAGGATTTGGTACACTAGCCTAGATACAGTAGAGCGAACGAACTTCAATCCCCTCAAGGATCTCTTCATCAAGAGATTTTTAGAGATAGGGTATTCGGACAACCTCATAATTCGACTGATGAATGTCAGTTAGAAGGACAAAGAGGACATTAGAGACTACATCACTCATGTATCTAGCCTGTTTAAGAGAATCCCTACCAAGGAACGACCAAACGAGAGAGCGGTCTCTACCATTTTTATAAACAGAATCCGCAGCGAGGAACTTTACAATGCACTGGCAAGCAACTCGAGTTTGCAGAGAGATGTGCTCACTAGGGTTTTCGATGAGGCAATAAGGGTAGATGACTAACCTAGGGAGAGAAGCGCTAGAAGCTCGAATCGAGATGGCTCTAGCCAAAGAACCATCGAGAAAGCCACAACCTATAGCGAGAGATCAGTCCCCCTGATGTGCAGGATAAGGGTAAGAGCACGGCACAAGACCAAGAGCTAGCCGAAGTTAGGATAGAGCTAGCACGATTGCAGGAGTTGGTAAAGAGACCCACTAGACCACATGTTCAGTGTGTGCAATGTGGAGGCAACCACATCCTTGCCAAGTGCCAGGATCCAAGATCTAGGTCTTGTGCAAATTGCGGAAGGTTTGGCCACGACGCAATGTATTGTCGATTGCCAAGAAGGCTTCCTTACACACAGTAGTACAACTCACCATACTAAGGGAATAGGATGCCTAACTTCTTCGGAAGAGGAGCCCCATTGGCCCTTCTAGCACCTAATGATGCAAAACCAGCCATTCCTAGATTAGAGATCAATCCCATGGGCATACCCAAACCACTTGGACCCTTCGTGACACATCCACTGAGTGATGCTCCCATCCACTATGTGGAAGAGCCCAATGACGAGGAGTCATATGTGAACCCTTACATCTCGTATGATGAAGAGGGTAATCCAGTCCTCATGGACTATCGATCAGTGCCAGTGATGGCGTTAGGAAGGGGAAGAGGCATAGGTTTTTCAAGGCCAACCCAAGACCTAGTCATGTGCTGGACTTGTGGTCACCCTGGTCACATATCGACACGATGCCCAGAAAAAGAGCAAACTAATAGGGAGAGAGTTGATCTCAAGTGTACCAAGTGTGGCACATCTCTTCAAGGAATGCTCTAGACAAAAGCCGTCCTCAAGCTCAGGCAATGTACCATCAGTACCTTTGGGGCTGTTTGATGTTGAGACATTCAATAGCAAGGATACACCCATCCCGTTGCATGTCATGACACGTGCACAAATGCGGCAGGCCGGCATATCACTACTTGGGCCTAGCAACCTAGACGTTGCCTCAATAGGAAAGAAGAGTCATAGGTAGAGAAAGAAGAAAACCGACGCTAAGATCACTCTCAAAACTGACAGAGAGACGACGCTAGTGAGTGGTAGGAAGGTAACTGATGCTGAGGCTGAAACCACTGCTTCGAAAATAGCAGAGAAAGGGAGTGGGTAAAGGAAGCCCAAAAGAACCTGAAGTATGTTGATGCCATCATAGAAGACAGAATTGAGGACTTCTCTAGTGTGAGCACCTCAGTCTCACCCTCTCGACCAAGGTTAAGAGATGTGCCTATGCCACAGGCAGCACCACCCAGGAGAAGCTTAGGAGCCACGGGCCAGCAAAACACCCAAAGCCAATGGCCTAGAGATGTGGGAATCGAGGAGAGACAAATGATGAGTAACCTCCTCATGACATTAGTAACCACCCCAATAACCCTGAGTCTAGGAGACCTGCTTAGGGAGCATCCGACGCTTTCACTGGAAGTGAAGTACTGGGTGGAGGAACCAACTGAGCAGATTGCTGCTGACCTACATGAGCATGATAGGGTCACACAGATACCGAGCTTGACGCTGCACTCAATGCCTAAATCTCTGCATGTAAATGATTTTTGGGAGGGCACCAAGATGCATGCTATGCTACCTATCTTGGCCCTAGGAGACATGACGCGGAAAGGAATCGTAGACACGGGCGCAAGGGTTAGTGTCTTGAGCCACACAGTCTTGCAGGCCTGGGGAAACCCTCCCATCAAGACTGCTAGGTTCAATGTCACACTAGCAAATGGAATGAAGGTAAGGCCATTCGGAGTTTTAAAGAATTGGCCAGTGAAGATTGTGTGTCCAGCTCTTTGTATACTTCATTGTTATGAAGGGAGTGGACTACGACATCCTACTAGGCCGACCCTGGATGAGGAATGCATGAGTCATCGAGGACTGGGGCAATAGTCTAATCTTCTTAGGGAATTGGAAGGAAGCAGTAAGGGTGGAGATGGATACCTGGAAGACAACACCTGTTGATCTAGATGCCATCTCAGCCACATTGAGGGGTGACACGCAACCAACCACATCGTATGGGCCGTTGACCAAGTATATCCCCTGCCCTGAGGATGAGTGAGATTGGATGCATGTTCTTGCAACCATCAATCTCTCATTCTCAGATGATGAGGAGGAGGAGTATTAGCAAGCCGCACAAGCCATGTGCATGCCAGATGAGGAACACTTAGTACCACTCTGCATGATGGCAAGGAGTGCGTGTGGTCGGCCCAAACCTGTCATTTTCCATGTCCCAAATAATAAGCTAGAACTCCAGGAGACCCTAGAGTATTTGACACGCAAATTGGAGGGCAATCCTTCCGCTAATCTCTTGCCCCTTAGAGACCTCCTAGGTGAGCACAAGTGGAAGTGGACCAAAGTTCACGACTTGAACTTGCTATACAATTGGGCTTTAGTCATCACTCACGAGAAAGAGGCTAAAAAGGAGGACCCATGAGATGACAAGGAGTCAGGGAGTGATGGTTCTGACAATGAATATGAGGATTGTTCCTCCATCAGTGAGGAGAGTGAGGAGGAAATGGATACCATGGAGTACGATACTAATGGAAGGGTGATAGAGCAGATAAGAGCAGACTCCACGCCCCGAGAAAGGAATGCATATGAGATCAAGAGAGGAGTTATGAGATTGGATTGCGATCGCTCTTGGTTGGAACACATAGGGGTAGTGGATTATGAGCAGGATGGAATTGCCCCCAACCACCAGTGGTACTGGTGTTTAGGACAGATGCACCTACTGAACTACGACCACCCGGGGAGACTCCTTCCTCCAGTGAGGGCTATGAGTTCAAATCGGAGTTTGAAATTAGTATCGAGAGCGACCCTGAAATACCCATGCCATCCAAAACCAAAGGCACCAAGGGGGACTTGCCAGTCCACCTAAGGTGCAATCGGCTAAAGGGGGAAAGAAAGAAATGAACAAAAGAGTCAGATGCAGAATGCCAGAAGAAATCGCAGGACCTACCCAAACCCTTCACTAAGTTCAAGAAGGGTGACAAAGTGGTGGTCCTACTAGGAGCAAAGAGGCAAGGCCAGACCAACGAGCCTATTGAAGGACCCGCCAAGGTCAAGGAAGTCAACCTGGCAGGGGAAGGTGAGAAGCCTCGACCTGTATTCATAGTAGACGACTTGACCAAGGATGAGGAGGCTAGCCTTGTTGCTCTCCTACGAGAGTATGTGGACGTGTTTGCCTAATCTCTTGATGAACTTAAGGGAGTCGACCCCAGGGTTGTGACCCACAACATCCCTATGTTCCCTGGCACTGTCCCTGTAAAAAAACTGCCTTATCCCATGAATCCAAAGCATGCCCATGCAATAAAAGAGGAGATTGATAAACTCATGAGAGAAGGATTCATCTACGAAATAGAGCACACGGACTGTGTATCACTGATAGTGATCATTATGAAGAAAAACGGAAAGATTCGAGTGTGCGTCAACTACAAGAAAGTCAATGCCGCTATGAAGAGAGATAACTACCCATTGCCATACACCGAGTGCATGCTTGAGAGGGTGGAAGGTAAAGAAGCCTACAGTTTTTTGGATGGCTTCTCGGGCTACAATCAAGTGCGAGTACACCCCGACACAGGCACAAGACTACCTTCGCTAACAATTTGGGGGGAGGGGGGTATTCGCCTACATCATTATGCCCTTTGGGCTAATGAACGTGCCCGCAACCTTCCAATGCCTGATGTGCATGATCTTAAAGACATGCTCAGACGTGAGCTAGAGATGTTTGTGGATGATCTATGCGTACATTCTAGCTGGGCAGAACACTTAGAGAAACTACGGGCTGTCTTTGAGCGGTGTCGACTTTATAATCTCTCGTTGAATCCCCTAAAGTGCCAATTTTGGGTGAAACATGGATGCATCCTAGGGCACGTGGTGTCCAAGAACGGCATCGCCACTGATTTCTCAAAGATCAGGGTTGTTGTCAACTTGCCACCACCCAACAATTATAAGGGTGTTCAGTGCTTCTTAGGTCACACAGGGTACTATCGGCGCTTTGTACTAAATTATGCACTAATCGCAAGAACGTTGTACAAGCTGCTAATTGTATTCGAGTGGATCGAAGAATGCCAATGTGCTTACGAAGAATTGAAAAAGGCTTTTACCACCGCACCCATCTTACGAGCCCCATATTGGACCGGAACGTTCCATGTGCATATAGATGCATCTAAGTTTGCCATTGGAGCTATTCTATGCCAACCTGGTGAACACAACCTTGATTACCCAGTGAGCTTTGCTAGCAGGTAGCTCACTAACATGGAGATGAACTATTCCACTATGGGGGCTAGCCATGGTGTTTGCCATTAAGAAATTTAGACATTATCTTTTGGCCTCACCCTTCACCTTTATTGTTGACCATCAAGCATTGCTCTATCTAGTGAACAAGCCTTGCACTACAGGACGCATTACACAATGGTTATTGCTTATTCTAGAGTTTTACTTCTCTGTGGTTGTACGCAAAGGGAAATATCATTACATGGCAGATCACATGTCCCGCATACCCACAGGTGAAGCCGCTGGACAAGGCATAACGGACGACCTTCCAAATGCACATCTCTTTGGCCTGTCTAGTGACAATGAATTATTCAAGGATGATTTAACACCATACTAGGTTGATGATGTCGTCCACATGCTCAAACACGGTCTACCTGAGAGACCTATCGAGAAGGCGAAGCTTAGGAGGCTTATTGTGAAGATCCAACCCTATCAGCTGATTGTCGGCCAACTCTATAGGTTAGGGCAAGACGGGTTGCTATGCATGTGTGTGTGTGAACATGAGATATACAAAACGTTGAGAAAGGCATATGCCGGAATTGTTGTGGGGGCATTTCAGTGGAGACACGACAGCCCATAAGGTGCTGCAGTCTCAATTGTGGTGGCCCACGCTATTCCGTGGTGCAGCTAGATTTGCCAAGCACTATGATGAGTGCCAAAGGACCAAGGTCCCCACATGAAAGGAAAAAATCGAATTGACCCATGTAATAGCATGACAACCTTTTGAGAAATGGGGCATTGACTTCATCGGACCCATTAGTCCTGTGGCCTAGTATTCATAGGCTCGGTATATCATCGTAGCAACTGACTATTTGACGAAATGGGCTGAAGCAAGAGCCACAAGGAAGAACGATGATGCAAGGACCATAACGAAGTTCTTATGGGAGCAGGTCATCTTGAGATTTGGTTGCCCTATTGAGAGAGTGAGCGACTAGGGCACCCACTTCATCAATGAGGTGATTGCCCACCTGCTCTCAACCTTCTTGATCATCCATAGGAAGTCTTGACCGTACTATCCCAAAGCCAATGGCCAAGCAAAATCAACGAATAAGATCCTAGTCAACGTGTTCACAAAGGTGGTTTACACTTCTCGGAGTGACTAGAATAACAAGCTCATGGCAGCTTTATGGGCCTATCGAACAGCCTATAAAATGGTCGTGGGACAAAAGCCCTTCAAGCGGACATACAGAACCGAGCCTATCCTGCCTTTAGAATTTTTTTTTCCCTAGCTTGAGGATAGCGGTGCAGGAGCATTGGGAAGGGAAAGAGGCTTGGACGAATCGTCTTATCGAGTTCATTTGTAAGCACTCGCTAGCAACACAACAGTCATGCATGTTTCCTTGACTTGATACTAAGATTAACTAAACTACTGTCAGTAAGATGTAGTGAAATTTCTTGTGAAACAATAACGTATCATGTGCACTTATCATGTTAGGGCTTTTTCCCTTAACATGGCATTGAAACGATGCTATACACAATTAGCAGCATGATTTTATCACATTTACACACATAGGGCTAAGCTATTCTTCTCTGGCTAATTTTAGATGCACATGGGGCAAAGTTGTTCACCTTTGGCTAATCTTTTGTACTTGTTAATTCATAGCTATACATCTTTTTGTCCATGCCAATGTTGGTTTTGCAATAGTAGAGTGCAATGTGTTAGTTACACCACCATGTAAGCTTTGTATGTGTGAATGGCTCCTAAGGTTAGAATTTTTACATGAAAATAGTGAATGACAATGTGATAGGCCCCTTATCTTCCCCATGAAATAATGGTGGTTTTGACATTTGGCTCTTGTGAGTATCTTTTTTGATGATCTAGATGAATGTTAGATTCTTTGCTTGTCACACTTGTTTGGTAACTTTTTCAAGGTTGCATGGAACACTTAATGATCTTCTCTTTCTACTTTTGATGGTTTCTTCCTTTTCTTCAACAGGTATGAGAAATCTTAGTAAAGAGACTAGATGCCAAAGAATAAAATAGCTACACACACCAACTCTAAAGGCATCCCATGAAAGTGTGACATGTCAATGGAAGCATGAATTCAATATAGATTTATAAAAGGAACAGTTGGTTGCTTCAATGTAAGTATACAAAGACCATACATCTAATGTCTAAATCAAGTAGTTGCACAAGTGAGGATGCACCAATCTTTAAATTGTGCATTGTGATATTTTTTAGCAAGCCCAAAGCCATATAATCATGAACCTCACCTTATCTATGAGGAAAAAGTTAGCTAGAAAGATATGGGTATCCACTTCTCTTTTTCATTTGAGCCCATCAAATCTTTCACGTGGCAACTTGCCTTTGGAGAAGCACAAAATAAAGAGGTCACTTACATAAGAAAAGATGGATAGGACAAAAGAAGAAGCCATTCCTAACTAAAAGGAAGAGGCCTTCTTGTAGACTTTTGTTCACTTGGGATGCTTATAAGCTTTTGTACACATTACAAAAAGAAAAAAAAGAAACTAGTGATGCTCGAGATTTGACCTATTTGATAAAGCCCCCCCCTACAAGGTACGGTTTTAATGTTTCTCAAAAAGGTATCAAATGAACTCCTCCTTAAAATGTCCCTTTTCAAAGTCTTTTTGTTTTTTAACCAAGTGTGCTTTCCTTGTGCAAAGAGGGGTTTGACTTTTACAACATTTCATACTAAGGGTTGATTTTCACAATTCTCAACTTGAGAATGGGTAAGATATTTTATAATGAAGCAAATAGGAGAGTAAAAGTTCTTGTAACAATAGCTAGTGAAAATCATGGAAAATAATGATTTTGATGTGCATTTATTCTATGAAAAAGTCTATTTTGGCATGTATGTGTGTCATGAGATGGGTCTCTTGCCATGCATTATTTGTATCTTTGAGTTTTTGTGCATATGTATTTTGTAGTCACTTGTGAGGTATGTGGATTGGCATGTGTCGTGTATTCGACGTATACATGTCATGATACTTGTCTTGTGATGGGTGTGTCTGTGTGTGTGTACGGCTGAAATGTGCTTGTCAAGTAGGCATTCAGTTGTGAAGTTGATAAGTGTGTCTTTTGACAAGTATGCCACAATTGACTTGGCATTGTATTGTAAACTCGGCATAGATGTGTCATTTTGATTGTGACACCCTCCCTTCCCCCTTGGGTATGGATGGGCACTTGGTCGTGAATTTGGCTAGTAGTGTCATGATGGGCTATAAATGAATAAATACGTGATGGGAATTTGGTTGTGTTTTCGGCTACGTAATGTCCTAACATGCTAGTTGTTTGGCGTTGCTTGATGGGGTGGGCATTTAGGTCGTACACTCGACCATAAAGTGTCCTCACATGTGTAGATCTTTAAAACTCTAGCAATCTTTTTGTGTATTTATGCTTTCATGAGAAAACAACTTGATGCAATCTATGTTGCATCTTCATTGTTCAATGTCTAAAAGATATCATGCAATTTTAACTCAATTGAAGTCTATATACAACACTAGTATTACCCAAGATTGATATCATGTAATTTCATTTTTAATCAAGGATTGTATATCAAATGTTTATATTCAAGTGATGCAATCTAACTTACAATTGGGAGGCAAGGTCTTGGGTGCCATGCTTATACAATTTTTTTTCTTTGTCACAGACTGGGGGGAATTGGCCTTGTCGAGATGGCTCATACTGTTGCCAAAACACTCCGCATTTTCTTGATAGAGGCCATATCGTCTAGTATAGAAGAGTAAATATCATTCATTAATAGCAACGATGTTGCCTTTGTCAACTTTTACAATCGAGCATGTATAGCTATGTGTGCCTTGTTGGAGCAACAAGGGCTTTCGCACTTAGTTACTCATGCAATCATGGATCCTGAGAAGAACTTGCATCTTTGTTGCGCATTGCTTAGAAACGCACCTAAGATGCTTGAAGATCTTAGGGAGTTAGCACCGTCATGCCTTGTGGAACACAAAGTGGAGAGAGGAGGTGGCACGCTCAAAGCAGGCGAAGGACTTGTCTCTTGCCTCCCCTCTGCCAAAGTGTTTTAAGACTACAATAGGTGTAAGTCCTAGTCTTGATTCCACAAGACAATAAGATGATCCATCGGGGGTAAGAACTATGTGGCAGACATTGAGGAATCACCAATGTGCGCCAACAATTGGCATTCCTTTTGATGCAATCAAGCTAGGCAAAGACATCAGTGAAGGCTCCTTGGAGCAGTGTGTGGAAGCCATAATAGATAATATCAGTTATTTTCCTTCAGATTTGAAATTTTGTGCAAAATGTACAAAGGCTCTAATAATTTCAAGTTACAACAGTTTCAAGTGGGGTGCGGGACGCAAAAGGTCAATGCATTGATTGTGCAATGCATTGCCTTCACTTTTGATCCCCCTTGGTTTACGGTCTTCCCCTTATTCAATGGTGATACATTGAATTGAATAATGTATTGATGTGGGGTCCTTTCAAGGAATGTAGATATAGAAGAACAATTGAGTGCTTGTGCAAGCCATCAGTGGGATTCAGTCCTAAACCTGACAAGGTGCCCAATGTGGAGGAGAAAGTGAGGGTTACGGGTGTTATCAATAATATGCCGAACATTATTCATGCACTAGTGGATGGGATGAAGGCCATGCATAGTGCTTACATCACCCATTTAGACTTGCATGCTAAGAACATGGTACTAGACTTTACCAAACATAACATCCCTAGGGTTGGCATCATAGACTGGGGTCTAATGCTCATTTCTGGAATGACAAGATCAACAATCAACTATGGTGGTCCAAATGATCCCATGCACCTCATAGATGAGCATCTACGGAAAGGAGAGTTGGAAAGGAGAAGAAGACATTGGATTGCACATGAGATCTATGACCCATTGTGCCAGTCTGCTTATAGCTAGGAGTTAGACATGTATGCAATTGGCTAGCTCATCATCTATCTTGTTCAGTTTTGGCACCTAGACCAAAACTTGTGGTTGTGTAGGAAGCCAAGGGATGCCCAAGATGAAGTGATTATGCATCTGATAGAGTTAAAGGCAAGTGATCACATGGTGGTAGATGATAGGGCTGTAGGTATATCCTTTGCGGACCTTGACAACTTTTTGAGGGTAGAGTGTGGGATTGATCCTGCAAAGGCACAGAGATCCCTTGTAGAGCTTGGTCCTATCTTAGCCCACCCCTTTTGAGTAACCTGAATCTTACAATTTCTACTTGTAATTTGTAAAACAATCTATTAGCTTTTAGAGTTTCCATGACTTGTGAATCTAAACATATCTTGAAAAGATTGGGAACTTTGTAAAACTCTATACTCCATATGGAACAGGACTTGTAATTTGTGTCTATAGATAAAGTTTGTTAAGTACTTTTAATTTTTTAGAGTAATTATTCCAAGATTTCATGTCTATGTCTCATTCATGATTTGTTTTGTATGATTGATAGTTTTTTCAAGTTTTGAAATTCACTATTTGCATTGTGTCATGTTTTATATCATGGTGAAGTTTTATATCTATAAATTGTTTCTAGTTAGCAAATGTAAAACACTGGTGAGTATTCTAATGCATATAGGAGGTTTACGAGTGTGAACAATCATATCTTGATATTTACATCATAGACCACAATGCTTATCATAATGCACTTAATAAAGGTAACACTTAGAAAATTTCATAGTCACTAGAACCATTGAGAGATTTTTATGAACCTTTGATAGCTACTTTGCGATTAATTCCATGATAAACTTGGATATCGAATTATTAACCATATCACATTTTATCTCCACTGAACTAGTGTCATTAAAGTATATGAAAAAACCATTGTTGATGGGCAAGAAGTAAGTCAAGTAAGATGGAAGTCTATCTTGTCACAATTTCCTATTGATAAATTTCCACAATCGCATTGGTCATGCAGTAGTGGATGGGATTTGGCAGAGGCGTTAGATGAGGTTATCAAGCAAGATATGTGTAATGTTGTAGGCTCATTGTGTGAGCATAATATGCATACCATGATGGGCTCAATGTGAATAGAAATCACCATTAAACATGTTTGTCTTTGAGAAACTTTGAGAAATAGTTGTAATGATTCTTTGAAAATATAGTTTAGGCTTGATCCCTTAATGCTAGTCTTCCACTCCTTATATATCAATGATGAGTGCCACATCCCCATGTATTGTATTTTCATGCATTCAACATTATACTACTCCAAGGTGCCAAAGCTTTTGAAGTTCACATTATATTCCTTATATCAACCTTTCATGAATTATTTTGCCAAATGAACATGCTTTTGAATACTCATGCAAAGTGTCTAGAGAATATAAGTGTAGTGCACTGAGTAACACCGTAAAGGAAAGTTTAAAAAAAGCAAAGAAATGTGCATATCTTCTTGAAAGACGGGGGAATGACACCTTCCCCCATAATTATGAAACAATGAAGAGAGCTATGTCAACTCTTCGATATGTTGCGTGTACATCACGTCTATATGTTTTTTGAATGTTACGACTATGCTTTTACGAAGTAATAAGTTAATTCTTAATCAAAAAAATTGAAAGCTACCATATCTCAAGCTTTGGCCAAATAACTTTTTGGTTTTTGGTTTTAGATTTTGCAAGGTACTCTTCATCAACATAACATTGCAGGCTATACAGGCTATACGACAAGTTTCCAGCCAAATTTGACTAGTTTCAAAACTTTTGAGTGTTGTTTATCTAATGCATGGTGTGAGTATTCACCTCATGTGAGTGTTGTTCAAGTCTTGGATTATCCATGACTTTAAAAATTGTGAGTTTTAAGTAGGCTTGTCATTTCTTAAACTCGAGTGAAAATTTCAATAACCCTAAACAAAATTCTTAGTTTTTCGACGCCCACAAAGTGAATATGTTACCTTCACTTGATTTTAAGTGATCTATAGACTACTCAACACTTTTAAAACATGCACTTTAGTTTAACATCTATTTTTTATTAACAAAAAGGAAAATCACACTCTTCTAAAATATTAAAAGACAAAGACTTGAACAAACAACACACACAATCCCACGACCTAAAGCGATGCACGTTTTCTGTTCTCTCGGAATTGCTTTTGCTCTGGTAAGCCCATAAGACAGTGCCACATGGGGCTTTGGAGCATGTGACACGCGTCGACAGGCAAGGGCGACACGTGTGGAAAACTATGCGAGGATTCTTTCGAATACCCGATCAATACAGGGATGGGAAACGGCCTTCTTTCTTTTGTCGTCGCTGCAACTCTAAACATCTCTCTCTCTCTCTCTCTCTGTGTCTATCTGCGTTTTTCTTTGTCTGTGTGTGTGTGAGAGAGATACATATATATATTTGTTCGGCCTGTCCATCCTCTCCACTCTGGCGCACCATACCCTCCCCCCCCTCCACGTGGAGAAGCAGACCCCCGAGGCTCCTCCCTCCCCCGTAGTCCCTCCCATGGCCGCAGCTCCCCCAGCGCCCTGCGTACCCCTTGCCGAAGGCCAGCGCAAGTCATCCATCGAAACCGAACCACGAACCCTGTATGAAGATCAGTTGGCTGAGGCTCAGGTATAGTGCACCGTTTCTGCGAAATGTCAGATCTGTTAAACTTGCTAGACATAACACCCCTCCTGACGTGTGGCATTTAAGCCGTCGACACATTCCCCAGTAACGAATTGAGTACTGCTGATATGATAATTACCAATGGGGACTACCTGTCGGGCAGGTGTTGATGGTGTGGCATTGGTTAATACCTAGGGGAAGTGGCAATGTTGGGCATTGTTACAGGCCTTTGCTCCGCTCATGCTAGTGCACTATCTTCGCAGAAGGTCTCAGCCACTTCACGTCTTTGTCTTTAAACGGTTAAAGCATGCACATTCTTTCTCCTCTTGCTTGAAGCTGACTGATTTCTATTCCACTTCATGTATGCATTTAAAGAGGTGTTTGTAGGCTTGTGTATTATAGTCAGAATCAGAGGCAGGTTGAATATCTAGCATTGCAAATTGGTGCATGTACGTTCTTTTTTCTGTTTCACTTTTTCTGCATTGTGGATGTGTGGCATTGCATTCTTTTCTTTCTTACTTCAATGGACAAACCAGGGCATGAATAACGAGGAGCTTATCAATTATATACGGAACTAAGGGATTGGTATAACAAAGACCATTTTGGACACCATAGCATTTTCTCTCACCCACGTCAGCGGAATTCATGACTGTAATGAGAGGCACGAGACACAGTGGTGCAGGTGAGAACGATGGATAATGAAGGTGATGGGTGGTTAATAGAGGGTGGCTAGCTATGCCCTTCCCTAGTAAGTGTTCCTCAAGTAGCTCATAGCCGCTTGTTCAAAGTGAGATTCCTTGTACACCCCTCTTTCAAAGAGGACTATATCTTTGTGTGTCCTCAAATAGGGCGTATAAGTAGAGTGAAATTATTGCTAGGTCTTCCGCCAATAGATTGAGGCTTGCAGCCAAGTGCGTTTCCCTTTCATTAAATGATACAATAAGGAGCGAGGAGAAAGGAGGCATGAGTTTTATGGTTCAAGAAACATCTCCTAGTCGAGCACCCTTGCTTGTCTAGATTAACATTTTCAAGAAAACCATATGATTAGTAGAAGTGTTTGACAAAGACGTCAGTCAATTTGTGACTTTTCATGGTTGTCCTAGTTGGAACCCGTCTTAGCCCATTAGTGCCCCATGAGTCATGACCGACATTGCGTCGTAACTTGGATTCAGTATGTGGAAATCCTACTACAGAATCCATGGATTTGTAAAGCACGTAAAAGCCCTAGGGGTTTGTTGATGCAATTCTACTTTGTTAAGTTGGCTCTATAGGAAGTTTACCACATAGTTTCCACAGTGCTTTTCATTGGCAACCAATGGAATTATTAGCTAACCAAGCACAAAGATTGATGCATGCCAAGGTGTCCAATGTTAGGTGCATCGTGAAATTCGTATTTTCTTGTAGGTATCCTCATCAACAAGCACTCAGATTGTGCCTTGCTTGAACAATATTCTCTCTATAGCCAGCTTACAAGTGTCTAAACTTCCTACCATCTTTGAGCTATAGGTTGTGTTTTGGATTAGTTGCCAAATCGCTCCAAAGTGAGGGCCTATCGACATTTACAACACCTCTTTAGAGCAAAGTCTGTTGATATTTCCAAAAGAATAATGTATGGACTTTGAAGGTCCTATTGGAACTAGAGCAAACTATGTGGGTTGCACCTTTTGTTAGTGTATCTCAGAATCGATTCTTGCATGAGTTTCTTTCACCTTGCCTCGCATCTTTCAAGGTCATGCTGATCGTTGATTACTTAGTTCTTCTTGTGTGGTGTAAGGTATCGGGGTTTCAATAAGCGTATGGCTCTCAGACACAATATGTTTGCCGTGTTGATACAAGGTGGCACCTATTAATATTCATTTGAACCTTATTGGTTTAATCCAATTTATGATCTATAACATTGGTATAGTTTTAACCAATCATGTTTGAAAACATTGATCAACTTTGTCATTCAAGATAATATATGGGGATTTCACTCTAATTGAGTGAATTTGGAGTGTGGTTCTCTTGGGTGAAGAAAGCTATATCCAAGTTGTGGTTTTCAATCAACAAGTTACCCAAGTCATAAAACACAATGTTGTGCAAGGAAGACGCAAATTGGGGATGCAATGCGATGGGTTTGGACATAAGTGGTGCCCTCATTGGGTCTTCACGTGCTCATTGCCCATTTACAAGAATGCAAAGAGAAATATCTCAGTATGGCGAAAACAAACCACAATTGTATGCAAAAGGAGGGAAGCAGTCCCCCCTTCTCATCATTCAAGTCAAAGGAGGAAGGAGGAAGGCCAATGCTTCCGTGGAGGCGATTGAGAATTGGTTAGTTGACCCAAATTGGTAAGGAGATCAATGTGAATCTCCATGGGCGAGATGTGGGACAATTGAATAGTATCAAACTCAACTTGCTCTTTAGAGATTTGGTAGTGGACATTGACGTGCTTCATTGGATGTGAGAAGATAGAATTGCCTACAAGAGCAATATCACTCGGATTGTTGGTGTGGACGATGGTAGGATTGGAGATAGGAAAATCAACATTCTTGGGCGAAGAAAGCTATTGCCACCTAAGTTGTGGTTTTCAATCAACACATTGCCCAAATCGCAAAACACAATGCTATGCGAGGAAGACACAAACTAGGAATGCAATGGGTTTGGACACAAGTGGTTCCCTCGTGGGGGTCTTCACTTACTCATATTCCCATTTACAAGAACACAAAGAGAAACATCTGAGTATGAAAGGGAAGAAAGTTGGTGTTAAAGACAAAACCAAACCTCAATTGTATTTTAAAAGAAGGGAAACAACTCTCTCCCATCATTTAAGTTGGAGGAGGAGGAGGAGGAGGAGGAGAAAGGCCACATGGCGGTGCCTGAAAATTGGCTACTTCACTCTCGTTTGCTAAGGAGATCAATGTGAATCTCCATTGTCGGGATGTGAGAGTTGAATAGTATCCATCTCAAGAATTGATAGTGGAGACCAACATGCTTTACTTGATGTGAAACGATAGAATTGCCTTCAAGGGCAATATCACTTTGATTATTGGTTTGGATGATGGTAGGAATGGAGATAGAAAAATGAAGGTCAACAATTAACTAGTGTTGATGGCCTCCATAATAGCATCATAGAGTGAATGCACACCATTCTCGGCCTTGGGAGAGGAAGCGGTACCAATCTCCTACCTCTCTCCAGACCAAAATAACAAGATTGAATTAAGGGAAAACATGTAAATGCCATTGGAGGGTCAAGTACCCAAATCTCCGACCCATTAGAATTGGTGTAACCTTTTAGTGTTATACCAAGGCTAAAATGCAATCCAAGCATGTAAGTACCAAAAGAATCTTAATGACCTGCATATCAACACTCTAATGAGATGCTTTCGGTGATTAGACTATTGGCTAAGGATCAGGTCTAGAGTTTGTGCATCCATGTCTTTGGTTACCTTGAAGTAGAATCAATGGTCTAACCACAAGGGAAGGGGTGTCTAGAGCTGCACCTTTGAAGAAGCAAGTTTAGAGATGTTTGAGCTTGCATAAATGAAATCATCACATTAAAGAAACAGTTTTAGAAACATTTGAGCTTTGCATAAATGAGATCATCACATGAAGCATAATATAGCTGACTGCCTCTTGATCATGGTAGACATAAAATGGGATTATAAGCAGAAAGGCGGAAAGGTCGATCCCACTGCCATGTAGTAGGCTTACTGTAAGCTAACTAATCTATTGTAAAGACAAAGGTGTAGGACAAAGAAAGGTGAAACCTAGCAGATTTTCGAGGGTCATTCATGGAGGAATCTGTATGACTGATCCCCAGATTCTTATGGTTTGTTGTTACTAGCAAGGTAGTGGATCTGTCTAGAAGAGGAAGGTTCTGTGATGGGATCGAGATCAGGAAGAGTATGAGCCTCAGAAGGTACAGGAAAGGGGATCCGACTTGAGAGTGTGCAGTGGAGAAGTCAGAATACCCCTCTCATCAAATACCACCTCTCTTCGTATCAAAACCTTGTTTGTGTTAGGATTCAACACCCCATAGGCCTTTGATTCAGAAGAGTAACCTATGAAGTCAAGTTTGTCCCACTTGTCATTGGGGAAGTGCATGTAGGCACAACATCGAGTGATGTGCAAGTGGGAAAGAGATGGCTTCTGGCTGTGGTCTAAATTGGGGGAAGTTTGTAGAGGTGGGCTGGAATTGTATGCCAGATTCTGTAGGAATCCGAGGAATGATGGAGACAAACTTGTCACCATCCTCACTTTGGGATCTGCCTATACAGATGCCCATATGGTTTGTAAATTGTTACAAATTGCACCCAGATTATAATGTGATCGATTTTTTCTGATTTTTTCTTTAGAAATTTGATCACATGCGTAGCATGACTAGTAGTCATCCACTACAAGAAATGCTTTTGAGATCCATTAAGGGCAGGGCTGCTTTGGTCAAGGTGCATTAAGCTAAGGATGTTTCAAGCTCTATGGGAGACTTTCTTGGGAAATGATTGTTGATGTTACTTGCTAAAGCCAGCAAGGTTTACAGTCATCTTTGGCCAACTTTAAGCAGGGAATGCCATCCACTAGTGGACCCTAGACATCTTAGAGTTTGTTGTAGGAGATTTCCTTCCCTTTTTGGGGCTGCACAAGAGCCAAATAAATTGGCCAATAATTGGGAACTAATTTTGGCCAAATGTTTCCTTGCTTAACAGCAAGGAACATGGAGCAATTACAGCTTCCTTGAGCATAGAGTAAACCTTGGGAAGGTGAGTGACCAGTGACCACAGACCTTTGAATATAATCTAATATGACATGTTACTTGTGTTGATCATGTTTAGTCTAGTCTATTGTAGAACTACAGCCTTGTCCAACTTTTTGTTCTGCACACACTTAAGACCTCCTCTTAAGGACTTGATGATAAGGGATTGTGGACATCCTTTAGTACCCAAATTGGTACTCGTGTGGTGTCGGACCTGTAAAAGAATAATACTCTCTCCAAACAGACAGATCCATGCCAAAACGGACTCTCTTTTACTTTGGTGGGTTATTGATGTACTACTTGAGATCACATTGTATGTATCTGTCTCACCATCTGTCTGTGGATAAAAAGAACTAGGAAAATGCAATATAGCACCAAAATTATGAAGGCAACCATTACTCGGGAAATATTATGTGAACTGCAATGTCTTTTGGCAGACTGCAAACAGGTTCCTGATGCCTAATCAGCTACTGTGCAACTCATCCAGTTGTGGCTGTCCTTTTGCAAGGAATCGACAAATGAAACTTTCTTAACAACAATGCGACTAGTATTGTGGGGTCCTGTAGCTGTGAGAAGATTCATGTGGGATAACTGCATTGTTCCTCTGTTGTGAGAGGATAAAGGTGAGGGAGATTGGGATCTAATCTCTGTGTGTGACTCAGTGTAAGTATGATACTCCTTTGGTCGTGTGAGTCATTTGAAGTGCCGCTTGAAGTAGTAGAGCAAAAGGACCATTAAATGACTTTACCTATATTCATATTTAAGGGTGTGTAATCTATTTATTGGAGCATTTGGTGTTGATAGTTTACGGTTCAGAAATACTGATTTTGCTTAAATAAATGGCAGGAGGCTGCAATTGACATAATACAAAGAAAGGACCCTGAGGAAGCTCTGGAAATCTTCACGACGGTACACATGATTCTGATATCTTCTATATTTTAAAATCAACGAGTTCATATAGTACTCATTTTTGGCATTGTTGTTTCAGCCTACACAAGAGGCCCTTCCAACTAAACCTGTAGTTATCAGACCCATTGTGGAGAGTGCATTGGCACAAGCAAGCCTACAGGGCGTCACAAGAGAGATGCAATCACAAGGTCTTCATAAGCTACCTTCAGCACCCTTTTAAGCTGTTACACCAGTGAGAAAGCCCGGCTATCGCTTCTTGAAGGTCAAGAAGAACCATTCTCATTCTCTCTCTCTCTCTCTCTCTCTCTCTCTCTCTAGTGGCTAGTGCAGTGGCCTTTCTGCCATAGACCTAGTCCAACAAGTCCTAACCCATGCCCAAGAAAAAATAACAAAAACCCGAAAAACTCACCAAATCACCCAAATAAAGAAATAAAAATAGGGAAACCCCAAATGAATTAAAAGACCAAAAATGCCTTGATGCCTTAAGCTTGGCTCCTTGAAAAATGACAAGAAGTTTTGCGAAAGTAAGTCATGTAGTTTATCTCGAGAAGCAGCAACGATCACTCAATCATATTCTGATTTGTTTTGCATTGTGATTTGCACACATGCCCATTTCCAGTACATTCAGATGTATAGGCCTGATGGATGTTCATCTCTACAGCTATGCCCCATAAAGTAGACACGAGGATGGTCCCCCCTGGCAGCTTCTCTAGCACTCTTGAGGAAAATACAGAATGTAACATGCAAGAGATGCATCTGAACCAGCAGCTTACATCTCTAAGGGCACGTGTGAAAAAGAAAAAGGTGGTTGATTTATAATGCTTTCATGTATACTGAGGAAGGGTGTCTTTTGCAGCATGTTATGTTGCTGTTTCACTTGCTAACATTTTGGGCTGCAGCAGTGACAAGCACATGCAAAGTGTTGTGTAAGATAACAGGGCCATGATTTGCTTGTATTGCATATTACAGTGAGTAGGGGTGTCTTCTGCAGCATGTTATCTTGCTGTTTCACTTATACTAGCATTTTGGGCAGCAGCAGTGACAAGCACATGCAAAGTGTCGTATAAGATAACAGGCCCATGATTTACTTGTATTGCATATTACAGTGAGTAGGATCTTCTGCAGCCATGTTATCTTGCTGTTTCACTTATACTAGCATTTTGGGCTGCAGCAGTGACAAGCACATGCAAAGTGATAAGATAACAGGTTCATGGCTTGCTAGTACTGCATATACAGTGAGTATACTTGAAATAGAAATTGTGTGTATGCAATAAAAAAGCGGGGAAATGTTACACATGGTTGATTTGTTAGCGTGAAGAGGAGATTTGAGGGAGACTCAATGGATCATATTCGATGAGGCACATTATCTTAGTGGGAAGGTCATTGCAACAATCCCAACATAGCTAATATAGACATGTTGTTTGAATATGACGGTGAAATGATAGTTGGGCACGATACATATTTGCTTCTTTTTGGAGATGTGGTGAAGGTTTATTTTGCATGTGGAAATGAATTAGATTCATAATTGAAGATCCATTGAGGCTTTTGGCGAGTGGTTGATTGATACGGCTATTCATAGTTTGTATATATGGTAATGTGTATGTGCAATTCCTCGCTACACACACAAACACACACACACACACACTCTCTCTCTCTCTCCTTACTAACTATACCTTAAACCCTAAATTACCTCATGTAATGTTAAACGGCATACCCCTTCCCCCCCTTCTCTCTCTCTCTCTCTCTCTCTCTCTCTCTCTCATAGACGGTCAAAAAGCATATGCACCCATTTTTCTCGTAAACAAGACAATTAAATATTTGAAAGATCTCATGCCATATCAAAAAGCTACATGAGTAAGGTCTTACTAGTAAGCTTGGGACATATATAACACACTCCCCCCCCCCCCGCCCCCCACCCAGGTTCGCTCTCCCATGGCTGTAAAAAACACATGCTCTTTTCATTTTTCCTATAAACAACACAATAAATATTTGGAAGATCTCACATCATATCAAATAGTTGCATGAGGAAGGTCTCATTTAGAAAGCTTGGGACATATATAAACAATGTGTTGCATGTGTTGCTAGGTAGTTATGACTTTGGACAAATAAAAACCCTAACTATAGAATTAGTTGTGTGGCTAAATTCCAAATGCCTCAAATAATGTGTCAAATGTAATTTCTTCTACCTTATGCACAAAAATTTTGAAAAATGTAATTAATATACAATTATATATCAATACAACTTAGTAAGATGAATAGTTGATTATTTTCTATGGTGATAATGCACTACTTCTATATATCAATACAACTTAGCAAACTGAATAGTTGGTTGTTTTCTTAGGGCTAGATTGCACCAAATACTAGAGGAATGAGGAATATGATATCTTTGCTAGATTGTGGTTGCCATTAATGCTAATAGAGGCTGCATAATTTCTCCCTTTTAGCATAAGGAAAAACAATGTGCTATTAGATAGTAGTACAATGAAGGTTGTTGATTGGATAACTGTAAAGGACATTTTCACTCACAACAAATCTTATTATTGCATTTCTTACATTCAATGCAAACATTTGACATATGTTGCAAAAACGACATGCCTCTCCATCTTGAGACCCTAGCAACCATGATCAATTGTGGTGAGACTCTCCACTACACTTCTACCATCCCCATTAGCCCTAGTGTGACTTGGTTGATCAATTGTGGTGAGACTCTCCACTACACTTATACCATCCCCATTAGCCCTAGTGTGACTTGGTTCTTATGAGGGATTTCATAGGCAAGACTTAGTAGAGACCCTTCACTACACTTATATTGCTCTCATAAGCCCTAGTGTGACTCCGTTCTTAGGACTTTCATAGGCAAGACTTAGTACTATTGGGACATGCTTATTATCTGTGCAATTTTGTAGTGGTTAGACAAGACAATAATATTGTGACATTTGTGACATGTATATTATTTGCACAATTTTATAGTGGTTAAAACACGATTACATGCCTTTTCATGGCAATTATTTTGTGTAAGCAATTCAAATTTATAATAAATTTTTATGTAAATCTATGGATGGTAGATGTACTCAATCTCTTAAATATTCTTCTTTGGACATGGAAAAACTCGCTCAAGAGAGAGAGAGAGAGAGAGAGAGAGAGAGAGTGTGTGTGTGTGTGTGTGTGTTTTTTTTTTTTTTTTTTTTGCCTCTCTTGCCATTAACACCATCATCTTGATGAGAGTGTATCTTGTTGGATATAAAAGTTTCTCCGATAGTAGTAGTTATAGTAACAATGCACTTGGAGTTGCTTTTTAACATGTGAAACACATAATATTCAGTGGTCTATAATTACACAACATCCATGCTCACCATAGTAGTTGCATACTCTTAAATCTCACAAATTTGGTTGTGAAAGCTTATGAGACTACATTGAATGCTCACCTCTCTAGTTATAGCCAAAATATTTTGTGTAAGAGATAGGGGGAGATGCACGTTGTTGTATTGTTACGCAAACATAGTGTGAAAAACCATAAGTATATAATCATTTGACTTTCTTATTGATCTAGAGAGTTAATGCCATATTAGTCATTAGTGTTAGTGTCCATAATATGGATGGTTCAAATATACAAGATTTTTGGACTTAGTTTAGTTTATTTTTGATATTTTGGATATTATTATTTTTTAAATACCTTAAAAATGTGTGAACTTATAGAATAGGGTGATATACAAAAATCAAGTGGCTTTTAGCTAGTTTTGGGAGATTTCATGTAAAAAGATGTGAAATTGCATATGACATGATTGTAGTTTTCAAGTAATAAACAACACTTAGAATGAAAAGAAAAAGAAGTGACTTGGGAGAATTTTTATCAGATGTCTTGGGATTTTACTCCCCTTTCGAAGCTAAAGGAACCATTAGATTTGCTATTTGAGCAGCAAAGAAAAAGCTAGCATTTGATGCATGGTTTTTGTCTACCATGAAGCTCTAGGAGATCTAATGGTTGGAGATTACTTTCGAGTAGTCCTAGATAAGAATTTTATTTATCTTGTCAGGTTTTATCAATACATAGTGCTTTGAATCATTGAGATGTCTTTATCTTGTGTATCTTTTGTTTACTCTTTTTATTCTATTCTATCTTCAATTCTCTACTTCATTCTCTCTATAATCCCTAGTGGATAATGACATTTTGAGTAAAACCCCTTCGACAATGTGCACGCGCACAGAGTTATTATTTGGCATGTAATAGAACTTGTTAGGCTCGAGAAGCTTTAAATTCTTGCCACATAAGACTATTAAGGTTGGTGAATACCTTGCTGACCTTAGAATAAGTAGTAGCATATATTTACATGAGCAATGAATGAAAGTGGTTTTATAAGCCATAAAATATTGTGTGAGAAATTTTTACATTCTACACAATACTTTTTCTCCACATGTATCATTATCATTATATGCATAATTTTTACATTTTACGTAAGGCTTTTTATAACGTGAAAATTTTATTTACATGGCTAGAATATCAACACTCGAAAGGTGCTAGTTAGAGATAATGCTCTAAAGCTCTCACATGTGACATAAAAATCTTATGTTGTATACCATGGTTTTGAGTGCTAGATTATCTTAGAGGGGACAAAAAATTTGCTACCATGCTATGAGTGCTAGACATTTTCCTAGAGGCAAATCAAAAACTACTACATTTTGTTTGCATAAATGAGGCCATAGCTCTCTTAATAGATTTTGCTACTTCTTTTTCCCATAAATTTTGTCATAAGGTTCCATGCTCTTGTAGATTCCTCACTTATACTACCTTGGATCACCAAAAATGACCAACATTGGTTAATGCTATCCATGAATCCAATTTCTAGACCCACCCTTGGGTGAGTTGCCAAGTAGCCTTCACCTCTTTACATCACCAAAATATATGAAGTACATTCTCCTTCTCTGGTGTGTAAAAAACATAAAGGGTTGGCAATCGCATTGACTTGCCTAGCCTATCCTTACTAGCCAACTTGCACGTTATGAATTTTCATAGCATTAGGTTGAGTGTTTATGAGGTGGTGGGTCTTTATACAAACCCTTTCCCTCCCTTTCCTAGTCTTTATTTTAGAGTTAGAAAACCACTACTTTCAAAAGAAAGCAATATTTTAAATGCGATCCAATATCTTATGTGAAACTCTTTCCTTTTCGTGCATTTCCATGGTAGTGCATCCATTGATGTTGCAAGGAATTTGGTGATGCTATCATCATATGCTCTAAAAGATGCTAGGCCATTCTCCTTTCTACTTACGGAGAGACTATAGCATCCATCTCTCACCATCATTAAGCCTTTGTTTATGAGGTTTGATCTAATGTCATCATCATCGTCTCATTTCATACCCCACCAAAACTGTAGTCCAACATCATTGCCTATTTTTATGTATTTAGAGTGCCATATATTTGGCTCATGTCCTTTAAAAGAACTTCAATGCAACCTTAAATTATATGACTAGTGGATGTACCCAAGACTCGAGCATACTATATTCATCTCATTGTGTATAAGTAAATCATGATTACTTCAATGTAGTACACGTGCTAAGCTACATTGAGCAAAAAAGGGAGGAGAAAAACGATGGAAGCAAAAATGAAGTTTCGAAGCTTTTAGCTGTGTGTGTGTGTGTGTGTGTGTGTGTGTGTGTGTGTGTGTGTGAGAGAGTGAGTGAGTGATGCCATCTCAAGCTCTCCACATTGGGATAAACATCAAAAGAAGAAGGAGAAGAAAGAAAACGAGAGAATGGAGAAAAGCTTCAGTGCACACAAAAGAATGAGTGCTCTATTTCATTATATATTATATACATAAGAGTCTCTTTTTGGGCATCATCCTCAACCCTTTTATCTCTCTCTTGTCCAATTACAATGTCAAGTCTTTAGGTTAGGCCTTCGTATCTTGCCCAAGGGTTCTTGGCTACATGCACAAGAATCTTCTACTCAACCTATAAGAGACTTTCTAAACATTTAATTGTACCTATAGGTGTATGCAATGTTTATAAGAGTGAGCTCAATGCTCGAATCTTATAATAAACACCCTTTTCATGCCATTTCCATGGGTTGATTTAATTTCAATCGTTACTATTTTTTTTGTTGATGCTATTTTTAAGAGCTTGTGAAAATACTTCACAGGTCTTCTCATTTTGAAGTGCCTTTTCATCCTTTCTATTTGTTGGTTCATTCCTTGGCACTAGGATGGAAGGATGGAGTGGTAGGGGAATAAAGGTGCAAGCGACTCATTGCTTGGCACGAGGATGGAAGGATGGAGTGGTAGGGGAATAAGGTGCAAGCGACTCAAAGGCTCAAGTTTAATACCATGCAAGAAAACTAGATATATTTTGCCCTTAGTGTGACCCAAGTTGTGTGAGGTTAAATATTGAGGCTAGGGGTTGGTTAATGAGGTCATTGACCATATCTAATTTATTATTCTAATTTATTGTTCTTTTTCTTAATTTATATTTATATTTTTCTATTCTTTTCTTTCAAGTGTTGTACAACATCATTACATTAGGCATTATTCTTAGTTATATATGATGTGAAGTACAAGGGCCAATGACATCCATATATTTGTCTCTCAAGCTTACTTACACACATGAGTATATATAGGAGGATGAATGAAAGTCAAGGACAATCATTTAGATCAAAAAGCTTGATGATGATATTGTTGTCAAAGGAGAATTAAGCTTATGAAGGATGTGATAGAAGAGTAAAATAAGTTGGTGAAATTATGAATGACACAATTGATAAAAGAGAATCCAAAATATGAAAATGGAAATAGGAATCCACTATAGTAACCAAAATTACAATGGTTGAGTGCTTACACTCCACATGCTCCATCTCTCCAAACCAACAACGCACATGTTCCACAATTGTGATTGTTGTTGCACTTTCTCCTTTTATAGAGTTGTACTATCACAAAGTAGGTTGGCCAATGAACATAAAAAGGACAATAGACCACCCATAAAGCATGAGTACTCATGAACTTATGAGATGACCACTTCTAACTTCTTCTTTGAGAGCACATGTGAACAAGTTAAGAATAAGAACGACAACGATGGATAGTAGCATAAATTTCATTTGATACACCACCAAATTAGTGATTATAACACTTTTTGAAACATGGTATTGGTGTCAAAATGGCATCATGCTATGTCTCTATGTGTCGCTAGCAGCATATCCTCCATTTTATGCTCACAAATGCATCCCCTTAGTGATCTGTCTTCTCCTACCTTGTAAAGTTTTGCTATCATTTGGTAGGGTATGGTCTTGATTGGAAGGCATGTGAGTCTTAGTCCTTGCTCAAGAATTTGCATCACATCATCCACCCAATGTGGTGTTAGGTCAACTATGAATAATTGGGCCTCTTGCTATGCTCTAAACAAGTGAGAGTTAGGAAGGTTATCATGGATACACGTTGCTTTCTTGCCACTCATCACTTGAGAGATGTGGTCAACCATATAATGTTGGTTACCTTTTTGCACAATCATTATAAAGTTGAATTCTCGTAGGAGTAGGATCCATCAAGCTATACGAGTAGTGGCACTGATTGATGGTCTATGAAGAAAGGAAAGGGGGTGGCAAGTAGATAGACAAACTTTCCTTATTGCATGTAACATCCCTAACCCTTCCCTTTGACTAGTAGAGCAATTCATTTCCATAACTATGAGATCTCTACTACCAAAGCTCACTAGAAAAATCCACATTATTCTTACTTGGTTTGCTAAAGTCTCACTTTAGCGGCCTCAGATATATCGATGTATGCATGGAGCATTATTATCCAATATGGGTCCCTAAACATGGATTCTATTGTCAATGCCTTTTTAAGGACTTTTGTATGCAAACTAGCGTTCCTTGGTCCATTCCAATATTATCATGAGCATATATAAAGATCTTGCTATTTTTATAAAAAATTAATTGAGAGTAATTTTTACTAAAAGTAAAAGGAAGTTACATCAAAATGGGGCGCTACCCATATGCAAGGTAAAAAGGCCCATCCATTGGAGTCTTAGGTTTTACATGCAACTTTAGGTGTTTTGAACTTTGAGGATACTTTGACCTAGTGATAGTTTTTGTAGAGGGCCTCCAATTGTGGCAAGTCGGATTTTGGAGGGCACTAGTAGGAGAGGAAGTAGACACATGAGGGAAGGATGATGTGATTAAGTATGATTATTCATGAGACAAACCCTTGTTTGAGGTCATTCCAATTATACAACTTTTTTTGTAACATGGGTGTGCCCTAAATACCATGGAGGTTGGAGTCTTGGATGCATCAACTAGTAAGTCTCATAATTAGGTGCCCTTTTATTTGGTGATCATAATTTTTATATATTATAGCTCATTTGTAACATGATTCATATTCACTCAAGCATTGAATGCCTGAAATTTCCTCATCAGCATAACAATATTTCATATATACTTAAGCATATTACCATCATTGTGTGGCATAATTCATGTACTCAAGCATTGAATATTTTCTTATCAGTATAGCAATCATTCTTGTACACTCAAGCTTGCCTATGTTTTCTCATAGGTATAGAAATGAGTCATGTGTACTTCAACATACATGCCATCATTTTGTAGCTTATTTCACAAATGATTAGATCGCAAAGTACACAATTGCAATGTTATTAACTCATATAGAATTGGACATAAATCACATGATTAACTCTAAGTGATTAAATTGCAAAGGTTATGCTTGTAATAATGCAAGTAACTCCTATACGAATATTTTTAAAAATATTATTGAAATGAAAATTCAAATAATCGACAATAATAATGCTTAATTCATTCAAATCATAATTGAAATAGAAATCTAAATCACAATCAATATTAATACTTATTCAAATTACGATTTCATAAAATCACTAGTTCTTTCAGATCATGATTGAGTATTCGTTACTAACCCTAAGCATGTTGGTAAGCAATAGTCTAACATCTCTTTCTTGCTTGTTGGAGCCATCCAAGATAAGTCCAAGGCTTCCTTCGAATGATTGGAGAACTATCACATAACAATGCCCCCATTAACATATCTCTTAATTGTGGATTATTAGGTCTCTCCAAACTAGTATGCATTGAGAATTCTAGTCTCATTATTTAGACTCCATATACTTATATACTTTAATTCCTCTATGTAAATTAATCAAGAGGATCAAGGGTTACACCTTATTATTTTGTGAGTGATTTCTTAGGCCCATAACCTATAGTTTTACAATCTAGTCTCATATACCTAAATGGTATGGTTTACCATAATCAAAGTGTTTGACAGAGGAGTTTTAAGTGGTGGTCTTGGATATGATAATGCTTCTTTAGAGACATTGTCATGCCCCGTGTATTTCTTGAAGGCTTGCCTTGGAGCTTAAGGGTCCCTTTAACTTTTAGGGTGGCAAGAGAAAAGGAAAGAGCAGACTATGAAAAATGGAGGAACATGGCCCAATAAGAGGATGAGGATGTGGTTGGGGAAAACAATCGATGTCACTCTCATCTTTCTCTCCTTCAAATTCTTTCTTCTTCTCTCTCCTCACACACACACACACACACACACACTCTCTCTCTCTCTCTCTCTCTCTCTCTCTCTCTCTCTCTCTCTCTCTTCCTCACACACACACATTCTTCTTTTCTCTCTCCTTGCAAATTCTCTCTTCCTTTTTTACAATCTTCTTTTCTCTCTTTATTAGGAGAAGAGGTTTGATTGTTCAAAATGGGGAAAGGGTTTTCTTCATTTCCCTAAGGGGATTTTGTTTTATTCAAGGAACGTGATTTTTTTTGGGGGCGGGCGGGGGGGGGGGGCTTTAGCCTTTGATTTCTCCTTTTCTTCTTGTTCTTACTCCTTCTTTTGTTTATATTACTTTTGTCTATTTTTAAGTAATTAATTAATAAATATACATTTTCCATTGAATATATGAAATTCGTATAATAACTCAAATTAAATCAAAATAAAAATTGAATTAAAAAAAGTAACTTAAATTAAGTGATTTAAATGAAGCTAATAAAATTAAAATAATGTAGCTCTTATTCAACATTTTCCTTTTAAAATGAGTAAATTAGTATTTGAATGCATAAATTAGCAATGATAAATAATAAGTCTCTCACACTTTGCAGAAGTTTTACATTCTCATATGCACATGATTGATACTTGCTCGTATATGCCTAAGGGGTAGCTCACATGGGAGATTTCTTATTCACCGATCGATTATATTATATTCTCTTCTCCTTAAAGGAATTGGGATATCCTCATATTAAGAAAAATAGTGTGTATGTTACATTTTTTGCCCCTTAGAGAAATCGATGTGTCCTCATCTCGAGGAAACTAGTGTTTTCTTTGATACAATGTACCTAGCAACATTGTTTAGATCCCTTAGGATTTACGGACTTAGATGTTCATGTAGCTTCTAAGTCTATCTCATAGCAGAACATATGGCCTCAACGCACTAGGATTGACCTAAAAGACCTAGGATGTAGCAGTCTCTATCAGCAATGTAGCACATAACCATGAAGAATCGCTTTGCAGTTAATCTAGGCCAAGAGTAGACTATCATTACACTTAGTTTAAATAGAGTGAGGAACGAAGGGGAATAAGCTCAACCTCTCTACACATAAGGCATAATCTCAACTTTGATCCCATAAAACAATAATAATCGGGATCTATAGCACAAACCTTAGGTATCCAATGTTCAGATCTTTTCTTAATTCCTTCTTTAAGAAAGCGCCCAACTAAACGAGTCCATCCATCCATTTGATGATATCATCATGACAACCATCTAACCACTTTTCATGCACATATCCAATATGCTTAATTATCTAATTAAGGTCCTACCACACTCTGAGATATATAAAATCGGCTTTCTTAATTATGTAATTACATTGGTTTGTTAAACACCTTTAAATCATGTACACAATAATAATAAAAAGTAGTCTAAAAACAATAAGATAACTAGCCTCATGCCTGAGACTGAAGGGATACCTCAATTCATACCATAATAGATTCTCCTCCCTCTTGGTATTTTGTCACTAGATACCTCGATTCTAGACCAGGTCGAGCACACCCTATGACCTCGACTCTAGACCAGGCTGAGCACACCCTATGACCTCTCCCTTCTAATCAAACTCCCTTCAACACCCATCACCATCCGCCATGCCTATCATGATGATTTATTCCCCAATAGAACTAATCACAAGTATTACCGAAACAACTAGAGCCCCGATGGTTCTTGTACTGCCATAAGGGGGAACCTTTCTCATCTACTTGACCTCTTATCTACTTATCTAGGTGGTATTCTACACTCTAGATTGTAATAACCCATTGGGTGGAAGCTGTGATACTAAGACTTAGGAGAGGGGTGGTCTAAAAGCAAGTTTACAAGTGCGATTATGAGATTCTATAAACATATTTGTAGTCATTCATACATTAAAGTGGATTTTACAAGCATGTTAATGTTCGCATCTAACAATGATTTTGAACATGAATTGAAACAGGCATGTAACAATAAGATATTACATGGCGCAAACTAGTCATTTTGAATTCTCTTTAGTTATATTGAAAGAGAAAAGAGAGAGAATAGGGTTATTTGATGTATATTGTTAATACCTTATGAATATTCACTAGATTTTGTGCTAAGTTTGTGGCATCCAGATTTATTTAACAATGCTAGTGGATATCCATCCTAGGATGTTACCTATCAAAGAATGGTATATGTTAAATAGAAGAATGAGGACTATACTCTAGGCAAACTCAATCAAGGGTAGTAAATCAACCCTTGTCCTTATGGTAGTTTATTGTGCAACAAAGGTATGGCTCAACCAAGGACTATACTACTATGCTTGTTGTTCGGGTGATAGTTATATTCCCTAAATGGATTGCAAGAGAAAATCTAGAGATATATAGGCAAGATTGTGGGATTAATAGTCTTCACTTTTTTATTTGTTCTCTCTATCTCATACACACATTGTAGAGATGTAATAGTGGATAGTATCTAATGTTGAACTTTTCCTAAAGTACCTTCGTACCATCTCCCCTTTTTTTAATCCCATGGAAATACATGTAGAAGTAGACTACTAGACTAATACAAATATATCAACACTTTATCTCAAGCTCGGTGTGAACTTGCACATGAAGAACTCCCTAAGCATTGATTAAGAATCTTGATTATATACATCCTCATAATGTATTAGGACATAATTATATACTCTAAAGATGCCTTTGATGTGTGTAAAAAAGCAATTGAGAACCTCCCTCAATAGGAGCATTCTATAGATAGGTGGACCCAATTAGTTGGATGGATTTTTGTAAGGAACAATAGGATAGACCTTAATGTTATGGCCACCTAGGATAGAGTCCTAGAACCCTGGCTAACATCATTTTAGAGGAGTAGTTTGTGACTATTGCTATGGTAAAGGAGTCAATGCTTAGCTCCCCCTTATTTCACACTCTCTTTGACCCAAGTGTAGTGTTAGCCCACTCTTCTTATTTATTAGATGCAAAGAATAGGTGCTAGATTGATGTTAGGTTACCTAAAGTCATAAAAACCTCAAGCTAATATTAATTGTCAAGCACTTTTGTGTGAGATAGATGCAAGAATCACATGACTACCTAAATCTATTCATTTGATGCTATCTGGACAATGCTATACATGGAGAGGAACCCAAGTGATTGTTAAACTTTATCTCTCTAGCTCAACTAGGGTAGACATATCTCACAAAAAGAGTGAGATCATCCAACTATGTTGCAACGAGCATATACCTTCCATTCTCCTCAAACACATAGAAAATAGCATCAGAAATACCTCTTTTAGGACTAATACTTGACCAATCAATCTGGTCATTCTAGCATATGGGACTTGCCACAATCTATATAGTACTTTATGAAGTCCAAAAACTTTTTCTTTGGTACCTAGATCATTTAAACTAGGCATTTGTTCCCTATACACTTCCTCCTTGGGATATCATATCAATAAGGTTATTTTGATTTCCATTCACATATCATTGGTGATCCTCAATATTAAAGGTGAACCAAGAGTGAGAGCACAAGTGAAATCAAGAGAAAGCAAGAGCTATGGAGATTTAAGTGATATATATATGGGAACTCCAATAGTCACAATGTGTGACTTACCTTAAAGAATAAAGTGATAGTGATCAGCTGCCACTACTTGCAATGTACAGGTGTGTGTGCACTATATACAAAGTGAATGTAGACAGCTAGGCACATGTGACCTTCAACCCCCAATAACAAGCTATCTAACTAGGTGGACTGGTTTTACTTTAGCAAGAGGCTCCTCCTCAAAGATCACCCTACATATCTCAACCACATGCTTTGGTCATCTATGCATCTTATTCTCATGAAACACAACATTGTGGCTACGTGGATAATGTTTCAAGGCTGTGGATCCCAAAGGCGATAACCCATCTCACATGCATCACCATATCCAATAAAGATGTATTTGACAGACTTTGAATCCAACTTGTTGCATTTATCATTGGGAATATTGTAGAAAGCCTCACATCCAAAGACTTGCAAGTGTGCATAGAAGGGAGGTTTACCAAACAATATCTCAACTTATAACTCTACCACCACTAAGAGCTATGCATGGGGATCTATTAATTAAATGAACTACAATGGTAGCTATCTTAGCCCAAAAATATTATGGTAAGCCTACATATCTAAGCATACCATGGATGCTTTCATGAATACTCCTATTCATGCACTCTACAATATCATTCTGAGATGGGAAGTAAGGGGCAAAAAATTGATGCTTAATACCCCTCTCGTTACAAAACTACTCAAATGCCTTAGAGACAGCATTGTCAAATTGTAGGGATTTCTATCTATGCTTATACTGGTTCTCAACCATAGCAAGATAGTCTTGAAACATAGGAAAAACATCTGACTTCTGATTTTGGGATAGGCCCATACCTTATGTGGTTTTTGTTTTTCACGTCTATCATTGTGTATTTTATGGCACTATGGCCTTATATGACCTTGCTACCTCTGCATGCATAATGACAAGTAGGAGAGGACTTAGGACCATGTGATTTATTACATAATTGCCCACAAGACTTAGACTTCCCCCTATTGGATTGTGAGTCTCTACCACAATGATCATTATCCTCTTTACCATCATGTGTACCTCTAACTATAAGTATATGCAAAGTACGGACTACATCAATATTCTTCCAATTCAAATTGTTGTAAGCAAGGACCCCTCTACATTGAAGCATTTAAAACAATCTTCAAGGGGATTAGAACTCATAGCAGTATGGAATGTATCTCAAGGCTCGGGTACTGTGATAGCAATATGGAATGTATCCCAAGGCGTAAGTAGTGTGATAAGCAAGAATAGAGACTTAATATTATTCTCAAATTGAATGCCAGGCTAGGGGTGATCTACAAGATAAGCTGGTTGAAAATGGAGTGAAACTCCTTAAAATGAGTGGACATAGGAGTGCCCTCCTTCATACGAAGGTCCACAAGCTTCTTTTGTCAATACAACTATGAAGTAGGACTTTGGTTGTCATAAATATCACATATCTTTTTCCATAAATCATAAGCACCACCTTCAATCAACATTGAAGTAAACCTCCTCAGACAAAGACAAGATAATGGTGGACTTGCACAGCTCATCCAATCATCTCTACTCCAATATTTTGGCTTTATTTTGTTGGTTTTCAATGGCCTCACCACTTGCTTCTTTTGTAGCAATACCTACCAAATCTGGGTCTTGTAATACTAAAATTTATTGCGATCCAACTTCCCTGTGTTAAAGATAGCAATATCATTAGAAGCATTTGAAACACCTACCATTGTGTCTACCAACCAAAGAGAATATGGGCTACTATAATAACAATAGATCAGTCCCAAAATTGAGCCAAAAAGCATAGAACAAGGAGAGGATTGAGCAAATACATTCATGTCCACAAGGAGAGTACACAATACAAGTATTTGCTCTCAATGAAACTACTCAAAACAAAATTTTAGCATGGCAATCCATAAAAATATGGTAAATGAGTGTACAACTATAGGCAAAAGATCAAAATACAAAGCTGTCATTACCAACGATATTGGGGTAGCAACCCGGAAATGAAATGCAACTAGTAGTGCAAGATAGAGCATAAGCTACTAAGGTACCAAATATTGTCAAAGACCCAAAGGTGTCAAATACATAAATATAATCTCAAGTGAAAGAGTAGTGTGTACATAAGCTGACTGTGTATTAGAGATCTCCAAAAGCAATAGAGATCCACCAACCTACAACTAACTCACTACATATGAACAATGAAGCTCAAGTATATAACCAAGAATGTATCTAAAGCTAACAAACCCGTCTGATAAGAGGAAGTTTGCAAGGACAATGTATACTCAAACATCTCTTTCATAACACAAATCCAATCTTAAACATCTCTTTCATAGCACAAATACTTGGATAATTGAGCCTTGCTATGTTTATCCCTGCTTTTGCAATGTAAGCTGTGTATCATGTTGTCCACATTTTCTTGTATTTCTCTTTTATTCTAGCTATGGCTTCCTTGTGCCATACACAACATATGAATATAGCTCATGGCTATTGTATTCTTGAATGTGGCATGTTTTTCTTGGTCCAGGTATTAATTTCATTCAGTTAGAATTTCTTTTCTTTGAGTTGGTATCATAAAATTTATTTGATCCTAATTTAAGTCCATTCCAAGTCATTTTCTAGTTATAAGCATTGGAGACAAGTTACGGAAGGTACATATCTAGGCATAGTTTAGTTACATGCTATACCTATGACCAGTCAAGTTTTTCTATTGCTAACCGTGTCTATTTTGGAACCTTTTGAGAAATATTTGGAAAAAATAAAGGAGGTCTATTAAATTTGGCAAGTCATCTTCAATTTTGGAGCCATTTTGAAGACTACTTTGACAAAATGAGGCTATATGACTTAGAAGACACTAAAAGCTTCACTACTTTTTAAGAACATGCATTTCCCTCTTCTTCTTTAAGCTTTCCTATAGCTCCAATGGTGGACTTATGCTTTTATTCTTCTTCCTAGCCATCAATAGTATCTGACCCTTTGAGATCCATCATCTAGACATCAAAAGCTTCTTGGCAAGCACCATATTTTATGGATTTACTTCACTATATGGACAAGCTACCTAGGCACAATTTGCATTGCCTCCATGGTGCAATAGTCAAAACTTCAAAAATGTGGCTGTTGGTTGCTAATAAAAACTTTTGAAGTCCCTTCTACTCTAACTTGAAAACTCATAATAAGTATTGAAGGTCCTTTTCACTCTACTTGACAATCTATTACTCTACTGAAACCCTAAAGCTTCTAGGATAGCACGACAACACTCTTTCATCTCCATTTCAAACTTCAACTTACCACAAACTTGCTTCATTGGTCATCATCATCCAATGACAAGTCATTGAAGTCATACGTGAGCTCATTTCTTCTAACTTGGAGCTTTCTTCTTCTCCCAAATACCTATCTAAGCAAGGCAACCATGGATCCTTCATTGTTAGCTCAAAAATTTCAAAGAATTCTTCATTATTTTGCTCTAGGCATTGATCCATAGCACTCTATCATCTTGTGCTAAGCCATTTAAGCTAAGATTGATCATTTCCCTCTTCTTTTTATCCATGTCCCTCTTTCATACTCTATGTACAATAGAGCAACTATTAAACCTTCATTAAAGCTTGAAAATTATTCAAGAGGTGTTCAAACTTGGGGCAAAGGACAATACTATGGTAGACATTGAAGGAGATTTCAACAAGATTGCAAGATTTAATGGATTCTTGGCTCAAGATTGGGTACATAGTATTAGCGGTCAATGGGGGTTGCATGAAGTGCTCAACGGGAGTGCCTAGTTAGTGGTCATAGTGTTAGTAGCTAGTTTTTCTAATTTATGGGATATCATCTAAGCTATTGCAATAGTTTGTGTATGGTGAGTATCCATACATGCAACGATGGATAATTTTGGCAATAAGAGTTTCTAGTAGCCTTCATAATACCAAGAATTAAAGAGGTATGCCAATCTGATCTTAATCTCTCAATTTAGCCACTTGTTGAGCTTAATCCATTGTTGGAGAGATTTGGGATTGCATAGGTTAAGAGTTCAATCCTCTTCTCATGTGCATGCATCATACCTCTTCCTGGAAATTATTGTAATGGCTGACATTAACCCCCATTTGGTCTTGTGATCTTGGATGAGCCCAAAATGAATAATATCCGTTGTAAATTGGGTACGAAGCAGCCAGTGAGTCACTGGACTGCCAAGGTAACCCCTACCCCAACCTTTGTCATTCCTTGCATCTCATGAAAAGGCCAAATGTCTTCTTTCCAATGCATTTCATGCTGATTTCCTACTAAAAATGTATGCCATATATACTCTAGCTGAGGAAAAAGGCCGATGCCAAGCAAGGTGGTAAGACAAAAGAGAGGTGACCCTCCCTTACCACTTAAGACCCTGAAGGGGTGCACAACCCAGCCCGAGGGGAACTTTGCCCACCTCCTAGTGATTCGGAGAGCCCGATACTTGTATACATGTGCAGGTACTTCCATGAGCTCCACTCCCTTTTCCCAATGATCCCTCTTGGATATCCCACAATACTAATGGCACCCATGTATGACACTTGAAGTACATGCAATCAAGGAAATGTATGGCAGTGAATGTACTTATGCATTAATGGCAGAGATGATGGGTATGCAATGATGCTTGGGATTATGACAAGTATGCTCAAGATGCTATTGATGTGGCTGATCAAGGCCTTGATCTATGCTCTTTCCATTTAAGACCTTGGTACTAAGGGACAGGCAGTGTTTTTGGTCATAGTCCTGCAGGGCTATCACAAAGATCCCATTTCAGAAAATTATGTTCTAAATCTGAGAGTGAACCCTATAGCTCACCTCAAAGAGGGCTTTGTCTCCTCCAGTTTGAATCAAAAACCTCCCCAAATCGGAGCTACTGTTTGAAATTTATGCCCATTTTTGTGCACTAGGGTCACTGTGGACAAGATGTAGACCGCTCCAAGACATGCACAGTAAACCCATTACAGAAAATTCAGATCATTTTTTGGCACAAAGCTTAATATCTCGTCTTGAAGAGGACGAACAGACCTTGGAGTAGCTCACTGCTCTTGTTGCCCAATTAGCGACTGCTTCATCCCAAGAGAAGACCAATGACTCTAGGCATGAGTCTAGACATCCTCCCCATTAGGAACCGTTGCATGGTCCACAGGGTATACTTGGCACTAAGGGAATTTCCCCTTCTACCTATGAGATCAGGGAACCATCTCAAACGCATGATGAGCCCCTATTGAATTCCTCTGTCCACCACGCAGGCACCATCCATTTGAGGCCTTCTCCCACCTTGGGTTAGATTTCCCCCGCTCTACCTAGGAGCCCCCATGCACCCTATATGAATCATCCCCATCAAGGACAATATGGTACAAATGGCTAGCCTTGCAATCATGGACAGCATGGTTATAATGGACAACATGGGCTTAATGCACCACAAGGGATGTATGGACAACAAGGCATGTATGGCCACCACAGGCTGCATGGACAACAAGGATTTCATGGCCAACATGGCCCCTATGATCTGCATGACAAGGTCATCCTAACAAAGTACAATGGGCAATCCCCCTCACCATCTAACTTGGAGGAATGGACGTCCAAGTTGGAGTCCTACTTCAATATCTACCCCCGCACTGACGACAGAAAATACTTTTTGCTTCTCTCCACTTGGAAGGGTTTGCCCACACATGGTGGCGTTATGTCAACTGAGAGAATCAGCAGTTCATTGACTGGGAAGATTTTAAAATGCATATGGTCCAAGTCTTTGTGTCCCCTATGGAAAAAGAATGGTTGGCAAGACGATGGTACACTCTTAACCAACATAACCTCCCTGTACGTGAATACACAAATCAGTTCATGAATTTGACCATGTATGTGGAGAGCATTAGCGACGATGCTAAATTGCACAAGTACATGTATGGGTTGGAACCGAGTCTGTCGGCCAATATCATGGCCCAAAAACCTACCACATTGTTTGATGCAATCAAATTGGCTAAGAGATATGCAAGAAAGTACCGTAAGAATGAGCATTTTCAGCAAGGTGTTGGACAACCCTGCATTCCTTCACGATCAGCCCCATACGGAGGTGGTTTTTGATACACTTCTATGCCTAATAACAACCGCAAAGTACCCACTTACCCCGCCTTCCATGCTGAAAGAAAAATGGGCACTTTTGGGCCAGTTTCAGGCTCTAATGCTAAAAATAGGTATGGTGAAAATAAATAGTCCACTGCATCACCATACCAAGGATCCAGTAACCAATGGTTCATTCCCCCAGATGTTGTGAAGGAACGAAAGGAAAAGGGCCTATGCTTTAAGTGTGGAGATAAGTACACTGCTGATCATGCCTCCAAATGTCTGTACAAGACAGCTAAGGTCAAAGTTCATAGCATGCATGTCATGAAAGATTGGCACACTGAGGAGGATGACCTCCCCATTGACCAGGCTGAACCTATAGAGGATTTGATCACGAGTAGTTCTATGACCCCGAGGATGGATTTCCCTTTGACCCGGGTGGTGCTCCATCACAGATACTTGATTTGACATCCCACCCACCTCCCACTTCCCTTTGCTCAATCTCCTGGCTTGGACGGGTTCCCGCAGCCCCAGTACCCTTTGCATTCAAGGCACTATCAATGGGAAGCATGTGTTTATCCTTGTGGATAGTGGAAGCACTCATACTTTTGTCAATAAATCATCCATTGATTGGTTGAAATGTACCCTTTGTTGAGAATCAGAGTTTGCAGCAGTAGAATCTGTGCACAAGAGGGAGAGAAGAGCTCAAAGTACAAGAATAAAATCTTGCTTACTAAGTTGCTTAGAGTACAACTTGGGTACACTCTCTCACAAGTGATAGTGACCCATAGGCTGTTTATATAGCCCTTTGCCAGCTAGGGTTAGGGTTTCCCCTACCCTTAGGGCTATTCACACCCATCTGCCCTTATACTCCCTTGCTTACAGTGGGTTTCTATGCCCATTTTCTAACACCCCCCCTCAATGCCAGGGTGGCATTGGATTACAAGACATGTAAAAGATCCCCCCCTTTTTGGATGCCTTTATAAATCAGGCTTACAAGGTTGTTTTAGGTAGATGATTTAAATAGTCAAAACAGTCGATCTTCAGATGAATTGGAGACAAGGTTGGCCACCAATTCTTTGGGTATTTCAGGAGTGTTGGGCATTTACTTGTTATATGCCCTATCTTCTTGCATTTATTACATTTCATCTTCTCAGGATACTTCTTCTAGCAGTTGTTTACAAGATGTCCTTTTTTCTTATAGAAAGAAAATTTAGTGAGAACTGTATGAACCAATCCTTGTTCACGGGAATTTGAAGTTGCCTGACTGTTGCTGCTTTCTTTGTGGTTTCTCTTTTCTTCATCCAAACAAGATTGAATGGTACTTGCCAAAGTAGGATCTGGAATGTTGGTGAGAGTGGTTATAAGAGTAGGAAACACCTATTTTACAGCTTTTAGGAGAATAGCAATAGCATCTTCTTCAAGTATTGGAGCTTGTACAGAAGCAAGCTGTGCCATAAGTCCCTTCATATGAGAAATGAATTTTCCCAAATCTTCTCCTGAACGATATTCCAAGCTAAAGAATTCAATTTTAAGGAAGATTTTAGTATTCTTCCCAGTGGCTCCATAGAGCTTTTCAAGCTCATCCCATTTTTCTTTAGCAGTGTTTAGTTGATCAACATGATGAATCAGGGATTCATCTAAGTGTAGCATTATGATTGCTTGAGCCCATTGGTCATCCTCTATATCAATCATATTTGCAGAGTTTACAACTCTACTGCCTTGAATAAGAGGCCAATACCCTCTCTCCATCATTTTGTATTTTATAAGTACCTGCCATGGATGGAAATCCTTACCATCAAACTTTCGAATTTGAGGACGGACATCAGCATATGTTGTGGTCATTGGGAAGGTCTTACCACTTGTTAAGACAAGGGCAGTGTCTAGTCCCTTACAAACCTTTCACTAAATGCGGAAGCAAATTAGACAAAGTGAAGTCAAAATTGCAATGAAGAGAAAGGCTGAAAATCATATAAGTGTAATATTTCCAGGTATGACTTTGGTGGTCCTTTCTTATGTGCAAACTTCTTCCGTGGTTTAATAGTCTTTTTAGGTTTTAATGAAGTAAACCTAGACTGGACTTCAGGCTCCTCCTTGTGGTACGGCTTAGTGGATGAAACTTGTGTTGGACACGGTTTATCTATGATCTCAATTCTTGTTGCTGATGACTCCGAGGAGAGTATGATGACACTCATGCTATTGATTTTACTGACCAAAGTACTTGAGACAATGTCACTTACGGTATGCAATACACTTCTTGTGCATAATGGTCTATGTGTTCATTTTACACATAACCTTACAACAATACATGAAGATGAATAAAAACTCACTGGGTTTTAGTGAATGCCCAACAAGCTATTCAACTGATGATTTATGCTTAGTGTTAAGAGAACACTATTGTCAAGCTTAGTGAAGTGCTTGAATGGAACCCGGTTGGAATTCGGCTTCCCAATGCTTGGTGATGTCCGTTAATCATGCCCAAGAGCTTTAGACTCTGGAATAGGATTCAGAGACTCTGCTTCAGTGATTAGAATCACTGTTAATGAAGCTCAGAGTGTAAAAAACCCAAAATGTCAAGCTTGGAGCTTGTTGGCTATGGCTGCCCAAAAAAACACAGTTAGGGTTTGGCTTGTACCAGCCACCAGAAGAAGAGGAATTTCCCAGAGCCCTCTTAGCTGAGGATAGCCCACTTGGGGGGCTATCAAACCCCTATGATAGTGGCTAGGATTGCGCCGCCTGCTTCCCACGATTCAGCCCGAGATTTGTGCCTGTCCAGACTGTGCCGTTTTTTCAAATGTTGGCAATGCTGGCCTCACACGTGGACAATGTCAGTGTTTGAGCTGACAGGGAGCTGCGCCCTGATGTGGGGAAAAGATCTCCAGAAGAAGTCTCGGGCTAATATGGCCTCCTTTGTCCTCCTCAAGTCCTCCAATGGAGGTAGGTTGCAAGCAGCTATGGAGGAAAGAAGGATAGAGTGAAGAAAATGACAGCTAATGTGCACTTAGTGATGACTGATGCTGAGGGAAGCTAAGGAGATCAGAGATGGCTCTGATACCATGTTGAGAATCAGAGTTTGCAGCAGTAGAATGTGTGCACAAGAGGGAGAGAAGAGCTCAAAGTACAAGAATAAAATCTTGCTTACTAAGTTGCTTAGAGTACAACTTGGGTACACTCTCTCACAAGTGATAGTGACCCATAGGCTGTTTATATAGCCCTTTGCCAGCTAGGGTTAGGGTTTCCCCTGCCCTTAGGGCTATTCACACCCATCTGCCCTTATACTCCCTTGCTTACAGTGGGTTTCTATGCCCATTTTCTAACACCCTTATGGCATTACACCACCCCTTGAAGGTCCAAGTAGCGAATGGAGAAGAAGAAATCAGCACACATGTATGTCTTGCAGTTCCCTTATGCTTGGCTGAAAATTATGTGGCATTGGTTGATATGATTGCCCTAGATATGGGCCCCATTGGCATTGTCTTGGACTGTGATTGGCTAAAACAATTGGGGAAGATTGCGATGGACTTTTCTCAGCTTTACATGGAGTTTATGATGCATGGATAGCTTATCCACCTAGAGGGAGTTCAAGATCATGTTGATTTTCAACTCATTACAACAAAGCAACTCAAGCGGGAGTTTAAGAAATGCTCACAGATCTTTGTTTTGCATTTAAATCAAGACAATTCTTATCAACCCTCTATAGTATCTCATGATTTAACCTTGCAAGCCTTACTTGAGGATTACAATGACCTATTTCATATGCCTACATCCCTCCCTCCTAAGAGACAAATGGACCGCCCACTTGACCTAGAGCCCCATTCCAAGGTAGTGAATAAACCCCCCTATAGACTCTCCAAATGTGAGCTCAAAGAGGTTGCAAAGCAAATGAAGGAGTTGTTATTGAGCCGAGTTCTTCCCCCTATGCATTCCCCGTCCTCTTAGTCAAAAAGAAAGATGCTTCCTTTCGCATGTGCATTGACTACAGAGATTTGAACAAAATTACAGTGAAGAACTGCTATACCATCCTACAGATTGATGATTTGCTGGATGAGTTGAAAGGGGCATGCTTTTTCACTAAGATTGACTTGCATTCTGGCTACCATCAGATCTGTATGCAGGCAAGAGATGAGGTCAAAACGGCCTTCAAGACTAATCGTGGACTCTATCATTTTCTAGTGATGCCTTTTGGGTTGACTAATGCCCCCGCCACCTTTCAGAGCCTGATGAACAAAATCCTATAGCTCTTTTTGTTCAAGTTTGTGCTTGTTTTCTTTGACGACATGCTCATTTACAGCAAGTCATCCATGGAGCACTTGACACACGTTCGGAGGGTGTTTGACATATTGAGAGAGCATCGACTCTTTGCTAAGGAGAGCAAATGCATATTCATGCAGACATATGTGCAATACTTGGGACACATTGTGAGCAAAAACAGTATGCAGGCTGACCCGAAGAAGGTGCAATGTGTTAGAGACTGGCCCACTCCCTCCACCACCACTTCTTTGCATGGCTTCCTTAGTCTCTCTTCATTATAGAGACACTTCATTAAGCATTATGCCACCATTGCAGCACCTTTGATTGATCACTTGAAAAAGGAGTCATTCTTTGGGGATGCCACTACAGATCATAACTTCAAGCAGTTAAAGGATGCACTTACTTCAGCCCCCATCCTTGTTTGCTCTGACTTCTCTAAGCTGTTTACCATTCATTGTGATGCCAATGGCCGGGGTATTGGTGCAGTGTTGTTGCAAGAGCATGGTGTGATTGCATTTGAGAGCCGCAAGCTTGGTGAGAAGGAAATGCAAATGAATGTATATGCCATTCTCCATGCCATCAAGAAATGGCACCACTATTTGTATGGCAGTCGCTTCCAAGTAAAAAGCAACCACCGAGTCCTCTAGTACTTCTTGACTCGGTCTACTTTGACTCCTAAGCAATGGCAATTGGGTGGCAACCTTACAGAACTATGACTTTGATCTTTCACACACTCGGGGCAAGGATAATATTGGCTGATCCACTCTCTCGAATGTGGGTATGCAGGGTATCCTCTATCTCAGAATTGCACAGTGATTCGGTTGAAGAGCTTCAAGAGGCTTACTTGTTAGATGATCACTTCAGTCACACATTTCAGAAATTACAGCATGGGGTCATGGCTAAAAAGTCCCAATATCAGCTTAATCATGGCCTTCTTTGGTCCTATGGCAAGATTGTCATCCCCCACACTTCCCCCTTCAGGAAAAGATCATGGAAGAGATGCATTCTTGCCCCACTGTTGGTCACTTGGGTGTTTTCAAAACATATGACAGGATTGTTAAAAGCTTTCATTGGAAAGGATTATGGAGGGATGTCAAGGACTTTGTGATCAAATGTGTTCCATGTCGATAGAACAAGGATAGTACACTCAGGCATGCTGGCCTCTTGCAGCCCCTCCCTATTCCTGAAGGGAAATGGACTCACATCACGATGGACTTTATCACTGGCCTTCCTGCAACTAGGAAAGGGTGGAACAATATCTATGTGGTCGTTGATCACCTCACCAAAGCTGCCCACTTTATCCCCCACTAAAATCCAATACACTGCCTCCCAGGTGACCACTCAGTTTATGGAAAATGTCTTCAAGTTGCATGGCTTGCCACAAATCATAGTACATGATCGGGATGCAAAGTTTATGAGTAACTTCTGGTAGACAGTTTTCACCTCCATGGAGACCAAGCTTGCTCCATCCACTGTATACCACCCTCAAACTGATGGCCAGACTGAAAGAGTGAACAAATTGCTTGAGACATATTTGAGGCACTTTTGCCATGATGTTCAACACAGTTGGGATACATGGCTTCACTTGGCTGAGTTTGCCTATAATAACTCCACGTACTCTAGCATTGGATTTTCCCCTTTTGAGACCTTATATGGGTATAAGGTTCCCCTCTCCACAGTCTTATTTAATGATAAGATCAATCCTCCGAGTCAAGCTAAATTGGATCGCATGCAAGCTTTACTTCAACAATGCAAAATGAACCTTCAAAAGGCCCAAACACACATGAAACTCTATGCTAAACGAAGGCATTTGGAATTCCAAGAAGGGGAATTGGTCCTTTTGAAAGTGCCTAAGTCCCACTACTCAATTCTCAAAGAGGGCAGCAGTAACAAGCTGGCCCACCACTTCTATGGCCCATACTGGATCCTAAAGCGAGTTGGTGACTTGGCCTACTACTTAGAACTTCCCCCTACCACCAAAATCCACAATGTATTTCATGTCAGCCAGCTGAAACCCTTTGTAGGCTCCTCAGTGAACTATGTGGAAGAACTTCCCCCCCATAGATGAAGAGGGTATCACTCAATATGTCCTTGAAGCAATCAATGGGCAGTGAGATAAGCACTTACGATCGCGATCCATCAAAGAATATATCATCAAATGGCAAGGTCTACTCTTGGAAGAAGCCTCTTGGTGCCCAACAACCATCCTCAATGAATTTCCCTACCTCCGTGAGGGCCAACGGGGTGGAAGATTAGACGGTCATGCCCCAAATGGACCACCTTCTGCCCGCAGACTGCACACTGTTTTAGAATAGTTTTGTACTTACTCAAATCACATGCATGTACATTCTACATAGGCTGAAAGTATTCGTCATAAGCTCCATTTCGACATTTGGTACGCCCTATTTGGAGTAGCCTATCAAAAGTTATGACCTATTTACTTCAGCAGACCGATCCCGGACTACATGTTGTCCCTAGTCTCTCCACGCCTAATTTTCATTGTCAAAGGGCTCTGAGTAGTACTCTGCAACCCTCCCTTAGCCCACCCATCTCTCCCCTCTATTTCTCCTTGTTTTTTAGGGCAAAAACCTTCCGAGTGGGGATGGATTGTAACAAGCGGGATACACACTGACTAGGGTTTAGACACCCTGTCACACTGACCGAGGTATTTAAGGTGTAAGAGCCCCAAATTAGGGCAACCAGTTATGATCAAGATCATATTCTTCCCCTTCATCTCCAACTTCCATGGCTTCCTCCTCCCTTCTCTCCTCCCTTCTCTCTTTCTCTCTCTTCTTCTAGTCTTATTCCTTCTTCTTCTTCTTGCTCTCTTTCTCTCTCCTCAACTCTTCTTCTCTCTCCCCTCAGCTTCTTTCATTACACTTGGCTATGGTCATTAGTCAGTGGCCAATTTTAGTTGCCACATTGTGATTAGAATTCCATTTGTGCTCAAAGACATCTTATCCTTCCCCCTTCTATTCTAATGTTTTCAATTTTCCCTTATTTGTGTCACAAGGGGAGCATAGAAGAAGGGAATCATGTGCAACTCTATAGCTATGGATTTTGGCATATCTTTCATGATCTCCTCACAAATGGTCATGTAGCAAGAGCAACTTTACTGTGGCTCATCCCAAGTCAATAGCTTTTCTAAGAGCTTTTTGTGCTTGTTCATTGGTTTCCCAATGTTGATGTAAATGCATGCTTGTGTGAGCAATGCCAACTTTGCATCTAGTTGGACTAAACTCTTCATTGCTAGCTCATTGGTCTATTGTGCTATCTCATTAGCCATCTCCTCAAGTGTTTTCTTTGTGAGCCTAGGCATGAGGTGCGTAGGGGGTTCTAAAGGTGATGAAGATATTTCTTGAAACATGACTTCTGTGAGTGGGCTCATAAGGGCTTGTTCCTTTGTGGATGGAGCCTTTGTCATGGCCAAAGAAAGTGACTGTTGAGATTCCCATTGGAAAGTAATAGCAGTTGAGTCAGTGGACTAGCTACTTTCGTTGGTTCAGACAGATTGCTTGGTAAAATCATTATCCTAGCCGAGTGTGGCAATGTCCTGGGATGGTTTCCATGGATTTACTTGCGTAGATTGAGTAGCTGTGCAAGGCTGTTGCTACTATGCTTCATGTTTCTACTTAGGCAAAGTGTCCTTAGGAGACTTGAGACTCCTAACCATCCTAATTAATGCCTCTAATGGCTGCTCATTGATTTTGGATGGTGTGACTTTTTCTCACTTGGGAAATCATGTGCCGTTTGAGTAGTATCATGAGGTGGACACTTTGGTTCCCCTGTAGTTGTTGGCTCAAGAGTTATTACCAACTTTTCCTTGGATTTGACAACTGCATCAAGTGGTTGTACTTTAATGTATTGCCTTGTTTAAGTTTGTAGCTTGTGTAATTTCCTTTATGTATTTGTACGTACCATGTTTGCTACCAATGACTTCAATATGTCTTCTTCTTCATTTCTCCTCTTGGGTGCCTATGGTGAGGGATAAAAAGATGGTTTTGGCATCTCAATCTTAGGAACTTTGGGGATGTGCAAATTTCCTCCCTAGGCTTGGTTTTGTACCCCTTTGGAGTCCTAAGTAGTAAGAGAGGATCATCTCTCTTTTGGCTTGGGGCATTGACCCTTTTTCTAGGTTGATATATCAATCTGGCAAGGTATACTAATTTGAAAAATAAGTATGAGATGCAAGGGTTGAAATGAAGCTTTTGACTTTCAATGTTATGCAAGCACAGTAGTAGGATGATAGAGAGATTAAAGAAAGAAATGATAAAAAAGTACATCATTCATCTAATTGATGTCGATGATGAGGACAAATGAGAGTGGCTGGTAAGTGATTCACACTTGAATTCTATTCCAAATTGCTCCAAATGAGAAATAATACTCCATAATTGAAGAAAGGACTAAATATATGCTTTCTCCAAAATCTTCAAATACACAAAGTCCCTTAACCCTAAGAATCCTTCCAAACTAATCCGAGACCTAAGACTGCAGTTGCCCTCAAACTGCTATAACTTCCAAACTCACTAACTCAATCCATTACTACTTCCCATCAAGAAATGAGACCACAACACTCACACTTCCCAGTTGCAACTAAACCCACAAAATAAGCCAAGGAAAATATGTGTACTACCTTGAAAAAGAGTGCTAGTAGCTCAAACCCAACGAGCCCTAAGGAGTCAGTAGCTCTCAATTCAAGCTTATCAACTCGACCCAAACCTCTAGCTCAATTGAAACCTAACTTGTGACAACTAAGATAATTTAAGGACACTATAGCAAAAATTACCCACAATGAAAATCAACCAATCTCTCTCTGCCTTTAGGAATTCGATGATAAAATGCCCAATCTGATGTTGGAATCCTTCAACATCTTAGTGAGAAATATGGTGATTAACGAGATAACATTCAACGACTCATTCTAAAAGAAGAAGCTGAGGAATGCCATTTGGTCCCCACCTTCCACAATCCATTGTCCCCCCAACCATCAAGGAATTATTAGCACTAGAAGAGAAGGTAGGAAATGGTAGCTCATTCGAGTACGTATGGTACAATATGAGAGCATGAACTGCTAAACTCAAAAGTGAACTCATGACCGTTTTTCAGAGGGAAGACGAGCCATCTAGAAATCGCCAATTGACCCATTGTACATAGCTTCGAATTTTCTTCAAGTACTTGCATTGTATGAGGAATCACACTAACTAGACCTCTCTTAGACCTTCCCTTACTCGACAAAATCCTTAAAGAAGAAGAGCTCCACATGGTGAGTAGATTAAATCATGGAGGTGTGGTACTAATGTTGCAGCATATATAACCCTAATTGCAAAATTACCATAACTTCTTGACAAACACGTTACACTCAAATACAATCCTAATTTTGCTCACATCTTGGTAGAGTAACCTTGTACCATAAAAACTTGTACATTACAATTTTACATACAACAAAACTTATAACAACATAAACAAAAACTTAAACATATCATAAAAATCCATGCTCACTACACTATTAGTACCCTTGTAATGCTCAAATCCATTGCAACATTTTTCATGCGTAGGGAGGCCAACAGAAGCAACCAATGGTTAACAACACCAATGTGTAAGTGATATTAACAAAAAAATTTAAAATTTTATATAAGTCCTTGTTGAACTCAACTACATGTACTCTCAAGTTTTATCAAATCAAAGTAGACAAATAGATGGCAAACGATATGCTTGAAGCAACAAGTCAATGAGCTATGGAAGACCTAAAAGACACATGTAAGACTAAAGACTTGGATGTGTAGGATTCTCAACAAACTCCAAGGGAACGCAAGAGAAATATGACATTAAGGAGCCGAGTTCGTCAAACAAATCTCACCTACTATCTCAAGCTCTCTATCATTTTAGCATGAAGAGCAACAGTCGCCTAAGAATTTCAACCATCGCTTGAACTTCCAATGACAACAAGTTCTTTACAAATTTGAGTCAAGGCTTAAAGATTGAACAAATCTACTTTCTCAAGGAGTAATCATTCTCAGCCTTCCGTTCTCTTAACAGTTTGCTATCCCTTTTTGCAAGGCTAAAGGCCCCATTGTATGGCATTGTTGTATTATTAAAAAATAAAAGAGGAAAGAAAGAAAATCAAAATAAAAATGCACGCACACGCTCAGTGCACTATACCTCTAGGGGTCCTCAAATTAGGCACACCTGATGGCCTTGGTTGATCAAATCTGTCTGTAATCCCCTAACCCTTTTGTTCATTCCTCCCACACTCACTCAACGCATATCAATGACAAGACATACCTAGAAAGCATGCCTTATCACCCTAGGTCACTTGTACATTTTTTCCATGTATCACATTAATGCCCCCGAAAAAGCAAGGTGGAAAAGCACCAAAAGAAGAGACCATTATCTTTTTTCTTAGGCCATTCAATTATGATCCATCTTATCTAGCTAATAATGATGTCTTTAGAATCTCCTTCGAGTACAATTTCAGCCAACCACAATGCTTTTTCCATTTCTTCATCAAATGACATAGCAATGAGGAACCAAAATGGCTATCTTCTCAACCTAAGTAGTGCCTAAGTATTCATGTGCACTCACATAATATATGTACCATAACCTATGCATGATTTGGGTTCTCAAGTGCGAGACTCAACCCATCTCCAAACCATCAAATATGTCATGTGCACGATAAGAAGGCTAGCACTGCCCCCTAGGGAGAGACTACACAAGAGGTTTTCAAGTGCAAGTACTGAAGATTCCAAGGATCAATGCGCAATTAGTTATTCTTCAAGATCCTCCATCCTAATATTTCCTATCTTTGACTCACCATGTGAGCTTACTAGGAGAATAATCACTATCAAACCCACCAAGAGGCTTCCAAAGAATAGCCACTAACTTCAGCAAACAACCAGGATACCTACCACCGTTCCAACAACAACCTATCTTACAACTAGAAGCTTCTACATCATCAACAATATGAGAAACTCCTCCAAAGACAACACACAACAGTCCCTAGCATCCACATCTTTGGTGTTGAAGTATGCCACCTATGATGGAGAGTGCCATGGGACTATCATTTGTCTAGGAGGGGATAATTAACCGTGACATGTACCCAGTATGCAATGTGTATGCAAGCACAAAAAGGAGCCTAAATTTTTAGAAGTAGTCTTTGTATTACTAACCTCAATATAATGTACATTAAGCACATGCATATTCAAATTGCCAAATGGTTGCAACAATTGTATTGATTTATTATCTAAAGGTTCAAGTCAGGGCATGATCCCCTACAAGTTATAATGATAGCATAAGCTCCCGTGGAGAAATTGCAAAGGTTCTAGTTCATTCTCACCCCCACAAGAAAATCATGTAAGGAGAGATGATCAGTCTTAAGGCCCTAAGGTGGGCTAAATGCCCAAGAGGGATGGGAAAACCCTAACCCTAGAAATCATGCATAAAAAGGATGAGAAGGAATAAAACAAGCTATTCATATGTGTGCAAACTTTGTGCATTTACCTTCCTACTTTCATTGTGAGAGAGTGAGTAAGGGTGAGAGTGAGAGACTAACGGAAAAAGAGTGAGAGAGTGAAGGTGAGGGGCTAAAAAGGTGAAGTGATACTCATCTTCTCACTATAAGCACTCTCTCTTGCCATGCCCATGCTTCTCTTTCGCATATGGAGGTCGTAGAATGTTGAGAGTAAAAGGAGCATTCACTTAGATTGTGGAGTATGCAAAGCGCATTCTTCTGGGATTGAAGAAAGGCCGTAGCACTCACTACAAATGAATGCTCACATTTGTGTGTGAGAGACTATGTGAGAGGTAGTTGTTAATTCTTATGAGTTGAAGCTCTTGAAGGAATAAGAGTGTGTCCAACATCCCACTATGTTGAGCTCGTGTAGCACAACAAATAGGGTATATTGGCATTATGCTTGACTTTGGCAAATTTTCTATGGATCTTGACAAGTTGCAAATGGAGTTTAACCAACAAGGATAGCAAGTACTTCTTTATGGAATTGAGAGGAAAATGCCGAAGTTGATTAATCTGAAGAAACTTAAAATAGAATTCAACACCATGTCATGTATCTTTACTCTTCTAATATCAAAAGTGGATGAAAATTAGCCATCTTATTCTCAAGGAAAGAAATGGATCATGCCTTTGCAAATTATTGGAAGAGTATAAATATATATTTTTTTACTACTGCAGATAGAAAAGAAAGCAGAAAAAGAGTCATCAAGAGGAAAAGTGCAAGGTGGGAAAAAGGAAAAGGCGCCTCACAAGGGAACAAACCTGAAAATTTTCAAAAAGCATGGAAACAACCAGTAGGAGTCCAAGGTGCAACCATGGAAGCTACAAAAAAGCCAAAAGCGAGAAGGCGCACCTCTAAATATAAAGGCGCAGCCAAAATCTTTGTAAAAGAGTGCCAGGCTCCCTCCTATGTAATTTGTAACCATGTACAAGGGCGGTAGGACTAAGCTAGGAAGTTAGGGCAAAGGGAAAACATGCCTAGGCCATGGCCATCCATGTAAAAAGTGGATGACCACCCAAGGAAAAGAGAGCATGTACATAAGCCAAAAAGTTAATGGAAACTCTCATTCTTAGTGTGCGGCAAAAAACTTCTTCTTCTTCTTCTTCTTCTTCTTCTTCTTCTTCTTCTTTCCTTCTTGTGTATGCTTGAGTGAGAGAGTGAGGGAGTGTGAGAGAGTGAGGGAGTGAGTGTGTGACAGTGAGGGATCGAGGAGAAGAAGCTCCCCATCTCCTCTTTTCATCTTCTTCTCTTCTCTTCTCTTGCCTCGCGTGGCTATGGAGGATGGAGCTTGACGGAGAGGGATTGAGGTTGCTCAAGCTTGCATTGAGGATTGTGGAGCTACCGGTGTGCATGGGAGAGGAGGGTACTCGATCGGGCATCAAGGTATGCTCACTACACCCTATAGGTAGGGAGAGCATGTCGGTTATGTGAAAGGTAGCCATGGCCACTCGGCTTGAAACACTTGACCAATAAGCGGTTTGTAGGTCTCGGGGGTTGAGCAAGAGAGCTCCCTTCATTTTGGTTCTGTTGGATTCGAGCCTTGAGCACTGTGCACTTTGAATCGAGCATGGAAGTAGGGTTCCCCGAACCGGTGCTTGAGGTAGATAGGACGTTTAGGAGTGTTAATCATCGAAAATAAGTAAGTATTTTTGGGTTGGATGTGTAGATTAGTAGCCTAAAGAAGCACGAACATTATCTTGTGATTTTTGTTTGCACTGGGTAGGATAGGATCAAAACAGCGTGAGCACACAATAGGGTTTTTGCTGTTGTATATCAGGCTGAAACAGGGAAAAGAAGGGCAAAAAATGAAATCTTGGATTAAATGTCGGTAAGAGGAGCAAGATTAAGGTGAATGCAAACTTGAGCATAGCAATAAGAAGCCAAGGGTGGCAAGAGAGACCTCATTTTGCCTTTGAGAGATTAAGAGAGAGAGATTGAGAGAGAGAGAGTGAGACTTGTTGTGCAGAGAGATTGGCACACTCGATTTTGGAGCTATTCCTATGATCCAGGTATGCAAAACCCTCCCTTGTATGTCATTGTTGAGACATGCTTAAATAAATCATGTGAAATCATTGTGTTGCACCCCATTGACCACCACTGTGTCCAGGTCCGACTCCCAAAGTTGGGCAATCGAACCGTCTGACTGGGAGCGTCAGACCATCCAACTCCAAGAGTCAGACTGCAACCCCGGGTCTGCCGATCGGACCACCCATCTAGTCGGACACTCTATTGACAAGCGGACCAAGCCCTTTGGTCCAATCGAACCAACTGTCTGATTGAACGCCCACTTGTCCAGTCGAACATGCACAACAATCAGACCACTCGGAACAACCATAGGACTCAAACCCAACTACCAATCGAACCAACTGTCGGATCAAACCAACTTTCAGATCCACCTGTCCAATCAAATGCGCACAACAATCGGACCACTCAATAGTCAAACCAACCATACAACTCGGACCCAACTACCAATCGGACCACTCTTCAAAATCCAATCGAACAGTCCACCTCTGAAAGACAAACCACCAAAAAACCAGAACAAGAAAACATAGACCCACGACTAGTTCCACAACTCTAAGCCAACCAGGATAGAAACCAAAACACCCTTGGAAACCCACCCTGGCTCGCCAAAGCCAGAAACTAGAGGAAATCGTGACTATACAACCTAGAGGTAAACTCTAGAAGCTCGGTCACATAGCCGACTAGACTTTAGCCCAAAGTTGGCCTCTAGACTATAACCCAGCCTTGATAGAGCATAGAGGGAGTAGCATAGACCCCGTACAATCCTTAGGAGTGACCAGAGACCGCACTTAGATCCATACTAGGTCGTAGACAAGCTAAGGGGATAGCCATACCTGTATGATTGTTTTGTTTGTTTGCGCACCCCACACTGATTTCTTTTGCACAAGTTTGAAATCTTGATTTTGCACTGTGCACAATAGAGCACCCAACACTGGCTGTACGTAAATTGAGGACCGTTCAATAACAAGGAACCCACCAGTAGGAGGAGACCCCAAAACATAGTCGGGTGTCTCAGAGCCCCATTGATAAGACCTTCGGAGACGATGACAAGACAGTAAGATTGAGGGCAAGGAACTATCGAAGCTACTCAAACTAATCGATAACCTTGTGGAGCTGAAGGCAGAGATGATGTCAAGAGCACGAAACACAAACCCGATGCTGAACTTGGGTGAATTCCCAGTCGCAGTCCAAGACATGGTCAATGAATACGACCTGTTGACCAGAATAATAATCCATAGTAGGCCAGTAGAGGTAGTGGCAAGCCTAGATGAAGAGAGGAAAATAGTTAGGAAAGCGTTGCAAGGCATAGCCGCCTACAACCGCGAGCAGAGAGCTAGGAAGCTGCAGCACGACATAGATGTGCATGAGGCTAGACGTGTGCTAGCACGTCAACAGAAGCAAGGCAGGGCCAAATGTGGAGAGAGAGAGCATGCTAGAGGCAGACCTTATGCTGAGCAAGCTTGTGACCAAGCGGCTCATCGACAACACGGCTGCCAAACAGAGTGCAGTAGCACTAGCGACCTCGCTACTCTTAGGCCTAGGAATTACTCAAGGGGCGAAGAGCCAATCAAAATTCCATGCATTAGCTAAGCATCTAGACAAGTACCAGCCTAGTAGCGACCCGTACAGTTTCATGGAGCAATTTGAGCAAGTTTGTGAGGCCAACAGTATCACTAACCTTCCACAATGCTCCCAGGCTTTTGGCCCTACTTAGGCAATAAAGGTAGGATGTGGTACACCAACTTAGACATGGTAGAGCGAGCAAACTTTGCTTGACTAAAAGATCTCTTCATTAAGAGATTCTTAGAAGCAAGATACTTTGACAACCTCATAGTCCAAGACTGATGAATGTCAGTCAAAGGGACAAGGAGGACATAAGAGACTACATCACTCATGTGTGCACCCTCTTCAAGAGAATCCCTGTGAACGAGTGATCCAATGAAAGGGTTGTCTCCACCGTATTCATAAATGGAATCCATAGCGAGGAATTGTACAAAGCCTTAGCAAGCAACTCTAGCTTGCAACGAGACGTGCTAGCTAAGGTCTTTTAGAAACAATTAGGGTGGATGACCAGCTTAGAGAGAGGAAGTCTTGAAGCTCAAACCGCGATAATCGCGATAAATTTAGTCAAAGGGCCTCGAAGATGACCACAACCTCTAGCAAGAGATCAGGCCCTAGCACGCAGGACAAGGAGAAGAATATAGATCAAGGCCAAGAGCTAGCCGAGGTGAGGATGGAGCTAGCATGACTGCAAAAATTGGTGAGGAAACCAACTGCATGTCCAATGTGTATACTGTGGTGGCAACCACCTCCCAGCCAAGTGTCAAGATCCTAGATCTAGGCCTTGTGCAAATTGTGGTAGGCTTGGCCATGATGCCATGCACTGTAGGTTGCCTAGCACATTCCCTTATGTCCAGCAGTACAATCCACCGTACCTAGGGACTAGGGACAGGCCACCAAATTTCTTTGGAAGAGGAGCCCGGCCGGTGCTCCCAACACCAAACAACACAAAACTAGCCATCCCTAGGATGGAGATCAACCTGACAGGCATACCCAGGCCACCAGGACCCTACGTAACCCATCCAACGAGTGATGCTCTACTCCATTACGTGGAAGAACCTAACAATGACGAAGCCTACATGAACCCCTACGTCTCATACGACGAAGAGGGCAATCCAGCCTTGATGGAGTATCGACCAGTACTAGTGATGGCGTTATGTAGAGGTAGAGGTAGAGGATTCGCAGGTCCGATCCAAGATCCAATCTCGTGTTGGACTTGCAGTCACCCATGCCATATCTCATCACGATGTCCAAAGAGAGAACAAGAGAATAGGGAAAAAGTCGACCTTGGATGTGTTGAGTGCAGCATCACTCATCTCTTTGCCGATTGTCCTAGATGGAAACCATCCTCTAGCTCAGTAATTGTGCCATCAGTGCCTTTGGTGCTATTTGAAGTCGATACATTCAATAGCAAGGACACCCATCCTATTGCATGTCATGACCAAAGCATAGACAAAGCAGGCAGGCATATCATTGCCTGGGCCTAGCAACTTAGACAAAGCCTCAATAGGAAAGAAGAGCCAAAGGAGAATGAAGAAAAAGACTAACGCAAAGATCACACTTAAGATTGAGGATATGACAACGTTAGTGACTGGCAAGAAGGTCACAGGTGCAGAGGCAAAGACCACCACCCCAAAGACGGCAGAGAAAGGGAGTGCCAAGGTAGGGGAGTATCCTCACCCTAGGCGCCAACTCAAGGCAATAGCCAAAGTCAAGGAGTGGGTAAGGGAAGCCCAGGAGCACCTCAAGGACGCTGAGCCTATCTTCGAGGAAGAGATCGAGGATCTCTCTAGCATGAGCACACCAATCTCACCTGCATGACCAAGGTTGAGAGATGCACCCATGCCATAGGCAGTGCCACCTAGGCCAAGTTTAGATACTATGGGCCAGCTAGTCGGTCAAGACCAATGGCCAAGAAGCACAAACCTAGGAGAGAGGCAAGCAACCAGCAACCTCCTCGTGATGTTAGTGACCACGCCAGTGACTCTGAGTTTAGGAGACCTACTCAGGCAGCACCCCACACTATGGCAAGAGTTGAAACACTAGGTGGAAGAACCGATGGAGCATGTTGCCGCTGACTTATAGGATCACAATGTAGTCACGCAAATACCCAGCTTGACGCTGCACTTAGTGCCAAAGTCATTACATGCTAATGCCTTTTGGGAAGGCACTAAGATGCATGCAGTCTTGCCTATCCTAGACCTAGGAGATGTAACACGGAAGGGAATCGTAGATACAAGGGCAAGAATGAGTGTGTTAAGCCATGCTATTCTCCAGGCTTGGGGAAACCCGCCTATCGAAACCACTAGGTTCAACATCACTATAGCTAACGGAATGAAAGTTAGACCATTTGGAGTCTTGAAGAATTGGCTAGTGAAGATTGCGGGTGTCCAATTCTCTATGAACTTCATCTTTATGAAGGGAGTGAACTACGACTTCTATTGTGGCTGACCTTGGATGAGGAATGCTCGAGTTGTCGAAGACTGGGGCAACGGTCTGATCTTCTTAGGAAACCAAACAGAAGCAGTGAGGGTCAAGATGGACACTTGGAAGACGACCCCCTGTCTAGTGCACAAATCGGATGCCGTATGTGTACGTAGTGAGCGCCTCCCCAAGAACAAAAGAACTCTACTTTAGTTCAAAAAGTAAGAGAGAGGATTTGCATGACATGAAAAAAAGAGACTAATTGGGTACAATCTCCCCCCATGCCCTGTATGAGCGCTCCACAAAGCATGTATTTAATATTTTATTCATCTCCAAGCTAAAAATAGCCCAAATTTACAATTAGCATGCTTTGGTTTTTGTGTTTGCTTTTGTCCAAATAAAGAATAAAGCGGTTGGGCGTCCCAAGAGTCGGGTTGTGTCCAAATACAATAATGAATATTTAAATCGTGCGCCCATGCGCATACAAAATAATAATTATATGGCAAGCACTTCAATAAATAAGTGCATCAAAATAAATGTCGACACCACGCCTAAGATGCGCGCCCATCAAAAATGATAATTTTTTCTAAATAACTTGAATACACGCTATCACCCAGTGCTTCCCAGTGCCACTACCGCCTACTCTGCACATCAGCTAAAGCATTCACAATTGTTAGAAAATAATAAAATTAAATCGAAAAAAGTGAATTCCTAGCAGTTTTCAGCTACAAAATAAATAAATAGGTTGGAACTTTGTCCTAATCTTAATGTAATACGAGTGCGCACTCTAAACTCATAAACGTCCATTAATTTAAATAAGTATTTTGTGAAATCACCCGCTATGGAATCACCCATTTGCACATTAAATTAACGTAACGCCCGAAAAGGACAGGCATCCCCATCAACTTTTCGCACAAGGAATCCATTTTGTGTACGAGCCCTGGCAAATAAATATAATTTTACGGAATCCACTGCAAAACCTCACGAAATCCACCGCAAAACCTCACAGAATCCACTGTGGAATATGCCTCTTGGCATCACTGTCGACCTAGATACCATCTCTATCATGCTCAAGGGTGATGTGCCAGTAAAGAAATCATATGGGCCATTAACCAAGTACATCCCTTGCCCTGAGGATGAGTGAGATTGGATGCACATCCTAGCGACCATCGATCTCCCATTCTCAGATGAAGAGAAGACGTACAAACAGGCTGCAAAAACTGTGAGTGTGTCAAAGAAGGAGCCCACAATGCCACTTTGCATGATGACCAGGAGCTCAAGTAGCCAATCAAGGCCTATCTCTTTATATATCCCTAGCGATAGGCTTGAACTTCACAAGATCCTAGAATACCTAACAGGCAGATTGGCCGGCAACCCTGCTGCTAATCTCAAGCCCCTGAGAGATCTGTTGGACGAGCCTAAGTGGAAATGGACTAAGGTGCACAATCTAAACTTAGTATACAATTGGGCCTTAGTCACGAAGGACAGCGAGAGTCTAAGGGATGAAGAGCAGTCAGGAGGAGCTGATTCCAATGATGAGTACAAGGATTGCCACTCCATTAGTGAGGAAAGCAAGGAAGAAGTAGACACCATAGAGTACGACACTAAGGGAAAGGTAATAGAGCAGATCATAGCAAACTCCAAGCCTCAAATAAGGAATTCTTACAGGAACATCCTCAAAATAAATAGTGCACTGTAAAGTACTGGACATTGAACGCCCTGTGAAATCTTATATGATAGGTTGTTATTTCACATGCAATTTCACAACAGATTACTAACAGTGGTATAGTTACTCTTAATGTGAGGTCAAGGAGAAATGGATAGATGCTATATTGCTACTATTGAGTGCTAGCAAATGCAACATCTCAAAGAGGGCAAACCACGTTAAAGTACTGGCCATTGAATGCTCTATGGAAAGGAGAATGCAATTGGCCAACATGCCTATGCACGAAAGAATGCATTATCACACAGGGAAACTAGTAAAATTCTTTACACCACATCAGTATAGAAGTAATACATCTTTCGAGAAAGAAGGCGACATGGTTGCTTCTTTCTGTAGAAGGGACCCCATGGAAATGTGAGGTACATTGAGAAGCTTTGCAAGTGTGCTGGCATAGGTCATCTTCCCGAACCCAGGACTTCCAAGGAAAACCCATTGAATGCCCCTCCAAGTGCTCTACCCATGGGTCGCCTGCAGAGCCGGTAGAGGACAAAGCCGCTCCCATTCTTCGAGGTCAAGATCGTACCTCAGCAACGCGGCAATGGCAGCAGTGTAGCACCTGTGATATGACTTTTTGCTCCAAGATATTATGCTAAACAGCCTGTGCAAGCGGTGGGAGGGAGCCTCCATTATGTGAATGGATCACCAGATGGAAATGTGGGGAGGATGAATAAATCAAGGTGCGGAGTGATCGGAGAAGGGAGTGCAGCTTGATGAAGCGAACTGTAACAAATGGAGACACACACACACACACACACACAGAGAGAGAGAGAGAGAGAGAGAGAGAGAGAGAGAGAGAGAGAGAGAGAGAGAGAGAGAGAGAGAGAGAGAGAGAGAGAGAGAGAGAGATGGTGGCGCTCGGAGTGGTGCAAAAGAGAAGAGAGAAGGGATTTTAGGGCAGATAGACCTTTGCAATGATTTGATTCTTTTAAGAGTGAAGAAACAAATAAAGCATTGAAACCGAATCAACCATTTGAAGCTTTTTTTAATTTCTTTTTTTCTTTCATTATTTTCGATTGCCAAAGATTTTTAAATAATGTATGACAAGCATTCGTGTATGTTTTGTGTGCATGCAATGCTAGGAAGCAAAGTTGTTGTGCGGTTCACTATATAAATTCTCTTTTTCTCTCTCTCTTTATCTTTGCCTTTTATTTTCTCTCATCTCCTCATTTCCTCTCTCTCTCTTATTATAAAACAGAGAATGCTTATATACATATAATCTTATCTATTTACGACCGTAAGAAAACACTTGCTCGCTTTATGTAATATTTAGAACGGTTCTCTCTCTCTCTCTCTCTCTCTCTCTCTCTCTCTCTCTCTCTCTCTCTCTCTCTCTCTCTCTCTCTCTCTCTCTCTCTCTCTCTCTCTCTCTCTCTCTCTCTCTCTCTCTCTCTCTCTCTCTCTCTCTATCTATCTATCTATCTATCTCTCTCTCTCTCCCCACAAACTTAAAACTAAAAGTAGTTTATAAATTTGTAATATAGATTGTTAGACATACAAACAATCTCTTCTATATGCACCATACTTACAAACTTTCACCTTTATACGAATGTAAGGAATCACATGCTTGCTTCGCGTGATATTTAGAAACAACAATGTTATACTAAAATGGATCGTAATGAAACAAAGACCAACCACTACAAAAAGACTTTCTTTAAGAGACCTAGTCAAAACGAAGTTGTCTCCTTTTTTGAGAAATCGTTATTAAATCCAAGTAGGACATTCATAGGTGGAGTAGAACCGGACACCAATATCTTTGGCCTCTTTCCACTAATCATGCCATGAAGGGAAGGTATAAGACATCCTACTTTTCATTAGCAAGCCACATAGGCTAAGTTTAAGACATCCTATAGGCTATTTTTCGTCTACACATGCCCGATAGTTTCCAAGTACCATAGGTAAACGGCCGATGCTAACAAAAAAAGGCAATGTCTCCAAGATGCCTAATAGAAACAAAGCTTCATCTTCCTTGAGTAATTATTAGAAAAATCTTCATTCTCGAGCAAAACACGCAAAGGGTGAAGCAGGGGTTGATCCCACAATTTCTATTGGTAATCGCATGGGAGATGCGATAGTCTTACCTCTGTTTTTAGCACCTACATTTAAACAAAATCACAATATAAATACATGGAACAACTAACAAAGACAATTTTATTTCAAAAATAATAATACATCATTGAACATGTGTGAACCATTCAGTAGGTACCAACCCACAGCCTTGAACCCATACATGATGATGTTAAACAAATGTCTCTGTATCTTATTAGTGTGTATCTACAATGTACAACTTCTATAAAAAGTGAGCGCTTAATGTCAATATTAACATCATCATGTAAATGCTCAACAACTCTTGCGAGCGTCCTTCTTATGATATCATCACTTGTTACTGCACGGAACGTGCATTGTAGCTCCTTTTGATAGTGGTAATAGCACCACTATAGGGTAGGCATTTGCAAATGTCAAATAAATAGTGAAACATGAAAAATAATCCACTTCTAAAAGAGTATATGCTAACCAAATATGGCATGAAGAGCAATCCACATATATACCAAACCAGTGACCCTACATGGTCGTCAATAACTACATCTCTACAGAAAAAGCAATGCACATCACTGCACCTTCTAAAGTACATCGTTATATACAATGTTTGTGGTCATATCCCCATCCTTTTCACCCAATAGGACTTTCACACCATAGGAAGATTTTACCTTTGAAAATGCAGCATACAACTAACCATGTGTAAATACTGGTGTTTTAGATAAAGCCCAAACAATGGATCCACCGTTGCGAGGGACTTTAATACTTTGATACGATCTCAAGTACTATAAAATATTCTGCAATAAGTGCACTCCAAGGCAGTGAGATACTACATCCCGAGCAAGAAGCTAGTCCAAGACCTCTTGTGCTTTTGCAAGTGCACTACATTTGGCATACCTATCCACAATAGCATTTCTAAACACAATCTTGCCCTCCAACATCTGCAGTCTAACAACCTCATTATGAGTTTTTTAAACCCTTGTCAGCTGCTCCTATGGCAACACATGCTTTCAAGGCATAGCTAATCGTGACAATGGTCTCTTCACCATGCCCATGGTCAACATATCCAGCCATGAGTGCCTTCTAGGATAATGCATTTGCAACTGATAGCTTATCAAATACTTGTTCTTCTTCTGCAAGAGAGTCGCATCTGCCATACATACCAACCATCATACTACTCGTAGATAGCTCCTTGTCAAACACACTCTAAAAAAATTCACCATGCACACATCATCCTTTATCTAGGCATGTGAAAGGCCACAAGACTTCAAGCAAAGGACAAAAGTTACATCATCCACAAACATATCTTGCTCTTGCATCTCCTCAAAACATTGTAAAGCCTTGTCATCCTCATGATTCTCACAATATGCCTTCATCAGATCAGTTTGTGATACAACATCTCCTGTCAACATGCTATTGAAAACGCGTGACCTTTTGCAACAGAACCATACCTCCCATCATACATGTCTACCAACGCATTTCCTATTATAGGATCATTTTCTAAGCCTGAGTTCTTGATCTCAGTATGTATTTCCTAGCCTACTCTCTTAATGCCCTCAAGGTCCCACAAGCTTTCAAATACATGACAAATGTAATAGCATCTACAGGTATGCTTTCCAACTACATCATTTTGTAACATCTCAACGCTTCTTCACAAGGCCCATGTTCTACATACCTAGCGAGCATGGCATTCCATGTGACCACATTTGGAACTAGTAGATTGTCAAACACCAATTGTGCTTCTACAAGGGAGTAGCACTTGTAGTACATGTCCACAAATTTACTAGCCACATACAAATCCCCTTCCAAGCCCCTCAAAATAATATTCTCATAGTTAGAAGCCTTTGCAGGATTAAACAATGATGGCATATAGCCTGGGTGTGCTACAGTTTTCATTATAATCAAAATGATAGAAACATGGTAGCCAATTTTCAGAGTGAGTTGCTATTTATACTGCAATAGAAAAGCTTATCAGTAAAGGCATATAGTCCAAGTTTGTTGAAATCTTATCTTGCTTGGTTTAATCAGTGAAGTTGTTCAATGCTGCATGTGGGGGCACACTGTTCAATGCAGGACGTGGGGGCATGTTAGGTGGTTGTGGCATGCTCAAGGTTGACGAGGCAAGTCATCCACGTATTGGAAGGCCTTAAGAAAATGACATGGTGAATACTAAGTCAGTGTGAAGACCACCCTTGCAACACATCAAAAGAAGTAATGCATGACTAGGCAGAGAGAGAGAGAGAGAGAGAGAGAGAGAGAGAGAGAGAGAGAGAGAGAGAGAGAGAGAGAGAGAGAGAGAGAGAGAGAGAGAGAGAGAGAGAGAGAGAGAGAGATTAGTTTTGAGAAAAGGGGGGAAAGACTTTACAAAAAAAAAGGAAGAAGAGAGGGGTGTGTATGTTTGTATATGAGAGAGAGATTTTATTTCATGTTTTTTAATTTTGAGAGAGGGAGTGTATGGGTTGATTATTGTATAGAGAGAGGGGGTATTTGTTATGAATCATAATGAAGCAAGATGATATTATGGCACCCATGTAGTGGGTTGTGGATAAATACAAGCATGGGTCCCCCTGTGTGTGCTGGTCATTGTTGGTTAATGGGCCCATGTTGGATTTGAGATGGAAAAAGGTAATGCCGCATCTTATCAAAGCATTTTAGAGCTTCATCATTGTGACCATTTTGTGCATTTTAGAGCTTCATCATTGTGATCATTTTGTGCATTTCCTGCAATTAGTGCAATCCAAGAGAATCCATCATGAACAATATGTTTTGTCAAGCACTTGTTGTGCTTTTGCAAGGGCACCACATTTAGCATACATAGTTATTAAAGTGCTTGCAACATAGGGACTTCTTTCAAGTAACCCTCGTTTGCAAATGTCCTCATGTAGCCTTGTTCCCTTAAATAGATCCCTTTGCTTTGCACAAGCCTTCATCAGTCCCACAACATGAGTAGTCTTCTTTGAAGGCAACTCCTCCTCCTCTTGAGGCTCCCCTTCGCTCAATTTAAGTGTGGACATTGATTCAATATTTTTGACCTCTTCAAAAACCTAGGTTGGATTGTATCGGCAATCCAACCACAAGGCATCTACTGTCACTTTATGCTTGAAAACTAGAGACCTTGCACTGGTCAATGGTTAAAGTGGGGCGAAAGAAAAAGCCATGTGTCTATGAGAGCTCACAAGATTTCATGTTTTGCAGATGTGGAATATGTCACGACTCATGATAAAATATATTGGGTCAAACTAACTTTGTTGTTGCGATTGTCCCCCACAGTTGTGAGGGATCTTTGAACTCGATGTTATCAGCTTTGGGATGGTATTGTTGGAGCTTATCGATGAATCTTTGTTGAGATTCTTCCAAAGATTGGAGAAGTACAGAGGAGCACCTAATTTTCATGTTGATCACTATCTTGGTATGGAGAAGTACAGAGGAGCACCTAATTTTCATGTTGCACACTATCTTGGTATTCATGCTCAATAGCCTTAGGGCCACCATCGCAACTTGCAAGAATGGGTAGCTCACTTCTCCACCTTTGTCGAGATTTAAAATTTTCCTCACTCACACACACACACACACACTCTCTCTCTCTCTCTCTCTCTCTCTCTCTCTCTCTCTCTCTCTCTCTCTCTCTCTCTCTCTCTCTCTCTCTCTCTCTCTCTCTCTCTCTCTCTCTCTCTCTCTCTCTCTTTGTACGCACACATGGGCAAGTTCAATATACACACTTTCAAGTTTCTTAGATCTATCTTTCTCTTTCTCTATCTTCCCTTGCATTTCCTGCACTTCCTAAACATTAATTTAGACAATGTGTGTTTATATTCATTATTTCATAGACTTATCTCTCATATCTATCTATCTATCTATCTCTCTCCCCTTGTATTTCCCACTTTTGAGCACTAATTTAGACAAAGTGTGTTTATGTTCGTTAACTCATAGACCTAAACACATGTAAGCGCATAAACCTGCACAATAGCATTTAGAGAGAGACCTTCATCTTGGATGTGCCCAAAGCATTTCAAAGCTTTATTATGATGTCCATGTCTAGATATCGAGACTTAGGACAATCCAAAAGACTACATGTTGTGTTATAAGATTTTTTTGAACACTTCTTGCACTTTTAAAAGCATAGCACACTTAGCATACATGCTCTCTAATGCAATGCCTAACACAAAATCACCATTTTTCTATTAGCCCCAACCTATGAACCTTAGCTTGTATCACACTTATCTCATATCCACATCAAACCTTATCAACTCACACTTAGATAAAAGTATGGTGGCAACACTGCATGGGAATATTCATTATCTCAAGAGAAATGCATCAAAAATTGCGGTGGTATAATCCAAAAATAGCAATGTAACTCATAAAATGCTTACTTTGTCTCTTATGAAGCTTTGAACTCACCCACATTCTCTTTCCTATCATCGTTTCCATTTGTATAGTCAAAATATACATAAACATTCTCTTGCTTATCATCATTTCCATTTGTATAATCAAAATCTACATAAACATTACTCTTTGGAAAATAAGATGCGATGTTGCTTCGGAGTAACTACACAACATTTCAAATGCCATTTTTGCTATTGTTGTCATTCCTTATATCCAACAAGAGGCACTTGAGAGAGTACACCACGTTTCAAGATGATTAGTAAATGGCATCACCATGATCATTGCTTTTGCCATGTATAAGTATTACTCGCTTGGAAATGAGCTCCTACACTCTAAGGCCCATAGGAAGCATATGTAGAAGATATTTTTGCCTTTGATCACAAAGAAGCCATGGAGTTACTATCATTAGGAGAACATTATGGGTACAGGCACCTATTAATCAATAGTCATGCAAGCTTTTTTCACATAAAGATTAGACTTGTAAATGCTTTTACTCGGCTCGATCCACCCAAGTTGGTGCTTCGCATCTAAAGTACAACTTCTAGCATATCACTGCGTTCAAGGCCTTTCTTTTAACTATTCAAATCTTGCTTGAGCTAAATCTTCTATGCCTTTGTATTTATTGAAAACATATTTTCAAAGGTTGTCTAAGCTGGATGTGATTTTTTTTGCATTTCTGATATATCCCAACAAAGTATTATTAATGATTGTAGACAATCAATATATTACTTTTTCGTCTTTTGCATTTCATTATTTCCACTCCTTTGATTCTCTTAGCTTTGGTTCCTTTTGTTTATCTAAAACAAAATTGTAGAGACCTTTTCCAACAAGGAAATTCATCACATGGAACTTCCATGATGGCTAGTTTTTTCTTGTCTAGCTTCTCACTAATAGGACTTCCATTGTGCTCAAGCCTTATGACACAACACAATACCAAATAACAAGCAAGGCTTATGTAACCTTTCACAAGATGCGTACAATAATAAACTATGTAGCATTTTTTACCAACTACTCAATAATACATATAATATGCACTATTTGTAGATAAACCTTGTGTCTTCTTTTTGAAAAACACCTTAGAGCTTATAGATTTGAAATCTGTAACCTATGCATTTGAGAATGGTTGACATTGTTGAAATTATAATATACCATAAAATTGTTGTTTGTTGCTTTATGTAGCTAAAACGGTCTTAAATAGCCAAAATTAGAGTGGAAAGGCCTAAATGACTTATTTGCAAAATATATGTAATTTTGCTTGTACACCAAATCTCACAGCAATCTAAGATTTTTGTTATGCCCTACTTTTTGTGCCTCCATAGCCACTATCTGAGAGAGAGAGAGAGAGAGAGAGAGAGAGAGAGAGAGAGAGAGAGAGAGAGAGAGAGAGAGAGAGAGAGAGAGAGAGAGAGAGAGAGAGCTTAGTACTAGTTATTTGTTTTCTTAAATTTGTACTCCTCTCACTATAGCCTTCAAAACCAACCTCTCTCAATGGCATTACTTTGATACCATGTCATGAATTTCATAGTGGGAGAGGACTTGCTTGAGCTACTATGTCAAACATACACAATACATGTCAAAAAGACGGATGTAGAGCATGGCAAGAGCTATGGAGGTTGGAAGATGAATACAAGAGTCATGATGACATAGACAATGGACTGACTGTTACATAAGTGAATTAGGTTCTAATATGGAAGCTTGGACTCATAAACACAATCTTGTGTAAGACATTGACAATGACACTAACTGAAAGAAGAAAGCATCATGATATATTGCATTCAACTCACTAAAAGTGATAAAGTATAATGCTTTATAGTAGTTGGATAGTAGCATTCTGCCTCACTGTGTATATGGGCTTCAGGGCATCTCTTCCTAGAGCATACATCATTTGTCATATCTTTCAACACCTCCCTCAAATGATGAGTTCCTACACTTTATGGCTTTTGCTCCCCCTACATGATAACATGGCCCATGAGACTAGCTCATAGGTAGCCTAGTCAACTTAAAGCTTCAAACTTTATATCTTTGGCAAGGATTTTTACAAAACAACATCCACTAAGGGAAACAAAATCCACAATGGGAAAACATAAGATCCACTATGGGAAATATAATTTCTTTCAAAACAATATGTCAAAGTTGTTGTCAAATAGCGAAAGCATATTCTTCACTCATCAAATAATTTTGATAGTTATCATTCTCCACCTGTTGTGCTTTTTTCATGTGGAGACATTCACTGGCTATGTGGCCAGTCTTACCACAATAATGACATGTCATCCTATCTTTGTTATTGATGTTAAATCCTTGACCTTTGCCTTTTGCTCCATAAGCTCCTTTAATGTACAAGAGATTATCTCTAGGTGTTGAGATAACTCCCTTTGCGTCCTTGTTTTTATGTTTGTTTTCTTCATCTAGTAGAGAGTGCTCAATGTCCTTAAGTGAGAGATTTGGAACATTACTTAAGGTAGATACAAGGTTCTCATATGGCTCTTGATTTACACTTGCTAGTAATACTGCTATGGCTTCATCCTCATCTATGTTCTTCTTTAAAGTTGCAAGTTGAATTTTTAGGCTCTTAAACTTGTTAATGTGCATGGTCATAGAAGAACTATCCTTTATGTCTAGCTTATAGAATTGCATGAGTAATTTTACTATTGAGTTTTTAGCTTGAGTTCCAAAGATCTTGTCAAGCTCATCCCATGCCTTTTTTGCATCTTTGATGTCGAAGATATGGTGCAACACAACATCAAACAGTCCTTAGGCAATGATGCCTAGATCCTTATTGTTCATCTTTTTCCACTCTTTTGTCTTGAGTTGGTCTTTTTCAACAAAACCCATCTTCTCAACATCTTCCTTCTTGCCATCTGCATCTCCTGTATGATCCTCAAATATATCCTAGAGGTCTTTCCTCATGAGATGGTACATTGTCTTTTCTTTTCAGGCATGAAAGCCTTCACCATTGAATTTAGCTATTTGCTCAAGTTTAGACATTTTGAAGGAGGTCTTACCATGAGTATACTCGGGTAGCGTCTATCCTTTTACAATGAGATTGAGGCTTACAAAAGGGATTTAATCAATTAGGCATTCCACATTAAAAATCTTCATGTTTGCCATTGCAAGAACTGAAGTAAAACCAGCAAATGAATTGTTCTTGGACATGTTAAGAAACACTAGTGCCAAGAAACACTAGATAAGTATCAAGAAATACTAGCTTGATGTCATGCTTTATGATGCCTAATTTCAGGTGGTCCTCTTATATTGACTGATTTTAGGTGGTCTTCTTGATCCTCAAGTGGGCTACTTGAATTTAGGTGGGTTGCTCCAAATCTTCTTCCTGAGGATTGACTTGCTAGAAACTTCAAATCTGAGTGATAGAACCTTCAATGTGTTGGAACCAATGAGAAAGTGAATAGATTTTTGAGCTTGAAGCTCAAGGCTATGGTGGACTGGGATTTTAGAAACATGTGACATGTTTTTCATCTTGTGTAGCTCATAGATGCAATCATTTGCAAAAATATTTTATGGGGGAGAATCTTATGAACCAATCTTCAATTGCCCTATGATCACAAGCAAGATCGTGTTGCATGTGAAGAATTGATGTGGTATGAACAGCAACAAGCTCAAGCAGGACATCGATGATGAATTTCAACAATGTCGGGCTACAGAGGGACTAATGTCTCACTATGATATGGCGAGGAGAAGCGCATGAAGTCAAGGGAGAGAATTCCATAAGGATGATCAAAGAGGTATAAGAGCTCAAAGTGCTACAAGTCCAATCTGGCTATGGCTACCAAACAGTGAGTGTGAGATTCAAGTGAGAAAATGAAGTCATGCATTCAAACTGAGCTAGCATGAGGTTGAGCAAAGCTGAGAGGAGTGAGAGGAGAGCTGAGTCATGCTCAACACTGAGCTCTGATACCATGTCAAAAATATAGATCTAGAGCATGGAAGGAGCTATGGAGGTTGGAACATGAATACAAGACTCATGATGACATAGACAATGGATTGATTGTTACACAAGTAAATTAGGTTCCAAGATGGAAGCTTGGACTCATAAACACAATCTTGTGTAAGATACGAAAATGACACTAACTGAAAGAAGAAAGCATCATGATATATTGCATTCAACTCACTGAAAGTGATAGTCAAGTACAATACTTTATAGTAGTTGGATAGTAGCATTCTGCCTCACTGTGCATATGGGCTTCAGGGCATCTCTATCCTGGAGCATACATAATTTGTCATATCTTTCGAAAATATATACAAGAAGAAGTTCATCAAGAATACAAGGAGAGAGAGATGGAGGCCAAAACATTCCTTATTGGTTTTTTTTCCTTCTTCCTTACACAATACAATGTGCGCAAAGTATAAATAAGATACAACATAAAGAAAAGTGCCCTACTAAGTTAAATAATACATAATTGACTATACTAATCAATTGGCACTATAACTATGCTGACTACAGATAGGTGTAATTAACCAAATATAATAAGTGATAAGTTAGTGGGCCATATGAAGATAATAATGACCACCGACATTGCTAAGTGCAAAGGTGTAGACCCATCTAACCAAGTGCTCCATTATCAATATCTACACATGTTGAGCTTGCCATCTCAACAAATATTGGCTATGTCTATGATGAAATATGGACCCCATAACTAATTTCTATACTTATTATGATTTAGATTTATGAGACTTGGATGCTTCTATGAAATACAAATTGATTTTGAGCCCTACATTTTGGATGTATTTTTTGATAACTATCATTTCTTGTCTTCTCTATTACAAGTTTGGAATTTGTTTGTTCCTATTTTGAGCTCTTCTGGCCTGAGTCCCTATGACTTTTGGCCATATATGGAATTTCCCCTGATATCTTTGGTGAACCTGACATGAAAGGCCAAAAGAAGAGTTATGCAAGATAGGGGACAATATAGTGCAATCGGATGACATAAAGCAATTGCTTTAGATCTTCAATATGTATTTGCAACAACAACAACAGTTGCAGTCATAATAACGACAACAAGCTACTATTAAGATTGAATCAATTATGATAAAAGCATTATAAATTGTGGAAAGTGAAGAAAAATTGTTTTATGGTAGGAATGTATCAAAATATTTGAAGGTCCATGCAAAAAATTGAGCTTTTTTGGGATTCCTACAAACTAGATGGTTCGATATTTTGTGCAAGTTGTGGTTATAAACTTAAGCCAGGCATAAATGAAATTTATGTAGTTCAAGGAACCACATGGGATAACTTTAAGATATAGGGCTTATTAGAAAGAGAACCTTCCTAGAGTGGGTAGAAAGGCCCAACAAAGGGTTGACTATAATAGACTTGCTATGTGAAATTCACTAGTTGGATGACACAATGTAGCACTCTCTTGAATCCAAAAAGATTAAGCTATTTATTCAGTCAACTAGTTCTACACTACAGCTAAGTCTTGAATTTCTTTTGGAGGATGAAACTATAGAGTAAGGATTGAAGTCAAATTGGAAAGATATAAAAGATGATAATGTCTAGGATAGTGCAACGACAAAGGAGAAGTGCAAAGATGCATGTAGGTGGTATGCCTTAGACTACAACTAAGGCAACTAAGCAAATAGGTAAATAGCCAGTCTACTATGACTCCATTGAAGGATGATGTCATGCATGAGTTGTTGAAAGTCATGCTAAACTTACACCTAAAATTTGCAAAAGTGGAAGAAAAAGGCCAATCTACAAGACCAAACTTTCAAATTTGTGAGGGATTTGCACATAGATATATTTGATGAGATAGTATGGAGCATGAGTGGAGAGACTATGAAACATATAAGGATGTTTTGGAGAAAAGTTTGATTTTCTTCAAAGAAAAAAAAAATCGTCTGCGTAAAACTAGATTACTACTCAATCCAAACTTTAGAAAGGATGGTATGCAAAAATTGGTAGATGAAATGGTTGTTAGCAATGCATATGTTGTAGTAGAGGGTGCAACCTTTGGCTTGTAGATTGATAATAGTTCCATGAAGGATTCTCGACATGATCTCCTATTATCTCACTCTTTTCCTTGGATAGTGCTTGTAGAGGTACCAAGATCAAGGTAGAGCAAAAATCTTACATTGTTGTGAGATTTGGTGTGCCAGCAGAATGGTGTATATTCTAAAAATAAGCCATTTAGGCTTGCCTATTGTGTTTTTAGCCATATGAGGTTGTTTCTAGCCTCATTTTGGCTTCATAAGGTTGCAAAAAATAGTTTTAGGGCAGAATATAATTTCAATTATATCAACCATTCTCAAATGCATGTTATAGATTTTGAATATGTAAGTTTAGAAGTTTTTGCCAAGAAGCAAACACAAGGTGTATCTAGAAAGAGGTTACAAATAATATGTATTATTGAGCAGTCAATGAAAAAGGTTGCGTGGTTTATTGCTGTGCATATCTTGTAAAAGCTTGCTAACGACTTGCTTGCTATTTGGTACTCAGTTATATCATTATGGCAAAGAATGGTGGAAATCCAAATATTAAGAAGCTAGAAAAGAATAACTACCCATTGTGGAAGTTCTGTGTGATGAACTTCCTTATTGGAAAATGCCTCTACGAGTTTGTTTCGAGCTCATTTCAAGTAAAGAAAAGGAATTAGAGCTAAGTTATCATGCGATTGTAGAACAATTAAAGACATGTAAATAGTAGAAGGCAAAAGACAAAAATGTAATGTACCGGTTGTCTGCAATAATTGATAACACTATGCTAGGGTATATAAAAAATGCAAAAAATTCACATGCATCTTGCACAATATTTGAAAATATGTTTTTAGTAAACACAAAGTTACGAAAGATTTAACTCAAGCAAGAGTTAAATAATTTGAAGAAATGAAAGATGCCTATGATTGAGTTTGTTTTGAAGTTAAGAAGCATTGCAGATACCTTAGCAACTATTGATGCAATGCTTGATGATGATGGTTTCGTTTTGTGTACTTTGGGTGACTTTAATAATAAGACTTATAAATCTTTTGTTACTTCAATGTATGTACAAAAACCATTTCTAAATTATGATGAGTTGGTCTCTTTCATGGTCACTAAAGAGATCAACATGCATGGTGAATCACTTGAAAGAGGTGTCAAGTAGGTCCAAGCATTTTACTTAAGATTACAAAGAAGATGTGGCAGATCTTCTTCAAGAGGCCATGGTATGGGTTATACTATAAAGCAATAGTTTGGTGCCATGCAGATTTTTGGAGACCATGGTAATTCTAGAGGTAAGGAGAGTTCTAGAGGAAGAGGTACATGGTAGAATGGAGATTTCAACAATTATATTATTGTTTAGGGTAGAGAGGTTCTGCTTGGAAGAACTTTCAAGCGTGTGACCAGATGTGTTGTGGACTATGAAGCACACCAAATACATTTAAGCTTACCAAAAGTTGAGATTGTCACTATCTTCAGCAAAGGAAACCTTGTCTCTTCTCCAAGAAAGGGCAAGTAACCTATCTTAGAGTCAAATCAAAAACCTAGTGAGGATTGCCAGAGAGTTCTGAGGGAGTTGCCCAAGACACATGCAGACAAGAGAGAACCACTTAGTATGAATCCTCCTAGCACCAAAGTAAAGCCTAAGGTGGCTAGGACAACCACAATAACTTCTCAAGCTATTAGAAAGAGAAATTCATCTATAAGGAATAGGAGACTTGGTCCATCAAAATCCAAGACAAAGAAAAAGAAACCCAAATGCAAATCTAGGTCCTAAACTAAGATACTTGTAGATATACAAACTGACAAGCTAGTGGCTAAATATTGAGTTCTTGAGATACCCATATTCACAATTTTAGAAGTGCAATAACCTAAAGCAATTACTAATCCACAAGAGAAACTAGTAATGAGTGAGTAGTCATTGAATCAAAAAGAGAACACAAAGCAGTCACTACCTAGTGATGCTACTCATGCTGAAATAGAAAGTCCAAGGAAGGTGAATATAGATCCCTCCAATGTTGATAAGCACCAATCCACAAAAGTTGCTAGTCCCTCAAAATAGTTAATGTCTCCCAACAACCATGAACCTTTGTCACCCAAGCCAAAATAGAATATCCATTAGCAACAGCCTAGTGCAGTTGCTCAATCCACTAAAAAGGATACACAAGGGACAACTAAGAAAACATCAAAGGATCAACAATCTCCCTCCACGAGTGTTATAAAAAAAAAATCCAGAAATTCCAAGACTGAGACTACTTCCAATCAGTCTGTGGATCCTAGTGTGTAGTCATCTTTGACTGATATGATTGACTAATCCACTACCTAACAAGTTACTACTTCCGTAGTCCCAATCATTGGCTACAACCAAACCTATCATTTCAGTTAAGGAACAAGCCTTTAATACTTCAGTGTCACAACAAAATACTAACTCTAGCCCAAAGAGCACAATGAATCCCATGATTCACAAATCTTGTTCTTCTCAGCTAGAAGCTCTAGTGCATTTAAAGCTACTTATTAAGAGAGTTCTCTGGATGATTTTAGTAAATATGGGGCAACAAAAGGATCAATCCAAGGTTACGAGCTCTAGGGAACTAGATGAAATACTATTGACTTCACTCACTTGTACACATATTCATACTGACATTGGAATTCAAATTGTTGAGGATAAGCCGCTCTTAGAAAGGCCTTTGACATGGCTAAAGCAATCACAAATTTGTTGTTATCTAGTGGTCATGGGAGAAGTCATGAAGAAAATGACCTAGGTAGAGCCAGAGAAGCATCATTTGATTCCTGTGTTCCACCCTGAGCAGTGCATGGCAAGCAAGGAATACATTGTAGCATTAGCCACGAAAGCCAAAGGTCAAAGTGAGTTTGAAAGATAATGGTACTATGGCTGAGGTTTAGCTGCAAGGTATGGTAGATGTCTAATGACTATTGATGAGCAAAGAAAGGAACTTTGGACTTCCATGCATGATCCAATATATGTAGCACCTACATATCTAAGAGTGCTTACAACTATCTGCAATGTCAACATGTCTAAACTTGCTAAAATAAATCCCTTATGTGACAAAATCCTTTCAGAGGAAGAGCTGCACATTGCAAGTTGAGTGGGACAAAACAACATTATGATTGATATCATTAGCTATATTTTCTACCTTACATATAACCCACAACTTCTTGATGGCCATGCTTCATTATAGTACAATCCCAACTTCTATGAGCAGTTTATTCCAAGGTTGAGTGACACAAAATCTCATCTTTCATTTTCTTCTAATGCCACAAAGAATGACTCTTCATCCCCCCCATGATGTGAAGCAAAGTGATGTACATAAAAATTCTACTAACACTAACATAGTGGCTAAAAGCAATGTGCTTGAAATTCCAAACCCTAAGGTTGCAACTACTAACATCCCTTCTAACCCACACCACTAATTCAACCAAGTTGAGCCAGTTGAACCCCAAGATGATCTAGACGAGGCTACTTAGACTCACCTCCAGATCAGCCCTACTAAACCTACCCCTCCTTTTGGTCTCTAGACTTTTCTTATTTGTCAACCACTCAACATCATGGCTATTTATTTGTCCAAGAAATTCTATATCTCTGAAATAGAAAGGCTACTCTAATTTGATGCCATATTCACTACTTATGCCAAGCTATTTGCAATGATTAATTTAGGTCTTGCTAATAATGAGACAATACAATTTGCTTCCAAATGGTATCCCACTTAGGAAAAGAGCGAATACCTCTACCACAAAAGCCTCTTAGTTCAAGATGAATATGCTAAAACCCTTCCATAGAAGCAATTGCAATCATGCTACTGACTTATTCCCTCTTACGTTTATGTGACAAAACTCCAAAACTAATTAGCACGTGATGAACTTGAGCAGAATTGCAATTCCTCTAGTCCATTCTTGCAAAAATGGTTTTCTCATCGGCTTGAGATTGCTTGCGATGGCAATCATCTTATGACAATGGTTGAGTAGCGTCGTATAGTCAATATGCTTCAATATGATCCAACCTACTATGAGACTACTTCCTTTTGTTCTATCATCTTGGCTCAGTATTTGGACTTGCCACAAAAGTTAAAATACCACACATTGCTTGATAAGATTTTCATTGAAGAGGAGTTGCACATTGCCAATCGCTTTGTAGGACCATCCTCGCTTGACAATCTGATTCCTTATATTTGTGGACTAGCTATAAACCAACTAACTTGGATGCTTTTGTTGAGTTAGAGTACAATCCAAATTTCTATGATAGGTAGATTCCAGAAACTACAAAATATTGATGCCTATATATAACTAACCTTTTTTTCCTTGTATATATTTTTCTTTTATTACATTGATAAGAGCCAAATGCCTCTTACTTTTGAAACAATGCTACATCTTCTGTGGGAGCAACTTCTTCTTCACCAACTTTATATCAATAATGAGGCAAGTGCATTCAAGATTGAAGGCTTAGTCTTCCTTTTCCATGTGTACACTCTGGTGCACAACTGCATTCTTTGAGTGAAGTCTAGTATTCTCAATAAGCCTTTGGATCTCTTAGACTTCCACCTTGATTTTGTAAGGCTGCTAGCCAACTTATCTAACATTGTATTATTCTAGAAGCAGAGTTTTTTTAAAAAAAAGATACACAACAAGAAATGCAAGAAGAAAAAAAGGGGCAAGCGAGAAAAAAAAGGAAACAAAAATGATACATGTACTACACCACACCTAGGGGTCCTCAAGTTAGGTGCGTCCAACCAGTGGCTTCGGTCGGCTAGCTCCATCTCTAAAATCATGCTCCAAATTCTTTGTTTTCAATAGATGTCTTCTCTGCATCCGTGTCATATAGCCCTGGCTACATTAGTCTTTACCTTGAAGATGCTCTACATTTGGCTAAATGACAACTATGTTGCTACCTCACATTCACTAGTAGCAGGGAGGAATAGCTATTAGCTACTCTTATATGTGTTGTCTAGAGAACTCATAACATTGCTAAGTCGCACCAAAAGGCCTTGATGAAGTTGAACCATGATGGCCTAGGCCTCTAGATGGACGAATGTGAATGTCCATGGGAACAAGATAAAAGGCTACAAAGCTAGGGACTTCACCCAATCCCTAATAGGCTCCACATTCAAGATGGGCACCATTGTGTCGAAGGTTACTTGATGCACCACAATTGTTGCTTGCAAAGCTAATAAAAAGAAAGAGAATAGGGTGACGATGCAAAAAATAAGTGCCAGAGAGAGAACACCATGCAAATAGTTGAAAATAAGTTTGGCAGAAGGAGGCAATTTGTGATCGCTATCCACATGCTTGGAACCAAAAATTCCATTCGAGTCATTACTTCTAGCCCAAAAGCTGACTTATACAGAGAAAAACTAGTAGCCACTTTGAAAGAACTATGGTAAGCCCACAAAGCATCCAGAAGTTTACTATCCCAATATTTCTAGCAACGTTCCACTAGCTTAGTGAGAATTTTGCACAAATTTTTATTTGTGGATGCAACCAACGTACTGACTTGAGGATAATGAGGAGAAGATTTCTTGTGTATGATTAAGAAGAAGGTTGTTCAATGCTTGATCACCTTATTGATGAAATGACCACCCCAATCACTTACTAGCTCCATAGAACAACCATACTGGGTAAGGATCTCTTTGAATAAACAAAAGGCTATGAACTACATGGAATTATCCTTTAAGATCCATGCTTCTACCCATTTAGTGTAGTAATCTATATAGTTATTAAAATGTATATGTGTCTAATGTGGGTCATAATAGGCTTGAGTGGCCCTAGAAAGTCTAGATTCCACTTATGGAATGGATACAATGGGAGAACCAAGTGGAGAGGTAACTAAGCTACCCTAACCATGGATAGAATTCACATTTGTCGACCCACTTCCACACATCAACTTACATAGTAAACAACCACAATCCAACTTTTCTAGAACTTCCAAAATGTTTTCTTAGCCGACCACCCAATATACCTTGATGGACCTCATCCATTACCACTTCTTGCACTGCCCTTTCTAGGATTCTAAACAGTGTCTAATGACATAGCTATCCCAGGATAACTTCAAACCACTTGCTCTAGAGTGTTAAGTGCTTCTACCGGTCCATAGAGAGATGATCTGAAACTTCTCATGTAGTGAGAAGGTTAGCATTTTGACATACCACTTCCATGGAGGATTGTGCGGGACATTAGTAGGATCTTAGCAAAAATTGTCATCATGAAGATCTTAGAATCATGAAAATCATTATCCATGCCTTTTGGAACTTAACCAAAATCTAAAAAAGAAAGAAAATCTATGACCCTTCTTTGGACCAATACATTATGTATTTTCTCTTTCTAGTATAAAAAATTTGTAGCTTTTCAACATTGAAAAATGAAATTTTTGAAGTCATTGAAGATGCCATAATGACAACAATATATCCTACACACCAAATGTCCAAGGTATGCTCAACTACAAGCTCAAAAGAGACTAATTGGTTGCAATATGAGTATTTTGCAAAGCCAAAAGTTGACTTAGATAGCATCAATAAATGAACATTGATATAAACGCATACCAAGAAACCAAGGTATAGTCAACTAAAAGACCAAAAAACTACAAAAATAAGTACTCATCACCACAATTGTAAAAGCGATAACAAAATAGATCAAGCAATTATAAAAACTGCAAAATAAGTACTCATCACCACAATTGTAAAAGTGATAACAAAATAGATCGAGCAATTATATCACACACCTTTTGCAATTGTCTTTTAGAATTCTCTAGCTATTAATCTCAAAATATATATCTTGTAGCTTCCAAAACATGAAAAATGTAGGAAAATGATGTGACCAACTCAAATCACATAAGTCATTTTTAGCATAAACAACATCTTCGTGCATCTGAATGAGACACATAGTCTACAGACATTGTGATCTCATCAAACTATCAAGCCTCTCTCTCTCTTTCCTTTTCTCTATTATAGAATATAATATTCCCTCTTCTTAAGCACCCTACTTAAACCCCCTACTTATTGTAGATCTTATAGCCAAATGCATCACTTCTAGTCCCTTCTTACGTTGCTAGTATGGCCATCGACTCGAGATTGCTCATGTTGGTAGTTGTCTTATGACCATACCGAGCAATGGTGTGCCATTTGTACCTATATGTTGATCCTACCAAACATTCTAATGTTTCACTCCATGCTATCATTTTGGCTTGTGACCTAGAAGTGTCATCCAATCTATAGCACCATCCATTATTTAATAAGATTCTTAATGGAGGAGGAACTCCATGTGCCTAGTTGCTTTGCTGGTCCCTATCTACTCACTGATCTTATCTCTTATTTGTGTAGTTTGGCTGTGCGACCATTTGACCTAGATGCATTTGTCAAATTAGAGTATAACCTTGGTGGCTATCCACCCTTCTGTAAAGCCCTTAGGCTGTTCAATGTAAATCTCATCATGCAAGTCCCAATGTAAGAAAGCCATCTTGACATCCATCTAGTATGAACTTAAGCAGGCACTAGGAATGGTATCATAAGTTTGATGCTTATATGCATTCGCAGTCCTATACCTATAACATTATGGATCTGTGTCTTTACACAAAGAAGGCCTATGATGATAGCCTTATTCTATTGGTATTATATGTTGATGATATGTTGATTAATGGGAGTGCTCATGATGAACTTGATGCTTTGAAGACTTCACTTAAGAGGAGCGTTGAGATGATAGGCATGGGGCATGCTTCTCATGTACTTCGTATGTGCATTACATGCAACCACTCTAAGGAACTCCTCTACTTATCATTGATGAATGAGTATATTCACAAGGTACTTTAGTGGCTTCATATATAGAGTGATAAGCCCATTTTAACCCCTTTATCTTTCCATGTGAAGGCCGATTAGGAATATTGTACCCAATTAGATGATAAAACATCTGAGATGGCCAAGGTTTCGTATATATACACAGTGGGTAGCTTGATGTATGCCATGATAGCCATTAAACTTGACGTGAGAGTTGTGGCTCATTATATGGCAACACTCAACAAGTGACATTGGGATGCTATGAAGGGTATCATGAGATATCTTAATGGTATTGTAGGCTTATGCTTTTGGTATGGTAGCTAGGATATTAGGGTCATAGGATACACTGGTTCAGATTATGCATTCTCCCTTATCTAAAGTCTTTATCACAATATATTTCTATCACATCATGCAACACATATGTTCCATGCTTGTATCCTCATTAAGTACATTGTTCACTCTCTCTTGTCAACTAGTGGAATACATAGAAAATTATTTGATGGACAACCCGAATCCTCTACCAAAGAAAGGCCCCTCATACCACATCTCTCTCATGACTCTTCTATTTTGTGCTCTCCTACTCTCAACTCACCCATCCAAGCATGTTCTAGCTCCCTTGGTCACTCTCAAGACTACAATGTTTGTCACCCCTATTAGTCTCTTCTTTTGAATCCTAAAATACAAGGGCCTATCATAAGCTCAATTGGAACAACAATTGAAGAAGAGGACGCCCTTCATACCCAACATCTCAAGGCCCAAGAAGGCATTGTCCATGGCCTCTCTATTGAATTGTATTCTTCAACACATTTGAATGGTACTTCGGTGGCAAGAAGATGGCAAAATCTTGTCACTCTATCAGTTAACAATGTGGATACGCCTACCGTTCCTTATCAACTCTTATTGGATACCAACCTTCAAGGTCACTTCCTCATTAGGTACATTGCTTCCGCTTCTCTTGTATCTCTATGTTCTATCCTATTTCCTTACATTTGTCACTTAGCATCTAGTCTTTATCTAAACTCTGCTTCAATCTCAAGATCACGTCCTAGTTCTTATATCACACTCCCTCTATGGGCTAAATATCCTAATATTCTAATGGTCACGCACACACTCCAATTCACTTGTGTGCCACTATCTCTTGAACAAATGCAATTGCACATACTCTTGGCTTTCTCCTACACATTCGGGATTCTCAAAATGTTTCCAAGTACACATAAAAATCCTATCTCCTTCAGTTTCTCATTTTCACATCACTATTTCTCAATGTGCAATCCTGAATCCCTACACGTAATGTTATCCTACCATCACATTCCATCCACATTATATTTATTTATGTCCCATCAATCCCAATATATCAAATCATCATTTCTTTCTATCCTACCTTCCTCTTGCAATCATCTTGCTCTAATTGTATACCCAAATCTCAATCATCATTCCATGTTACATAGCAACAACCTCATCAACAATCACAAGTACTCTCTCTTCCAATTTTCTTCAAGTATCATCATGAAATGATCTACCTCTTGTCTTACCCAAATCATCATCTACAAATTGTATCTTTGTCAAATCGGCCAACTATCTTGGCCTTTCAAAGGAGGGGAAGGAGTGGATGAAGTACAAAGAAATGGATGATCACATTGGTACAAACTATTTTGTATGGATAAAAGAGCACACTGACACTACGTATGCTATTACTAAAGATATCATGCGCAATTCTTGGAGTCCTCCCAGAGATAATATGCTTGAAATACCTCATCAATCACTAGCTATTCATCAGTAACCTTCCCAAATATCATGTCACAAGTACCTTATCAAGCTCTATCTTACTATGGTATCTAATGACACTGGGATCATATTTCCATCTACAAACATGCTCTCATAGTTATTTTACTCCACAACTATCAAGCTCTGATTGAAATACAAAATCTATCTACATGATAAGCCCAAAGTCTATTGATTGATATTCATAATCTTCTCCAATTACCAACATAGGTCACTTCTTCTACTTGGATTTTAATCTTAAACAAGTTGTACTTCTTTTTATCTGATTCTTGAAGGATTTTTCTTTTAGGGGGGATTTGTAATCAGTTCCTATAGCCTATGGGTTGAGCTTAAGAGCCATACTTCATCTTTGGGTCCTTGGTCATATATATTGCGCCTCTAAGCTATGTTGATTTTGATTAGCCTCTAAGCCATGCACATACTCTCTACATCATGTCCTTGGTCACATGCATAGTGCCTCTAAGCCATGTTAGCTTTTGTTCAGCCTTTGAACTATGCACACACACCCTTGAACCATGCTCCGCTACATGTGCTTGAGTTTGATAATAGACCATGTTGTGTTTGGTTAGAAATACATCTCTACTTTATATAATCTCCAGTTAGAATCTATCATATGGGATTAGACACTACCTTTATTGGAGTTAAGACATTTCAATTAATGTTTTTTTCCTTATTTTTGTGCCACAGGTTCAATCACTTACGACTTACACGGAGGTTTGTTGAATATTTTATTATCCCATATATGTTAAGAGATATTTTGTGTGTAAGACAGTGTGTTTAGGTGTGAATACCTATTATACCACTTCTCATTGAATAGCATATTGAGGCTCTATTATGTGTACTTTAATCTCAGTTATCATCATTAATTTATTCTTTCAATTTACCTCATCAATTATCCGAGGAAAGTAGAAAGCAATTGTGCATTGATTCTTCCTCAAGAAGAAGGTAGCTAGCAAAATGAACAATGCTCTTCACGTGTCTATTGCTATTGCTAATTAAAAAATGAAGAGAACAAGGAATGCAATTTGTTGTTTGCCACTTTTACCGCTAACAATGATGATGTGCAAAAACATCTCTCTCATTTTGTGCATGTAAAGGCAACAACAACTTAGAAAAATCCTACTACATTATGATGTCTTCTTTCATGTGGCCCTTGCAAATATAGCGTCTTTTTGCCTCTCCCTAGTAATGCTAACTGTAGTAGCTTCTCTCAAGTTGGAAATAGTAGTACTACATGCATGGTGGATATACTTGGGGAGGGGGCAACACACACACACACACACACACACACACACACACACACACACACACACACACACACACACACACACACACACACACACACACACACACACACACACACACACACACACACACACACACACACACACACACACACACACACACACACACACACACACACACACACACACACACACACACACACACACACACACACACACACACACACACACACACACACACACACACACACACACACACACACACACACACACACACACACACACACACACACACACACACACACACACACACACACACACACACACACACACACAGATGCTAGCATGCAATTTATGATTATTTTAACCACTAATATTTCAAAGCTACATAGTCCCCACCCATCCCCATAGGATTTGAGCATCACCAAAGCCTCCATGAAAATGATTGAAGTTTTTTTATGTAATGTGGTAGTTGTCTTAAATAAATAGATGATCTCATTAATTTCACATCTAGACTTTAATAACTATGGCACTACTTGCTTAGGCTAGCTTTAGACTAGAGTGTTTTGATAGTTATGTAAGAACCCTTGTCCACTAATGTCAAACTTGTAATATCTAATATACTTTCACACAAGTTCAGGTAGCCAATGGGGATATATATGGCTTATCATATGCTATATGAGTGGTGCAAGTCCTATTCTTACCTTTTCAGAAAAAGAGTGATGATCTTATTGGTTGATACAATAGATACCCTTTTTGAGCGATGGGTCAAGGTTGCCCTTAGGTAGGATTCCCAAGTGGGACAAATAAGGAAAGTAGCCAAAGGATGGATATCCTTTTAGTATGACGGGTCAAGGTTGCCCATAGGTTGGATTCACACTCGAATGGAACAAGGAACGTACCAAGGGTGTCTAATTGATGTGTTAAGCGCAAAAGGAGGTTTTAAAAGTGTTTGGGGGAGATAGTACTTGATTGTAGTGACCCCCTCACTCAAACTACATATGCAAGCACATTTTGTAGATCCTAAGTCTTGACAACTCCTTCATTATCTAGCTTACTTCTTGCACGTTTAGTATGCTTTTGTTGGTAAGTGTAACGTTTTATATTTTTAATAATTGTTTGCTTGTTGTGTGTGAAACTAACTGCCTTTTTTCCTTGGAAAGAGGCCACCCATTAGTCTTAGGGTAAATTTGATATCTCAATTGTGATTGACCTTGGATATAAATAGATTGTCCACACCGTATGATCCTTAGGACTATTGTGAAGCTCAAATGTTAGCTTTTAGGGATTTTAGCATAAATTACACATATTTTCAATTTTTGTAACTCAAAAATTTTGAGAGGTTTTTGTATACATAAATTATGAATTAACTATGATTTTTCTAAAGTTCAATCCTTGAAACCTTAAAAAAAAAAGGAAGCTTGAACATTGTATTAAAAGTAGAAGTATATATACAATTGTGTTAAAGAGGGGTTATGTGGAAGGCTTTAGTATGGGAAGCAACCTAGAACTTTGTGCGGGCTTGGACAAAAGCCAGTTGTTCTTTACAAAATGGGTGAGAATGACTTCTCAAAGGAGTTTTTGGGCCTAAGTTTCCATTGGCCAAGAGCGGTTTTGAGTTGCCACACAACTGTTGATGTTCATCCATGATTCAATGACCCTTGCCAGTTCGCTCTCTGCTTGATTCCAAGGAGAATGGTTTCTCTATCAAAGTCCATTCCATATTTGCTTTTAGCTCCAAGGTTCAGCTAGTTGTGGAGTTGTCAAAGCTTCACATCATCCAATTCAGCCTACAACACATCTAGTTTAAACCCAATGAAAGGATCAACATATTTGTTTTCAAAAATTAATTTATTCACGCACATCTTTACTATTTGTTAACGAGACATCTTTACTATTTGTTAACGAGAGGTGGGGGGCGGGTGCCACGTGGCAGCCCCCACCTCCCCCACAAGAAAAAAAAGAATGCGGGGGCGGGTGCCATGCGTCCAGCACCCGCCCCCGTCCGCAAAATCGCGCCCGCCCCGAGTCTAGGCGCGGAGCGCCTAGTGGGAGACATTCGATAGAGCTTCTCAGCCAACTCAATACTGCAGGAGGGACACCTAAACCTTCTTCTTTTATTGTGAATTTATTATATTTTTAATGTTTTCTTTTTGGGTGCAATTCATGCGACATTAAACCTCTCTTTTTCGTGAACAAAGAGCCAGCCTCAGTGCATAGCCGACTACTGCACAGCTGAATCAATGGCGCTTCTTTCATCGTCATCGCCATCGTCAGGCGGCGCCAGAATAGCATACTTAGACGCACAATGCCTCAGGCAGTCACTGCAGGCATCCTCCCAGCTATGGCTCCCGCTTGCGAGGTCGAAGCACCGGGGAACCTCCTGTACACGGTCCAGGTATTACCTCCTCACCAGGGCCTGCAACCTTCCATCCTCAACGACAACCACAACATCGACAGCAAAAACCCTAGAGATAGAGCTGAAACACTCTTTCGCCACAGGCCAGAGGTTCCCCCTCAGTGATGTCATCGAGGCTCAGCAGTTCGACAGAGACCTCCTGGAGGCCATCTTTAATGTGGCCAGGCAAATGGAGGATGTTGAGAAGGACCCCGGCCGCGCCGATGTCCTCAAAGGATACCTGATGGCCACCCTCTTCTACGAGCCTTCTACTCGTACCAGGCTCTCCTTCGAGTCCGCCATGAAAAGGCTCGGGGGTGAAGTCCTCACAACCGAAAACGCCCGCGAGTTTTCTTCTGCTGCAAAAGGAGAAACCTTGGAAGGTTTGCACTGCTCTGTTTTGTTTCCTTAGTTTCCAAGCGATCCACTGCCAGCACACATAGGCATAACCGTGAATGCTTAGTTTAATCGTCTTTAAGATTTACTGGATTGCAATTGAAGGTAAGCTTATGAGAAGCACTTGGCTGAAAATTTTGGTTTCGAGTCACTTGAGATTCACATGCTGTTCCAGATGACTACTTTCTACTTAGTTTCCCTTGACTAGTTTCTCTGAAAGTGTTTGTAGAGGACTGACTGCAAAGTCAAAAGGGTAAAGAAAGAAACAAAGAAAAAAAGCAAGAAAGATGAAAGTTTTATTAACATGCTGTGGAGGCCTAAACTGCCTAAAGGACAAGATAAAGAAAGAAAGAAAGACAGTTTTATTAACATCGTGTGGAGCCAAAACTGACCTAAAGGCCAAGATCTAATACATTAAAGTTTTTACATTCCACTTGGGTGCCAAAAGGAATTAAACTGGAAATAAGGAATAACAGTGAATACTATAATGATCCTTATAGGACGATAATATAATATTAAGCTGGGTGGGTGTGAGCTCATTTTGCCATCAATATCTTGGTTCCATATATTGTTGTGTATCGTAAGACCACATGCTTTCCTTTGACCATGATTTAAGGATGTCTAATGTCAATGAAGGAAATGGCCCTATACGCCTTCCTTTGTACGATTTCATGCTTTGGAAGAAAAAAGTCTTTCTGTATCTCTTCATCCTGAGGGACCTCAACCTTAGCCTGGTCTTCAGCTAGAGGTTCCCTACTCCGATTTCTTTAGTGATTTATTCTTGCTCTTGTTTTTTTTCAATCCGTATCATGAATTGTTTTACTGGGATTCCTTTTTGCGGTTTAGATTGCTAGATGTGATGGATGATCTCATCTTTAGTCTTTTACTGCAAGCTGATTTGTTCTTCCAGTTTCTAAACCTTCTTGTTTATTTTCACTAGCTCTTCTTTTTAAGGTTTTGTTTTCTTGTTTTAGTTGTTGGACCATATCCATTAGGTATTGCTCCCAAGGGGAAGGCTTAGTGGCGGGTTTTGATGGGAGTGAGGCTAGCACTTTGGAGAAGCTTAGTATGGCTGTGACCTTTGCATGTAGATGGAATTAGAATTGAGGAACTGTTGCTCCTATGCTGTCCTGGCCATCTGAGGGACAGCCCTTTGCCCCTGAATGATAGGTGCTACCCTTGTCTAAGGTGCGGGATTGGCAAAAATCCTTATTTGGAAGCCCCCAAATTGTCTATATATAGATAGCTCGCTCTCCCATTTAGTCCAATCTCGTTTTTGCAGGTTTCAAGTAGTAGAATTTTGCTGTCCACACCCCATTCATGGGGGACACGTGAGTTGAAGCTGCCCCACACTGTCTACATCCTTTTGGTGTCTATTTCCAGTCTCCACCTTGCTGTTTGCACCCTGAATTGCCCTCACCAATTGATCTAACCCCTCACATTGCTGTGTTTGCACCTAGCGACCAGCCCCCAAGTTGTATTTTGCTATTTAGTGGTTTCGCGGCCACCTGGTGACCACCTAATTGTTGCGCTAGGGCTCTCTAGCTTCCACCTTGCACTCAACATCACTCATGGTGTTGCATTTTGACCTTATAGCTGCATTGTCACCCACCCACCTCTAGACATTGTGTTTGGTGGTTTTCTCTCTCCTTAGGCTTTTTGAGACTGTTTCTGTATCCACATTGTTGTGTTTATTATTGCTAGACGTCTCTTTGGAGGCTGCCTTGCTACGTCTTGGGATTGGTTGGAGTACGACACACTCTCCAGCTCATTACCTCTACCTTACTTCTGGAGACACGAGAGTTCAGGGCTTAATATTCATTTACTGCATAGTGTGTTTGCTGCATGGGCATTGCATTATTGAGATCCATTCATTTTAGACTCTTCATTGCGTTCGTTGTCTTTGAGCTATCCTAACCCTATTTGTGTTTTGTACAGTTTGTGCTTTCTTGTACGATTGTATTTGTGTTATTGTATCAAGGTATTTCTTTATAGAGCGTCCTTGTATTCATAAAGACATCTCATGCTTAAGCAACATTGAGGACATATGTGTAAAACTCATTGGCGTTGATGACGTCTGGGTCCTCAAAGCATTGGCTACTCCATCAAATCTTGGAGGGAGCTTGTAGAGCATGGTCCCCGCAAGATGTGCCTTAGGAAGGATGGATTGCACATGACGAAGGTGATCTTGGACTTGGGTACAACCAAGGTAGGGGATCGATTAAGGATGTGGACGATGGTGGCCATTGATTTGGTTGAGAGACATTGAGGTGTTTGCTAATGCTCCATTATAGTCTGCGCCATCTCGATCACATTGCGGTTCTTTCGCTCCAATAATGCCATATTTTAAAGGGATATTTGTGTGAGCAAACTCTTGGTAAATGCCACAATTTGCATAAAAATGAGTTAGCTCATGGGAGACAAACTCCCCTCCCTTGTTGGAATGTAAGGTCTTGAGTTTCATGCAAACTTGTTCTCCTCAAAGATCAACCAATCCTTAAAAGTGTGAGAATGCTTTTTGACTTCAACTCCTAGAAGTACACCCATGTCATCTTGCTAAAATCATCAACAATTAGCATAGAATATAAACTCCCCTTAAAGGGATTCTTTCCTCATTGGTCCACATAAGTTCGTGAAACAAGCTCCAAGGGCTTCTTAGCCTTTGTGAAGCCTTGTTGGGAATATCATCTCTATGTTGCTTGCCGCAAATGCAAGATATACATGGCGGGTGGCTCACCTCAATCTTTGGTAACTTTGGCAATCCATGCACAATTACCACGAGTTGCCTTTTGAAGTTACTTGTAGTTGAGGTGGCCAAATTGAGCATGCTATAGCTCATTCTGAGTTTGAAAAGAAAGAAGAGAAGAAAACGCAGATGAGACCACATCTTGTAGATTGCATTCTCTCATGTCCTATATAAAAAATGTGTAGGGATATGCCATCAAGAACTCGGAAGGAGTCCTTATCAAATTCAACTCATATCAAGAGCACATATCTTGCTCATTGGAAGTAGATGATACCCTAAACCTGGCACATAGAGAACCTCTGATGTGTAGGCATTGCCTTGCCCATTTGGAATTAGTTGCATATCCACAATCCACTCACGAGATTGTGGGGCCATCATTGTTGCAACAATGGCCGATGGAGGAATATCCTCTATTACCTCCAAATGGAGGAAGGTAGCTGATAAAGCTGCAGCCACTGCCCTTGAGTCCTTTGTAGTATTCTCCTTCTTGGTATCCTTCTTGTCCTTGTTGGGGCAATCTTTATTCAAATGATTTGTCTTGCCCATAGAAACAGGGAACGACCGTTTCGGCGCATAGGAATGGATTAACGCGTTCTGGGAGGTTCGAGCCTAGGAAATGCTAGCGGAATGTTCCAGCCTGTTCCAGTTCGTTCCCTGTCCGTTCCAGGGCTGTTCCCTGTTTGGAACGACCATTCCAGCAATGGAAATTAGAAAAAAAAAAGTTGTTTGTTTGCACATAGGAACGGATTAACGCGTTCTGGGAGGTTCGAGCCCAGGAAACGCTAGCGGAATGTTCCAGCTCGTTCCAATCCGTTCCTTGTCCGTTCTAGGGCCGTTCCCTGTTTGGAACGGTCGTTCCAGCTATGGAAATTAGAAAAAAAAATGTCGTTTGTTTGTTGGCGCCCGTCTAGGATTGCGATTTGCTGCTCGACGACTCCTGCCTGTTGCGCCTGCTTCACCTGCTGCTCCCGCTTGCCTTGCGTATCTCGCTTGGCTCGCCTGTTGCTCCTGCCAGCTCCCGCTTGTCCCGCCTGCCTTACCTGCTACTCCCGCCTGCCTTGCTTGCTTGCTCCCGCTTGCCTCTCCCGCCTGCCTGGCCCGACTCCCGCCCACGATCAGGTGAGGAATCTTGCATCAAGCATCGACTGAAGTGTTTCTCTACTCAGTACTGATTTTTGTTTAGTAGGACCATTATCTCCCCCAAATTCGGGGCATTTTGGATCAGTTGTCGGCAGTTGCCCCAAAATTTGGGGCCTTCTCAAGGATTGGGGCCCAAATTTGGCTGCAATGTCTCCAAATTTGGGGCATTGGAATCCATCATCCCAAGATCTAAAAGAGCCCCTAAAGTTGGGGCATTTTGAATCAGTCATTGCCCCAAATTTGGGAGCTGAAAGTGCACCAAATTTTGGGGCATTTTCAGCAAGGAAATGCAGGCTAGAATGCCCCAAATTTGTGGCATTTTGAATCAATCATTGCCCAAATTTGGGAGTTGACAATACGCCAAATTTTGGGGCATTTTCAGCAAGGGAATGCAGGTTGGAATGCCTCAAATTTGTGGCATTTTCAGTAAAAGGAATGAAGGCTGAAGTAGCACCAAAGTTCGGGCATTTTTAGCAAACGTTTAACACATGCATGTTGAAATTTTGGTGCAAATTTCTGCAATTTCATTGAACTTTACTAATTATTTGTCACTTTTATATAGATGGCAGCATTGACATCTATGGGATCTTCATCATCCTAAGCAGGTACTTTGTCAACAACTGGACAAAGTTGAAGCACTATTTGGTCATGGTGGGATGAGGTAGATGCAGGGGTGCCATTGAGAGGTGGAGGGGCTCGCCCTTGGAAATGCAAACTTTGCACTTATGCTCGCACTAGTGGGGCTGATAAAGTGAGAGCCCATCTTCTACATGAGGAGGGGAAAGAGGTGCGTTTTTGCACTAATGTATCAATTGAGAAAAGGCAGGAGTTACTTGACCGCATAGCCACTTCTATGGGGAATTCACATGCTAGGAGGATGCCAAATATAGTAGTGGATCCAACAACATGGACTCCAAGGCCAGTAGGGCATGGTGCTTCATGTAGAAGACCACCAGGATTAGTGGCTATGCAGCCTTCTCGCGGGCCATTAGTGGCAATGGGAACCAAAGAAAAAAGAGGAAACATATGCAACAGTGGCACGCTTTTTTTACCATGACTATATTGCATTCAAATCAGCCAGGTCACCTTATTTTTTAAATATGGTGACAAAGATTGCAGAGTATGGACCCACATATAAGCCCTCTTCATAAAAAACTATCAGGACTACATTGCTTCAGAAGGAGAAAGCAGCCATAGAGATTGCAACAACAAATATTCGCAATCAATGGGCAAGAAATGGAGTGATATTGATAGTAGATGGATGGAGTGACACATGCCATAGGTCCATACATGGTGTTGTCGCATATTCTCGTGGGGATGTATACTTCATTGGTACTCATGATGCTTCAGAGACTGGAAAGAGTGTAGGTGTATTGGCATCCGAGTGGTGCGAGGCAGTGCAGGTTGGGGCAGAAAATGTAGTGCAGTTTGTGGCAGATGGTGAACTTACAAACAGGGCAGCAAGAAACATTTTAATGGCAATGTATCCACATATCACCTTTAGTCCATGCATGGCGCATTGCTTGAATAACTTGTTGAAGGATATTGGGGACTTGCCATGGATTGTATCTCTTATTGCGAAAGGCAACAAGATTATCACATTTATATGTAATCATCAGTACTTACATACTGAGTTTCGCAAGAGAAGTGACAAAGAACTTCTCAAATACTCGGATACACGATTTGCATATAACTTTCTTATGCTTGGTGGATTGCACTATTGCAAAGGTGCAATTAGGGGGCTATTTGCTAGTGATGAGTATGAAAATTGGACTGGGGCTGCCACTGCTACTGCTGTGTTATGTAATGCATATGTCTCTGATAGAGATTTTTGGGATGATGTGAATTGCACCAACCAAATGGTTGATCCTACAGCGGTGTGTCGGTCGGGAGCTCTTGTCCCGCTGAAGAAGTTCACTCAATAATAACATAACCAAGGAAAAAAAATCCCTATCTTTCCCTTCTATGTTGATAATGTCAAGGATGCCCTGGAGTATCTACCAGCCACATCTGCCTCTACATGCCTATGAGATCTGGACGGTTAGTACAAGTGAAAGATGATCTCGTCATAGTGACAATAAAACAAGTAAACCCGTAGACATGAAAGCTCCTATGCCTATGACAAGGTGTATAATAATGAAATGTAACCTGTTTCTAAAGATGGACTCGGGTGATAGTGTCATGAGTTTGGCCCTCCAGTAACCATCTCATTGGCTGTGGTAAGATCTACTCCATCATGTTGGGTGTGAGGTGTTGGATCTCTGCTGCTGCGGGTGATGATGGCCTGAATCTGTTGTGGTAGGGTTGGCAAGGTTGTCTTCGAAGGGTTCTACTCCATCATGTTGGGTGTGAGGTGTTGGATCTCTGCTGCTGCGGGTGATGATGGCCTGAATCTGTTGTGGTAGGGGTGGCAAGGTTGTCTTCGAAGGGTTCTAGGGTGCCTTGCTATGCCTAGGGCTGTGGCTCTCTCCAAGGCAACTCATGAATCTAGAGTTGAATTAAGGGAAAATATATCTCACATGTGAGATAGGTTGGCAGTGTTTCACTGAAAAGCTGGAAGGCAATCTGGATTGGATCTAAGTTTGGATCTAAGTTAGGCTGTACTTATTACGTGTTTGTTTAATGTCTCAAGTTAATGCCTATTTCTACCTCTTTGCATCTAGACAGTGATGGTTTTTGTAACTGGATGGAGAGCTAACAAGATTAAACACTAACATGTGTGTGAAATTGAAGTTGGCAATAGATACAATAAGGACGGTTGAAGGCTACTCAGACATAATTGTACTGAGGCATTTTGAAAATGGAGCTGCTAAACAAGCTGCAGCTGCAGCTACCATACCTGTGATTAATGCTGGGGATGGCCCTGGACAGCATCCAACTCAGGTGTGCAGTGTTTGTCCTTTTTTTTGAAGTTGCATACTAGCTTTCAACATGTGAGACATGACATTGGTTTCTTACTGTGCATTCATGGATAGGCACTGCTTGATGTTTACACAATTCAGAGAGAGATTGGACGTTTAGATAATATAAAAGTGGGCCTTGTTGGTGACCTTGCTAATGGGAGGACAGTGCGATCATTAGCTTACTTGTTGTCAAAGTATGACAATGTGAAGTTGTATTTTGTGGCACCAGATGTGGTCAAAATGAAGGTAATTTCATTCTTCCCACCGTCTTTTGAAAGAGTTACTTTTTTTTTTGGCTGTCAATTTATGGTATTGGCATATCCACTTGTCTGGAAAAAGAAAAACTGTCAATTTATTCCCAGTCTTTCGAAAGAGTTACTTTTTTTTTGGCTGTCAATTTATGGTATTGGCATATCCACTTGTCTGGAAAAAGAAAATCTGGACCTCAGTTATTTTCTTTTCTGTGTTTCCTTTCAATTTATTTCTAAGTCTTGCAATTAGAAGTTCAGGGATGTCAGAAACGAGTTGTGATCTCAACAAGTTAACTCTGGTATGGAAGAATAGCTGCAGTGGGTAAACTTATTGCTAGAGACCAGTGCTTGAAGGCACTAGAAATGAGCACTGATAATTTTATGAAGCTAATGACACCTGAACCTGCAGTGACATAAGAATTTTACTTAAGCAACCAAATCCTAAGCAGCTTTTTCTGAGTGATAAAATTCATTCTCAAGAATAGAACCAAAAGTTTTGGCCAACATGTGGCCAGTTGTCTACCTATTGTTGTGCTTTGGGGGATCGCCTGCTTTGTGAATGGGTACAATAATGCTGGTTGCCCGACTAGATGGGAATCCCTTGCATAAGGCTTTATTGAACGTGTGTGCTAGAAGGGGGGCAAGTAGGTTCGTTGCATGTGAGAAGTGCTCACATGTCACATGTGAAAAGTGCTCAGCAACTAATCCATCATGATACTGAGCTGTACTATTCTGTAGTCGATCCTAGGTTCTCCTTACCATACTGGTGTGAAAGAAGGATGAATGGGTGGGAGAGTATTGGGGGGTAGGGTAGGGGGGTCTGATTAGAGGTGCATTGTAAGCAGAATATATTTGTGTCAAACCTCTAGTGATGTAATAGGGATCATGTGATGGTGCTACTGGAATCTGCTCCAGGCCTTCTCACAGTATGGGCTCATAAAGAGCTGGTAAAACTCCTCAATCCTTTCGGGGCAAAACCAAAGTAGACGCGGAACGGTCTCATTCCCATGTAAGCATCGATTGCAACAGGACGAAGCAATACCACACCGCTGCTGATTGATAACTGCATAAATCTTTATGTATGTATTGTATTGAAGTGTGTTGCTTTGCCTGTGAATTCATGCATGAATATGAGAACCTTCAGTTGCTGTGTATGCTCATTGTCTACATATTATTGGACTACAGGATGATATCAAAGATTACCTTACATCAAAAAATGTAGAGTGGGAAGAGTCCACAGACTTGATGGAGGTGGCCTCAAACTGTGATATTGTTTATCAGACTCGTATACAGCGTGAAAGATTTGGAGACAGAATTGATCTGTACAGTGAGGCACGAGGAAAGTTCATAGTGGATAAGAAAGTGATGGGTGCTTTGCGGAAACATGCCTTTATATTACATCCTTTACCACGGCTAGATGAGGTATCCTATAACCCTTAAGAACTCTCCTCCTGGTTATTTCCTGACATTTCCTGGTGTGATCAAGTCTACTGTTACTATGACATCTATGAGACCCTAAATTGTGGCCTGTGTGCAGATAACAATAGAAGTTGATGCTGATCCTCGAGCTGCATATTTTCGTCAAGCTAAGAATGGACTATACATACGAATGGCCCTTCTTAAACTTTTACTTGTAGGATGGTAAGCTCTTCGTTATTACACTGCAAAGGGCCACAATAATCGGAACACTTGGTCATGGGCCTTTTTCTCTCTTAGTTCATTCGGTGATAAGAATGGCCAATACTATACCCCCATTGACAGCCTAGGCCCTACTATTAATAAGAGGGATTGTCTCATTCCATATACTTTGGAATAACGTTCGGTTTTCTCATATTGTCCATCTTGTAGTTGAAGCATCTCTGTTTTCTGTGCTGTTGAATCCATCAGAAACTGTTCTCTAGGAATGCATGTTAGGAAACCTAAAATAACATAACTCATTTAACATCTGGGGAAGGCCACAGTGACCTATGAGACCAAAGGGAGTAGATACAGAGAAGAGAATGAAAACAAAGCAGCTAGAGTGACAGGTGCAGTAGTCAATGGACGGAGTCTCAAGATTCAAGTAGAAATGTGAAAAAATTGTATATAGTTTAACAAAAACAAGCAGAGAAGCAATAGTACGAGTAGTCATGCCGAAGGCAAAGGAGAGAGAAGATGAATCATGACATTGAATTGTGTGTGAGAAGCAGATAGCATAGCAGAGAGGTGCATTCATTGGTTTTAGTGCTTGTACGTATAAAAAGATTTTTGAATGGTAAAAAATCTTAAGAGAAACCTTGTAACAAGCAATTATCTCATCGCAATTGTTCTTTAGGAGAGAAGCTCAAACTTACATGAGCCTTAGCACTTGAATTGTGCAAGATGAACAAAACCCAAAGCTTGACACTTGTTTGTTAACGCGATTCTAGACGGGACACAAGCTCTAGTGTCTTACTTGCAGAGCTGAGTTTTAAATTTGTGGAAAATATCATGAAGTACTATAGGAGGTTATCATTGGCAACTTTGAGCTTATAGGGATATTTGGCATGCTACTATTGCAAGTTGAATCCTTAGAAGGTTATGGATTGCAACAATTCTACTTTGATAAGCCATGTGTTTTATTTGACATTTTGTTTGATGGGGGTAAGGCTTAAACTATGAACCAAGTTGAAGTTGTGAGTTTACTTGTTGATTGAGGTTGAAAATCATAGGCAATTCCTTATATGGAATCTATATACCAAGATATGAAACGATATAGAAGCAATGTGAGCCATTGGCTATGTGGGCATTTACAAATATGCAAAATACATGAATAGGTTGGCAATTGTAATAAAGTTGGCCATCATAAATGTAGTCCACCATATTGTGGGGCCAACAAATTAAGCCAACTAGCCACAAAATCAATAGGCGGCATGTTGCTAGCCTTCATCATATAAAGGCAAAAAATTGATATAAATAAGAAGAGAACAAATAGCACAAGAGAAGAGATTTCCAAAACTTGCTTGACACAAGATTGGGTACAATGTCCCCCCATGCATGAGCGAGCACCTCCCCCATGCATACATTTATGATATTGAATTAAGCTTTTGTGCTCATAATACATTGAAAGCATCCTTTTTGAGTTCTTGCTTTTCCCTTCCTTGCAAGACTTGCTTTTGTGCAAAGAAAACAAATACTCTCTATTTTACATTGCTTTACAAAAAAAGATTATCTTCTCTAGTAAATACATCAAAATAAATCTATTGCATATGTGCATACACAAAGTCCTTGCACTAATAGGCAAGTACAAAAATATAATGTTTTTGATAAGATTTTTCCATGTTGTGAAACACATAAATTTTAGGCATTAAAATATACACTCCAAAATAATAATTTTTCTTAACTCCATCCAATTATTTGCTCACCACAACACAAAACACATTAGTATTCTTCCATCTATTTACCATGCATAATGCGACCAGTACCATATGCAGGTGTTCATATGTTAAGCTAATGATTAATTGTAAAGAGAGAAAATTCACAATAATCATAAAAATCTAAATTTTTATAAATAAATATAATTCGTAACATTTCATGGGGGATAAAAAGCAATTGTTCCTAGTTGACAACTTAAAGAAAAGTATGTAAGGGTGGCTAACTACATGTAAGTGTTGTCTCCTACAGTGAATCAACATTGTGTACTAGTGTGCATTCTTCTCTGGTGAATCTGTACTGTAAAATTCTAACTAGTACTACCTATTGCAGTGAATTTGTACTGTAAAATTCTAACTAGTACTACCTCTTGCGACAAATGTACACTATAAAATTCCACAGATTTTACATGAAGCACTACCCTTTATGATGAATCTGTGCCACTGGGATATTGAATGTGATTGTGAGTGGTAGGCATCAATTAGATTATTGTATGTCAGAGTTAGCACTACTTTTTAAATTCATTGTGATTCTTCCACAGAATGATTTATGTACTTGACTAGATACTTATGAGATTGATTTCCTGTTCGAGTGGTAGTTTGATCATGGTCAAGGATTACTTTAGGAACCAAAATTTCAGTATCACCCTCTAACAAAGATGGGTCATTGGCTACAAGAGTAATTAGAGATGTTCCATCAAATGATTTCAACAGATTAATGTGAAAAGAATTATGAATTTGCTAATGAAGAGGGATGCATTCTCATTAATCTTGTGAACAATAAAGAATGGGCCAAAATACATTGGTGCTAATTTAATTTTTAGATGCCTTTCAATGGTTTAGTTTCCTCTTTACAATATGAAATTCTAGTAAATCATCTAAAACTTATGGATGATTACTCGTCTTCAATAACGATATTCTAGACATGGGCTGTGACACAAAATGTCTTTGTTTAATGAGGTTATTTAGAATAAGAAGTTTCAAGGGGACTATTGCTTAATCAATTAGGAAACTCTAGAATGACAATGGTTCGGCAACAATTATAAGCATGTGAATATGATAATTTTAATTTTATTTTTTTTCACCATGACCTTCTATAAAAGATGCTTTGCTTAGTATCTAGATAGATACATAATGACAACTAAACACCTAATAATTTATACATATGGACAAGTATCTAATAACCTAAATACCTAGATTGAATTGAAAAACTTCCCTCTTAATAGTTAACAATCACAGCTTAATAAAGTCAATCTTATAGCCAATGCATGAATAACCTATACAACATAACTTTGGATAAAATAGATAAAATCCACAAAAAATATTTTGGTTTCCTCTTTTTAATAGCAACCATACTAAATTATCTATCAAGCTATATAGGATTGTTGAACTTTGATAGCTGTGTCCTAAAGTTAGATTCAAGATGGATAAATGGTTTTGTGCAAGGAGGTAGTCTAGCATAACGAATTTACATAGGAGTTGAATGTCTTGTAAAAGCGTAATATCATAAAGTACACGATTTCTAGGAATTTTAATATATATAGTGAGGTTATCTAAGGGTGTTAAAAAATCACTATATAAATAATATATGAAAATATTACATGAATATTAAGTATAATACATTTAAAAGTATATTATGTTTATTAAGATATGAAAATATTACATTTACCTTTTTTTCTTTTTAAAACATATAAATACATGTAAATTTTGAAAAGGAAAAATAAAGTCACATAAATACATGCACGTGCATATAGTCTACATTTAGATATGCACAAATAAGAATGTTTACCATGGTGTCTAGTTAAAATATTAGTAGTATGTCTGTGTGTGTGTGTATGGTTTTTTCTTAAAAAAATAATAAAAGCAACACATTATGTACCAAATTTCAAACCTAGAATTCTTTTGCATATGTTCTTATGTCATAGACAAAGGTTGAGTTTTTCCATTCACTTTTGTGGGTCCATTGATTCATGGATGTCGTCGATGCAATCCTCCTATTGTCTTTCCAAGCCTTAAGTTATTGCAAATGGTCCTAAAGTTTTTGTTCGAGGCTTACTCACCAATTGCTAGAATTTTCTACAAGGCAAAGTAGTTAGTCTTTTTATTCCTAAAACTAAGTAAGTAGAGTAAATGTACTCCTTGGTGTGTAGCATATGGCTTGTTGTTGATTATATATCTATTGTAGATTGAAATGATAATTCTTATGGGAGCCCACTTTTTAAAGAAAAGAAAGGATTGAAAAATAAATTACGATTGCCGTTGGTTGGATTGTTGGAAAACGCACTTTGATGATGTGTTACGTGGATGTAGATGTAGTTGGATGAAAAGCTGAAGGTGGGGCTTGATGGAGACAAGATAGACGTTGATAGGATCAAGGCCTAACAATTGTGAAGAAAGGCGAGTCTAAGATTTAAATACTAACCCTCTCTCCCACTTTGAAATTCAACGTGATAGTTGCTTCATTTAAAAAAAAATCAAGCTTTTAAAGATTAAAGATTAAAGTTTTAAAACTTAAAGCTTTACCATTTAAATCACTTAGTTTTGAACAAAACATGCTGTCTATGGGGGTGGGGGGGAGAGCATGACGTCGATAATTCAGGAGATGGAGATCTAGCAAAATTCATGGAGTTAAGGGTGGTTTTGCCTCAACACTATCTCTCACGTGCATTGAAGAGGGGGGAGAGTTGAGATCAATGGCTAAAAGGAAGGGCTACTCTTTGGATCAATCTTGATAGTTTGTCAAAATGTCACATTGTGTAAGTAAATTGGGACAAGAAAGTAAGCTAAGTCACATAGGTAAACTAGGACGATCAAAAAATTGGCACAATGACTGGAAGAATGAAAACAAGAATAAATAAGTTAAACATGACCTTCAACACGTGCTTTGTATATGTTCTAATCGTTGAGAAATTTATACTATTTTCACAAGATCATAGTTTTAGATCCCTCAAATTTCTTTTTGCTTGAAACATTCTTACAAGCTTGCAATATTTTATCTTTCTTATTAACAAAAACTTAAAATTTTTCACAAGATAATTTGATTCTAGAAGCTTAAAGCCCTTATAAAAAATTAAAATATTAAATACGACAGTTTGTTTCTAGTAGCCTAAACTCGTCCAAAAAATTTAGGGAGAAATACAATACCTCAAAAAATTACAAAGAAAAAACTTGAAGGGATTTGAACCTATGATCTCTTAAACATAGCATAAAGCCTTTAAGCCATTAGACCATATACTAAACACATCTTTCAAAGGCTATTGTTAATTTATTTATCCTTATGTATTCATTTTTCCGCAATGGTCCCATTAGACCATATACTAAACACATGTTTCAAAGGCTATTGTTAACTTATTTATCCTTATGTTTTCACTTTTTCGGCGGACTGGTGCCAAATTTTGGGATGTCCTAGTTTACTTGTGCGACCTAGTTTACTTTCTTGTCCTAGTTTTTACTTGGACGATGTGATGTTTCGACGAACAATTAGGATTGATCCAAAGAGCAAGCCTTTATTTTAGCCATTGATCCCAACTCCCCCCCTCTTAAATGCACATGGGAGATAGTGTTGAGAGTGGTTTTGATAGCGTGTCAGTGAGAGTAAAAGATCTATGATCTTTGATTGCTATTCTCGGAAAAAACAACAAAGGAGAAAAAAACCATGATGGTAGGTGGTTTTTGAAGAAAACAACACATTGTAATTTCGACCATTGAAGGCCTTATAAATGAAAATGCTTTAATAATAAGCCTTCATATGCTTATAAACTAAGCTCTTCCCCTTCTCAACTCCCTCCTTGGAGAGGAGTTAGATAGGCATGGGAATAGTTAGCCAAGAGAAAAATACCAACCTTTTATTTAAAGAAAAGAAATTGAAAATATAAACATGTCATAATGCTACATAGTTGTAAGAGTCTCTTGATCATTGATGGAGGAAGAGTAAAGAGATTTTTACGTTGGGAAGTACACACTTTAATTGATAATGGTAAAGGAAATCTAGAATTATGAACCAATGAATATTAATACTAACCAGTGGATGATAAAATGCTCATTTTTTGATGATGATGATGCATTTAAACATGGATGGAGGACTCCCTTTTTGATGTTGACTTATAGACTAATCACCTCACTCTGATACCAATGTTATTAGCCTTCATCATAGAAAATGAGAAGAGAGAAAATTTGCACAAAAGAAGAGAATTCCAAAACTTGCATGACACAAGATTGGGTATAATCTCTCCCCATGCATGAGTGAGCACCTCCCCCATGCAATGTATTTACAATATTGAATTAAGCTTTTGTGCTCAAAATACATTGAAAGCATCCTTTTTTGAGTTTTTGCTTTTTCTTTCCTTGCATGATTTACTTTTATGCAAATAAATCAAACACTCTCTATTCTAAATACCTTTACAACAAAAAATATTTTATATTATCTAATAATTATATTAAAATAAATCTATTGTTGTGCATAAATACAATGCATTAAAATAATACTTCAAAATAATGATTTCACTTTACTTCATCTAATTATTTGCTCATCACAACACAAAACACATTACTATCCTTCCATCTATCTACCATGCATAATGCGACTAGTATTGCACGTAGGTGTCTGCATTATAAGTCATGGATTATGCGGCAAATAAAAAAAATCCACAATAATAAAAATCATCTAAATTTCATAAATTCCATAAATAAATATAATTCCATAACATGGACACATGCAAGTGCCTAACAAACTGGCGACCACATCATAGTGTGCCAAGCCTACTGAGACATGCATAGACTCACACATGAATTGCCAATACCTACTAACATACTCTCTCAGATCATGGGTGATCTAGTACAAATACAATATACAATTATAAGGACTCATCATACTACATCCAACAATGACCATCATATATGACCATGGATACCCAAGCAATGGGTGTATTGAACACCATCAATAGATAAAAATCATAGTAGAACTTTGTTGTGTGTGAACAATGCTTTTGAAGTAGCACACATGACCATCCTGTCACCAATACCGGATTGCATAAATGACCATGGATTTCTCACCCTTGCCTAGACCGTGTCTCATGTGGGCTTCAACTAGGAACTAATCTAGTTCCCTGTCATATTGCTCATCATGAACATGGATGCCAATCCTAGCTCTAGAAAAGAGAAACACTACAAAGATATGAAGAACACTATCAAAGAACTCAAAAGAAAAGAGATGCTTGGGAAATGGAATATATATATCAAGACATGAGATAGTATATACACAACATGAGAGTCAGTAGTTAAGTGGGCAGCATCAACATTAGCTCCCTCTCTCTTGAATGGAACAATTGTAGGTGTATGCTAAATGAATGATAGGAGGAGGAGGAGGACCGACCTACAAATAGGCAAAATACACGAATAGGTTGGCTAGCTACTACAATAAAGTTGGCTAGCATCATAAATGTAGTTGGTCATAATTTGAGCCCAACGAAGGAAGTTAGGTAGCCACAAAATCAATAGGTAGTCACAAACAAGCACCTAACAAAATTGGTGACCACATTATAATATGCTAGACGATTGGGACATGCATAGACTCACACATGAACTAACAATATTTGCTAACAAACCCCCTAGGATCTCTTCTAGTGTTGAAGATCTTATCTCTACTCAAGTACCGCTAATGTAGAACCCCAAGAGAATAGGTCATAATGATGGGGACATAAGTGAAAATACATCTAAGCAGTTGCAATACTTGAGGATTCATGTGATGGACAAACCACATAGGAGACAATGATGGAGGCCTTGGTAACAAATGGATATAATGAAGCTGCATGGCCATGAGGAGTGAGAGGGAAACATATCTTAATCTAATGGTAAGGTGGTAATGCTAGGATGGAAAACAAAGAGAGAAAGGAGAAAGCTCTTCAATGTGAAAGCACAATAAGTTGTGGAAGGGGAAACAAGCATGTTAAAGAAGAAGTGGTGACAAGGAAGGAACTGTAAGACAAGGGATTTTCACTAGGAGTGGATCAGGAGAGTTATGGCTTCAAGAGGGATTTCCTCAACAAGAAAATGATGTAACTTATGGTTAACTTATGGATTTGTTCCCCAAGCTATAGAATTGTTGGTAGAGGTTGGTAAACCTAGCTAAATTAGAACCAAAGAAATGAACATTGCATGTAAACATCATTGAGGATCTCCCAAATATGCATCTTCTAGTGGAGCTTGGCATGATTATAGCTTTGGAAAAACCACATACATTGGTGGAGGGTCCCAAGTATGTTTGATAGCTCAAGCTTGTATGTAAAAACTAGACTTATATATGATTGGCCTATTAGCATTTTAAATCGCACTTGCCAACAATTCTAAGGCAAAGTGACTTGGAACCATCAAGGACCTTGAGGTAAAAGTCTTGGGGATTTCTAGAAAAATAAATTGTCATGTGACGTATGCAAGACTAGGAGCTTTCTTGCTTATTTTCAAGACATCCTAGTTGTAAGCTATTATTATGATCCAAGATTGGCGACAAGGTAGTGTTAGCCTTTGTGGACGATAAGGGATCGAGGAGAAAGTTCAATATGGTGACTAGAAGGCCCATCGAAGATGAGGAGGATAAGGAGGAAATGACAACTTTAAGAAGAAGAGGAAGAAGAAGAAGAGGAAGAGGAAGAAGAGGAAGAAGGAGGAGGAGGAGGAGGAGGAGGAGGAAGTTTAGGATTGGAAGTCCGTTTTGAACATGAGGTGTACAATATTGTCTTGAAAGAACAAAAAGCTACTCTTACCCAAGCAGTTGAAGAAGAAGATTCTAATCGAAGAGTTGAAGAGAGAGAAGAGCTTTTGGAGACCAAGCTGCAATCAATGGAAAAAGAAGCCTTGATGGGCAAGATGTTTAGTGAATATGTGTCCAAGGAAGAAAAGAAGAAAGGCCTACAAGAACGTGTTTTCTAAATACCCTAGTTTATTCATTATCTCCTATGAAGAGATTCATGGATACAAATGGGAATATTTACATAAAGAATTGAAGGATGGGACTGCCAAAAATTAAGGCCTTTATCAAACGAACAAGCTAAGGTTTTGAAGGAGGAGATGGACAAGCTTCTTAAAGCATGATGTATGTATCCATTGGAGTGTCAAGAATGGGTGAGTCCCATAGCCATTCAAGGAAGAAGTTGAGAGGTTGGCGGATATATGTGAACTTGGAGCCACGAAATGTCACAACTCTATTGATTAGATCTTAGATGAAGTGGTGGGTTGTGTGAGACATAGCCTACACAATGGAAAATTGGGATATTTCTAGCTAGCTATTGCCCTAGAAGATAGAAAAATGACATTTATCACTCTATGGGGATGTTTTTGCTATAGATGTTGCCTTTTAGTCTATAATGGACAAACTTGGTTCTAGAAAAGGGTCAATGTTGTGCTTGTTCCTTACTTGGGAAAATTCATGAGGATATCCATCAATGGTTTTTGTATCTATAACTCAAAGGTATCTTCATTGTGAAAATTTGTATATAATATTTGGCAAGTTGGATGATTTATGGTCTCAAGTAAATCCCAAAAATTACAAACTAGCCCAATCCAAAGTAAGACTACTTGCCCATCTAGTGTCTAAGAATATAATTTAAGTAAAACTTGGTAAAACGAAGGCCCTAATTTACTCCCTTCTCCCAAAGACACAAATTAGTTGATGATTTTTATTCAAAAAGCGAAGTATTTAGTACTTTTATTCCATTTGCACCCTCAATTATTATTTCGTTTCCAATAAGTAGTGAGGTTGGACCCTTTAGGATGGACACAATAGTGTGAGGAAGTGTTCTCATCGGCAAAATATCTATTGGGGAGTTTGGATAGCCTACAAGCTCTTGATTGGGAGAAAGTTTTCTTTGTGAATTTTTCAATAGGTGGGGATGCAATTAGAGCAATTCTATTAGAAAAAAGGAAGGCTTCTCAATACATGAGATGAGTTTATTATGCTACTATGGCAATGGACAAGGATGAGAGAAAAATTTTAAAAGTAGAGAAAATGACTATAAATATCATGGTGCTTTCTTGTACAAGATTTTGGGCTTATCTTCTGGCCATGTTGTTTCTTATCTTAACTTGTTACTCTTTGTTGCCACAATTGATAAATAATGCCAAGTTCTCAAAGAGAGCGATTAAGTAGTAGAATTGGAAGAATCCTAGTTTTCTTTTCTAGTAGAGGAGAGAACTAGAGCTACCTTGGTGAATATGCTTACTTATAGGGAGAATCCAAAGATAATAAAAGAAAAAGAAGTGTATATGACACCACTAGAATCACTTTATATTGAGGATGCTTTTATGTTTTTCCTTAATGGATTCTATGGAAGGATGCAGAAGGAAGCTTCAAGGGAACTTGCCTTATTTTGATCCAAAGTGACAATTGATGAGTACGTAGCTTATGAAGTTAGATGTAAAAAACAACAATAATGGAAGTATGTTATGTTAGGAAAAGCTTTGCAGCTAGCTCTATGAATGAGAATAAAGAGGTTGAAGATCAACATGGATACTTGATAGTGGTAAATCAAGTCATTGGAGTGTAAGATGAGATGCAATAGGACAAAAATACTTTTGGATAGATTTGAAGCTTGAAGCCTATGGCATATTGATAGATAGAAAAATTGCACTCCCCATAAAGTGTCATAGGAGGCTATCATAGTTATGTTTATTTTGAAGGAATGCAGGGGAATGTGAGGGCCATTTTGAAAGGGAAGAAATGGTGGGATGGGTGGTAGAAGCTAAGGAGTGCAAGAGGGTTGACAAAGAGAGGAAGAACACAAGAGAGTTATGTGGGTATAAAATGAATGGTACTCTTATTTTTTGTTATCTTCACTTATATATGATTGTACAATGTGTATGTATACAAGGGGTGCCCGCTTAGCTATAGACCATTGTCATTTACCCAACAACCTTCCACTTAAAGGTTAATGCATCTTTATGGGAATATAAGAAGAAGTGAAGATACTATCCAATACCATGAGCAATTTGCAGTGTGCAAAGCGCTCAAAAGGTAAACTCTTCATGAGAAGATATGTAGGGTTATCATCTATATGGATCTTGTGATAAGGTGAATGTGCTTGCCCTTTTTTCCTACTTGATGAAGTGATACTTTACTGCAATATGCTTTATGTTTGCATGAAAGGTAGGGGTCAGTACTAATCGAATGACACTTTGACTATCATGGTGTAATGTAGGCACCTCTCTTGTGATACCTAAGTCTCCCACTAGATGAGTAAGCCATATAGCATATAGCTTTCTTGCAAATATTAGTTGGTTGCAACATACTTTACCTTTGTGGTAGATAAATCCATACATGGTTGCAATCAAGAGGCCCAAGGTACTGCACCACACTGGTGAAAGTAAAGATAATTTACATATAGTAGACCTCCTTGAGTTTGCATTCCTTACAAAATTAATATCTACGTATCCAAGAACAAATGCATCCTTCCTTCCAAAGCATTTGCACATAGAGCTAGCGCCATTCGAATAGCACAAAACATGCCCAAAAAGATTGTGATACCTACAAAGATGCTTTGAAAGCAAGGAGCTTATTTTCTTTAAAGATGGTGATATTCATTTATGAGAAACTAGAATGATGCTTAGTACTAATTTTGGAAAAGGTGGTAAGAGGAAGCTATTGACATATATGTCTATAAGGCATGCATTTGCCACTATTGAATTTGAAACTTATGGTGTGCAAATTGAAAATGTCACAAAGAGGGACACAATAAATAGAAGGCATGACTAACAAGTAGAATGAGCTTTAGCCTACAATACAAATAGCTAAAAAAGGGGAAGATAATGTAGGGTGAGTTGAGTAAAGTAGGAAATTGCATTCAAAAAATGATTGGCTAGAACGATCATGTAAATTCTTTTTCCATGCTTATATTTCTAAAAGTTAGAGCATTGAAGTTGTGGAAGAGAAGTGTAAATGGGATAATGGAAATTAAGGAACTTCAAAAAGAGTAGTGAAAGGAAGTGGAAAGTCTGGATCTGAATAGCATATAGCTCATGTGAGCCCTTTACATGAGATGTCCATGGGTAATGCATCAAAGGGGAAAAAACAAGACCAAGGCAAACCAAAGGCAAAAAATCTAGCATATATGTTGTAGTCTAATATTGAATCAACCATAGATCTGGAGGAAGTATGGAATAATGGATTTTGAACAAGAAGGTGGAATTTAGTTAGGGGGAAATTGTTAGAATTTCTAAATGAGAATTTCATAAAGTAATCATAGACATTATCAAGAGGAAGTGTCAAATTGTGAGGAAACTAGCCAATGCCACTCTGCAGGGAGAAGAAGAACTATTTTCATAAGGGCTACATAGTATACAAGAATCACAAATGCAAGGGATGTAAAAGCAAGATGAGGAAGATGTTGAAAATGTAGTAATTGACAGCCAAACTTCTTGGTGGGTGAAACAAGTATGCTTTGTAGAAGAAGAAGCAATTGGAGTTATTCCTAAAATTCACTATTCAAGTTAACATTGAGCTAGAGCTACTACATAAACTCTAGTCAAAGTAGGCGATCTTGAAGAGCCATGCATTGCATTGATAGATCATGGGTCAAAGATAAATGTTTTAACATGGAGTCTTTACCATAATGGAAGATGGTTGGTTGACATGGATTATTGTTGGAGAATGCAAGGTGCAAATAATGCACCAAGAGATTTGTATGATGCATGCCCAAATAGTAAAATCACCATAGGAGATGTTATGGATGAGCAAATTTCTTTGTGTGGGATGTATCTACCTACCCTGTGATTCCTAGGCAGCCATATACTACTGCATTTCATAGGTAAACTAAGCTGTTGGTGGATGATAGTTCTGCTTATGTTAGGATTGGAAGCCATGATGATAAGTGTGATGTTCAAACTTCAATTTCTCACTATATGTGTTAATCATGAAAGAAACTATGATAGTCTTCATGTCAAGACCCTCTACTCTCAAATACCAAAGAATCCAATGGTGCAGTTATAAAGAGGGACAATGATGGTACTAAAAAGAAAAATCTCTCACTTCACTTAATAGGTCTAGATGCTTTTTTAGGAAGAGTTACAATATTTTTAGTAAATGGTTTAGTTTGTTTCTAAAAGCTTAAAAATATGCATAAAAATGAAAGGTAGTATGTTTGCAAGGCTCAAGAGGATTTGGAGAAGAACGATTTGCTGAGTCTGATGAATGTATCTTAGGGGTTTTTGATAAGGTGTCTTATGTTGACACTATGAGAGAACTTTTAGTATATGATTTGTTCTAGTTCACCATTGGAAATGACATTCTCAAAGTATGCTCCATTGATTTTGAAAGGCAATAATACACATGCACTAAAATGAAAAATTAGAGGCATGGGTTGAAACTATGGATAAAATTGCTGCTAAGATGTAAATCTTGTTGATTTGACATTACATTCAGATATTAGGAAAACGATAGAGCAAGTGTCTTGATAGCCAAATCTTAGGGATTAAAGAAAATTGGGTGCAAGATTTCTATTAGGTTTTTGAAACTTAACTATCTTGGTGAAGGATTATGATATGTGTATATTAACTAAAGCATTTTTATAGTCATACTTTAATAATGCATGCATATAAGATGCTTTCATTTTCTTCACTTGCACAATTGTTTTCTAACTAAAATAACACCTATTGACTTACTTTATGAGATTGTATACATAAGACGCTTCCATTTTCTTCACATCAAAGGTGGCCTCATATTTCTATTTTCTTAATATGCAAAGGGTTTTGTTACAAATTATTTTTCTCAATAATAAGCATGTCAACATTGTGGAGAGCTTCTCCACCATGGTCCCTCACCCTCACACACACACTCTCCCTCACACTCTCACACTCCCTCTCTCAAGCACAAGCACACACAAGCAAGAAGGAGAGAAGAGAATGATGTTAGGATGAGGCTGAGGGTGTGGCATGATGCAACCTCATGAGACCTTGCCTGTTGGGGACTTTTGGCCAACCTGGTCACCTCTCCACATGTGGTGCTCTTAGAAAAAAGAACAACCAAAGGAGAATGAAGCTAACCAAAGGTGCCCCAAATTTGGAATCACTCAAATGTATCCCAATATCTAGAAGTGAAAAGCTAGCTTTAGCAAAGCTATAGTATCCACTGTTCCCTTGACTCTCTTTGCAGTTGAGATGCTAAATGATGAGGATGCGATACCTATTCCAATTAATACCATTACGTGAGCACAAGCTAAGTAGGGTAGAGTCAGTATCCTTGGCCATCTTTGGATATTGTCTCTGTCATTGGGAAGAATGCAAAGAAAAAAGCTAAGCATGCTGCTCTCAAGCTCAAGAGTGATAGGGAGACTTCCGTTGGAGTGTTGAGCAAGCTACATCTGCTCCACACATGGAAATGGCTACATCAACCAAAGTAGGTGAGTACCCTGATCCTAAGCATCAAGTTATGTTGATTAGTAAAGTGAAGAGCTAGGTGAAAGAGGCTCAAGTTGAAATTAGGGTTGAAGAAGCCAATGACAATTTGTAGCCACATGGCCTCAATAGCACACTTCCCTTGGCATCAACAATTGGACCTAACACTATTAAACTTGGAGCACAATTGCATCAACCAAGGAAGTTTCAATATGAGGGAGTAGACTTTGAGCTTTTAGCTATCTTAGTTTCTATAAGTGTCTCCATCCCATTGGGCATGCTCTTCAAGAACAATCTTGCCATTTGGACAACTTTCAAGAATTTTATTGATAGAAGTAACAAGACCCAGCCTGTTGAGGACAATCCACAAAATCCATTGCCTAGCTCCCCACCTACTCCCATCCTTGGTGCTCTCGGAGTTGCCATATTTTGGGAGGGGGTTGAAGAATATGCCATTCTGCTTGCCTGTGGAAGTTCTTAGAAACTCCATGAGAAGAGGCATTCTTGATATAGGAGATGGTGTTAGTATTGTGAGTCAAGCAGTGCTTAAGACTTAGGGTAACCCTCCGATTGAGCTTGTCCACTTTAATCTCACCATCACCAATGGTTCTAAGGTCCGATCCCTAGGTGTGTTGAAGGATTGGTCAATGAAGATCACCAGTGTCAAGTTCCCTGTCACATTTGTGATCATGAAAGGAATTGATGGTGACCTATTGCTCAGTTGAACCTGAATGTGCAATGCGTGACTTATTGAAGATTGGGACAATGGTCTAGTATTTTTGGGAAGCCATACTAAGGTTGTGCACATTGAAATGGATAGTTGGAAGACTACCTCAATCGACCTAGATGCTATTTCTAGGTTATTGTGGAGTGATACTACCTATCCCCCACCATAGATACCCATGAACAAATATGTTCCATGCTCTGAGGATGCACAAGATTGGCTTCATATTCTTGCCACCTTGGAGTTGCCATTCACTGAGGAAGGAGAATAAAAAGAAGCCAATGAACATCAGACTTAAAGAAGCCTTGTAAACAAGCTTGATATTCCTAATGAACTTCCTTCTGTGTTGTTGTTGATGATGCATGTTGGCCCATCCCGAATGTCTAAGCCAAAAGACTTTTATGCACCCACTAATAGACTTGAGCTTCATAAACTCCTCTCATTATAGAGATCATCCTTCAAGAACGTGGGCACAAGGCTAACCTACTTATCTTTGAAGAGCTCTTAACATGTCCCATATGGCACTATACTGAAACCTATCAAGTTTTGTTTGATTATCACAATAACCTTTTTGTCTCCATGATGAACCCAATATTGAGGAGGACAATGACTTTGAAGATGAATCGACTAAGTATGAAAGTGCTATATATTTTGATGCAAACTATGACTCTGATGGAATAACAATTGAGCAAATCACAATAGACCAACCCCATCCCCTTCCCCCCCCCCCCCCCCCCCCCCCCCCCAAAAACCCCCCCAAATGCCCCACATTTCTCATTGATGCTAGCTTTGTTCCTATTAAATCTGACTTAGAATGGTTGGAGTACCTAAAAGCCATGGATTACGATCAATGGTTGGAGTACCTAAAAGCCATGGATTACGATCAGTTGGAATCCCATATTTTTGACCCCACTTGCAACCCTGATTTGTTCACTATTGTACCCTCAAAAGACCTACCCTTTGATGCTCTACGAACATCAGTGAAGTCTGATTTAGAGTAGATGCTAGCATTGATTTGGATCTTGAAATACCTCAGTCTAACATGACTCCTTGTTCCAATATGAACTTGCCAATTCATTTGAGAAGGAAGCATCTTAAGAAGCTCAGAACCCTGATTCTAATCCAAGCTCTCAACATAAGCGCTAGGATTTACCTAAACTCTTTACTCAATTCAAGAAAGGGCATTGGATTGCCATTATGCTTGGTGCCAAATGACAGGGCACAACTAGTAAATCTATTGAAGACCTAGCTAAAGTAAAGGAAGTTGACCTTGTTGAGGAGGAGGAAACACCTAAACTAGCCTTTATTGTTGAGGATTTAAGCAATAAGATGAGGAGGTGCTCTTCCCATTACTCAAGGAGTTCTGTGATGTTTTTACTTGGAATCACACGGATCTCAAAGGAGTGCCACCTTACATACTTACTTAGACTATTCCCATGCGTTTCGATGCTAAACCTGTAAAGCAGAGGCCCTATCCCATCAATCCTTGCTATGCTCAGCATGTGAAGGAGGAATTGGACAAATTGTAGAAAACAAGATTCATCTATGAGATTGAGCATACTAACCGAGTATCACCCATTGTTGTGGTGCGCAAAAAGAATGGCAAAATTTGAGTACATTTCAACTATATGAAGGTCAATGTAGCGACTAAATGTGACCACTATTTGTTGCCCTACACAGATTACATGATTGAGAGAGTGGATGGGAAAAAGGATTATAGCTTCTTGGATGGATTCTCTAGATACAATCACATTCATGTTCACCTAGATGACCAACATAAGACTACTTTTGCCACTGAGTGGGGTGTCTTTACTTACATTGTCATGCCATTTGGGTTAACTAATGCACCCATCACCTTTCAATGATTGATGTACACCATATTTAAAGACATGTTGCATAAGTGACTTGAAGGCTTTATTGACAACCTCTGTGTCCATACCAGTTGTTGGGAAGAGCATGTAGCCAAGCTTCACCTTGTCTTTGAAAGATGTTAGTAATATTAGCTTTCCCTAAATCCATTGAAATGTCAATTCTAGGTAAAGCATGGCATTATTCTAGGACATGTTGTGTCCAAGGATGGCATTTCCATTGATATATAGCTAAGATCAAGGTTATTATGGATCTTCCACCTCCCACCAATCCAAAGGGTATTCAATGCTTTCTTGTGCATACTGGCTATAATCGCCGCTTTGTTCTAAACTATGCTATTATTGCTAGGCCACTTTATAAGCTTTTGGTTGTGTGGGAATGGAGTGCTAAATGTTAGGATGCCTATGAGACCTCGAAGAAGGTTCTTATGTCTACACACATTTTATGCACCCAGATTGGACAATCACATTCCATGTTCACATTGATGCATCCAAAATTACCATTGGAGTTGTTTTGTGCCAACCTAGTGAACATAACATGGACTTTCTGGTGAGCTTTGCAAGTAGGCAACTCTTTGAAACTTAGATGAATTATTCCACTAGTGAACATGAAGTTTTAGCAATGTTTATATAGTTAAGAAGTTTTGACATTATTTGCTTGCCACTCCCTTCATGTTTTTGGTTGATCATCAAGCTCTACTTTATCTTGTGAACAAGCCATGTGCTACAGGTAGAATTGCTAGATGGTTGTTGCTTTTGCTTGAGTTTGATTTCTTTGTGGTTGTGTGGAAAGGAAAGAAACATTACTTGATTGATCACATGTCTTGATTGACCCCAGTGGAGAAAAAGCAACAAGCATTGATGATAATTTATCTGATGCCAAATGTAATTTACCTAATGCGCATTTGTTTTGACTTAAATAGGAGGTCCAATTGTTCAAGGCTAACCTCACACCCCATTGGTGGGTAGATGATATTGTTGCTATTTTAGTGAATGGAATTCTTGAATGTCCCATTGACAAGGCTTGTCTCACCACTCACTTGTTGATTAAAACCCGACCCTATCGATGATTGCTGGTCAACTTTATCAACTAGGGCAAGACGTCTCCTTTGACGATGCATGTGTGAACATGACATGGAGTGTATGCTCCGAGAAGCCCATGGAGGAATAGGGTGTGGACATTTTGATGGTCAGACTATAGTACGTAAAGTTTTACAAGCCTAGTTGTGGTGGCCCACCTTGTTCAAGGATGCGGCACACTTTATTGAGAATTGTGATGAGTATCAGTGCACCAAACTTCTTATTTTTGCAATAAGGAAAAAATGGAGATATAACTTATCATTGCTAGACAACTATTTGAAAAATGGGGGATTGACTTTGTAGGACCTATCACTCCAGCTGCCCAGTATTCACAAGCACACTACATCATTGTGTTAACTGACTACCTGACTAAATGGGGTAAGGCACGAGCCACCCATAAGAATGATGTCTGTACAATGCCTAAGTTCTTGTGGAACAAGTGGTTTCTCACTTTGAATGCCCAATTGAGTTGGTTAGTGATTAGGGGACTCACTTTTTGAATGAGGTCATTGAGCATATGAACACCTGCAATTGGGGTTCAAGATTTGACTCCATATGAGAAACTGTATAGGTACAAGCCAAACATTAGTCACCTAAAAGTATTTGTTTACATTGCCTACGTACATGTGCCTGATGAAAAGAGGAAGAAGTTAGACCCAAAGGCTATCAAAAGTGTTTTTCTTGGCTATGCACAGGAGAGAAAGGCTTACAAATGCTATGATCCATCCATTCGGGAAACCTTGATCAGTAGGGATGTAGTTTTTGATGAGCTGACCTTATGGTATGGTAATCAGAATGCAATGGTCTTTGATGGACTAGCTAGCCCTACCTATGCTGAAAATTATCCTTCAGCTAGTACATCTATGAGTGGCCCGATAGGTGATGGTTCATCTACTGTTAGAAGTCCTTGGACAGGACGACTCCGCACTCGTACTATTGCATCCATTGACACGGATATGTCAGTGAGGGGGAGATTGGATAAAGGCAAAGAAAAGATGTTTGATGATGTGACTAGCTTGCTTACATCTGGATATGAGTCACCTGGTAGTGATAGTCTTGATAGTGACTTGGGCATATCATCAGTTATGATGCCTAGTGCGAGGCAAAGGATGTATGTGCCGCCTCATGAGAGGCAAGCCCAAAGTGCATAGTAGTTGAGGAGGTCTAAAAGAGTCAGAAAACCAATTGATAGGCTGACATACACTGGGTATTCAGCCAAACATTATGCATATATGACTAAAGTGTCAGGCTACAAAGAGCCTACGAAGTTTAGTGAGGTAGTTACAGATGAGAATTGGTGTGTTGCCATGGATGAAGAATATGTAGCATTGGTTGAAAATGAGATATTGGAATTGGTTTGTTTGCCTGAAGGCAAAGTACACATTGGCTGCAAATGGGTTTATAATGTGAAATGCAAGTCAGATGGTTCATTGGAAAGGTATAAAGATTGGCTGGTTGCAAAGGGATATGCACAGCAGTATGGCCTAGATTATGAGGAAACTTTTAGCCAAGTTGCCAAGATGGCAACGGTGAGAACATTTATTGCATTACTGGCTTCTAAGGGCTGGAAATTATGGCAGATGGATGTCCAAAATGCATTCTTGAATGGTGACTTGCTTGAAGAGGTGTATATGGAGCATCCTGAAGGTTATGTACACCTTGACTATTCGACATATGTGTGTAAATTGAAAAATACTTTGTATGGACTGAAACAAGCACCAATAGCATGGAATACTCGCATAAGCACTTATTTGCAGGAACTTGATTTTCAGATAGGTCATGCAGATCACAACTTGTTTACAAAGAAGACAGAGCATGGTTATGTTTCTCTGGTGGTTTATATCGATGATCTGATCATCAATGGAGATGATGATCATGGGATTGTTGAAATTAAAGCAAGGTTACAGGTTGAAGTCAAAGTCAAGGATCTTGGTGAGCTGAAGTACTTTCCTAGGATTGAGGTTGTGTCTACACCTCAAGGTATATGGCTATTACAAAAATAGTATGCTCATGATATGTTGCTGAAATATGGCATGATGGAGTGTAAAGCCATGGAAACACCATTGGATCAAAATGTCAAACTTGCAGTTGATGTTGGGACTGAGATCGAGAATGTCACTATGTACAGACAGATGGTGGGTAGCTTGATTTACCTTACTATTACCCGTCTTGACTTGAGTTATGCAATGGGGCTGATTAGCCAGTTTATGCAGAAACCTCGTAAGACACACTTAGATGCAGTTAGGAGGATTATGCGGTACGTAAAGGGTAATGCTAATTACGGGCTATTTTATAAGCATGGGAGATCATTTGACTTGATAGGTTATATGGATGTTGATTGGGCTGGTTGTCTCTATGACAGGAGGTCAACCAGTGGTTATGCTTTCAGTTTGGGTAGTATTATGATCAGTTGGAGTAGTAAGAAACATTCAACTGTTGCTTTATCTAGTACAGAGGTAGAATATGGGGGTGCAACCTTAGCGGCATGCGAAGTAGTTTGGCTTATGAAACTGCTACATGACCTTGGTATACAGTTGGACAGCAAACTCACATTGCATTGTGACAATGTCAGTAGTGTGATGTTGGCTAGCAACCCTGTCTATCATGCTAGGTCCAAATACATAGAAATTCATTACCATTTTAACAGGGAGATGGTACTTGCTAGAAAGATTGATCTACTCCATGTGAAGACAGAAGACCAAGTAGCAGATATCTTTACCAAATCACTTGGTAAAGAGAAGTTTGTTCATTTTAGGGAGCTACTTGGAGTACAACAATTAGCTTGAGTTTGAGGGGGAGTGTTGAGAATCAAGCTCGTGATTAGTATCACCGACATGACCGACCTTATCTAGATAGATGTTGTCTTAGTTGTCACTCTACATGTGTGTTGTAATAACTGAGTCAATCAGACTCAACTACAGTTAGTGGCCTAGTGTGTTTATCAGTTATGTGTGATTAGACATTAGTAAGCATTATGAAAGAATGAGAAGAAGAGAACAAGAGAGTTCACTACTCTCTATTAGAGCTCTATGTCTTTGTCTCTCTTTCTCTCCCTCTAAATCTCTAACACCATGAAACTCCATTGAGAAAAGTCCATCAAGGGAGTTGTTCTCAAAAATAGAATTCTTGTTTAGATTCAATTTGAACTTGATCCCGAGGAAGGGAAATTTTGAGAAGATTATTGGAAGTCATTGCCACTCGGTTCTGGTCAGAGGCTGGGTGATTTGTTACTATTTTTATGTTTTACCCTATTGGTCCAATTCCCAGAATTGGACGGCCCTAGGTAGTTCGACTCTGGGAGTCAAACGTGGTTTGAGTCTAATTGGGTGTGTCTAATTGGATGGCAGTCCGATCCAACCAAGATGGTCCAAATCCTAAGTTTGGTTCGATTGGACAGAAAACCAATCGGATGGTCCAATCGAACGGTGGTTCGTTGACTAGACCTAGTCCGATCGAATGACAATCCACTGACTATACCTAGTTTGACTGACCAGTCAGATAGTCCGACTCTGGGAGTCCAACACTGAAGGGGTGGTCCGATCGTGAAGGGCGCAAATGCAGATGCTGGCGCGATCAATGCTAGGGGTCTCTAGGGTTTATGAGACATAACCTATGACCTTCCAAAACAAGCAAATAGAGCACAAGGAAGGCCTGGAGGTATCTGGAATGGAAGATGGACTTAAAATCAACATGCTTGATTCGTTTTGTACCTATAGCTCTCTCTCTCTCTCTCTCTCTCTCACACGCTAAAGTGCAGAAATGAGCTCTCCACTATTGGTTTTGGGCTTTTAGGGTCATGTCAAGCCATCTTTAACCTTCAAACTCCATGTCTTGCATGCATTAAACCCCAAAACTCATTTTTTTCCCTTTTCTTCTCCCTGTTCTACCTGTTTCACAACACCAAAACCCTATTGTTTCCGTGCAAGTTCTTGGTCCTAATCTACCTAAATGTAACAAAAAATCACAAAGTAATTCCTTGGCTAAAGTAATCTACTTGTCTACTCATCAAAAAACTCCAAACACTTGTTTTGAAGATCAAGGCACGTAAATCTCCTACCTATATCAAGCACCAGTTTGGGGGTTGAAACCCTACTTCAATGCTTGATTTGAAGCACCCAAGCACTCAAGGCTTGAATCCATTGTTCCCAGCAATGAAACCAAAATGATGGGAGCTAACACTTGACCACCAAGACCCATGAATCACTTATTCTTTCAAGTGTTTCAAGTTGAGCACTAATGGCTACCTCTCACATAGCTGACGTGATATCCCTCTCTATGAGTGTAGTGAGCTTACCTCGATGCTTAATTGAGTACCCTCATCCCTCATGCACACTGGTAGCTCCACGATTTGTGATGCGAGCTTGAGCAACCTCGATCCCTCTCCTTTAAACTCCATCTTCCATAGCCGCGTGAGAGAAGAGAAGAGAAGAGAAGAGAAGAGAAGAGAAGAGAAGAGAAGAGAAGAGAAGAGAAGAGAAGAGAGGAGAGGAGAGGAGAGGAGAGGAGAGGAGAGGAGAGGAGAGGAGAGGAGAGGAGAGATTCTTCTCCACAAGATCCCTCACCCTCGCACAATCAATCCCTCACACTCTCACACTCCCTCTCTCAAGCACATATAAGCAAGAAAGAAGGAGAGAAGAAGAGTTTACTTTAGCCACACACAACAAAGAATGAGCTTCTCATTCCCTTTTTGAGTTTATATACAAAACCCCTATCCCTTTGGGCACCCATTCCCTTTTTTACATGACCCGACTATTGTGGCAAGGTTCTCTTTTTCCATTCCCTTCTAGTTTCCCTTTCTCTTTATCTACACCCATCTACCCTTTACAATTTGTACAGGAGGGATCTTGGCACTCTTCTACAAAAGTTTCATGGGTGCCTTGCTTTTAAAAATAGGCTTTTGCCTTTGACTTAGCTTTTGAGGCCACCCTTGTGCTTTTGGCCATTTCCCATCTTGCTTCTTCCTTTGTGTTTGCATTTGGAGCTTTCTTGGACTTCTTTTTCTCCATCTCAAACTGGGGTTAACAACCTTGAAGATCAAGAGTATTGTGGAAGCTCTTGGATCTATCAATGTGATAGTTAATGATAATGCTTTTGTGCTTGTATGCTTAGATAGAATTGGAGATAAATATAAGAGCTTCAAGTTTTTATGAATACGAGAAATTAAATTCATGATTTTACATACTTGATTTCTATATTGATATTTGAGGAGAAGAATCTTGGCTTAAATTCCTCTTCTTCTTAAAGCAAGAACAGGTCCAAACATGTAATTTACTCTACTATTAGAGATAGAGATCATGGAGAAGAGGTCAAGCTACAGATTCTAATAGGCTATGGATTTTTGGTGATAGCAAAGAGTATTGGCATTATAGTCAGAAAGGTCACATTTCTAAAAACTACTTCAAAAAGAAGGCTGAAATTAGAAATGAAAAAAAGTAGCAAGGCAATTATGCATCCAGGAGTAGGAACAATGATGATAGAAGTGAACTATCATTTGTTATGAAATACTTTATGAATACTACTATTGATTGTTCATCAAAGAGTGATGCAGGGTATGTAACTGAGGTATCTCTAACCACATGACTTCTCATGGAGAGTAGTTGAGAGAGATATGCAATTCGAAGCCTCCAAGCTATGCGGAGAAGAGAAGGGATGATACAACTCACCCCACTACTCATGTTGAAAATGTTCCTTTGAGTATATAGGTTGGTAAAACTAAGTACTTGGCTGATTTATTGCATGTGTCAAATATTACAAAAAACTTGGTTTCTATTGGTCATATGGTAAAATAGGGATTACAAGTTTGATTCAATTTGATGGTTGTTATATAGAAGATCTCAAAGATTGCACATTGATTGCAAAAGGAAAATGTGCTAGCAGATTGTTTACTCTTGATGTAAGTCTACCTGAAATGGATGTTGCTATGTTCTAGCTGATATTGAATTTTGACATAAGAGAATTGGTCATGTGAATGTGCAATGACTGAAAGACATACAATCAAAATAGGTGGTGGATGGTTTGCCCAAGTTTAAATTTGATGGTATGCATAAAGTATGTGAAGCATGTCAATTTGGAAAGCAAGCAAGACATGCGTTTCCACATGAAAAGCATGTATGCAAGAAGCCACTTGAATTGGTACATTTTGATATGTGGGGTTTGCAACTTTGAGTGGCTAGAGGTATTATATTTCCTTCATTGATGATCATACTTGCAAAGTATGGGTTTACTTTATGCATGAGAAAAGTGAGGTATTCACTCACTTTAAAAGCTTTAAGTCTTTGGTTGAGAAGGAGACATGATTGTATATTAAATGCCTAAGGTGGGATGGAGGGGGAGAATATCTCTCCAATGAGTTTTTTGATTTTTTGCAAAAAAATGATATATAGAGATAGTATACATGTAGATATACTCCATAGCAAAATGGAGTTACTAAGTAGAAAAGTAAGCATATTGCGCAGGTGGCTCATGCATTGATGTCAGAAAGAAACTTGCATCATTAGTATTGGGATAAAGAAATTGCTACTACTATATATATTATGAATAGGACACCCATTGTTATTGTATATGGTATGATACCCAAAGAGAAGTTTACATGTAGAAAGCTAAATCCGTCCCATCTGAAAGTATTTGGATACATTGCTTATGCATATATTCCTAGTGAGTTGTGTAGTAAATTGGTTTCCAAAGCAAAAGAATGTGTATTTGTGATATATTCTCTTAAGTAGAAGGGATATATATGTTATAACCCTATTACATGTGAGATGATAATTAGCAAGGATATTGTTTTTTATAAAATGAGTAACTAGTTTAGTAATGTGTAGAATGCAATTGGGGCTGATGAACATGAGAGTATGGCAGTGCAAAAAATAGGTCAACTATCATAGACATTGAGTGGCCATAAGAGCCTCCTACTCATAGTTACATTGATAGGCCTTGGAGTGGGGGATTGAAGGCACTGGTTACTTTACCAAGTACATCACACATGTCAAGAAAAGGTAAAGAGAAAGTTGGGGACTCACCTATTATGATAGATGTAACATAAAGTTTCTCTCATATTGATGTTGATTCAAATGGCTTTGAGCAAAGCTTGGAAGAGGAGTTTGGGATTCCGTCTATTAAAACACCTCATGTGTGGAAGGCACAAGAGGATGCTAAAGCACCTAGTAGTGATCTAGGTCTACATAGGTCAAGTAGAGTAAGAAAGCCAACACAATGATTGATATATGATAGCTATATAGCTCATCACTATGCATACATGGCTAAGGTTGTGGAGGATATGGAACCCACTTGTTTTGAAGATACAATGGGGGTAATAAGTATTGACATCATGCTATGAATGAAGAAATGGTTGCACTGAAGGATAATGATATATGGGATTTGGTGCCTTTACCTGAAGGTAAGAAAGCTATTAGATGCAAATGGGTTTACAAGGTCAAAAGCATAAGTTAGGTGGATCTATTGAGCACTATAAGGCACGACTGGTTGTTGCCAAAGGATATACATAGATTCATGGTATTGATTGTGAGGAGACTTTTGCTCCAATAGCTAAAATGGCCACTGTAAGGGTTGTTATAGTAGTGGCTACATCAAAAGGTTGGATCATGCATCAAATGGATGTAAAGAATGTCTTCTTGTAAGGGGAGTTGCAGGAGGAAGTTTATGTGGAGCAACCACTTGGTTATATAGATGAGAGTAATCCAGATTATGTATGTAGGCTTTGTAAGGTCTTGTATGGGCTGAAACAAGCACCCATGGCATAGCATGAAAAGATTGCAGAATACCTTGTCAGCATTGGATTTCATAGAGTATAGGCTGATCATTCACTCTATGTATGTGAGAGTAATGCAGATATTGTGGTCATTACTATATATATGGATGATTTGATCATTGTGGGTGATAGTGAAACATAGATTGACAATGTGAAGGGTCTTCTCAAGACTGAATTTGAGATGAAGGATTTGGGAGAGCTATGTTATTTTCTTGCCATAGAGATCATCAGCGCTCCAAAGGGTATATGGTTGTCACAGAGACAGTATGCATTGGATATATTGAAGAAGTATGGTATGGCTGATTGCAAGCCTATTTATATATCTTTGGATATTAATGCTAAGCTTATTGCACATGAGGGTGACTTGATTAAGGATGCCACTATGTATCAGAAGGTTGTGGGAAACCTTATCTATTTGATGATCACTAGGCCAAACCTAAACTATATAGTCAATTTGGAGAGTCAATTTATGAAGCTTCTTATATAGACACAAATTAGGGTTAGGATGTGTGTCCCACTTTGCATTTTAGGGTTTGCACCACTACGAATTAGGATTTGTGTCCTCTTTTGGATATCCTACCCACTTTGTGGGATTTAGGTGGTCAATCCTCATAGCATGCTTATATCTTAGTCTAAATAGACCAAGCCCACTAATCCAATAGTTTTGGGTGTGACAAATACAACTGTTGTGATAAATATAATGTGCATAAGAGTGAGCCTGCCAGCTCTCATAAAATAATACATCCATGATAATTTGATGTCCATGAAGTACAAAAATGGTGTAAGTACCCAAAAATAATCATTGAGGTACTCCAATAATAATAATCCATCGTCAAATAAATCCAGCACTTGTGCCTTGACTTTGCTGACCTTCTTTGACTTTAGCCTTCACAACTTCACAAAATGTTGTTCACATTAGCCCCCTCCCAGACGAGTACTAGTCCCATGGCACTCATGTCAAAGGTAGACGTGGAATGCCACATATGCTATCGTGTTTTATAGGTGTTTATGAGTGGTAGTCATTAATTATAGGTCAAAAATTGGGTAAAACAAGGCATAAACATGTTGTAGGAAAATAAGGGATAGCCGTTGAGTTTTTGTTTATATAAATTTTTTCACTAAACCTAATCACACACTTAATATCTCATTGCATAGAAGGGATCCTATCTTTGTTTTGAATTAGAAAGTTCAACATTTGGACATCAAGATCTTAAGATATTATAGAAATATGGATAGGAAGTGCTTCTTTATAAAATTCAAAGGAAAAAGGTGCGTTGAGCAGCCCCCCAATGAAGCTTAAGAAAGAGATTAACGACATGTAATGCATCTTTACTCTTCTATGAAGAATAGTGGATGATGAGAGTGATATGCTTGCTGATGTAAAGAACTAGTGGATGATGAGAGTGATATGCTTGCTGATGTGAAGAACTAGTACTAAAGAAGATGATGCTCATACGGATGTTGTAGATGACGTCCTAAAAGAGGCGGTAGCTGATGGAAGATGATATCTTCATGAAGAGACACTCATGGAATAGTAGAAGAAGAGAAATGAAGCATGAAAAGATGAGGATGTAGAGGCCACCGATGTTGATGGTTCTTCAGCTCTTCAAACGGTCCCCCACAAGAACTTGCAAGCCAAATTTTTCCCTCCCTAACTTACTTGTGTAGTGATTTGTGCATGTGTAAGTGCAACCAGGACATAGGTCAAACTCTAGGAAACAAGCCTAAAGTGTTGTCCCATACTTTAGGACCTAGTTGGTGAATGGTTACTGTGTGGTGCAAAACTCAGGATGACAGGTTATTTGAGTAAGCCCAAGTTTTCCTACCCTTGATGTGCCCTAAGATTGTATAGTAATGGGGAAGGGCTAGGGGTTAGAGACGAAGCCAGTCAACCAAAGCCACTAGATGCACCTTACTTGAGGACCCCTAGGTGCAATGAAGTGTGAGTGCACCTAACTATAAATTGGCTCTCTTTTCATTTCGTTGCTATTTTTTCCCCTCTTTTTTTATTTTTTCATATGGATGTACAAGTGATTCACTCCTCATGAAGGTGTATAAAAGATAGCCTTTGCTCAAAAGATACGGCTTAAGAAAGGTTCATAGGTAAATGGGTAATTTTGGATAGAAGGAGTGTGTACACTATCGAGCAAATTTGCTATCCACCATATTCTCAAGTAAGGCCACACAGTAAGATGGAAATAGTATAGCTCAAAGAAGAAGTCTTGCCATGGCAATGCAGTCAATCCCTATGTTGATGTCGAAGAATAGAGGTGGAAAGCCATCTTCATAGGGATTTGATGGCTGCTGTAAGAGCTTGATGATGACTGCAACCAATTATGAATGTAGGGTCTAGGAAATTTGAGTACTATTTAAGGAAACTGTTAAAAGAGGGTAGCAGATCATGCAATTGGAAGTGATAGATTGCACTCTCATGCAGAGCATTGATATTGGAAAATTTGGAAAAGTTATATCTACTATGCTTCATAGCATCATAATCGCTTCCATATCTTCTTGGATAAGGGCAATGGAGCAAATTTGTCATTCAATTTGAATAGCAAAAGGAAAAATGGGCCATTTCATCTACTTTGAGGATAGGATATCTCCATTTTGATTGAAGCTTCCACACCTCTTGCGTGGCTTTTCAATGAGATACTCCCTCATATTCTTCTCCTTGGGCATCTCACAAGCTACTTTCAAAGCCGATCTATCCTATTTCTTCAACCGCTTCTTGGCCATGTTCTCTCCCACTTTGATGAGATTTTGCGAGATTTTGCACTATACTAAGTGGTAAGGTGTTCTAAATTTGGCATCTTCATAAACATTGAAATAAGAAATGATAGTATCCTTCCTTTTTTGATTCTCATGATAGAACTTAATGAGCTCATCTAAATCCTCTCTTTGTGCCTTGGTGCCTTGCATGCCAATATGTCAATGGGATATTATGGCACATCCTAAGAGTTACCCTAAAGGACCTAAATCATCCTACCAAAGCGCTCTTAGACCTGCCATGTTGTTTGATACTAGTGGTGGTTCGTGAATTTCCTCTATAGCTCCCTCCTCCTATTCAGCAAAATCATGGGGGTCCATGTAATCAAAAGAATGAACTGTGTCCTCAAGAGTCTCTACTCCAGTGGGATCTTCAGCAAGTGACTCATGTTGTATGTCACATGGCTCAATGGATGTGGGTTGCACCATTCCTACATCTCTTAATTCTTGATTATTATAGCCCATGTCATGAAAGTGATTAATCATTTGGCTTCTAGTTGGATCCGAGATCAATAATATGAGCTCCTTCCCCTAGTCAACAGTGACCAAGGCACATGTAGTAATTCCAAATTGAGCTTTGAGATCCTCCACATTATTTGTGCTTTTGGATGATATAGTGAAAATAGCCTAATGATAGAGCCCTTGTTTAATGATAGTGCACGTTTATAGGTAGCTACATGAAGTTTAAACTGACATTCCTTATTATGAAGGGAATTTTCCAAGTCTATGATCAGTTGCTATAGCATCACTTCATAAGCTCTATTGGCTCTCTCTTCAACTTGATTGGCAACAGTAGTCAGACTTGTTCTAATTTTATCTTGTAACTAAGCTTGATGGTATGAATTATGCCTATTGGAAAATCCAAGTTTGGCATGTATTGGTGCATAAATCACAGATAAAGCCACTAAGATTGAGTGGGGGGTAGCAGCCTGAAACTATGACTAATGATGAATGGATGGAGCTTGATGAGTTATGCAAGTCCACCCTCATCTTGTCTCACACTAAACAAGTGCATTACAATGTGGTTGAGGAAGCACAGAGTGCTTGGTAGCTTTGGGATAAGATTAAGAACCTCTACGACAAGCAAAGTCCTGCAAATCAAAAGAATTGGCTGAAACAACTTATGGATCTCCGCATGAAAGAGAATGTGACCATGTTAGCTCATCTAAGCCAATTTCATGCTATTCTTAAGAACTTGGTTTTGCAATGCATTTATTTCAAAGAGGATGTCACTCCGTTGTTCTTGCTTGGAACTCTTAATGAGTCTTGGGATGTATTTCGCACTGCCTTATGTGGTTGTGCCACTACTATGAAGCTATCTGATGTTGAGAGCTCTCTTCTGCAGGAAGAGATAAGCCGTAAGAATTTGGATGCCTCTCATGTGTCTCGTGCTTTGACAGTTAGAGGTCGACATGATGGAAATGCAAAGAATGATTGTGGTAATGCCATGGACGGGATTTACAGAAATCTCAGTCCAAGTCGTGCGTCAAGTTTCATAGTAAGTCTCATGGGAGAAATGCAAATCTGACTTGTCATCATCATTGTAGGAAGAAAGGCTACATTACAGTGTCATGAATTGCGCAATGAAAGGCGCAAAGACAAGGGGAAAGAGAAAGTGCGTGAAACTTCTTCTAATCGCAGCATAGTACCTACTAAGTCTAGTGTTAAAACTAAAGAGATCAATGTTATGCAACCCAAGGATAGTGATGGGGATTATATCCTTACAACACCTTCATCTAGTGCTTCGCAGACGATAGAGATACACTCTATGTATGCACAATGTTGGCTATTGGACTCAGGTGCATCCTTTCATGTGACACCTTGTCGAGAGTGGTTCCATTCATACAGTTCTGTTTCGCGTTCTATGCGCTTGGGTGATGATAGGTCTCTTGAGATTGTTAGTGTTGGTGATTTAGGCTATTGTTTCCTTCTGGTAGCAATTTTGTTATGCACGATATATGTCATGTACCTGCATTGACACGCAGTTTCATGTCCACTGGATAGCTTGATGATGCAGGATACCATGTATCTTTTGGAGACTCTGCATGGAAGATTACTTGTGGCAGGCTTGTGCTTGTGAGAGGTGCCAAGGTTGGCAGCCTCTACCCCTTACTTGTTTCTAGAATCTACAGTTGATCATGTTTGTATGTGGGGTCTTTACCTCATGTATCTCTTTGGGATGCTCATTTGGGGCATATGTTTGTTAAAGGAAATTTCTGGTTTGTGGTACTTACCGCCCCCCTCACTATTCTCATTTTGATTCTTGTGATCATTGTGTTTATGGCTAGCAGACTAGGTCTACGCATAAGAAGTTTGGTATGTCATGCATGAGTGAGCCCTTGGCTTTGGTACATTTTGATGTCTATGGACCCATGCCCTGTTAGTCTTTGGGTGGTGCAAAGTATTTTATTACCTTAATAGATGATTTTTCATGTAAGGTATGGGCTTATCCCATAAAGCAGAAGTCTAATGTCTTGGTAGTTTTTTAGAGATGGCTTGCTTTGGCAGAAAACTAGTCTGGTCATAGGCTAAAATTTCTTAGGACAGATAATGGGGGGTGAATATGTATCACATGCTTTTGAGCAATTATGTGATGAGAGGGGTATTAAGCGTCAGTTGACCACCCCTTACACCCCTCCCCAGAACGGTATGGCTGTGCAGATGAATAGGACCATCCAAGAAAGGGTTTGCAGTATGCTTAGCCATGCAGGCCTATCCGAGCACTTTTGGACTAAGGCAATTACGAGACTGGTGTGCATATCATTAATAGATCGCCCTGTAGTGCCATTGATTTCTAGGTTGCAGAGGAGGTATGGACAAGAAAGCCTCCCTCTTGTGCACATTTATGTGTCTTTGGATGTGAGGCATTTTGCTATGTGTCCAAGGACAAGGGTAACAAGCTAGATCCTAAAAGTGTTAAATGCATATTCCTTGGCTATGGAGATGCAAGAGAGATGGGTTACCATCTATGGGATCCGCAGGCACGGAAAGTCATCTGTAGCCATGATGTAGTCTTCCATGAAGACAAGATGAATAGACAACCTAAGAGAGTCGTGGAGATACGTAGGGTGTAGAAAAATTGTCTTAATATCCATTTGGTATAAGTCCAAATCCAATTGTGCAAGCAAGGACAAATCCAAGCGAAGGGTACTCATTTTGACCGCCACATGAGAGAATTTCTCATGAAAGTTAACTCCCTCTATTTTTTAAAACCCTTTGCAACCAAAGAGGCCTTATATGCTAGCTTAGGGCGAATAGGGGTTCTCTTTTGCTTATACACCCACTTGCATGGCAATGTATGTTTTCCATTAGGCAAGGAAACTGATTCCCAAGTATGATTCTTTTGCAGAGTTGAACTCAGAATGCATAGTCCTCTCCCATGATGAACTATCACCTTTGTGCATAGCTTCCTCGTAATAAGTATGGGGCTCATTAGAATATGTCACCATGACATAATGCATAGAGAGGTCATAACAATCAAGAGGATATGAGGCTCTAGGAGAGCATTGTAAGACTAGATATGGAGCTAGTACATCCTACCCTCTTTGTCCATCATCAACATGGTACTACACAACAAGCTGATATTGGGGCATTGGAGCATCAACAATAATTGCAAGCTGTCTAACTAATGCTGGTTGTGCAATAAGAGAAGGTTCCTTTTGAAAAATCACCATGTGCATCTCAATCACCTACTCAGGGTGCTTATGCATCTTTTTAACATGAAACATAATGACATGGCTATGGATAACTTTCCTAGCCTATGGATCCCAAAAACGATAGCCCATCTTACCTGCATCACCGTATTAAGAAAGATGCATTTGATAGACTTGGGATCTAACATGTTGTGCTTGTCTTTGGGAACATAATAGAAAGCCTCACATCTAAAGACTCACAAGTGTGAATATTAGGGAGGTTAACATGACCATATCTTCTCAACAACTCTACTACCAAGAGTAGTGCATGGAGATCTATTAATCAAGTGAACTGTAGTAGTAACTACCCTAGCCCAAAATGTATGAGGTAAGCATGCATAAATAAGCATATTGTGGACCTCTCTTGAATGGTATTATTCACACACTTTGCAGCACCATTTTGGAGTGGGATATAAGGGGCAATCAATTGACACTTAATGCCCCAATCATCACAAAACTACTCAAAAGCATGTGAGAAATACTCATCTTCATTTTTAGAGCTTAGGCCTTTGAGCCTATACCCAAACTAGTTCTCAACCAAAGCAACAAAGCATTGAAACATGGCTAAAACCTCTGACTTCTACTTTATAGGATAGGCCCAAACTTTATGGGAAAAGTGAACACAACTAAGTACTTAGCACCACCCAAGGATTCACAAGGCATGGGATCACAAAGATCTAAATGAAAAAGAGCCAAGGGCTCACCCATGCATGTAGAACCAGATTTCTTATGAGTGTTATGTGTCTACCTATTGTATACACAATGATCACAAGAATCAAAACATAAATAATCCAAGGGTAGAAGATACTACAAATGAGTGCAATGATTCCACATAGATATACAAGGAAGATTAGTAATAGACAATACATGATGATGAGTGGATCCAAAGACAAGTAAAGGATAAAGACTACCAATCTTGGAACCTCGACAAAAAATGAGGTTGCCATGAGTGATTTCCCATGTAGAATTACCCAAAAAAACATGATATCCAGTATCATCCAACTGCCCTATAAAGATAAGGCTTTGGGTCAAAGCCGATACATGATGTATATCATGGAGAAAAAAGGAAGTACCAATGGGAAACTACAAACATACATCACTAATGCCAACAATATCGCATATATAATCATCTCCCAGGCATACAAAACCATAAATAGTATGGTAAGTATAGAACCAACTATGACGCGAGGTCACATGAAAGGAAGCACTTGAACCAAGTAACTAGCACTAAGAGAATGAAGACTAATCATCAATCATATGCATGGCACCAAGTGAAGAAGTAGCAAAATTATAATCAATCTTAATTGTACTCCAATGCATTATTCTCCTCAATCTTGATAGTGGACTTAGTAATACGTTGATAATTAAATGTCTTATCATTATCTTGTACTTTCCCTTTGCCTTTCTCATGCCTATCCTAGTGCATCTTATGGCATTAATAAGGCTGTATATATATCTCTACTGTCCATGATCATGACAAGTGAGAGAAGACTTAGGATCATGGGATTTATTGCGAACTTGTCCACAAGGTCTAGACTAGAACTATTTTGCCATGGGTCTCTACCTCTAGTATCATTCTTGCCTCTAATTGTAAGAGCATGAGAGGCATGAGCTACATCAACATTCTTCCTATTCACTTCCTTAGTAAGCAAGGGTACCTTTATATCTGAGCACTTTAAACCATCCTTAGGGGAATTAGTGCTAACAATAGTATGGTATGTATCCCAAGACTCTAGAAGAGTAACATGCAAAAACATAGACTTCAAGTTCTCATCAAAGATGATTTTCTGTGAGGTAAGCCGGCTGCAAATAGAGTGAAACCCATTCAAAAAAGTAGATATTCGAGTGCCTTCCTTCATACAAAGATCCATAAGCTTCTTGAGTTAGTACAACTGGGAAGCAAGGCTTTGCTTATCATAAAGATCGCATATTTTCTCCCATAAATGCCATGAACCACCTTCAACCTCAATGACATTAAAGTGTAATTGCTTAGACAAATACAAAATGATAGTGGATTTACATAGCTTATTAAGGTCATCCCAAGTGTCAACATCCATATCTTTTGGCTTTATGTCTTTGCATTTCAACGGCTTGCATTTCAATAATTAAAGTTATTGCCATCCAACTTATCAATGTTAGATATGGCACTATCCCCAGAGCCACTAGAAGCACTTGCAATTATGACTACAAAATAAAGAGAGAATGGGCTACTGTAATAATGGTAAATCAACCCCAAAAAACTTAGCCAAAAATGAATGCAACAAGAGGAGAACAACTTAATGTATTAATGTCCACAAAGTAAAAGCATTATAGTGCTTGATATTGTGGAAAATCAGAGTTTGCAGCAGGAAGAGTGTGGAAAAGAGGGAGAAGAGAGCTCAAAGTACAAGAACAAAGAGAGAATGGGCTACTGTAATAATGGTAAATCAACCCCAAAAAACTTAGCCAAAAATGAATGCAACAAGAGGAGAACAACTTAATGTATTAATGCCCACAAAGTAAAAGCATTATAGTGCTTAATACTGTGGAAAATCAGAGTTTGTAGCAGGAAGAGTGTGCAAAAGAGGGAGAAGAGGGCTCAAAGTACAAGAACAAAATCTTGCTTACTAAGTTGCTTAGAGTACAACTTGGGTACACTCTCTCACCCATGATAGTGACCCATAGGCTGTTTATATAGCCTCTGCCAAGCTAGGGTTAGGGTTTTCCCTGCCCCTTAAGGCCATTCACATACATCTACCCTCATAGACCCTTGCTTAGGGTGTATTCCCATGCTTGTATTCTAACACCCCCCCAATGCCAGGGTGGCATTGCATCACAAGACATGTTAAAGTTTCCCCCCTCAATCAAATGGGATGCCATTATAAATCAAGCTACAAGGATATTCATAGGTAGAGGATGTTACAAGACTCAAAAGAGTTGGTCATCTGTGGATTGGGAGGCAAACTTGGCCTCCAATTCCTTAGTTACTTCTGGAACACTGGGACACTTACTAGTGATATGCTCACTCTTTTTGCATTTATTGCACTTCATTTTGTCAGGATATTTCTTCCAGTAATTGCTTACAAAATGTCCTTTTTTGTGACAGAGGGAGCACTTAGTAGAAGCTGTATGGACTAACACTTGCTCATGGGAAGTAAATGCTGATGTCCCTTCAATATGGTTTCTCTTCTCTTCATCCAAGCAAGACTAGATGGTACTGGCCAAGGCTGGGTTTGGGATATTAGTTAGGGTAGTCACAAGGGTTGGAAAAACCTTCTTTATAGACTTTAGAAGGATGGCAATGGCACCTTCATCATGAATGGGTGCTTGAATGGAGGCCAGCTGTGCCATAAGCCCCTTCATATGTGAAATATCTTAGAGTTCAAAAACTCAATCTTGAGAAATATCTTAGAGTTCTTCTGTGTCGTGCTGATGTAGAGCCTTTCAAGTTCATCCCACTTCTCCTTGGCAGTGGAGAGTTGGTCAATATGATGAATTAAAGATTCATCTAAATGAAGCACGATGATGGCCTGAGCCCTTTCATCATCTTCTACATCAAGGGGATTGGATGGGTCAATAACTTTGGTCCCTTTTATGAAGGGCCAGTAGCCTCTTTCCATCATTTTGTATTTTACCAGGACTTGCCAAGGATGGAAATCTTTTCCATTGAACTTGCGAATTTGAGGGCTTGCATCTGTATAGGCCATGGCCATTATAGGAAGGCCTTACCTATTGCCTTGAGCAATAGCAGTGTCTAGTCCTTTACAGGTGGCCAAGTATAAACCAAATAGCAGAACTGATAGCCTTACAAATTATAACCAACTTTTAAAGTTGTAGAGTTGAAAATGATTGGAAATCATATATATGCAAAATCTCAAGATAGGATTTAGGAGGTCTTGTTCTTCAAAAAACCCTTGATTTAAGCTTTACTATTTTCCTAGGTTTCAACGAGATGTTTGACTGGACTTTAGGCTCTTCCTGATAATGTGGCCTATTAGAGGAGTTCTTGGTGGAGCACGGCTTATCAATCAATTCTATGCTATGGGATGAATCAGAGGGTACAATAACACTCATATCTTTGATTTACCAGCAACAAACTAATATTGGGATATGGTCTATGTGTTTATAGTTGTACACATAGCCTTATAACCAAGTAAGAAGAGATTAATGACATAAAGCACTTGATGGATTTGATTTCCTGATAAAAATAGGAGATTGAGTCAATATCTAGCTAGCAACGTGATTGTAAAATGCAACATTAGTGCTCACAAGCACTCATCTCAAAGTTTATGCCACTTGAGATGTGAAATGTGGGTTGTTTGATGAACTAAGGAGGTCCACCGAGGGTAAGAGACTTTGAAATAGAGCTTGCAAATCTTCAACTAACTTTGGAGAAGATCAATTAGTGATTAGAATCACTGATTGTAGTGATAGCAGTAGTGTGAAAAAATTGAAATGTGAAGAAAGCTTGAGGTTTGGCTATGGCTGCCAAGAAACAGGCAGTTAGGGTTTGCCTTTGTGTGGCCAGGAGAGAATGAATTTTGTCAAACCCTTTTAAGGTTAGGAAGCCCACTTGGGAGGCTACCATATGCCCTAAGAAGCCTGCCATGATTGCACCTTCTCTAGGTCGTGCTTCAGCTCGTAATAGTCTCCTACAACTTTGGGCCAGATTTCATGATTTGTATAATGCTACCCTCCAAGATGCCTTATGTTGCCCTCTGATATGCCATGCCAGGTTGCCTTAAGCTGAGGAAGAGTTCCTCAGAAGAACTCTTGAGCTGAAACCTCCTGCTTTGTTCTCCCCAATCCCTCCAATGTCACAAGCCCTCCAAGGTCAGGAGGTCAAGGTTTGGCTATGGAGGTAAGAGGAAAAGATGAAGATGGTGAATACTCATGTTCACTTAGTGAAGCTTAGGATAGAGGAAGCTGAAAGGATCAGAGGAGGCATAAGAGGGAGAAGAGAGTGTGCACAAGAGGGAGAAGAGAGCTCAAAGTACAAGAACAAAATATTGCTTACTAAGTTTCTTAGAGTACAACTTGGATACACTCTCTCACTCATGATAGTGACCCATAGGCTGTGTTTATAGCCTCTACCAAGCTAGGGTCAAGGTTTTCCATGCCCCTTAAGGCCATTCACATACATCTACCCTCATAGAACCTTGCTTAGGGTGGATTTCCATGCCTGTATTCTAACAAATACAAGTGTCTACTCTCAATAAAATCACTTAAAAATTGACTTTTAATAATGTTGTCCATATACTACAGTAATCATGAGGCAACTATAGGCAAATGTCTAAAATAGAGTACTCTCGCTGCCAAGAAAGTCTAGATAGCAATAGGAATTGCAATGCGACTAGCAATGTCTAATAAACAACATGCAACTCCAAGGATCAACGAGTGTTAGAGAATTCACAAGTGTAAGATACAAGTACTTCCCAACCATAGGGTAAGCTAAATATGCATAAGAAATCTCCAAGCAATAGTGAGATCTACCAAATTGCAACCAACTCACTGCTCATGAGCAATGAAGCTTAGTACATAATGAAGCATGTATCCATGATTGACAATGCACCCGATAGGAATAAGTATCGTATAACCAAATATCAAATAGAGATCAAGCCATAGTCATCAATAATGATAAGAATAGTGTCTGAATAAACCAAGGAGAAAAAGGCAGATATCCTATGAGCTCCAAATGCCAAGATTTTGAATACAAAACTACAAATACTCCCTTTAGAAGCAAACCAAAATATCAGAGAGCAAAGTAATGCACATACATCATAACATCTAGAAGCCCAATCATGCCAAGTAATACACTTGAAAGCATATAAATGATGTAAATATCCAAGTACATAAGTGGAAAGCACTAACCAATGTAAACTTTGCTGAATATGAATGTAAAGAAGTTTAAAATCAAAGCCTTAAGCTCAAACAAGAGCATATCCAACATACCCACTAGTGGTAAGCATGCATATAATCCAAGAGTATTCTCAAGTGGCATAAAAGCATGAATTCCATTGATATTTAGTACAATGCTTGTTGTCCATTATTTATGATAGTAATAAACCTTCCAATGACCAAGAAAAAAAAGCTCTAATTGATCCATAGAGTCTCCTAAGCATTAATACATCATCCCAACATCAAACCTTCAATGAAGAAGCATTAAGAAAGCATAATAAGTTTGCTGCCCCAAACTATGAATAGCATGTCTATCCACAATAGTGAATCAATGGTGGCTGATCATCTTTGCCCCAAATAATACTTGAGATAGAGTACAAAATGCCAGGAAAAATGCCTAAAGGCTAAACAAGGAGCAAGAGGACTCTAGGAGAAAGAGATTGATGTTGTAAGTGTAGGGACAACTCCTAAAATTGTGTTTCAATTTTTGGGTTGTTATCATGGGGGTTTCCCTATAGTGTTTGATCTCCGAGGGTCACTTGCCCCAATGGCTAAATTCCCTTCTTGGAGCTAGGGAAGAAACCAAAGAAGTAGGGGAGTTAATGTGTACCTCAAACAAAAGAAGGAATGACTGCCATGGAAACTTGGTTGAAGCTCTCTTTCATGGGTTGAAGTAGAATGGTTGAAGCTCCTAGAATACCCACTTTGATACTAGTTTGAAAGGATGAGAATGAAAGAGAAGCACAAGGCAAAAGCAAGAGATAATGGGTATGGAGATTTGGACTCAAGAGAGCAAGACCAATGTGTGGGAACTCCAACAATCATGATGTGTGACCTAACTTCTGTTTACTATTCCTCCATAGTAAAGAATAAAGATAACATGATAGTTATGGGTAGTTTCCATATGGAGTAGTGTATAAGTATGTGGGCACTAAATACAAGGTAAATATAGGCGGCTAGGCACAGACAACCTTTAAGCCCCCAACAAAGATGAATGCATAACTAATAGAGCCTCAATTTATACATTAAGACGTGTACCTAAACCTTTGGTCCTTATTTAATGCTAAGTGGTGTAAAAAGTATTCACATACCTAAGCACACTTATAGACAATAACATGATGGAAATAAAAAATGCACTAGTGGATTTATTCTCTAATATCTCATTGTTAGCATATGTGCACTTGTATGTTCAACACCAAGAAGAATCCACCTAGCCTTTGCATTGTGCACCATTGTACCTCCATCAATGTTTTTTGAGATAGCCAAATTGGTTTGTAGGCCAAGTGGTTTGAGTATGTGGATATGTACATGGATATGTGAGTTTCTATATATATATATATATATATATATATATATAGGAGACCAATGATAGTTGTCACACAAAGTGCTCTTGATCTTATACCTAATATATAAGAAGCACTTAGCATAATTTCTAAATCTATTCTAAAGTGAGCCTTATCTTGACTCTTTGGTGAGTGTTATGTGGAATCTCAAAGGAGCCATCTTATGATGCTCTCAAAAATTGAACTTGCTAAACTTGTTAGAAAACTTCAATGGCCCTCTTGATGTCCATCTATGTAATGATGATTGGTCTACTTATATTCAACAAGTACTAAGTTCATCTCTCCTAATTTCATATGATGTTTTTGGTTATCTAGTATGACAAAACATTGTGATTGAATCTCTAAGAATAAGAGGTAAAGGGTGTTGCTCTAGCCATAATAATTTACAGTTGTTGCTCAAGCAACAAAATCCTTTTACATGGTGACTTCTCCAAACTATGGGCATTCTCCTAAAAAAAATGGCAATCATGCAAAAAAAGGATTAACGCTTCTATCTACAATGATTAAGGTAAGAAGACTACAATTATCCACACATTTTGAACTTTTTATGTTTAGAAAATGTATTTATAAACCATAGAGTTATGATAGCTCATACTATTTCATAACTTTTCACAACTTATCTATGTCTTACTCTTGAAAGTTTATTAGAACACAATGACCTACATATAGGAATGAACTCAAAGCAGCCCATTCTGAGCTTAGGTGTAGATTATACCTTTCTAAGCTTTCAAAAAAGAATGAACTCAAAGTAGCCCATGCTAAGCATAAGTGTAGATTATACATTTGTAAACTTTTAAAAATTGTGATATATCGCACAACTTTTAATGTATTGCTTCCAAACCACAATGATTCATTGGAACCTAAATATGGTGCTAACCAACTTTGAATTATACCACTCTCATTTGCCACATCAATTGCAATGTTCACAAACACATGTGCACCCTTATTTTGATAGTGGCTTTAGAGATCCTTGAACCTCATTCAAACAATGAGATTTCACCCAAACTCGAGGCTTTAAAAAAAATTTGTATTAAGTTTGGGAAACTAAAAAAGAAGTGTTGTCATATTACTATTTCTTTATTTGAATACGATGGCTTTATTGATATTTGAACCACAACAATTCACTTACACCCAAATATGGTTCCCCCCTCAACTTTCAACTATACTACCATCATTTGCCACATTGAATACAACACACATGCTTTAGTGAGCCATTATTACACGTCTAGCTTAAGATCACTTTTCGGCTTAAAAATTTTGTGGTCTTTTTTTATTTTTTTTCTTTTCATAATGGATTTAGCTTAATTTCCCTTTTTCTTGTATCTAACTACCAAAGGTAAAGGCTAGTAAACAAAAACTTGTTGTAGAACATAGCCAAAGTTGCAAAAGCCCCTCTTAGAGTAGACATCAAGGAATATGAGACTAATTCAAACCTTAATTTGTTAGCAATATGGCTATAACCTCACCTTGACAATCTATAGCAAGGTGGATGTAGCTCCTCTCCTCACAAGAGCTCTCCATATTAAATTGATATGAACCCCATCTACAACAAGATGGCTATGCTAACAACTGTAGTGACCAATTCAGTGCATGAACCATGCATATTGTGCCGATGCTTTTGATTCTGATCTAGTTGTGGGTAGTGTGCTTATGCAAGATATAGAGGTAATGATTGGTTTCATTCTAGGTATTATGCCATCCACATAAATACTTTGCAATTGAGTTTGGCCACAAAGGATCAATGCCCACTTAATATCCCTAATTCATTGCCCATTTGTAGCATGCTTTGATGCACCTATCACAAATGGGTATAGGTTGGAAAAACTATATGAAAATAAGAACAGGTTCTTTGTCACACATGCAAGAGTGGGATGGCTTGGAATCACTCAATTGGAAAAAATACAATAATTGAAACAACTTAAATACCAAATGTAATCCCTCCCTTGTATGAGCATGAAGATTAGACTTAGAATTTTGAGTGGTGCATGGATAATGAATAGGTACATGGCTATTGCATGTACAACAAGAGATAAGAATGATACAATAGAAGGGAAGAGATCTGATGCCAAATTCACTCTCCATACATGAAGTTTATGCTATCCACCATGCATTGTTATATATTGTTGCTAAAGTGACAACTTGTGGCATGGCAGCTTTCAATAATTATAGGATTATCTTGAAATATTGTGGTTGCGGACTTATCTTTGACCGCTACTTTGATTGTTATGTATACTTCCTGATATGTTATGGCATGCTTTTGAGCTGAGATTTGAGCTCCGTTATATTGATATTGGATGTGGTTACATGCCTTGCTTACTTCAATGGCTTATGCAATTTACATGCTTGAAGAATCTGTTGGGTTTTATGCTCCCGACTTATGCTTCATGTATCTTGGATTCTCAGATGTCATTTACATGATGTTTTGAGCTTTTTTGGCTCATTTGGCATTCAACTTTTGCTTCAGTGGTGGGAGCTACTCAGCTTTATGTATTGAGCCACATTGGCATCTAAATGTACTACAAAGAATTTGGTTTATGCAATTGAGCTTGAGGTTACTATAGTGAGATAGTGGGACAAAACATAAATATCTACTCAATATTAAATGGAATTAATCACATAAACTTCATTCATCATGACTCATTGTTCTTCATCTCTCAATCTCTCACAATTTCTCTCACAAATAGATAGTTTTGGCCTTTGAAATGGCTATCTTTCTCTCTCAATTACTCTCTCAATAACTCATACATTATAGCCACATAGGATAGTATATATTGAATATCTAAACTTCTCTCTTGGTTGTGGATTTCCCCTCCAAAAGGCATATTTGATTGTGACGTACGCATGCTCTCTTGATATTTATTAGATGTAGTTACCCTATTGTGGGCTAATTTTATCTCTTTGCTTAGACTTGGTACTTATGTCAACTAGGGTGTTGTCAGTGGTATTTATGTGCTTTTGGGTTATGTATTGCACTTTTTTCAGTGGGTTATGCATCTAGCAGTTCTCTTCATTTACCTTTGAGACCTACCCTATGCATGATGTCTATGCCTATTGCATGTATGGTTTTTGACACACTGCAGTTGTGATAGTCTTTAGTGATGGTTGTTCCTAGCTTCTTCCCTCTTAGTTGCTCACAGTTGGTTGTTGGTATATTGCTACAATTTATAACAAAAGCTTGCCATTTCAATTTTATGCATTTTATTTGAGAGCAGTCACTTGGACATTGACAGTCTTTTGCTTATAGTTTGTGGATAACTCATTACTTTGGCAGTATCTGCTATTTCTTGCTTGATTTAGCAGTGGGTTTGGGACTGATTTGTAGGGTATTACAGTAGCCCATCTTGCCCTTTTGTGTACTTGCTTGGTCTCATTATGGTTAGTGGTTCTCACGATAGTGCTATCTTCAATATTGAGAAACAGGTTGGGACCAATTACAACTATTGGAAGACCCAGATATGACATGTTTTAGTGCAAAAATTGTGGGTTAGACCACTCAAAAATGGGGGTGCCAAACTCAAAAACATTGCAACTGTTGTTGAGGATTGAGATGACCTAGATAAGCTATGCAACTCCATGATCATTTTATCTCTAAGAAAGTTCGCTATAATGTTGTAATTGGAAATCAAACTGCAAATAAGCTTTGGACACAAATTAAGAATCTTTATATAGTTGAAACAGTTGATGGATCTTTGCATGAAGGAAGAGACTTCTATGTTTGCAGACTTGAATGAGTTTTACTCCATCATTGACCATTTAGCTTCGCAGGAGATTGGACCTTTGCATGAAGGAAGAGGTTTCTATGTTTGTAGACTTGAATGAGTTTTACTCCATCATCAACCATTTAGCTTCTTAGGAGATTGAGTTCAAGGATACTTTTCATCCTTTATTTCTACTTGGTACTCTACCTAAGTCATGGGTCACTTTTCATATGGCTCTTATGTTAAGGATGGGCTGATATTGCAAGATATTGAGAGCGCCCTCTCGAAAAAAGAGGTGAATAGAAGGAATGTGGATACGTGTGTATGTCCCATGCATTGACTGTGAGAGGCCGGTAGGATGGAAATAGCCATGGTAGAGACTATAACAAGTCTCAGTTTAGGACTAGGGGAGTCTAGGACATGTGGATAGTCTGATAGTAAGTATTGTGACCAAAAGTCAAGTCTTACTTGAAATTATTGTGAAAAAGATGCTTTGCAAAGTGAGCTCAAGATCAACCAATGATTCAAGAGCAAATCCAAGCTCTATGTCGATCCTCGAGAGTCACTACATCAATGTATACATCCAAGACATAGCCCAAATGCAATAGGCATATCCAAACATAAGAAAAAGAGCTTCAGCCCTGAATATTCTAGTAGCAAATAAACATCCAAAATTGAGCAAACAGTGATTGAATCCAAGCTCAAAACCATAGACAAACCATAGGCATACTTTCATATATGTATAAGCACCAACCGGGCATAATCGGGCATCAAATGACTATGTAGCATGAGCACAAAGTGTAATGACAGAGGGCTGCCTTGTTTTGGGCTTCCTATGGATTGTGTAAAATAGTTAACAATTGAGTAAATTCAGCCCCAAAAGCATCTCACATCATAGGTATACATTCCCCTAGCATTCGGGGCGCATTTGGGACTAACAGTGCAACCAATGTCAATGTTTATGCTAACCAATCACAAACATAAAGTGCTGATGTAACATTATTTGTGGCTGCCTGTGGACTGTGAAAAATAGTCTTGGACTGAGGTAAATAAGTCCACAAATCAATGCCAATGATAACCACGAATGTCGAGCATCAAGGGGGTGTTCCCAAGTGCCAAATGAAGTGTTTTCAAGCTGCCAATGAGTGCCAAGGGAGGGCTAAAGTAAAAAACGAATTTTTTTGTAGCAAACTTCAAGCTGGCCCAAACTAATGTGGGGCCTGTGGAAGGGCTGGGCAAGGTCAAGGCAAGGTTGGGGGAGTAGTCAAGGATCCCCAGGAGCTCCCTCTTGAGGGGCAGAGTAACCGATAGACAGTAGGCATCACAATTAGCAAGAGGACATGGCTACCCTGCTTCATAAAACTTGTGGACTAAAGTAAAATAACAAGATAGAGCTCCAATACCTTTGAAGGAATGCCCTGAGGATGCCCAAATGGGCCGGGTAGGTGCTTGGGAAGTCAGGGAGTGATGGGAGCTCGGGAGAGTCGGCTATGGTTGCCAGGAAGGAGACCCGACGAGTGTAGTTAATCGATAGGAAGCTAAAGGAGTCATGAACCAAGTTGGAATGCTCAAACAACCATGCTTTGATACTAGTTGAAAGGTGAGAAGGATTGAAGCTTGCTTGGAAGAGCTATGGCAGGAGAGCAGGAGCAAGAAAGAGAGAGTGGCCAAATGGGAACTCCAATAGTTACAATGTGTGATTGGGCCTTCCTTTATTGAAATTGTCACTAAAAGAATAAAGAATAAAGTAATGGTGATGGACGCCCATCACCTACAGTGTGCAGTGGTGGGTATTGTCAGTGTAGTAATAGACGGGTGGCTAGGTAGAGGTGCCTTTACCCCCAACACTTAGAATGTTATCCATAGCTGTGATATCATTTTCCATGAGGAAAGGATACATAAGCAGCTTGAGTAGGTGGTTGAGGTATGTAAAATGATCTTTTAGGAGGAGCCTCCTGCTCCTATATAGCCAGCTAGATAGCCTGTAGTAGTTGATGCTCCAGTGGACCAAGCCCCACATGTTGTGTAGGATTGGCTTGTTTTGAGATGCTCTAGTGAGCGCTTTACACCCTCCAAGTATTATACTATGGTGAAAAATGTAGGCGAGCCTCTCTCTTATGACGAGGCCATGCATAAAGATGATAGCCACACATGGGATAAGGCTGTGCAGTCAAAGTTTGACTCCTTATAAAATAACCATGCATGGGATTTGATTCATTTGCCTAGTGGCAAGAAGGCATTGCGATGCAAGTGGGTGTATAAGCTAAAAAGTATCCCTGGATGCCCAAGCCTGCTTATGAGGCGAGATTGGTAGCTAAGGCTTTCAAGTAGGAATATGGTATTGGCTTCGATGAAGTTTTTTCTCCTATGGTCAAAATAACAACCCTATGCTTGGTAGTAGCATTGGTTGCTAGTATTTAGACCTTTATTAGATGGATGTAAAGATGGCTTTTTTACATGGGGACTTGCTTGATGAGATCTATATGCAATAACCTAAGGGCTTTAAAGAAAAAGGTAGGGACCACCTAGTATGCAAGTTGAGAAAGAGCCATTATGGCCTTAAGTAGACACCTAGGGAATAGTACCACAAGTTTGATGCTTTTATACATTCACAACGATATAGCCATAGTGCAATGAATCCTTGTTTATATAGAAGAAGACTTATGATGGTAGCCTTATGATTTTGGTACTCTATGTGGATGATATGATTATTGTTGTGAGAGCTCATAATGAGATGGATACCTTGAAAACTCAACTTAAGAAGAGCTTTGAGATGAAAACATGGGATACACCTCGCATATTCTTGCAATGCACATCACACGCAATCGCTTTAAGGGGTTCCTTTTTCTGTCATCAAAGGAGTATATCTAGAAAATCGTTGAGTGGTTTCATATGTAGGATGGTAAGCCTATTGGCTATTCTTTAGCTTCTCATGTGAATATTGGTCAGCCCGATTGTTTGCAGTCTGATGAGCAAAAGGCTGAGATGGCCAATATCCCTTATGCATTCACCATGGATAGTTTGATGTATACTATGATAGCCACCTGACTTGACATAGCATTTGCAGTGGAACTTGTGGTACACTATATGGCTACATCTAGCAAAGGGAATTGGGATGCCATCAAGGGTATCATGAGGTATTTGAAGGGCACAACAATTATGTGTATATATTATGGTGGCTAGGATACAAGATTTGTGGGATACATTTACTCTGATTATGCAAGATATGTAGACAATAGGAAGTCCACCTCTGGCTATGCCTTTACCTTTATTGGAGGTGCTATTTCTTGGATGTTAAGGCTAAAATAACGCACGGTCCTCTCTACTACTGAGGTTGAGTATGTTGTAGGAAACTAAGGTACCAAGTCAATCTCTCCTGCAAGTACCTTCTCTCTCACAAAGTGGTAGTGCACCTCAATGTGTTTTGTCCTAGCATGGAACACTGGATTCCTAGCTAGTTGTATGCTGCTCATGTTGTCACAATGAATGACAACTGGACCATCTCCTTACACGTCCAAATTGCCGAATAACTTTTGCAGCTATACCACCTCACATGCTGCCATAGCATCACCTCTATACTCAGCCTTTGTACTCAATAAAGCAACTGTAGGTTTCTTTTTTGCTGCTCCATGTAACTGCTGCACTACCAAGGGAAAACATGAATCCACTTGTAGATCTTTTGTCTGACATGCTACCAGCCCAATTTGCATCTATGTATCCAAAGACATGTACGTCCTTACTTGCCTCATAAAAAAGTCCATAATGAAAAGTGGACTTCACATACCTCAATATACATCTAACTGCATCTAAATGAGGCTTTCTAGGCATCTGCATAAACTGACTGACAAGGGCAACATCATAGCTCAAGTCTGGCATTGTGATAGTCATGTAAATCAAACTCCCTACTATCCTCCTGAACATAGTAGGGTCTTCAATCTCATCCCCAACGTCATCACTCAACTTCACATTTTGCTCCAATGGTACTGAAAGAGGCTTACATGCTGTCATACCATACTTGGATAACATATCCAAGCCATACTGCCTTTGGGACAGCAATATACCATCATCACATCTGATCACCTCAATACCAAGAAAGTATATCAGCTCACCCAAATCTTTAATCTCAAACTTCTTCTTCAAGAAGTCCTTAACTTCAGCAATCCCATTGTCACTGTCACTTGTAATAATCACGTCATCCACATAGATGACTATGATGACCAAATCTGCATCTCCCTTTCTCACATAAAGTGAGTGATCAACATCAGAAATACAAAATCCAATATTGACAAGATACTCTCCAATCTTGTCAGACCATGCTCTAGGTGCCAGCCCATAGAGCGCCTTCTTTAGCCTGCACACATATGTGGGATGCTCTAAATCCTCATAACCTACTGGCTGCTCCATATACACTTCTTCTTGCAATTCACCATGCAAGAAGGCATTCTTAACATCCATTTGTTGCAAACTCCAACCTTTGGCTGCTGCCAAGGCAATCACACACCTAACAGTTGCCATCCTAGCAACTGGACTGAATGTCTCTTCATAATCTATACTATATGTTTGAGCATAGCCTTTTGCAACCAGCCTAGCCTTATACCTGCTAACTGAACCATCTACATTATGCTTGACTTTGTAAACCCACTTACAGCCACTAGCTTTCTTACCCTTAGATAAGGGTACCAAATCCCAAGTCTTATTGGCTTCTAATGCAGTCATCTCCTCATCCATTGCTGCATCCTAATGAGCATGACCAACAACATCCTCAAAACAAGTGGGCTCAATATCCTCAACTAGTTTCACCATATAAGTATAATGGTGAGCTGCATAACCTTCAAAGCCAAATCTTTTAATAGGGTATCTGACCCTACTAGATCTGCGTACCACCGCATCACTCAATGGAGCCTTTACATTACTATGAGCTCCCTGTACACCTGGTGTCCTGATTGAAGGAATGCCAAGCTCATCATCCAAACTCTTTGAACCACTAGAATCTCCATCAAATCCCAAATGACTGGTAGATGCATCATTACCATCTAGCACTTTCTTCTTTTCTTTGTCCTTCCCTACAACACTTATAGATCCACTTGAAGATGTGGGGCTACTCCTTAGTCTCCTAGACCAAGGGCTCACTGTAGGTGTGGTACTAGATGATGTTTTTGGTCCACTAAGACTCAGTGATTCTTGTTTATCTTTGTGCACATAGCTGTCTTGATCATTATCATCAACCAAAACATCTCTAGCAAGTGTATACCAACTTCCCATCTCATCAAAGATAACATCCATGCTCACTCTGAACTCACCTGTGACAGGGTTATAATATCAATACCCTTTCTGCTCAAAAGAGTATCCAATAAAAACACATTTTTTTGCCTTTGGATCAAGCTTCTTCCGTATCTCATCTGGCACATGAACGTATGCAACATAGCCAAATACCTTCAAGTGCGATACATCAGGCTTCTTGCTAGTAAAGCATTCTTCAGGAGTCATCCCATGAACTGCAACAACTGTGGGATTTCTGTTCATAATGTAGACAGTAGTATGGACAGCCCAAACCAAAAATGTTTGGGCATATTCTTTTCAGCCATTAATGCCCGTGCAACTTCTGCAATATGCCTATTTTTTCTTTCTGCAACACCATTTTGCTGTGGGGTATACCTGCAAAGTAAATTGCCTCTTTATCCCATGAGTCCTCAAGAATCCACTGAACTCATTAGAGAGGTACTCTCCCCCTCCATTTGATCTCAACAAGCACTTCACTTTTAAGCCTGTTTTTGTTTCAACAGCTACCTTAAAAGATTTGAAGTGCTCAAACACATCACTCTTTTCCTTCATGAAGTATACCCATAGCTTCCTTGAACAGTCATCAATAAATGTGACAAAGTATTTACTTCCACCAAGAGATACATTCTGTGTAGGCCCCCAAACATCTGTATGTTTTACATCAAGTATATTTCTGCTCACTTCTCTATCATGTGAGAAGGGCTGTCTTGCCTACTTACCAAACTGGCATGCTTCACAGACTTTATGCAATTTTGCAACTCTAAAAGAAGGCAACCCTGTAACCAATCCTCTGGATTGCATTAATTTCAACCTTTGCACATTTGCATGTCCAATACTTTTATGCCATATTTCAATATCTGCAACTACTCCTTTTCCTTTAGCATACATAGCAACATCCATTGCAGGAATTCCAGCATCTAAAGTGAATATTTGGCCAACTCTACTTCCTTTTGTGACCAACCTGCACTTATCATTAAAGTCTTCTACAAAACAACCTTTTGCATTGAGTCGGACTTGCAATCCCTGCTCTACCATTTGGCCAACAGACACTAGATTCTTTGTAATTGATGGCACATGTAATACATTTGTCAGACTCTTTGTCTGACCATCATACAAGGACAAGGGAGCCTTTCCAATGTGTGAAATTGGGTGCCATGAATCATCACCCATCTATACATAACTTGGGTTTTGTAAGTCATGCATCTCTCCAAACCATTCAACATGAGTGGTCATATGACTAGATGCACCTGAACCAACATACCATACATCATCATGTGTCCCCTTTCCTGTAACTGCATTCATCATATGCTGCATAACAAATAGATGCTCATTTTTTTATTCATTCTGTCGTGAAGACGATGCATAGTTTCCTTATTGCAATTTACCACTGCGAATATCATACTTCTTAGCATAAAAATTGGCTGTAGTATGTCTTGTTTTGCCACAATAATGGCAAACAATAGCAGAATTTTCAAAGCCTCTGTTATGCCATCCACCTCTTTCTCTAGAGCTCCCCCGGCCTCTAAAGTTTTCTCTGTCTCCAGAAACCTGCATTTCACCAAACTGTTGATTGAACCTCCTTTGCTGGTTATCACCAGCACGTCCCATATCACGGCCTCTCGAAGAGGATCTACCACGTCCCCTTCTTGAACTCGAGTAAAATGCTTGGACCTGTTCACCATTTCTTTCAGAAGAATCACCCTGCATATTGATCTCTTCAGTAATCTTGAGAGAGATTAGCTCATCAAAATCTAGAAATGGCTTTCATACATATACTGAAGTAACAAATGATTTCCATGCCTTCTCATTGTTAAGGCCACTCAGAGTGGATGAAACCAAATCATCATCATCCAGCATTGCATCAATCGCTGCGAAAGCATCTGCAATGCTCCTCACCTTCAACACATACTCATTCATAGACATTTTCCTTTTCTTCAAGGCATTTAACTCTTGCTTGAGTTGAATCTTTCGTGCCTTTGTATTTACTCAAAACATGCTCTCAAAAATTGTCCAAGCTGCATGTGAAGTTTCTGCATTCTTGATATGTCCCAGCATAGTATTATCAATGACTGCAGATAGCCAGTACATCACCTTTTTGTCTTTTGCATTCCACTCTTTCCATGCTTTTAACTCATCTGTATTCGGAGGGATATCCATCTCTGGCTCCTTTTCTTCACTTGAAACAAACTCATAAAGGCCCTTTCCAATGAGGAAGTTCGTCACACGAAACTTCCATGAAGGGTAGCTTGTCGAGCTTCTCAATAATGGGATTTCCATTGTTCTCTGCCACTATCACAAACAAGGATACAACACAGCAAGCTAGTCTTCTGCAATCTTTCACAACACGTGCACATCAATACACCAAGCAACCTTTTTCATTGATTGCTCAATGGTACATGTAATCTGCAACTTGTTTGCAGATAAACCTTATGTTTGCTTCTTGCAAACACCTCAAAAATTACAGATTCACAATTTGTAACCTGTGCATCCACTTTCAGTCAATATAGCCGAAATCACAATGTACCATGAAACTGCTGTCCGCAACCTTGCAGCTCTAAAACAGAGCCTGAAACGGCCTCAGACGCCCAAAAAAACTACGAGAAAAGCCCTAAAGGGCTCAATTTGCAGAATATATGATGATTTGCTTGCACACCAAATCTCATAGCAATATGAGATTTTTTCTCAACCCTGCTTTTGGTGCCTTTGCAGGCACTATCCAAGAGAGAGAGTGGAGGAATGGGAGAGCTTCTTACCTATTGGTCGCTTGCTCAAACCTTGCTTCTTCTCCTTCACTTCAGCCTTCAAAATCAGCCTCTCTCAGTGGCACGGCTCTGATACCATGTCAAGAATCGCGTGATGGGGGGATTTTCTTGAGCTTCTGTGCCAAACACACACTGTATACACAAGAGGAAGCTCACTCAAGAACACAAGAAGAGAGATGGAGACCAAAACATTTTCTTGCTGATTTTTCTTCTCCTTCCACACACTATACAATGTACACAAAGTATAGATAAGATACAACATAAAGAAAAGTGACCTTCTAAGTCAAACAGTGCATAACAGACTACACTAATCGACTGGCATTATATCTTTGCCAGCTATAGGTAGGTGTAACAAACTAAATATAATAAGTGATAAGTCAGTGGCCATGTGAGTATCATAATGACCACCAACGTGCTAAGTGTAGACGTGCAGACTCATCTAGCCAGGTGGTCCATCATCAATGTCTGCACGTGTTGAGCTTGCCATCTCAACAACAAGTCTGTTGACAATGTCAAAATCTCAACTGACCAAAATCCTATAGATCTGCTCATGAAAAGCCTCTTAGTAGAGCATTTTTCCTTCCTTAGGAAGTTGATGGGTGTTGGATGAGAATCCTTGTCCCATTATACTTATGTACAGTTGTAATTTATCACTTTTTTCTTGTTCTCTCCTCTCATTAGGGGCACATTCGCCTTTAAGTGGGAGGTTGTTGGGGGTAAAGGCGCATGTACCTAGCTGCCCGTGTATTACTACACTGATAGTACCCACATACTTGTATAATGCAGGTGGCGAGCACCTATGATTGTCACTTTATTCTTTATTCTTTCAATGATATTTGAATAAAGGGAAGGCAAGAGTCACACATTGCGAATGTTGGAATTTCCACATCCTCTCTCTCTCTCTCTCTCCATCATAGCTCTTGCTTTCGCTTGCATGCTTCCAATCCAGGCTCACTTTCTTTAGTTAACCCCAACTAAATAGAGATTATGCTTAACACTATGCTAAAATAGAAAAGAGGATTGGCCCAAAGATGAAGAGTCTTACAACACCTTATCTTTTACTTGTAAGGCAAGTTGCACATTTTTGCCACATGAGTTGAAGACTTGATAATTAATGAGATCATTGATGCCATACAAGCCATGCACATTTGACGTATGAGAGGCCATGTGAGAGATAGCCATCATGCTTCATGGTTGAAGATTTGGAAACAATAAGAGGGTGTTCAAAGTCCCATTGTTGAGGATGTGTTGCCCAACATTTTTATTCCTTGCCACAAATATGGAAACATTGGTCATAAAGTCACTCATGCGTGGTGCATTATGGAACAAGAGAGGTGCTTGTGCATTGAATCCAAAATGTACATGTGAATAGTTAGTTTGGTTTGTAGTTGGTTGATGTTGATGCTTAGAGTTTGTTTCAATGCATAGAATGAAAAGTATTTTTCTCATGAAACGTGTCAACCAAATCTATGATAGATAGGAATAAAAGATCCATTTTGAATATTATTGCTAGTCCATGGGACTAAATAGAAACTCTTGATTATATATTGCATATTTTACATTGTGTTAAAGGCACCTCTTTGTGCTTGAATGGGGTGGCTTTCCATAACCAAGAGAGAGAACAATATGAACATCCCTAGGCATGTAAAAGGGATTCCTTTGCATATTGGGAAGAAGGAGAATGGAAAAATTACTGTGTAGCATCAGGGCTAAGGGGCCCATGAGTGAGTTTCTCCCCCCCATTGGTGAACCTTATAAGGTGGAGAACCATTTAATTTGTACAAAAAAAAGCAAACCCCCTCCCCCTTTTTTTCATCATCATCCTCATTCCATTCATTTTCATCTTCATTGGCCTCTTTATCATCATCTTCATCATTGTCATCTGCATCACCTACAACTTTCTGTCAAAGTGCCACCTATCAACTGCCACATTAGTGTGCCACTCTTGCCACCATGAATAGGCTGTGCACATGATTGACCATCACCTTTTCACAACCCTAGTTGCTACCATCAGGAACCCCGAGCACCAACCCTTGCCCTCAATGCTAAGAGCATGTTGCAAAATCTCCTACATCACATTAGATTTAGCAAATTGGGTTGATTGGGAAATTTCTAGGTTAGAGTCAGTGCTTCCATGGAAGTTAGAGTCAGAACTTCTTGTGGTAGTATTCTCCTAGACTTTGACTAGATCTTCATCAATTGTGAAGACTTCAAGATTGGACAACGATCATTGAGTTGGTACCCCATTTATTTGTAATCAAAGTCCAAGGTATTCAAGCCATTCCAACTCTAAGTTTAGCCTCATGATACTCACATCAACAAGCGAGCTCTCAATTTGAGAGCCTTTGGGATCCATACAGATTTTCTCAATGGTACAAACATATGTATCATAATCGACTGAGTTAGGAATTAGAGTTCAAATCTTTGTCATCTTGAACAGACTGGTCATTCTCACAGCCACTTCCTCTACTTCTACACCTTGCTCTTTTATTAGTGAGGCAAAGAGGCTATTATGGAAATTGAACAAAACTTGGCACAGATTGATCCACTACCAGATAGGATTGTTCAACAATTCATTAAAGATAGTCAAGTTAGCATCCACTTGATTACGAAAACATGGCCACTACTAGCTGAGGATCTTGCATTTGTTTCTTCATGGGGATCTATCATGAGAATTGAAGTGTCTCATGTATCTCTCTGACTTAAGCATTCATAGGCTAATTGATATTCTAGCTCTTTTGTGAATGGCAATTTTGAGGTATTGAGAATGTGTATCCAATCTTGCTCATCCTCAGGAGAGATGACCTGGCTGCTTGCAATTCCAACAGGCAATGGGATCTTGATTTGTAGGCATGCCTCGCCAGTAGCCTCGATGTTGAGGGGTTCTATGATAAGCCACAATCTGCAGGGGATGAAAAAGAATAGACAAGATGGAAGAAAGCTTCAAGAGAACAAAAAAAAAACAATGTATATGACTTTTCCAAAAGACTTTGAATATTGTAGACACCCTCTTGAATTACAAACACTCTTTTGATAGAAGCAAGAAACTCTGTATCAAAGCCTTGAGGAGTGCGGTCCTATCTTGAATTTTCTATAACATGATTTTGCTCTAACTTTTACATACAAACCTATAATATGATCATCAAGGTACTCAAATTGACCGAAATAGGGTAATGTGGGTAAAATTACGAAAATCATCTCACAATAGTAAAAAAAAAGTCACTTTTTGTAAAATGCACTACTTTTTTTGTATTTTTGGGTCTGGACATCCTCTAGCACTCAACTTGGCATGTATTTTTATCTACCCAAAATTATCATTAAAATAACAAAACTCAATAATGGATATCTAGACTATTTTGGAGACTAGTTTTGAACCTAGAAAATCTATCAAGATCATGAATAAGTATCCCATAGACATATATTTGGAATATTTATATCGATGTCTTTTTCTTGTTTTTCCTTCATTGAATGTGTAACCACATGACATAGTCCTAACATCATAATGGGTGTAGGATGATAGTCCATGAGGACTATATGTTATTCGTCATTGTAATATATAAAAGGATTTGTATATTCCTCTTCTTCCATTGTTTCTTCAATGAAATGGACTAGGGCATCATTGGGTGGGTGCATAACAATTAGTACTAGAGGTCTGAAAATTCTTGAGAGATTAATCTCAACATGTTGTGTGGCTACTGGAGGGGTTGGCAATGCTAGTTGTGGGGCAAGTGGAGGCTATCTCACATAGTTTGAGCCTCAGTTAAATTGTTGGTAAGCAAAGTTAGGAGCACAGAGTCAACGCAAGGCTTTGCAATATGTTTCTTCATGATCGAATCATCCACAATTCATGCAAGATTGAGGTGCTTGGGGACATTTCGAAGGTAGTTAATCCTTGTGGTAGTGAAGGTAGTGCACATTTTGGTAGCAAGGTCTAGAAATTTTGAAGTGACTCAGCCATCCTAAGTAGTTCTTGCTACTACTTCCTAACATATGCAATCAAGTCCTGGGTTTTGAGATCCATTTAGCCTTTTATCTCTGCTACATTTGTGATGAAGCTCATCCACACATATAGGCTTGCCCAAAACACTATTAATGTTTGAGTGGTCAAGTTTAGAGTTTCTAGCCAAGGTTTCATAGATCCTTTCATTGCAGATGCCTTTAATGAAAGCCTTCATGACTGCCTTAGCGATGGATCTCTCTGTGGTAGGGATCCTCTTATATAGGCTGCTTTGGATTTTAGAAACATAATATCTCATGCTCTCATCCGTCGACTACTCAATGTTCATCAACTAGACGATGAGGTGATTCCCATAGTCAACTTTAGCAAAGCATTTAATGAACAAATCTTTGAGTACCATGAAGGAAGCCTTCTCGATAGCATTAAGACTAGTGAACCAAGTTTATTCCTTCTCTGTAAGCAAAGTTTGAAGGCTTATGCTTGCTTGGTGTTACCAAGAAGGTTTTAGCCTCATAGACTTGCTCGAATTACTTGACAAAAATATAAGGATCATCTTAATGTGATATTTATCTAGTTGTTTTCCCACTAATGGAAATCTGCCTTGGGCTTTAATGCCTCACATGTTTCCCATTTCAATTAAAAAGGTTTGTGCAATGTGGGTCTCTACTTGCATTATATCTAAGTGGTTGAATAGGTGTTTTTGCACAAGATTCGAGAGAGAATCATGTGATGAGTTTGTTGCTCTTGCATTCAAATGGATGATTCCATCTTAGCTTGCATGGTCACAAGTTGGTGACTAGTGTCATTAGCAATGTCTAGCAATTGGTTTTTGAGAGTGTGTGTCCCCTGGCCTTGCAACTCTTGAAGTTTCCTTTCCACAGCCTTAGGGGTCAAAGAGGAGGCATCAAAATTTGCAGCGTGTTGGAAGCTATCACTTGAAGCCTGGAAATCATGCATGGCATCTCATGAGCCCTCAACTCTCTCCATTGCACTTGGAGTTATTCCTATGGTTTCTTTCACTTCTTGATGGACTACTGGATGACTTGATCAATTTGATCAAGAATAGGGGTGTTTTCAAGGTCTATAGTTATGCTAGAACTTGGGTCTCTACTTGACATGGGTGTAGGGAGGTCTCATCTACTGCACAAGTTCATGTCCCTAGGTCATGGATTATTTTAAGTCTTAGGCATCTCTTTGGTTATTCTATTTCTTGTTTTTAGGTCTCCTGCCTTTAATTGAATATTGAATATTAAGCAAGCACAATTTATTACACTTGGCTGGTGCATGTGAATTGTGCACAAAGAGGCTTTCTTCTTTCCAGACAAATTGTGATTTTTCAGAACAACAACATACAATACTTATTGGATAGTCAACACACAAGTAGCCATTCTTTTCTTTTCGTGGTCTCATTTGGTTCTCTTGTTATTGTGGTTCTATCCTTCCCTTTCTCTCAACTCTGAAGGTATGTTTGTGACATTCAATTTATTCCTTGGGCCCATTTGCACTAGTCATGTCAATGAGGGCGTATGGTGTAATTTGTTGTATGTGCCCTTATGCATATATATGTGAGGTTTGTGGTACACCAAAACTAGTGTGAAAAAGTGAGGTGAGTGTATGGGAGTTGATATGCACTAGTAGCATACATGCAACGTCCCAAGGAATGTGTGCCATGTTCAAGTGTAATGTTAGCACATGAGGGTGGACTAGGGTGTAGATGGGCGGTAGAAAGGAAGCTAGGAAGATAGGAGGACAATAGGAAAGAGGGCCTAGGCCATTGTCGTGGCCATGTAAAAAAGGGAATGACTGCCCAAAAGGGATTTAGGGTTTTGTATATAAACTCCAAAAGTGAATGAGAAGCTCATTCTTTGGTGTGTGGCAAAAGTGATCTCTTCTTCTTCTCTTCTTTTCTCCTTCTTGCTTGCTTGTGTGTGCTTGAGAGAGGGAGCATGAGAGCATGAGGGAGTGAGTGTGTGAGGGTGAGGGATCGTGGAGAAGAAGCTCTCCATTATCTCCTTTCTTCTTCTCTTCTCTTCTCTTCTCTTCTCTTGTCTTGCACACGCCTATAGAGGATGGAGCTTGAAGGTGGAGGCTTGAGGTTGCTTGAGCTTGCATCTCAAATTATGGAGTTATCGAGTTGCTTGAGGGAGGAGGCTACTCATTCAGGCATCAATGTAAGCTCACTACACCCCCGTAGGATCGAAGGTGTACTGGCTAAGTGAGAGATAGCCATTCGTGCTCGCTTAAAACACTTGAAGCAATAAATGGTCAGTGGGTCTTGGTGGTTGAGTGTGAGCTCCCACTACATTTTGGTTCTGTTGCAAGGAGAAATGGATTCAAGCTTGAGCACTTGCATGCCTCAAATCAAGCAACAAAGTAAGGGTTTCATCCCCGAACCGGAGCTTGAGATAGGTAGGAGCTTTTGGGGTTTTAATCTTTGCAACAACAAGAAATTATTTCAGTTTTTTGATGATGAGGCAAGTAGGAGGAACCATTTAAGTAGTTGGGTTTTGATTTTTGTTGCATATAGAGTAGGATAGGATTGAGAAATCGAAGCAAAAAGCTTTAGGGTCGTTGCTATAAAATAAGCCCAAATAGTGCACAAACAAGGAAGAAATGGAAAAAAGAGTGATTCGATGTGTTAACGTTGCGGGGAGTGATTGGCAATGTCAATGGACAAGGGTTTAAAACCCAAGAGGACAAGGGAGAGCTCATTTGCAACAATAGCATTGAGAGAGAGAGAGAGAGAGAGAGAGAGAGAGAGAGAGAGAGAGAGAGAGAGAGAGAGAGAGAGAGAGAGAGAGAGAGAGAGAGAGAGAGAGAGAGAGAGAGAGAGAGAGAGAGAGAGAGAGAGAGAGAGAGAGAGAGAGAGAGAGAGAGAGAGAGAGAGAGAGAGAGAGAGAGAGAGAGAGAGAGAGAGAGAGAGAGAGAGAGAGAGAGAGAGAGAGAGAGAGAGAGAGAGGAAACCCTTACAGTGGATAGATCGATTTGTTATGGAGGTTTTCAAACAAGTTAGATATATGTGAACCTTGATCTTCACCCATTGATTTGTTCTGGAAGTGCATGTGACCTAGGATGCTAGGGATTGATTGATTTGAGCCAAAATTATCACCCATGCCCACACGCACTGTCGCACTCAGCCTGTCCGAGTCCGAGTCCTAGATTCAGAGACAGCCACTTTGGGCTGAGCCCTAGAACCGACCCTCAGATAGCCTACATTCGGCCCACTCGGCCCAACTAGACTTGACCACCTAAAATTCAGCCCATCGAGTCGGCCTAACTAGGACCCACTTGGCCTTGCCCACTTAGACCACAATATTCGGACCATTCGAATGCACCTTGCCATGTGGCATTTGGATGGCCTTACGTTCCCGGCCCTCGGACACTTTGCCCTCAAATTCGGTCCTGATATCATTCGGCCGTAGGCCACTCGGATGGGCTGAATCTGACACTCGAACCTTGCAATTCGGACTAGCTAGATGGAATCTAAAATCTGTAGACTTTGACTGACATGGGGATCATAGCCAAATGAACCCCCAAGTGTGATATAGAGGAACAACACACCTTTTTGGTGCAAGAAACTAGATGACTAATGAATTGGGGATTTAGCAACGACATTAGCCAACTTGCTAGCTGTCCACCATGTTGAGAGCACCAAATTGAGTCGTAGACCCTCAATTAGACCCTGACTGAGCGAAAGGACACAACATAGACCCTAGAGACTAGGGAGAGCGTCCAACAACCAAGCTTAAAGCCCTATCAGGCCAAAAATGTAGGCATGAGTGTTGAATCTGCATTTACTATTCTACATTGCACCCCACATTGTTTTTCGACACTTGAAGTGCACTTGAAGAAAGGCTAAAAGCCAGATTTCACACAGTGTATGGAAAAGAGCGCACACACACACACACACACACACACACACACACACACACACAAAATGATGGTAAATTGAGGATTTTCTACAAATAACAAGGACCTCACTCAAACTTAAGAAACTGAATGAATCCACCAGTAGAAGAAGACCCTGAAACTTAGATGGATAAGCAAGAACCCCCAGTGGTAGGACCAAGAGGAAGACATGAAACAGAAGCTAGATGAATCGAAGGTCCAACATCATTGCAAGAGTGAATCTACCTAATTTAATCAACCTCATTGACACCATGGTGGAACAAGAGATTGTAGATATGGCAGAGACCAACACGAACCGCAGATGCAAAGGAGGCCATGCCTAGACCATTACATATCATGAGCCGAGTGCGAACGAAGCAAGCTATCATATCGTTCCCAAGGCCTAGCAACTTAGATGCAGTCTCAATGAGAAAGAAAAGTCGTAGGAAAAGGAAAAAGAAAATTGATGCAAAGGTCACACTCAAAACTGAGAGTGCCACAACACTACCTGCTAGAAAGAAGGTCACAGACAGAGAGGTAGAGACATCTGCTCCAAAGATTGCTGAGAAAGGGAGTGCTAAGGTAGGGGAGTACCCTAACCCAAAGTGCCAACTAGAAGCCATAAAAAAAGTCAAGGAGTGGGTGAAGGAAGTCTAGGAGCACCTTAAGGACGATGAGTCCATTTTGGAGGACAAGATCGATGATCTCTCAAGCGTAAGCATACTAGTTTTGCCTTCATGACCAAAGTCAACCAAAGTCAAGAGACACATCTACACCTCAAGCAATACCACCTAGACAAAGCTTAAATGCTACAGGCTTGCAAACCAGTCAAGGCCATTGGCCAAGGAGCACATAATTAGGAGAAAAGCAAGCAACTAGCAATATTGTTACAATGCTAATGACCACCCTAGTGACTCTAACCTTAGGAGATCAGCTTAGGCAGCATCCAACTCTATGGCAAGAACTGAAGCAGTGGGTAGAAGGATCGATAGAGCAGACTGCATGATGACTTACACGAGCATGATGTAGTAGGGCAGATACTAAGTTTGACACTACACTCAGTGCCCAAGTCTTTGCACATTAACACTTTCTGGGAAGGCACAAAGATGCATGTAGTCTTACCAATTCTAGCTCTAGGTGATACCACAAGAAAGGGAATTGTAGACATAGGGGCAGGAGTTAGTGTGCTGAGCCACGTTGTACTTCATGCTTGGGGTAACCCACTTGTTGAGAATGCTAGGATCAATGTCACATTGACTAACGGAATGAAAGTGAAGCCACTTGGAGTGCTAAAGAATTGGTGAGTGAAGATCGGGAGTCCAATTCTCTAGGAAAATGGTCTAATCTTCCTAAGAAATCATATGGAAGCTATGAGAGTAGAGATGGATACTTGGAATATGACACCAGTTGACCTGGATGCCATCTCAGCAATGCTGAAGGGATATGCACAAGCTAGAAAATCTTACAGGCCATTGATGAAATATATCCCTTGTCCTAAGGATGAATGAGATTGGATGCATGTGCTAGCCACAATCGATCTACCATTCTTGGATAACGAGGAGTACAAACAAGCTACTAAGGCAGTTGGTAAGCCCAGAGACACACCCTTAGTGCCAATTTGCATATGATGGCTAAAAGCTTGCAAAGACGACCCACCCATATTATATGCCATATTCCAAGCAATAAACGAGAGCTCCACAAGATCTTAGAGCACCTAAGGGACAAGCTAGCCAGAAACCCTAGTTGCTAATCTCAAACCACTCAAGGATCTCTTGGACGAACCCAAGTGGCAGTGGACTGAGGTTCATGACCTAAACTTGATGTATAATTGGATCTTAGTCACAGTAGTGGAAAGGAAACACAACGTCAAGACCTAGTTGATGATGACTAGTGAGACAAGGAAGGTTTTGATAACAAGTGACGAGAGTGAAGGAGAGATTGATACGATAGAGTACGACACGAAAGGACATGTGATTAAACAGATAAGGGCATACTCCAAACGGCAGAAGAAGAACATCTTTAGAATAGAGAGAGGAGTCATGCGTATGGATTGCAATTGCACATGGTTGGAGCACATAGGTGCAATTGACTATGAGCAAGCATGCCTAGCTTAACCAAGTGCCGTTTTATTATTCAAGACAGAGTCACCATCTTAGCTATGACCATGAGGAGAGACTCCCTCTTCTAGCGAAGACATAGAGTTTGATTCTGAGTCGAAAGTAAGCTTAGATAGTGATTTTGAGATATCTCAACTGCCTAAGACTAGACGTACCAAGGGGGACCTACTAGTCCACCTAAGGCACTCAAGGTTGAAGGAGGAACGAAGGGCATAACCGAAGGAATCGCAAAGTTGAGGAGCAAAGAAAGTTGCATGACCTGCCGAAATGATTCAAAAGCTTAAGAAATGCAATAGGATAGTGATCTTGCTAGGAGCCAAATGACAAGGGCAAGTGAGTGAACTAATAGAAGGGCCAAGTAGGTTAATCTAGCTAAGGAAGGGGAGACGCCTTGAGCTGTCTTTATGGCCGATGACTTGACCAAGGAGGAGGAAGCCAGTCTTATTGCTCTCTTATGAGAATATATAGACATCTTTGCTTGGTCCCTCGATGAGCTAAAAGGGGTAGATTCGAGTGTAGTGACTCACAATATACCCATGACACCTGATGTAATGCTGGTAAGCAGCGACCATATTCTATAAATCCCAAGAACACTCACACTGTCGAAGAAGAAATCAATAAACTATTGAGAGAAGGATTCATTTACAAGGTTGAGCACACAGACTGGGTCTCACCCATAGTGATCTATTGAAGAAAAATGGAAAGATTAGAGTGTGCGTCAACTATAAGAAAGTCAATGCTACTACCAAGAGATACAATTACCCATTGCCATACATTGACCATATGCTCAAGCGAGTAGTTGGTAAGGAGACCTACAGTTTTATGGACAGCTTCTTAGGGTAAAATCAAGTGCAAGTGCATCCTAACGATAGGCACAAGACTACATTTGCCACCACTGAGTGGGGGGGTCTTTGCCTACATAGTCATGCCCTTTGGGTTGACAAATGCACCAGCCACATTCCAAAGGCTCATGTGTGCCATATTCAAAGAAATGCTTAGGAAAGAGTTAGAAGTATTTGTTGATGATCTGTGTGTTCTCTCTAATTGGGTGGAAAACCTAGAAAAACTCCTAGTGGTATTTGAATGATGTCGATTGTATTGTCTCTCGTTGAACCCCTTGTGTGCCAGTTCTGGGCAAAACATGGATGTATCCTAGGGCACATGGTGTCAAAGAATGGCATTGCCATGGGCTTTTCAAAAGTTAGGGTTAGTATCAATCTACCACCACCATATCTGATTACAAGGGAGTTTAGCGCTTCCTAGGCCATACTGGGTATTATCAGAGATTTGTACTAAACTATGCATTGATTGCTAGACCTCTATACAAGTTGCTGATAACATTCGAATGGATCGAGAAATGCCAACACGCGTAGAAGGAATTGAAGAAGGCTTTAACCACAACACCAATCCTACGAGCCCCTGATGACTGGACCATAACCTTCCATGTTCACATTGACACCTCGAAGTTTGCCGTTGGAGCTGTGTTGTGTCAGCTTGGTGAACATAATCTAGACTAACTAGTGAGCTTTGCTAGCAGACAACTCATGGATACGGGAATGAACTACTCAACAATAGATATAGAGGGTTTAGCCATGGTGTTTGTTGTAAAGAAATTTTGGCATTATCTTTTGGCCATGCCTTTTACCCTCTTTGTTGACTATCAAGCCTTGTTGTATCTTTTCAATAAACCTTGCACTATAGGACACATTGCTCGATGGTTACTTCTACTTTTAGAACTCAACTTCTCCGTGGTTGTATGCAAAGGGAATCAACATTACATGGCTGACCATATGTCTCAGATACCCAATGGACAAGTTGCTGGACATGGCATTACAGACGAATTTCCAGACGCACATATGTTTTAACTTGTTTAGCAAACAAGATTTGTTTAGAGCTAACTTGACACCATATTGGGCAGATGACAAAGTCCAGGTGCTTGAACACGGATTGCTTGAAAGACCCATTGAAAAAGCTTAACTTAGGTGACTAATTCTTAAAGTCAAACCCTATCGATTGTTGATAGCAAGCTCTCTACACGCTAGGGCAAGACGGATTGTTGCGAAGATGCATGTGTGAGCATGAAATGCATGACATACTTGCACAGGCACAAGGGGAGATTATAGGAGGACACTTCAGCAGAGATATGATAGGCCGCAAGGTGCTGCAGTCTCAACCATGGTGGCCTACTCTTTTTCGAGATGTAGCACGATTTGTAAAGCATTGTGATGAGTGCCAATGGACCAAGGTACCTATTTGCAAGGACAAAATAGAGTTAAGCCCAATTATTGCAAGAAAACCATTTGAGAAGTAGGAAATTGACTTCATTGGGCCTATTAGTCCTGTAGCACAGTACTCGAAGGCCAAGTACATCATTGTTGCCACATATTATCTCACAAAATGGGTGAAAGAACGAGCCACGAGGAAAAATGATGCTAGGACCACAGCTAAGTTCCTATGGAAGCAAGTCATCTCATGATTTGGCTGCCTCATCGAGCTGGTTTAGTGATCAAGGCACACACTTCATCAAAATGAAGTGATCACTCACCTCTTGTCCACCTTTTTGATCATCCATAAAAAATCCTCACCGTACTACCCTCAAGCGATTGGCCAGGTTGAGTCCACAAACAAGATTGTAGTAAACGTCATGACCAAAGTAGTCTCTGCTTCACGCAGTGACTGGGATAACAAACTAATGGAAGCCTTGTGGATCTATTGGTGGACAGCCTATAAAATGGCTGTAAGACAGACTCCCTTCAGGTTTGACCTACGAAATCGAAGCAATTCTACCCGTAGATTTCTTTGTTCGACACTTTAGAATAGCTCTTCAAAAGAGATGGGATGGAAGGGAGGCATGGATGGAGCACCTAATCGAGCTAGAACACTTATCAGAGACTTGACTTCTTGCCACACATGCTCTAATTTGTGAGAAGGCATGACACAAGAGTTGGTTTGACAAGCACGTCAAGCAATGAGATTTTGAATAGGGCGACTTAGTACTGTTGTAGTCAGTCAAAGGCCATAAGTAGAAAATGAAGTTTTGGGGGCTAGGATCTTTCAGAGTTTGCAACATCAGCCAAACCGATAATGTATTAAAATGGGCCGGCACTGGCTATGGCACTAGCCAGACCTCATGCTCATGACACACAAACACCCTCATGGCCTCGCAGACCAGGAGTGTCAATCTAATGCTAAAGGACAAACTGCCCTAAAGCTTAATCTATGCGTTTATAGTTTATAGTCCAACGTTTCCCTTTCTATAAACTCCACAGAGGGAGAATCCATACACACTGGCAATGCCACGATCACACACATATGGAGGCAACCTCTCAGTAGAAACACCGCGGCCCCACTGTAGCTCTCCTACATCGCAGGGATTGGCCCCTTGATGCGCTGCTAAACATATAGAACAAACAAACACAAACTCCTCTCTTTTATATTTCTCGTATTTTTAGGAGATATACCATTTGTCCTCACTTAACAGCCCCTTAGGAAACCGACCCTCTATCCTACGTCAAGGGATAACCTCACACTCTCAATCGTGGGTCAAATTCCTAAGAAAACAATTGCTATGCAGTCCAGGAGCTTTTCCTTTGATACCATGAACCATGCATAGTGCATAATGTGAATGGTTTAGTGCACAAACAGAAGAAAATCAACATTGTGCATCGTGCGAAACCAATCTTTCCATGATTCCCATGCTAACGTTTATGTATTGCAAAGAGAAAAGACACCAAGCCTTACGCTCATGCTACCTTTTCCTTTATTTTAAAACAACGTCCTATAGGCATAATGCAACACATAAATCAGATTTTAGATTATACTTTGATGCTCAAACTCCCCTCTCCCCCTATCGTTTAATGTTTTGCATTCGTTGATAGGTGAAAGAGTCATTTTATGTATATTTCCTTGCAAAGAAAGCGGTAAACACGGACAGAAACATAGAAACGAGGGTAAATCGAGGCTAACCTCGTGCTCTACCTTCATCATACATTGCACAAACATACATGTAATTTTTTGGAATTTTCCTTTTATCGTTTCCTAAATTTCTCCCATTTAAAACCAATTTTTCACAAATTTTTGATATTTTTCCTCTATTTTCTTCAATAAAAAATGACTAGAAATTAAGATTGATTGTGGGCTGTGGCCCTTAGGTTCCTTGACAGAAAATTTCAAGTTTTGTTGGCATTATGTCTCATATTTTCCATTTATTTTGCAAAAAACCCCATTTTACCCCCTTAAACGCGTGTTTTATGGGTTTTATACCATTAATTTCAGCCATATCTCTTATGATTTTCTGATTTTTAGAGCATAAACGGATCAAACTCATAGCAAACAACATCATAATGCATAATCAGTCCATGGGAACAATGTTTCATCAATCAAATAGCATATCATTTTTTCTTCATAAAAATTGAATTACCGCTTAGGCTTCATGTCTCGGGATCTCGGTTTTGGTACGGGATTGCCGGTCAGCCCTCATTCAATGTCCAGCATCTTCACAATCAGCAATCTTCATGTCTACATTGATCCGGAAGCAATCTGGTCTCATCCGGGCAAGCTTTCCTTCACCATTCTTCATTTTCCTCTTGCACACAAGAACAACCCCTTAGGGGAGAGAGAGGGAGGAGAGAGAAAGACTAGAATCAGAATTCTCCATTCAGGCCACCATTGGACGAGTGAAGGGCGGCGATAAGATCAGCAGGGAAGGAGTAGTCAAGCCCCATTGTCAGTTGGGTGGGTTGCATTCAGGCAGGCATCTCCATCTCCATGATTTGAGGCGCAAAAATCGGCGTGTTGCAGGTGCCTTCATCCATGTTTTTTCCTCATCTCTTCTTGCCCATGATTTGATGTTGCATAAAATGCTACCCAAGGCCCCAAAGGTCATGCCACTTTGGCAAAAAACAAGTCCACCTCTTCATATCTTGACCGGTTTGTGGCCATTTCCCCGTCCGGGCTCCGATTTGAGTGCTGTAAATTTTTGGGCATTCGCCTTGATATCCCGCACTGACTGGCAACTCCTGACAACCTGCACGACAGTCTAAAAGATTATCAAAAATCCACAAGTGTCGCTCGGGCGTCTTTTAAGAGTCGTATTTCACTTGGTACTTAAAATCGTCCTAGCTGGAGCCGCCGCCTTCGATGTTGAATATTTTTTCCCTAAATTCTGGATTTTTTGGAAAATTTTAGGCACATATCGGGCTCAAAACTTCGCTCTCATTGGCAACCACGAGATAGGGTGACTCAGCCTGTCGAATCCCACAACAGATCTACATAAAACAACCAAAGGAAGCATCAAGCTGATACAACATAGATATATACTAAAACACAACACAATGCTCACCCTACCCCCTGAAAAAACCAAGGCATGACATCCACAAGGAGTAGGCCTAGCATAATTTGATAAAAGGTCCGAAGCTAGTCACTAACCGACTGCTCCAACACGGCCAAATTTAAAAGAACTATCAAAGAGATCGCCCTAAGTGGTGGTCTGAACTACCTACCTAACTAAGGACAACACAATCAGGAGCTCCTACTAGGCGAGGAATCCTATAGCCTGATCAAAAAGGATTTTTGTTTAGCACATTTCTTCTTTTAGGTTTTTATTTCATACTCGGGTATGTAAAAAGGAGGGAGCTGAGCATAGTGACCCAAGGAGAATAGGGCATCGGTCTCAGGTCCTGTCTCGGTATCCAAGAACCTACCAAGCCCTCGCAAGGTGACATTTAATCCTTTTTTGACGCTCACTTTTATTTTCACTCAAACCTTCCTTAATTTCTTCTTTTCTAGCAAGATGCCACCCCTAGGAAGACAAGGCATCGGCTCCGGGTCTGACTCGTCCCCAGGAACCTACCAAGCCTTCGCAAGGCGATGATCAATTGCTTATAAATTTTCATTTCTTTCCTTTTCTAATTTTATAGGGGTTAGAATCCCTTTTTACACACCTCTATATATATTTATTTTCTTTCATATATTCAGGGTTTTTATCATCATCATTATTTTCCTCCGTTCTTCTGGCAGGCTTCTCTAACTGCCTCACAACTAACAAGAACTCCGAGAACGGCCGCCTAGCAGGCTAGCACAACAGGGTCACTAGGACTACTGTCTAAAACAGGTCTTTTGATGCTTGACAATGTCTTTACAGGAGGCAACAACTACTCAGACCTCCCTCAGTCACACCTAACCTAAACCTTGGACTTCATGCCTTGGACGTCGGTCCCCAACAAGAAAAGAAAAATCCCCCAACAAGCACACAGACACATATAGCATAAAGCACGGTACTCATAAAGGAGAGATATCACCTGGATAGGGCCATGAGAAGCTTCCACGCAACAAAGGCTCCTTCCAAGCTCTTCTTCGAACCTGTCTAGCATAGAACTAAAACAAGAAACCATTAACCACACCTACACTAAGCAGACAGCTGGCCCTCTTGACCTAATGAAATAAAGCATTTAAAACCTCGCAAAACTGGCCCTCTTGGCCTAACGAAATAAAACAAAATAGCACCTACACATCCCTCCCTGAAATAGTACAGATATACAAGAATAGGCTCCTTTCCAAGGAGGATAAATAGGGCTCCCAGCCCTAAACTAAATGCATAAGGTTATGACCCATCCCTCTTGCATATATAGCGAGAGGCGTGCGCATAATATGTTGTCTAATCAACCTATGGGTCCATGATAACAATGGTAGATTGGTCTCGGCTACTTTTTGCATCACCCATATCAACCATCATCTGCTATATATTGCATGCTCTGATAACATTCCCCACAAGTGACTGGGTCCTGTTTCATCATTGATCACAATATCCAAACTAGGACGACAGTTAAAGAAAAGGTATTCTTCATAAGCAAGATTTGCCAGTGAATCTGTAAATTGATTCCAGTAACGTGGAATCAGTTGAAAAGACACTCTCTCAAACTCCTCAAGTAGGGTCATCGTAGTTCGATGATACATACAAAGAATGGGATTCCGCACTGTGTATGTCCCATCTAGCTGATTCAGGATCAACTGAGAATCCCCTTTTACTAACAACCAACGAATACCACCTTGCTTGGCAATATGTAGTCCCATAATCAAGGCTTTATACTCCGCCATATTGTTAGTGAATCCTACCCCGAGATAAGCAGCTAACTTCATCGTAACTCTATGTCGGGGATCTCGTATTACTACTCCAACACTCCCTTTTTTATTAGGGCCCCTGGACGCTCCGTCAAAATATAATGTGTACATCCACAATGGGTTTACACAGCCTGCCATCACAAACTCGTCTATTCGTAATTATGATAATCAAAGTTTAACATGTTGAGAGGATGAACTGACGGCTCCATCCCACCTTCTTCATTAAACTCAACAAGGATGCTTGTGAATAGTCATAAGCAGTGATGGCAGAAGACTTTGATCTCCCACACAAAGGTTCCGTCTTATTGCTCAATCACTTTGTATCCTTTGCTCCACCATATAAGTTTTCCCTGATGGTATATCTGCTCCAGATATGGGTGCTCCAAATAAGGAATTAACCACCCCATCAACCAGCTTTAAGCTCTTTTGCAGGTCTCAAATCAACCCCAGCATGGACCTGTAATGCATTTTTCTGTATTAGCATACTTAGAAATAATAAGGTTTAATCTTATTAAGATTAACCTTATTTTTAAACTCTACTCCCTGGCTGCAGATCAGCTAGTAGAGCCGTAGACCTATTTTTCCCTAACCTAACAATCTTGTAGGGGCCATCCCATCTAGGTTCCAGCTTGCCTGGAAACAGCTCCCTACGTGCATCATAGTATAGAACTAATTGCCCTTTTTAAAAGGTATACTTCTTCACTTTAAGGCCATGCAACTGCTTCATCCGATGTTTAGCTACCTCCCGGTGTAATAACCTTTGCAATTTCAGTTCATCCAGGTGGGCTATGGTCGTGAAACGTTCAAAGAGTGAATCCTCATCTCCCAAAGAGTGGTTAATTGCAAACCGTATGGTTGGCAACTCAATTTTAAGAGGTAACACACACTCTTCCCCATAAACCAATTTAAATGGAGTATGGCCAGTAGTTCGCTTGAACGTTGTATTGTACTCCCATACTACCACATACAACTTCCTGTCCCAATCTCGTTTCTTCTCAGAGACTATTTTAGACAAGATTCCCACAAGCTACTTATTAGTACTTTCGATTTGCCCGTTTGCTTGCGGATTATAGGGGGTCATTTTATTATGCTTGATTTGCCAAGCTTCAGTCAAGCTTTTGATCACTTTATTCAAAAAATGGGTTCCGCGATCCAATACTAGTTCCTTTGGTGGACCGAAACGGCAGATAATCTGCTCTAAAAGAAAACTTGTAGTCTCTTTGTATTGTCCTGCTTCGTCGCCCGAGCTTATGACCATTTTGTAAAATAATTAGTTGCTACTATAATGTACCTCTTCTGGGTAGTAGACGACGGGGTGATAGGACCCACAAAATCAATGCCCCACTTCTCAAATGGAAGGATAGCCATGATAGGCGTAAGTGGGCATTTCCTATTCTCTCAGCTGTCATGTCTTTGACAGGTATCATATCTCTTAACATGCTCAAAAGAATCTTAGAAGACAGACAGCCACCAATATCCAGCTCGTAAAGCTTTCTACGCCTTCAATCGTCCAGTAAAGTGCCCTCCACATGCAGAGTCATGGCACTCTTCTAAGATGAAAGGAACCTCATCAGGCATCACACATCGACGGTAGATATCATCAACCCCCTGCCGATATAGTGTTCCTGCGATCAAAGAAAACTTCAAGGCTTGTTGTTTGATTTTCCTCTTTTTAGACTTTGATAAATCAGCTCTAGTCTCTCCTGTTGATAGATAATGCGTAATAGCAGCATACCAAGATGGGATAGAAGCTGTATCAATTTTAAACATTTCTTCAATGTCACTGCCTTCAGCTAAAGTCTCTTTCGGCTCCCCGAAATCCACAAGGCATTCCACAATACCTTGCAACCTTGGTGGCTTACTCTTAATCTCATAATCGAACTCCTGCAAAGTGATTAACCACTTTGCCAAATGATTAGGCGACTGTAGCTTGTTCATAAGCAACCTAAGCCCTTCCACATTTGTATAGAATACTACCTTCTCATAGAGGATGTAGTGCCTGAATTTCTTAGTCCCAAAGACCATCGCAAGACACAACTTCTCCATGTAGATGTAGTTGATCTCCGAAATGCCCAATTTTCGACTAGCAAAGGCTATCGGATGATACCACTTTTCCTCCCAGATTTGGGCTAAACAACAACTGATACTATGCATGGTGGCTGAAAATATGTAGAATACCTTGCCCCTTTTAGGTGCTTTTAAAACGGGTGCTTTTACTAGCTCCTGTTTCACATCCTCAAAAGCTACCTTACAAGGGTTGCTCCATTCAAATAGAAAGCTAAATGATAATAAGTTTGTTAATGGCAACGTCCTTTCTGCCAAGGCATTTATAAACCTCCGATAGTACCCTATCGATGAGACAGAAAGCTATGTACCTCTTTCGGCGTGCGGGGGTGGACTCATAGCAGCTATGACCTTGATCTTTTCAAGGTCAGTTGCTATCCCTACTGAATTGACCACATAGCCTAGCAATAGCCCATAAGGCACTCCAAAGACACACTTCCGTGGGTTAAGAGAGATACAAAATTGTCTGCAACGCTCAAAGCACTTTCTTAAAATAATCAACATCATTTCCCTTACAGTGGCTGCCCCCAGGTCATCAATAAATATTTTCAACTAATTTGGGGAGATGTCACCAAAGGTCTTATCTGCTGTTCGTTGCCATGATCCAGGTGCATTGCACAAACCAAAGGCCATCACATGGTACGCAAAAGTACCAAAGACAGTAATAAAAGTTGCTTTCAACTTGTCCTCTTCTGCAATTTCCATCTGGTTGTAACCCACAAAGAAATCCATAAACGAATATATTTCCCTACCCACTAATTGATCCAAAATCTGGTCAATAAATGGCAACGGGTAGTAATCCTTAACCGTCTGCTTATTCAGCTCTCTAAAATCTACACATAGTCGGATCTAGTTGTTTTTCTTCTTCCTGATAACAACTGGTGAACACCATTCTGTATGTTGTACAGGGAAGATTAAACCAGCTTTTTGTAACTTCTGTAACTTCTCAAACAGCCCGTCCCTCAATTAAAAAGGCATACGCCCTACTTTCTGATGCACAGGACGACTGCCTTCTTTTATAGGAATAGTATGAATAGCTAGGCTGGGAGGAATGCCTCTCAGCTTGTCATAACTCCAAGCAAAGATGTCATGGAATTCTTGAATCAAGGACACATAGTCCTCCCTTTCTGTTGAACTGAGCATGGAACCTAATTTAATTGGCCGCGAATCATTTGGCGTGCCAAGGTCCAACTCAATCACCCCGTGTCTCTTATCCTATCTTGCGGCTCTATCGGCTCATTTAAAGTTATCTAATAAATATCCTCTGTAGTGGACCCCTCTTTAGATGCATCACTAGATGATGTCTCACTACCAGATGGATCATCTGCTGTCTCTAATTCAGTAGAGGATAAAGGAGCACTCTCACTCCGAGGATACCAAGGTAAGCATCGACTATTACTCGATTAGCACCTCTACCTAGAACCGCTCGACCGGTAGGTATATCGACTTGACAGTCAGTTCGTAAGATCCAAGGCCTACCTAGCAAAGCTTGATAGCTAGGACGTCCTGCAAATCTTATCACCCTAAAGTCCAAGAAGCATTCTACACTTGCAACTATAACATGGACTCTAGTAATGCAACCTTCTGGTTGTCTCAGACTATCATCAGCCATTCTAAGAAGGGTGGAGCTATCTTTCTGAATGCCTAGACCCAACCTCTCCATCAACTCTGAACTCATGATATTGATGGAGGACCCAGTGTCTACGATAGCATGCTCTACTAATATTCCATCCACGTATGCTGGAACCCTAGGGCAATTCTTTTCAGCATGATCAAACCAATCTTCCCCTACTCGCGCTATGCCCAAAGGTTCTACAATATACCCAATACGTAGGATCTTCTTGAATTCCTCACGTGCTCCTAGAGATAATTTAATCAACTGTAAGAGGTTTACATCTGGTTTGACTTCGCAAAGAGACCTTGCTAAATCAAAATCATGATAGGTAGCCAAAGCTCTCTTTTCTAACCAAACCATCCTCTCTTTTGGTCTTTGGATTGGTTTTGGTGCTTTTTTTTAAGCTCTTGCCTTCTTTCTTGGCACTTCCTCATCCTTCTTAGGATCGACTTTCTTAGCAACAGGCCTTAGAGGTCCACCTTCCACGCCAGGATTCATAACTTGCGTCCCCTTATCCCCTTGCTTAGGGTTTCCCTCGACCGGTTTTGCATTATCTTTATCTCCCTCTTTAGCCTTTTGGCCTCTTGTCATGGCTCTTAGGTTAGAGGTTTCAACGTCATTGACGCGTACAGCCTCGATAAGACTGACTCCATTGCCTTGTGGCAACTCTTCTATAGTGATCTTTCCCCTTTGCAATAATTATCTTGGTACATCATTTTGCTGCAGGTTATTACCTTGCACTCTATGATTAACTGGACCTGGCTGTTTACTCCCTTGTTGGAGGGAACTAATCTTACTCCAACAGGTAGCAGCTAAGTGGCCCGACTTCCCACAAATATCACATTTAACATTTGGACAATTTCTAGTAAAATGTTGTCCACCACACCACTTACAGCTGAATCTTGAGGGTCCACTCTCTTCAGGGCGTTGACTCCCTATCAGATTCTGCTGCTTCTTCAAGAAATTGACATCAACAGCTATTTGCCTAGCCTCGATCGTCGACCCGTCGTTCCATTGGCCTAACAATTTGATTGGGCATTGGTTGTTGACTCATAGGAACAACATTAGGGTTCGAAACTTGGCCTCCAACATTTGGTGGAGCCAACTGACTTGCCATAGGCATAGTCACACTGGGAGGAGCTGGCAGCAAAGGTACATTTTGAACCATGCTTCCTCTCCCATTAGGGTTATTCATAGGCATCCCTTGACTTCCATTTGTCAATGGTAAATTGCCTCCAAGTACTAAACCTGCATTAACATTTATTCGAGAGGAGTAGGCCATTTGTAATCGTACTTCTACTCCTTCTGCCCGCGTAATGGCGGTGTCTATATCAGCCAAAGCCACATTGCTCAATTGTACTTGAATATTAAAATCCAATCCATGCAAGAAGTATTGCAATTGGGCAGCCGGCGGAATAGGAATGAAAGTTTGTAACTTATGAAACACTTCCTTAAGCTTCTTGGCATAGGCTTTCACATTCTCATGGGGGTCTTGGCGTGTTACATTCAAGACACACAACCAGTATTGGCCACCTCTTTCAGGGGCATATTCTCCTCGGAAAGCTGCATAGAATTGATCGATTGTGGCTATGGTTCCAGACTCTATGCTATGATACCATACTGCAGCCCTTCCTTTTAACGTTATATTAAAGAACATCATAAGATGTCCCTCATCTTGGATGCGATAATTAAACATTAATCTTTGGAATTCACAAATGTGAAAATCTGCATCCTCTTCAGCTAACCCATTGAAAATGGGCAAAGGAACTCCTAAAGCTAGAAAATCTGGCATCCCTGTAGGAATAGCAATGGGTTGTGCCATGACGACAATTAGATTCACAATAGGAGCTTGAACTGATGGACTCACACCCCCACTTGAAGTGGGTTGACTTGATGGAAGAGAGGAAGAACTTACGCTTTCTCCTGCACCTAAAAGACTATGTGCAGCAGTTGGGTTACTAAGACCACTGCCTCTTATGTGTACCGAGATCCTCCTTTGAGGAGAATAGCGACTTACGATCTCCAACCGCCGTCTAGCCCTCTCAACACATTCTACTTTTTGTATTTCGGCTTGATAGTCCTTGTCAGAGGACATAAACCAACTTTCTTTTGGTCCCTAGAAACCCTAGATTCGAGAACCACCACTTATTGGTAGCTCCCGTTAGACGCACCATTGATGGGACCTGAAATGGGCCGGCCCTGGCTATGGCACTAGCCGGATCTCATGCTCATGACACACAAACACCCTCACGGCCTCGCGGACCAGGAGCATCAATCTAATGCTAAAGGACAAACTGCCCTAAAGCTTAATCTATGCGTTTATAGTTTATAGTCCAACGTTTCCCTTTCGATAAACTCCACAGAGGGGGAACCCATACACACTCGCAATGCCACGATCACACACATATGGAGGCAACCTCTCGGTAGAAACACCACAGCCCCACTGTAGCTCTCCTACATCGCAGGGATTGGCCCCATGATGCACTGCTAAACATATAGAACAAACGAACACAAACTCCTCTCTTTTATATTTCTCGTATTTCTAGGAGATATACCATGTGTCCTCACTTAACAGTCCTTTAGGAAACCGACCCTCTATCCTACGGCAAGGGATAACCTCACACTCTCAATCGTGGGTCAAATTCCTAAGAAAACAATTGCTATGCAGTCCAGGAGCTTTTCCTTTGATACCATGAACCATGCATAGTGCATAATGTGAATGGTTTAGTGCACAAACAAAAGAAAATCAGCATTGTGCATCGTGCGAAACCAATCTTTCCATGATTCCCCTGCTAACGTTTATGTATTGCAAAGAGAAAAGACACCGAGCCTTACGCTCATGCTGCCTTTTTCTTTATTTTAAAACAACGTCCTATAGGCATAATGCAACACATAAATTAGATTTTAGATTATACTTTGACGCTCAAACTCCCCTCTCACCCTACCGTTTAATGTTTTGCATTCGTTGATAGGTGAAAGAGTCATTTTATGTATATTTCCTTGCAAATAAAGTGATAAACACTGACAAAAACATAGAAATGAGGGTAAATCGAGGCTAACCTCGTGCTCTACCTTCATCATACATTGCACAAACACACATGTAATTTTTTGGAATTTTCCTTTTACCGTTTCCTAAATTTCTCCCATTTAAAACCAAATTTTCATAAATTTTTGGTATTTTTCCTTTATTTTCTTCAATAAAAAATGACTAGAAATTAAGATTGATTGTGGGTTGTGGCCCTTAGGTTCCTTGACAGCAAAACTTCAGGTTTTGTTGGCCTTATGTCTCATATTTTCCATTTATTTTGCAAAAAATCCCATTTTACCCCCTTAAACGCGTGTTTTACGGGTTTTATACCATTAATTTCAGCCATATCTCTTATGATTTTCTAATTTTCAGAGCATAAACTGATCAAAATCATAGCAAACAACATCATAATGCATAATCAGCCCATGGGAACAATGTTTCATTAATCAAATAGCATAAAAACTCATTTTTTCTTCATAAAAATCGAATTACCGCTTAGGCTTCATGTCTCGGGATCTCGGTTTTGGTACGGGACTGCCGGTTAGCCCTCATTCAATGTCCAGCATCTTCACAATCAGCAATCTTCATGTCTACATTGATCCGAAAGCAATTCGGTCTCATTCGGACAAGCTTTCCTTCACCATTCTTCATTTTCCTCTTGCACACAAGAATAGCCCCTTAGGGGAGAGAGAGGGAGGAGAGAGAAAGACTAGAATCAGAATTCTCCATTCAGGCCACCATTGGACGAGCGAAGGGCAGTGATAAGATCAGCAGGGAAGGAGTAGTCAAGCTCCATTGTCAGTTGGGTGGGTTGCATTCAGGCAGGCATCTCCATCTCCATGATTTGAGGCACAAAAATTGGCATGTTGCAAGCGCCTTCATCCATGTTTTTTCCTCATCTCTTCTTGCCCATGATTTGATGTTGCATAAAATGCTACCCAAGGCCCCAAAGGTCATGCCCACTTTGGCCAAAAACAAGTCCACCTCTTCATATCTTGACTGGTTTGTGGCCATTTCCCCGTCCGGGCTTCGGTTTGAGTGCTGTAAATTTTTGGGCATCCGCCTTGACATCCTGCACTGATTGGCAACTCCTGACAACCCGCATGATAGTCTAAAAAATTATAAAAAATCCACAAGTGTTGCTCGGGCACCTTTTAAGAGTCGTATTTCACTTGGTGCTTAAAATCATCCTAGCTGGAGCCGTTGCCTTCGATGTTGAATATTTTTCCCCTAAATTTTAGATTTTTTGGCAAATTTTAGGCACATCCCAGGCTCAAAACTCTGCTCTCAAAACCCTAGAGGGTGAGGGCGTAGGCTTTTTCAACAACAATCGCATAAATAAGTACTACCATCCCACACACCCATTACACGAGCCTCCATTACTAGAATCCCATGTCAAGGTACGAGTGGCCACTATCCCAAAATTAAAGATGAAGATGAGAAAGCCGTAGCTTCGGCCTACTTGTGCATGACTGTCACTGCCCAGTAAACACATACATTTGATGCATTGATCGATGAAGGAGATGACTTTAATAACTTGACTCATGATCATTGGATTCAAATTGGCAGACCACAATTGTAGCCCACTAATGCCAAACTCAGCCCATTTGGAGATTGATCATATGCACTTCTAGGAAAGTGCAAGGTTGCAATCTCGATCGAGTCTGAAAGCATACCAATGATCTTTTATGTGTTGCTGAATGCAAATGATGTAGGTACAAAATCACAGTTAGGACGTACATTTAAAAAGCAGACACTTTGTAAATGTTGACTACCAATCACAGTGCATTCATCTAGCCATTAACAACGTATATATAGTCACGGCTTTCAACAAGGGCAGCACAGCTCCATCAAAGCTTGCAAAGCCACCGGTAGAATTGCCCACTACTAAGCCTAAGGAGGGGAGTCATGACTTGTCACAACCCACCAAACCTCAAAGCTAGCAAACTGCTAAAATCAAAACTAAGGCCCATGCACTAAAACTCAAATGGATGCCTAAACATCAAGGACCACCACCTAGAATCACACAATCATGACCTCGTGAAGCTAGGAACTCGTATTCAAAATCTAGGAGGCACATAAGGAACTATAGAAAAAGATGAATCGTCAAGGGTCCCCAAAACCTTATTGCAAGCACAAGATGACTACGAGGGTAATACCTAGATTTGGGTGCCTAAAGCCAAGATGGCCAATGGCACTACTCAAATGCTACCCGCAACCTTGACCACACCAAGATACGTGACAGAAAATGCCCTAATGCCACAAACAACTTAGGCTGCTGCAAAACACATTGAGCCTCAAACGCATAAGCCAGCAGAGCCTAAGCAAATCCATTGACTGAAACCACAACCTTCCACTAACAAACTGCCTCAACGTAGTCCTACTAGTGTCCCTAAGACCTCGCAAGCCTCTAGTAGCGTGGCACCTGCAACTCCAACCAAGCCTATTGCACAAGAAGCCCAACCACACCCTTAGGAGCAACTAAAGCCGCAACCATTAGTTGCCAAATTATCTAGTTGATTACTCAAACCCCAACCACTTGTAGGCCTTAGACCCTCTTACGAATGAAGATCAATTCTCACTTTGGCTGTGAACTTCACTAAAAATATGGGGGATGACTTGGTCGCTTGCCTTCGACGGTTCGACACCACATTAACCACACTTGCTAAAAGCTATGATCGACTAGACCTAGGTCTTTTGGACGAGCCTTTAGCAATGGAGGTATGTACATTGCCTTGCTCATGGGAGGAATCCGAATTCATATTTGTTAAGGCTTCCTAGATAGTTGAGGAATTAATTGCCACTGAGATATCTCGAGAACATGCATGAAAACAATGCCTCATCACATCTTATGAAAAGAGCACAATCCTTGCCAATGACGATTAGGAAATTGAGGAGTTGAAGCAGCTTGCTGCCAATGACTCCTTTTTCTTAAGGAAATGGTATGCTCTCCGACTTCAATGGGAGCAAGAGGGCTACCAAATCATGATCAACGTGGTGCAACGATGTGCAATCAAAACCTTGGAGTATGACCCCACTTATGTACCTCCAACCTCCTATAGGGTGTTGACTAACATTTGCAAGAGACCCTAGAAGAGCACCTCCTAAACCACCCATATTTAGATCAAATTCTGACTGAGGAGTTACACATTTCCAATCAAATCGACTTTGGTGAAATCCTAAAGGATGTTCTCACCTACATCACTCAAGTAGGCATCCATCCTTTCGACATGGACCACTATGTTAATCTAGATTACAATCCGAAATTCTGTGCTTGGCTCATGTGAAAGTAAAACACTACGAGCAAGCACTAAATGCCCTTGACCTCTCACACCTTAATCCTAGGAAGGATTCTTCTCAATTCCAAAGGGGAGGGGGTAAGGTGAATCAAACATGTAAGGTGAATGAAATTTGCAAGGAAAAAAGACTCAATCAATGTCCAAAAGAAAAAAAGAGTGGATGAAAATCAACTTGTGATTGAGGAAAAGTGTCATAAATTTTGTGGAATGAATGGACTGTTTCTCTTTTTATACTTAAGCATTTTATTCTTCCATAAAAGCATAATCAATTCTTACTTACATTTCTGCAAGAAATCATCTTAAGGACACTAATGGTGAACTATGGTATCATGGCAAGGACTCAAAATGGTAGCATAGCAGGATCGGACCCATTGGCTACCATTCAAGGAAGAAGAAAGGGCAAAGTACTGCATCTCCCTCAATAACTGTGCCTACAACTAGCTAAAGTTCAAAACAATCCACAACATTGAAGAAATTGTGGCCAAGGAGGAGGGTGCCAAAAGAGTTGTGGAATAGTGCAATCTTGCTAAATATGTCGAGAAATTTGGGTAGTAGGTTGCCGACCACACTAAGTGCATAGAGTTCTTGAGAACCTATGAACTCGATAGAGAATGTGGCACTGTGACAATTGGAAGAGGAGATGAAGCCAAGCAGGTATAAGACTAGTTGAGCAAAGCCTTGGTGGAGAAGGCACTAGGGCTGGAGCACAAAGTGGAAAGGAGGCCCAAAAGAGATGTGTATGCCATATTGAAAATGGAGAAGGACCACGTTTTGACTAGTGATGGCATCAGCATCCAAGACATCATGAATCCAAAAGTAAGGCTTTAGGAAAAAGTCATCCACTCATTGTTCTCTAGCCAAATGTATAATTTGCTTATGCACAGAATTAGTATGCCCATGTTGGAGAGCCTGACAGCCTATTCATTAGATGAGATTGATTGGAATGGGTATGTGAGAAAGACGATCGACCAATCGGACAAGCCATTAGCCCTACAGAGTCAACCAACTAGTGGAGAATCCCTAGCGTCAAAGGCAAGAGTGAAAGAAAGAAACCATAATCAAAAGCCTTGTTCATTGGATATGGTGCTATTCTAAGGCTGCTCTTATCCAAGATGGAGTGAAAGAGGTATAGAATGAAGAAAGAGAAGGAGTCGATGAAACGTTGGACAGGTCGCCTCCCCACCATGAACAAGAGCAATCCAGTGGAAGAATGGTAAGTGACAAAGAGGAGGAAAAGGAAACAAAAATCTAGCTATGGAAGGTCTAAGAAAGCAAAGAAAAAGACTACATAGGTGAAGCAAGAAGAAAAAAGTAGGAAAAAGGAGAAGACAGACTTAGAAAAGGCTAAGAAAGAATCTAAGAAAGTGGAAGAAAAAAGAAAAAAGAAGGAGTCAGAGAGGTTAAAAGAAGAATAAAAGAGAATAGAATAGGAGAGAAGGAGGAAGGCAATTGAAAAAAGGAAGAATTGAGAAGGAAGGAAGAAGAGGACATCGCGCTAGCAACACGCATGTCAATAGAATAGCAGTGCACAGACACAACAAGCTGGGTGCCATGAGCCCACCACCATGAGGTGAAGGCCCAAGCTCAAGTGCCCAAGTTCCAAAGATCATGCCGCCTCCAATGAAAGAAGGCAAGGGTAAGGGCCTAATGGATCCCGTCCCTACTCTCCTAGTGCCCACCACTACCCCTACAACCACAACCACCCAAGGCTCCATGCCTAAAATCGATGCCAGCAATGTCTTGACCTGGGTGCAATTAAAGGTGAATAAGGAAATGACCCAAGGGGTAGGTGAAGGAAGACCTTTGATTGGAGCTAAAAGATCGGTTGCTATGGATGCGAAGTCTAGACAGGACCCCAAAAGGCTGAAAATAAAAGCATCTATGACCACAACCCCCACCGCACTGTTGTTATCTCTATAAACTACGAAGAATATGTACAGGAGCTCCTGTCACAACTGGAAAGGGCCAAAGAAGAAAAGAAAGTTCCCATTGTGGAGTTGGAGGCTGAAAGGAGGCCATGGCAACCTTCTAGCTAGAGAAAACATGCCAAGTGGCAAGCTACTAGAAAGAAATAAGGAAGCTAAAAGGGCAACTCGAAGCTAAGGAAGGAGAAGAAGGAAAGTGAAAAGAAAGGCAGGCTGAGGAGAAATAGATCCTCCTATAAGGATGTAACAACATATCGACGAGCTAGCAAAGTTGTGTGAAGAGCTACAAACTAGGAGATATGGAAAGCGTCCTAGATGCCACGGAGGAGCTAGAGGTAGCAAGAGAAGAGAGGGCATGAAGATATCAAGAAGAAGTAGAAAACTTGAAGAAGAGGACTGCCCTAGAGTTCAAGGAACAAGAGAGAATGGAAAGGGAACTTGAATGCTTAGAGAAAGAGAAAGAAGAAGCCATCAAAGAAGCAACCCAAGGGTTGCAAGAAGAGCTAGAGAACCTAGAGTAAGAGATGGAAGAGATAAAAACCATGGCTGAATCTAAAAGACATCGACATAAAGGAAGGTAAGAAGTCCACGTGCAAAAGAATTAAGATCTCTCTAAAAGACTATTCAGAAATTTCCATGCAACTCTCCATGGTGCAACAAGCCCAAATGATAGTTAGAACCATCAGAACAAAGAAAAAACACACATACTAGAAGTATGGAATAAACAACAACATGTGGTAATGATGCTATCTCAAAGCATGGAAAAGGGCAAGGATGAACTGGAAGAGAGAGCCAAATGGTGAGAAGAGCACAACTTCACATGGGTGTAAGGACTTACCGAGCGCTTGGCCATAGTAGAATGCGAGCGAGTGTTGGTAGAGACCAAAACTGAAGCTGCAAAAGCAAGTTCAGATGTGCACAACAACAAGCCTTCTTAAGCACAGCGCTCCATGTAATGCAAGTGGAGACAATAAGGATTTTGTGGAGAGAGTGAAAAGGAAGTTAGAGATGACCACTAGAGCCCTAAAGTACGACATACAAGAGCGTGCTCTTCCACCAACCGCGGCATCAACCTAACAATAAAACAACAATATCAATATTTGAGGCAAGCCGGCCTCTCCATTGATGAGCTGAAGGAGCTAGGCTCTGAAGAGTAGGAGTAGCTGTATCCACCCCTAGCTCCAACCTCACAAAAGAAACCACCAGAGGAAGGACCGAACTTCAAATAGGAGCTAGAAGAAGAGCAACATGCCCAATAGCTTAGCCCACCACTGCCAGATGCACCTTAGGAAGATCCAAAGGCATCCAAGTACCTGAGCACATCATTGCAACTAAGAGAAGAAGATGGGAATTGGTGGAGCAAGCACAATAGAGAGCTAGAATGCAACCCCAACAATTTCTTGGAGAGCCTGTGCCACAATGCAAGGATTACTATCCCATCAACTAGCCCCAGGAATTGAGTATTTGGGAGCAAGGAGAACTCCAAACCTGGCCCTTCCTTCGAGCTATCATTTCTCTACCCATGGGCCCTGGACCGAGTCCTACTACTAGAAGTAGTGGACAACATAATTCAAATGGCCAACAACTTGGCGAATCGATGGGTTGAGGAGTAGAGCATAGTTATCACTCGATGGAGGCGAGAGGTCCTAGACTATTGGCAGGACAAGGTGTACCAGATTCCCAAGATGGTCTAAGGCTACGAAGCACAACCCAAGTGGCGAAGAAGGATCCAGGATACAAACCTTGATGCATGAATGGCATTCTGCGGCACACTCCTTGAAGAAAGGAATGATCCTATCCACATGCCCTACCCTCGCAGGCACAGAGTGGATTACAATAGGGAGAAGCATGGTAGGTATGATTTTCCCAAGTTTTACAATGCCAATGCAGAGAATCCTAAGGAGTGTTTAACCTTCAAGGCAAGAGACATCTGTCTGTAATCATGGGCTTCCTCAAGGATTTCTCATCCTGTCCAGACCTCACTTTCATCACAACTTATAACTATCTTAGGACTATTAGGTTTCTACTAAAGCAAAATCCAGCCACTGAGGAGGCCCACCTCCCTCCACTCTTTTTTTATCTCAACCTAGGAATAGATAGTTGCACCATGACCCAGCTAATGATGAGGGCTACATTGTTACCCTCTTTTTGTATGAAGGTACTTGAAGACATGAACGATAGTTGGTTTACGAGGTGTGGACACCCCTTTTTTTCAGCCACACCTCTAAACGTCAGGACTAATATCAAGAGCTACATGGAAAGCCATGTATTTTTGAGCAAATCCTTTAGGCCACCCCGTAATGAATCGTTAAAAGAGAACCGGGGTGCAGCCTAAGAGTACCCCCGTATCTATGATGGCGATTGTGTTTATCTATTAAAAAAAATAAAAGAAAAAGAAAAAGGAAATAAAAGAAAACAAAAGAAAAAGAAAAGAAAAGAAAGAAAAAGAAAGAAGAGGAAAGACTAAGTCCTTGAAATCATGCGAATGCCACAATTACTGCACCTAGGATTTTTTACCTAGCCCCATTCCCCAGTTCATGCTCATAGGGTACCTCAAGGGCAGGACTTTTAGACCCATCTCCCTAAGCCATGCACAACACCTACAACAATCGCACAAATCGGATCTTCAAGTGTGGAAAAATACTGCAGGTTTGGACCCAACTTCCAGTTTCAATGGCACTTCCACCATGCATTACAGGAGAGGTAGACACACCCCTTGCACAACTTTGTCTTGCAGGTTATGATTGTGTCATATCAACCTCGGAGGATACGAGGAGGGATCTATCCAACACTATCTTCAATTTCAAGGATAGATCTGTCCATCCGCCATTCTCCAAGAAGGATCCGTCCAACACTATCTTCAATTTCAAAGGGTAGATCCATCCACCGTCACCATCAGGGAGGGACCGACCCTAACACCATCTTCAATTTCAAAGGGTAAATCTATCCAACACCATTCTTAGCAAGGGCTTGTATACAAACTCAAAAAGCCATCTAGCTACATCCACCCCACTTTCCAACTACTAGCCATTAGTGCCATGGGACTGGCACTCGGCTAGGAGGGGAGTTATGTTAACCTTAGCACAAGAAAAAGTGGAAAAAGTGGAAAAGCACAAGTCAGGAGCTAAAAGAGGTGGCCTTGAAGGAATCAGATACAAAGGAAGAAGCAAAAGGGAAATGGCCGAAAGCGCAAGGGCGGCCTCAAAAGCTAAGTCAAAGGAAAAGGCACATTTTTAAATGCAAGGCACCCCTAAAACTTTTGTAAAAGAGTGCTATGCTCCCTCCTGTGCAAATTGTAAGGGTAGACGAGCGGTAGAAAGGAAGCTAGGAAGATAGGAGGACAATAGGAAAGAGGGCGCTAGCCAATTAAAAAAGGGAATGACTGCCCAAAAGGGATTTAGGGTTTTGTATATAAACTCAAAAAGTGAATGAGGAGCTTATTCTTTGGTATATGGCAAAAGTGATGGCTTGTTATTCTCTTCTTCTCTCCTTCTTGCTTGCTTATATGTGCTTGAGAGAGGGAGCGTGAGAGTGTGAGGGAGTGAGTGTATGAGGGTGAGGGATCGTGGAGAAGAACATCTCCATCATCTCCTTTCTTCTTCTCTTCTATTCTCTTCTCTTGTCCTGCGCGCAGCTATGAAGGATGGAGCCTGAAGGTGGAGCTCGGGGGAGTCACTCATAAAATATGTATACATAACGTGAGTTCAAAATAAGGGGTTTTTAAAACACCATTTTTAGACATTTGTTACATACAGAAAGGTGTCATATAAAGGGGTTACTTACAGATTGAATAGAAAAGGGTTGTTTTTTATTCAAGAAAAATTCATAGATTAGGATATTTATAATTAGGCCATGAATGCATGTTATATAGAGAATATATATATAGTGAACCCCTCGAGAGGTGGCTTGAGATTGTTTGAGCTTGCATTCGTGGAGCTACTAGGTTGCCTACTGAGGGAGAAGGCTACTCGTTCGGGCATCAAGGTAAGCTCACTACACCCCTGTAGGATCGAAGGCATGTTGGTTAGGTGAGAGATAGCCATTTGTGCTCATTTGAAACACTTGAAGCAATAAGCAGTCCGTAGGTCTTGGCGGTTGAGTGTGAGCTCCCACTACACAAAGACATTGGATGGAGAGAAGCTTCAAAAGTTTTGAAGCTTACTTGGAGCTACAGAGATAAAGTTGAGCTTGAGGGGGAATGTTGAGATGGAAAGCTCAATATGCGTGAACATTAATGATGGACGACCTGGCTAGATGGGTCCGCATAACTACACTTAGCACGTTGATGATCATTTTATGATTGTCACATGGCCACTATTGACTTATCACTTATTATATTTAGTCTATTGTACCTACCTACAACTGGCATAGTTATAGCACCGATCAACTAGTATAATCAGTTATGCACTCTTTGACTTTGTAGGCCTTTTTTCTTTATATTATATCTTATCTATACTTTGTGTGCATTGTATTGTGGATGAAAGAAGAAGAAGAAACCAACAAGAAAACATTTTAGCTTCAAATGATGTGAGATTTACTGTGTAAGCAGAATGGTGCATATTCTATAAACATAAGGTTTATCTGCAAACATGTTGCATATTGTATATATTATTGAACAATCATTGAAAAAGGATACTCAATTTAATGTTGTGAAAATCGTATGAGAAGGATTGTAGAAGTTTTGCTTGCTATTTGGTACTCAGTTGTGCTATAATGATCAAGGATAATGGAAATATTACTATTGAGAAGCTTGACAAGAATAACTATCCATCATATGGAAGCTTTGCATGATGAACTTCCTTATTGGAAAAGACCTCTTCAAGTTGTTTTTAACTGAAGAAAATGAACTTGAGCTAATTGATCCTACAACTGCAAAAGAATTAAATGTATGGAAAGAATAGAATGCAAAAGACAAAAATATAATATGCTATTTGCATTCATTAATTATACTATGTTGGGATTTATAAAAAATGCAAAAAGTTTACATGTAGTTTGGATAACCTTCAAGAATATATTTTCAATAAATACAAAGGTATAAAAAATTAAACTCAAGCAAGAGTTGAATACTTTGAAAAAAGGAAAGATGTCTATAAATGAGTATGTTTTGAAGGTGAGAAGCATTGCAAATATCTTAGAAACTATTGATGCAATGCCTGATGATGATGATTTGGTTTCATCTACTTTGGGTGGCCTTAATATAATGAAAAGGCCTAGAAATATTTTGTTACTTCTATATATGTACAGAAGCCATTTCCACATTTTAACGAGTTGTGCTCTTTCATAATTACTAAAGAGATCAACATGTAGGGTGGATAATTTGAAAGAAGTTGTGAAGAGGTCCAAGCTTTTTACTCAAGTTCAAGAGGAGATGTGATAGATCCTCTTTAAGAGATTGTGGTATGGATCATGCTAGTGGTAATCGATAAAACATATTAAATCAATAGTTTAGTGATATGGAGATTTTGGGAGGACATGGTAGTTCTAGAGATAGGGAAAGCTTTAGAGGAAGAGGTGAATGGTAATAGAGGTTCTAGCAAATCTAGTATTATCTCAAAAATGCCTTGTAGGAGATAGAAAGAGAGTGCTCTAGATCAATAGGAGCAAAGCTTCCGTAACGGAACTTCTATTTTAAAAAAGAAAAATAATTATTTTACAAAAAGATATATATATAATAATATTACAAATTTGTATTATCAATATCTATTTTTAGCCTCTTATATTTGTGATTATGACATTCTTTGTATTAATGATAAACAATCAAGACCAATTTTATTTAATGATATGTCTGAATTAATGATAATGACATAGTAAAATAAATTTAAATCAGTAAAAAGCTTGGCATATATTTTTTTCCCTCCTTTCTTTTGTCCCTCTCGTGTTTTTCCCTTCTTTGTGGTAGCCTAGTCTTCTCTCTCTCTCTCTCTCTCTCTCTCTCTCTCTCTCTCTCTCTCTCTCTCTCTCTCTCTCTCTCTCTCTCTCTCTCTCTCTCTCTTTGTGCTATGGATACGAAAATTCGACCTTCAATAAGGTGTCCAAGCTCCCAAATCATATCCATATCAGTGTTTAACTCATTCCAAAAAGATGGAAGATGGATTCCCACAATCATTAGCAAAGGCAGTTGGATCACCGTGCAATATGAAAAACGTGGGAAAAGACGAAGATATGAGAGCTCGTTCATCTCTGCTTGGAAGGGTAGAAATCAATATTTTAAGCTTGGAGTAAATAAGAATAGCATAAAAGAGGTTCTAGTGCAGCATGTGTTTATGCATAGAGAGCTATATTTGGAACCTGGAAGTTCAAATCTTCCAATGTATAAACCAAATTGTAAGGATTTGATTCTTAAAGTTTTTCTTTTCTTGAACTTGGTTTAAGGTTTTCCATTATAACATTTGTTTATTTGTCTTGTAGATGTCTATCCCTCTAATCTTTAGGAATGGAAACCGGTCGAGTCTATTGTTGATGTGATTGATGTGATGCATGGCTTGATTGGAGAAGAGGTGTACAAAGGTAGAAAGAAGACATAGCTTGCAGAGAATGAAATATTCTTCTATGACCATTCTTATATTGTCCCCATGCAGCGTAGCCAATGGGGATCAATATCCCCCCTTCCTTTGCCAAAATTTTCAAGCTTTGAGTGGCCTTTGCCAAGTCCAGCTACTAGTGAGGGGGGCTATAGATGTAAAATATTTTTTGAGATATAGAGAGCATTAAAACCTAGTATCTCAAGTAGGCTAAGCAAAGTTACTTTGTTCATGCCTATTAATGTATTTGTTAAATTCTTTTCTAATGCTAAGATAAGAAAATCAAAAGCTATGCTTTTAGTGAAGAGACTAACATATGATCATGTTATACAATTTGTTGATGAGGGATGGGACACCAGGACATAAGGAAAAATTATATGTAAGATAGATAATGGCCTTACTGTAACTTACTGCAACCATATTAATCAAGACCTTACTGCAACTTGTCTATATTGCATTGTTGCAAGTAAGTTAAAAGGCATGGGAGGCCTTTTCTCTAGCACTTCAATCAATCTTTTGCCAACTCTATACCAAAAAAGGCAATAAAATTTAGAGTTATTACAAAAGAAAGATTAAAATATTTAGAGTATGTGCAATAAAAAGATCAAAATATCAAGGAGACCCTAGATTATATAACTTACAACTTGGCAATTCCATGGCTTCCTTTTATAGAATTGATGAGTAAACATTGCCTCTCCACACAATCTATTCCAATTAGGCTCCAATGAGAACTGAAAACAAAAATATTTCAATAATCTAGTAAAACAAAATCTCATAAAATCTAACAAAATATCAAATTACTTATTTTTCAGTGTATGGAATTAGAAGAAGCTCCAAAGATTCAAAGTCAATTGAATTGAACCAATGGTCAAAAGCACTTGCATTAAGCTCACTCCTCATATAGTATGAGATAGATGGATCAATAACCTCATCCCAACAAATATGGTGAGTAAAAACATGGTGAGTAAAATATGGTGAGTAAAAACAAATTTTGGTGTACTATACCTCATCCCAACAAGAAGAATTGAGTCATTTACTTCTCTCACTTTATTCTTGAGAATTTGAACACAATCAAAGTCTAAAAATACCATATCAGATCTTTTGTTAATATCACCAAGTAAAAAGAAACAAACATTGAAGCCCTTAGGGTTAGCCCTTTCAAGAAGGGTAGATAACTCCTCTTCAAAAGATGGGAGTTATTCTACTTCCTTTTCTTCTTCCTTCTTTCTTTTATACTCTCTCCATTTATTTCCCCGCTCTACTGTGGCCTTTTCCTCTTTCTCATGTTGTCTTGTGTCCTTTAAATGCGTAACATCTTCAACCTTCAGACCACGATCATTTTTCTTCTTTCTATATGGAGGCACATTTAAAATATTGAAAGCCTTCACATCAGAAAGAGGGACGGGCTCAAGGACCTTTGAAAACCTGTATCTCAATCTCCTGAGAATTATCATGTCTTTATCCATAAGCATAAGCCTATGTGCATGAGCAGCATAGATATAATAATCTTGGAAAAAGTCAATCAAAAAATCCTATGTAGCCTCCTAAATACAATTGAGACCTTCCCTAGTCCATCTAAAACTATGTAGACTATGCTTGTCACAAATTTCTCTGACAAGCCTTTGAAAAGACAACTTTAGAATTGCATTATTCAGAGCCTTCATTGCACTTCTAATCTTCTTAAGGCACCTCACATGCTGTGAGAACCTTCTTCTTGGCTTTGATTTCCTTGTAAGTTTGGGAGGCTTGGAGGACTGATGAATCTTTGAAACAAGACCTCTAGGATCAACTTTCTGCTTCCTTGCAGTGGCCTTAGTTCTAGCCATCTGAAACATCCAAAAAAACAAATAATACAAACAAATTAAGTAAGATCTCCAAATCTCTCATATCAATTGATCTACAATCACTAAGTAACAAGCAAGCACTAATCACATAGTCTAAATCCGATTTCAATAAAACGATGCACAAGATGTATGAAATACGAGGAGGCCTTTTTGACCAGGGAATTTAACACCATATTACGTTTCATATGACATAAGGGAAACAATGTAGGCCTAAGTCATATGAAACGTGAGGAGGCCTCATGAGGAAAAGAGAACATAACACCAATGGTGTTTCATACGTCACAATAGAAACAATGCATGCCTTAGTTGTATGAAACGTGAGGAGGCCTCACATGGACAAGAGAAACCTAACACCCATCGCATTTCATACATACGTGTTCATGCTATAATATTCAAAGAACAATATGTGGTATCCAATTACTTAAAATCTCCATGATTGGATGTTAATAGTTCTCTCTTGTAAAGGCCCTCAAAAGCTATAAGATTCGAAAATGACATACAAACATTCAACACATATATTCTACAAGGGATCTTCATCTAGTACCGTCTAACAACATTTTCCATCTCACTATCAGGTAGCAAAATTTATATTTTAAGGAATTTATATTTAAAGTTTTATTGTTCCATTAAGCTTTTAGACTACTTTTTGGGCACAATATTTACCCTAACATCTCTATCCTTCTTCAATGTTTTTTTTTTAATTTTTGACTTTGTAATATATGTTGTTTCAATAGACACACATGCATTTGGAAGACTCAAAGAGATTCTTTCACTTCAACTCATTTATTTACTTGAAGCTTGAAGTTAAAGGGCATAGAGGATATTCAAAGTTCTATTTATGAAATGCGAGGATGGCTAACATGGACAAGAGAAAGCTTACACCCATCACCACAACGAAAACAATGCAGGCCTTAGTCGTATGAAATGCGAGGAGGCCTCACATGGATAAGAGAAACCTAGCACCCATTGCGTTTCATATGTTTGGAATTTTTGGGGATGATTTGGTAGGACTATGTAAGTGATTTAGAGCTTACTCATATTTTGGCAAAGAACTTACATTCTTGAGGGTTCGATGTGTATGCTGGGTGATGAAAACTTCTTTAATAGCCTTGCGTGGAAGAATGATTTTGTACTACGATTAAAGTAGCGTTGTGTTGGTTTGGTTGAGTATAGAGAGGGCTTTGTCTTCGAAAAAACCCTTTTGTGGTTCAGAAATGGGTTTATAAGGAGGTTGGTTTACATGTGTGGTTGCTGTAACGCGTAGTTAATTTCACACGTGCGACTGTAGACCATTTTGCCTAGGAAGTTGTGCCACGTGTCACTTACTTTTTCGACATGATAGCGCTTTTATGGCTCCGATTTTTAAAATTTTACCATTTTTTTTCATTTTAAGCGCACCTCCTCCAAATTAGTGCAGTGTACTTTTGATCAGATGTGCGTTGACTGTTGGCACATATATATGAATACTCAGGTTTGGGTTTTGGTTATTATTTCTTTCATGTATCTTGTCTTATCTTTGACCAACTATTTATATTGTAAGCATCACAAGCCAAACCAAGCATATTCTTACAAGAAACCATTTATTCTCAGGAGTAAGGCATGCAAATATCATGTATATTGTCTTATCTTTAACCAGTTATTTATCTTGTAAGCATCACAAGCCAAACCAAGCATATTCTTACAAGAAACCATTTATTCTCAAGAGCAAGGCCTGCAAATATTAGGTATCACACTTTTCGTAATATTTTTCTCTATAATCCTGAATTTTGAGGCATTGAAGATGTTAGTTGGTTTAAGATGAGAAAGATACATCAGGGACTTAGAAAATCTATAATGGTTTTACTTTGTTTTTCTATCAATATTGGTTTTTGTGCACATGTTAAACGATGGGGTTTTGATGTTCTTGATGCATTTTTTTGTTCAAATTTTTCGGATGTATAAAACATGAATTCATCAAGTTTTTTTGTATAGGTGATGTGTGAAACACGGTTTTGTGAACTGTGAGGTGGTTTGAATCATTGTTTTCGCATTTCATGAGTCGTGAATGTTAAACAAAGTTTGATCGATGAGACTTGGAATTTCATGCTTTCTTTGTTGCATAAAGTTTTAATTCATTTCATTCATCTTGTATTTCTTAATATCTTACATAACAAACACGTTAAATTTGTCAAATTACAAAAGTAGTGCCTTATAGGTTTTGACTAAATTTTTTTAGCAACATTTCTTTAGTCTACTGGATATGAGAAAATGTGGATTTGTATATTATGCCCTTAATTTTTATTTTATGTTTTCTAGATTTTCCTTTGTGAGTAATTAGGATGACTAAAAGGAAGTTGTCTTTAGAGGAAATGGAGGAGGAGGATCTAGAGGATACTTGTGATGAAAAGCTGTTTGATTTTCTTCATGCAACTAGAAATTCACCTAGATTTATTTACAACAGAGATATGCTCAATGTTCCCTTTGATTTGCAAGATCTTTTGAAAGATCTTGAAGATAAACTAAAGGATTTTAGGGTGTTTTATGATAGACATGTGGAAGGACTAGAGATTGAGGGATTTGTCCATTATAGTGATGTAATGGAAGCTTCCAATGATGCTAGAACAACTTTGCAAACAAGGTTTAGCCTTATTGATGAATAATTCAAGAAGTGAAACGCAGATTACCCTTTTCATTAGAATCAGCAACAATGTATTCTTGTACAGAAGGATGTTGGATTTCTTGTATATATTCAATATATGGATAATTGTTCTTCAGATACAATATAAGAGAAGAAGATGGAGGATATTGCATGCAAAGACAAAGAGGTTGAAGAGAATGGTGAAATGTTTCAAGGATATTGAGAACCAGTTAGTGCATGGATTCGATGTTGCTTTGTTTAAAAGTGAGAACATTACAAAAGTGAAAGAAAAGGAGATAGAGATGAGTGCAGAGATTGAAACATGTCCTCTTGAATGTGTTCCAATATTTCCCAGTTATCTCATCAACAAAAAGAGATATATATTGCTAAATGATATTCAACACCTTTTTAATCTTAGAGAAGAGTACTGCTTGGCAATTCTTGTTGCATGGGGTCAAAATGATAATAATTTTATAGGTTATAAAGAGGAATTGCTAGCAACTCTTGATGTTGAGGGAGAGAATTTTCAAGACAGTTCTGTAGCCTTTCATTCTTGTATTAATCAGATCATGGAATATGAAAAGGGAGGGATACCTACAGAGGAAGAGTACTTACAAATTCAACAGAAAGTTGGTATTGAAAACATGGGGTATGAAGAGAAACTGAAGTCTCCATTAGACGAGAAACCAAAAAGTTCAATAAATTTATATGATGATAGTCTTCTTGAAGAATATGAAAACCCTAAGGTATGAAAGATAATTCTAAGATATCCATTGTGATTTATATTTAGAGTATGTTATGTATCATAGACAAATATTTTTGGATATTTATCTACATGCATCTTATACTATTGTGGTTTATTGTGCATATAGAAATTGAAGATGCAAACAACTTTCTTGGAAGAGCTAAGGGCTCAAGGCCATTGAAGCTTGGAAAAAGTCAAGGCCTTGGGCATTATATTGGAAGCTTAAGTAATCAAATAGTTGCAATTTATCATAGCAGGTTGATAAGCTCTCCAAGCTTACCAATAATGTCTTTGAAAGCTATCTCCAAGGTGATTGGATCCCAAGCTTTCAATAGAGGTTCAGACAAGATAATTTTGGTGGAGAAGGAAGAAGCTGTAAGAGTTTTTGGCTTCATGCTTGGATACAGTGGATCTAGGGCAGGATACTTTGGAGTTCTTGCCTCTTATTCGCTCTCCCATGTAGGAGATGCCAAGAATTTGAAGCTCTTTCCAAGCTATAAGAAACAAGAGTTCTTGAAATGTAGAGGTCTCATCAAGTGGGATGAAACAAAAGATTCCCTTAGAGGACCTAGTGAATTTCCTAAAACTAAAGACTCTTCTGCAGTAGAGTCAGACTAAAAGATGTTAAGGATTTCTTGAAACCCATCTTTTTCCATCTCTTTGTCTAGTTTGTAACAATTCAGAATATCTTTGCTTTGCATAAGAGTTTAAATATCCCTCTTTTATTCTTTGGGTAATAGTGGATATAGTCCTTGCTTTGCATAAGAGTTTAAATATCCCTATTTTCTTCTTTGGGTAATAGTGGATCTAGTCTGTAACCATTCAGAATATCTTTGCTTTGCATAAGAGTTTAAATATCCATTTTTTCTTCTTTGGGTAATAATGGATATAGTCCTTGCCAAAGATGATGCATTACATGATGTGATTGTGCCTTTGAGATTGAATTTGTGCCAAATTTGTCTTTAAAACCATTGAAAGACCTCTAATAAATTGTTCGCTTTGTATCTTCCACCTTCATGTCTTGTGTGTCTAAAGTATTTTGTTCTTGCTTGATAATGTGATTTTTCCATACCTTGGGTTTGACCAAATAGATATAGATCTATATTTCTTGATAAAATATGAAGCATGGTTGTATAAAATATGCTGCACAATTAACAAATAAAGAAATTCAATTAGAAAACCCTATATATTTTATAAATGATTCAAAGAGAGATCCTTTATAAATGATTCCAAGCATTGTTTTTTGCCTTTTTAAATTTCTTCTTCTCCAAAATATCTTTTGAAACTACTGAAGGAAGAAGATGATAATAAAATTGAGATGCTTACAAAGAATCTCTTTCACTTGCATTCGGTTGAAGAAGAGACCTATACAAAATCAACATCACAAATCAATACAATTAATTATAAACAAAGTCATATTTCATATTTTTAAAGTGGAAAAAAATGTACCTTGTTGCTTGGATTCTTTTACTATAACCACCTCCTACTCGTTTGAGACTCTCAATATTTCTAAGAGCCTTTTTTCAATTTTGAAGTCCTAAATAGTTTGCTTTCGTTGATAAGATTTAATGCGTTTCTCCAACAAATGAATCCTCTATTAATAGCCTTCTAGCTTCTACAGTAACTCTTTGTTATGTTTTAATAAAAGATGGTTCTCTAATTTGAGGACATCCTTTTCTGCAACCAAGTTAAGTGTATAGCCTAGAGACCCGTTATAACCATCACCAATGAACCTCAACAATGAAGAGCTATTATAGAAAGGTGGAGTGCTATTTTTGCTAGATTCTTTGGGATATAGCTTGCCATCTAACCAAAGATCAAGATTCTTCTTTTCTTCAAACTTGAGTATATGTTTCGTAGACTCTGTAATAGTAATGGGTCTTGTTCTCTTCCTCATTGGTACATACTCACTATCCAACTCAATATGAAGATGATAGAGAGGCCTTTTACTAGAGCTACATATATTATTGGATGGCTGATCCATAGCTAAGGATGTGATTAGAAGATTGGATTGAAAAAGTATACGAATTAGAAACAAGAAGGAAAACGAAGAAGAAACTAGTAAGGATGGGAAGAAAGAAAGAAGAGAGTGAGAATGGAGGGAAGTAATAAAACATCGAAAAAAATTCACATTGAATATTAGTTTTCACTTTAATGAGAATGAGTAAGATCTTCATTATGACAATCTTTGTCACCTTTATGGCGGCCTAGATTTCTAGGTTTGATGTGACCATGAGAATATTACGACAATGACTTATTAAATTTTTTTGATATATTTACTTACTAAAATATAGAAGTTTTTAAAAATAAAAAAGTGATTTTATTTTCTAAATTATTTTCTTTATCTAGGATCACTTACAGGGCATTTTTGAGACCTCAAAACTCCCTAATGGTTACACGACATGACGCGACGCGACGCGCCCCCCCCTCCCCACCCCCCATGATACGACACGACACCATGTCGCGACGCGCCCCCCCATGACATCCCCCCACCCCCCATGACACGACACGACGCGACGTGCCCCCCCCCTCCCCCCCCCCCCCCCCACCCATGACATCCCTCTCCACACCCCATGACACGACACGATGCGACGCGCCACGACACGACACCATGTCGCAACGCGCCCGAGGATTGCTATTCCATCAAATGGACCCAGAACTGAGTATTTGGGAGCAAGGAGAACTTCATACTTGGCCCTTCCTTTGAGATATCATTCCTCTATCCGTGGGCCTTGGACTGAGTCCTACCAGTGGAAGTAGTAGACAACATAATTCAAATGACCAATGACTTGGTGAATGGATGGGTCGAGGAGTAGAGCATAGTTATCACTCGATGGAGGTGTGAGGTCCTAGACTATTGGTAGGACAAGGTGTACCAGATTCCCAAGATGGTCCAAGGCTATGAAGCACAACCCAAGTGGCAGAGAAGGATCTAGGATACAGACCTTGATGCATGGATGGCATTCTGCAGCACACTCTCTAAAGAAAGGAATGATGCTATCTACATGCCCTACCCTTGCAGGCACGGAGTGGATTACAATAGGGAGAAGCATGGCAGGTATGGATTTCCCAAGTTTTACAATGACAATGTATAGAATCTCAAGGAGTGCCTAACCTTCAAGGAAGGAGACATCCATCCATTAATCATGCACTTCCTTGAGGATTTCTCAACCTGTCGAGACCTCGCTTTCATCACAACTTGTAACTATCTTAGGACTATGAGGTTTCTATTAAAGCAAAAGCCAGCCATCGAGGAGGCCCACCTCCCTCCACTCTTTTTTGATCTCAACCTAGGAATAGATAGTTACGCCATGACCTGGCTAATGATGAGGGTTGCATTGCTACCCTCTTTTTGTATGACGGTACTCAAAGACATGAATGATAGCCAGTTTACGAGGTTTGGACATCCCTTTTTTTCAGCCACACCTCTAAACGTCAAGACTAATATCAAGATCTACATGCAAAGCCGTGTCTTTTTGAGAAAATCCCTTAGGCCACCCCGTAATGCATCGTCAGAAGAGGACTCAGATACAACCTAATTGCACCCTCGTATCTATGATGTCGATTGTGCTTATCTATTAAAAAAAAAGAAAAAGAAAATAAAAGAAAAGGAAAAGAAAAGAAAGAAAAAGAAAGAAGAAGAAAGAAGAGGACAGACTAAGTTGTTGAAATCATGAGAGTGCCACAATCACTGCACCTAGGATTTTTTACCTCACCCCATCTCCCACTTCATACTTATAGGGTACCTCAAGGGCAGGATTTCCAAACCTGTCTCCCTAAGCCATGCACAACACCTACAATGATCACACAAATTGGGTCCTCAACTATGGGACAACATCACATGCTTGGACCCAACTCCCAGTTCTACTGGCACCTGCACCACGCATTACACGGAGAGGTAGATACACCCATTAGGAAGTGCACAACTTTGTCTTACAGGTTACGATTGTGTCATATCAACCTCAGAGGGTACGAGGAGGGATCTATCCAACACTATTTTAAATTTCAAGGACAGATCCGTCCATCCGCCATTCTCCAAGAAGGATTCGTCCAATACCATCTTCAATTTCAAAGGGTAGATCTATCCAACACAATCCTTAGTAAGGGCTTGTACACAAACTCAAAAAGCCATCCAGCTACACCCACCCCACTTTCCAACTACTAGTCATTAGTGCCATGGGAATGGCACTTAGCTAGGAGGGGAGTAATGGGGGAGTAATGTTAACCTTAGCACAAGAAAGCACAAGAAAAAGTAAAAAAAGTGAAAAAACGCAAGTTAGGAGTTGAAAGAGGTGGCCTTGAAGGAAATCGGATACAAAGGAAGAAGCAGAAGAGAAATGGACGAAAGTGCAAGGGCAGCCTCAAAAGCTAAGTCAAAGGAAAAAGCACATTTTTAAATGCAAGGTGCCTCTAAAACTTTTGTAAAAGAGTGGCATGCTCCCTCCTGTGCAAATGATCAATGGCCCACCCTCATTAGGTGCCACCAATGATCCATGGTGCTCAAAGTTGTAAGGCCCCCATTATGAGGAGAAGCCAAATGTGAGCCCGGACATTGGTTAAGTCCTGACTTGTATATTAGATGAGGTCTATGTGACTGGATGGCAAAAAGGCGACCGTTGTGGGTCTAATCTTTGGGTTAGATGGAGTGGTTAAGCTGGTAGCAACTCGAGGCGCATTGCATCGAGTTGCGGGATAAGGGAGTTAAAAGGGGCCCCTATTTTGGGGTCCGGGGGCCGCGGAAGCGGCCTCTAGCTGGGGGGTCCCAGGGGGGCCAGCGGCCCCCCTGGCGGGGGTCCGGGGGCAGCGCCCCCGGCCCGATGGTAAATGAAATATTCCCTGGAATATTCCTTGGCCGACTAGTGGAGGCTTATATGCTAGGTCAGCCAGGCCGACCTAACGACCTTCACGGGCTATAAAAGCTAAACCCCTTCACAGTCATCGATCATTCATCTTTCACCCAATTAGAGTTGTTGTTCCAGCTAGCCTTAAGCTCTTCACCTATTTTTTGTCTAGATCGCCATCTAAGCTTCACACAGTGGAAGCGCATGGGTGAACAGAGCCATCTTTGTATCAGTTGTTTGGAGCTAAAGAATTTATTGATTCTCCTCTTATCTGTTGTGTACTCTCTATCTCTTTCTCAGATTCTGTTCGCTGCGCCGTGTAATTTTTACATGGTATTAGAGCCCAGGGGGCTCTAGAGATTGAAGAGTGTGCAAGAGGCAAAGGCTTCAACAGCAAAGAGAAGCTATGTCGACTTTCGGAAGTGGTTCTGACACATCAGGAAACGGTGCAGGAGGTGGTGCTGCTGTACCGGCTATTCAAACACTGAGGATTTGTCCACCAACCTTCAACGAAGGCAAGTTAGATGGTACAAACTACACCTTGTGGAAGTTAAAAATTACAACTATCCTTGATTCTTATGAGCTTTTGGAGACTGTGCTGGGGACTGACGCAGAACCACAGCCTACCCTCGACCCATCAAATTCTAGTGTGATGATTCCTCTGAATGCAGATCTTCTATGAGCTTGGAAACGAAGGAATGTAGATGCATTGTGTGCCTTAGTTACAAGTTGTTCTGACAGTGTTCTGACTTTGATTCAACATACAACCAAAGTGTCAGAGGCTTGGAATGTACTAAGGAGTTAGTATGAAACACGAAACCAAACAAGGATTCAAAACTTGGAGAATCAACTAGCAGCAGAGAAGTTTGCTGAAGGAGAGACAGTTGAAGCATTCATCACTCGGATTAAGAATCTGCGCGACCAAATGGCTGGCACTGGGATACAAAAGACTAGCGAAGAGCTAGCTCGGAGATGTCTTCAGATTTGTCCACAAAAGTTTGATGGACTAGTAACTGCCCTTAATACTCAGGTAAGACCTCAAGCTTTAACTTTTGAGGAGTTTTGTGCATTATTGATGGAGGAGGAGTTGAGGTTGAAAGCCTGAGAAGGAAGCAACAATGGAGATGCTGCATTCTCTGCCAATGCAAAAGGCAAAGGTGGTTCCTCCACCAAAAATGATGGTGACAAAAAGAAGAAGGGCGGCAAGAAGAAGTTTCAAGGAGAGTGCTTCTACTGCAAGAAAGGACATGCAATTGCAGATTGTCGTGTCAAGAAGGCAGATGAAAAGAATGGTACCCTTAAAAGTAAAGGGAAAGAGACAGCCAATACGACTGAAGCAGAGTTGGAATTATTCATGGCGACCATTGAGAAAGTGTGCTCCTCGGCGTAAGAAGAATCTACCACTGACTCATGGGTGTTGGATAGTGGGGCCTCCCATCACATGACCAATAAGAAAGGTCTATACAGTTCTATGCAGCCTCTACAAGAATCCATCACTGTGACGGTTGGAAATGATGCTAAATGCCCTGCTGCGGGCACAGGTACTATTTCTTTTTTTACTGCAAATGGTGAAGTCAAAAAGCTTTCAAATGTGTTGTATGTTCTCAAAATCAGGAGAAATCTTTTATCAGTTTGCTGCCATAACTGATCTTGGTCATGAAGTGAGGTTCAAGAAGACAGGTGCAAAAATTCTTGATAGTGCTGGCACAATTGTTGGCAAAGGAGAAAGAAGGAACAACCTGTATGAGCTAAGTGCTCTTATAGCCACCGCTAGAGTGGATCCAAGTAAGCTTTGGCATGAAAGGTTTGGACACATCGGATTTGTAGTGTTGAAGGAGATGCAAAAGCAAGGTATGGTTGCTCACCTTCCTACAATAATTGAATTGAAGGAACCATGTGAAACTTGTATGATGGGCAAGCAACAGAGAAAGGCATTTCCACAAGAAAGCAAGAATAGAGCACAGGCTCCTCTGGAGTTGGTGTATGCTGACTTGTGTGGTAAGATGCCTACACATGCCTTGGGGGAATCTTCTTATTTTATGTTGATTGTCGATGACTACAATAGGAAGATGTGGGTGTACTTCCTTCGTGATAAGGCTCAAGCTTTTGATAAGTTTAAAGAATGGCTAAAACTTGTTGAGAATGAAACATGGAAAAGTGTGAAGAAATTTAGAACAGATGGTGGTGGTGAGTTCAACTCAAAGGAGTTTGAAGGCTTTTGCAACAGCAAAGGGATCAAGCGTCAATTGATGACGCCTCACACACCTCACCAAAACGGCGTTGTGGAATGCAGGAATCACACCATTATGGAGATGGCAAGATGCACGCTAAAGGGCAAGGGATTGCCTAGCCATTTTTTGGGCTGAAGCTGTTAATACTGTAGTCTACATTTTAAATTGAAGCTACATAAAGGCTCTCAAGGGAAAAACACCTCATGAGGCTTATACTGGTAAGACACCATCTGTCTCACATTTCAGAATTTTTGGATGTGAATGTTATGCACATGTTCCAGATGAGAAGAGAAACAAGCTAAAACCAAAAAGCAGAAGATGTATCTTCTTGGGTTATAGTGATGAGCAGAAGGCTTACAAATTATATGACCAAGAGGCAAAGAAGATCATCGCAAGTCGTGATGTGGTGTTCAAGGAGGTGCAGCATACAGTGGAGGAGAAGAAGGCAAGTTCTTCCACTTTATCATCAAGCGAAGAAGTAGTCCACTATGAACTTGTCCCAAGAGCTGTCCCTATCCTTAAGGAGGAGGAACCATCATCTTCAGATGATGAGGAAAAAGTTCACCAACCTGACATCACCCCACCGGAAAAGCTATTGCTGCGCTGGGTGAAGCAGCTCTATGACCACAATAATCCTATGCCTGCATCTGTTGAGGAGAAGGCAGACGGGACCAAGGATGTCTCAGAGAATAGAGGAGCAAAGGAGGGCTTCTGCTCACATAGTCAATATGGCCTTGATGGTTGAGATTATGAGAGAAGTAAAGGAGCCAACTAACTTAGAAGAAGCACTTGCTGCAGACCCATCATGGAAGGCTGCTATGCAGGCGGAGTATGATAGCATAATGAAGAATGACAGCATAATGAAGAATGACACTTGGGAGCTAGTGGATCGACCAGCAAAGTGGAAGGTCATTAGCACCAAATGGATCTGGAAGGTAAAGTACAAGGCTGATAGTACCTTAGAAAAGTACAAAGCTAGACTGGTTGCCCAAGGATTTTCACAAGTTGAAGGGTTTGATTTTCAAGAGTCATTTGCCCCAACTGCCAGAATGACCACTATTCGCACGGTACTTGCAGTGGCTACCTACAAGAAGTGGCCAGTGTCCCAAATGGACGTTAAGTCAGCATTCTTAAATGGTGACCTCAAGGAGGAGGTGTACGTGGCTTAGCCACCAGGGTTTGAGGCCCCCCATTCAGAGAACAAAGTGTGTAAGCTGAAGAAGGCATTGTATGGGATGAAACAAGCCCCCAGAGCATGGTACCAGCGGATAGATAAGTTCTTTTTAAACCTAAACTTCAAAATATGTGCCTCAGATGCTAACTTGTATGTTTACAGGGATGGTAAAAAGTCTGTAGTGATTGTCCTATATGCGGATGGCCTTCTTATTACAGGTGACTATGAAGATATGATCAACCAAACTCGAAAGGCTTTGAGTTCTGAGTTTGAAATGACAGACTTGGGCTTGTTGCACTACAGGAAGGGCCAATGGGGCTCCCCTTCTGAAGAGTGGCTGCGATCTATTCGCTAGGTTAGGCTGGCCGTATGGTTGCGAGTACGAAAGTCTTCTCGGCAATCTACAATGCGCGATGTCGTGACCGAGCCTGCCGCAGTTAGCACAAGGTCTTGACCTAGGGTCTTGACACTCGGCTGGCAAGTGGGTTCCGCCACAGTACACACATTGGACGTGTGGGTGTGTTGGTAGTCTCAACATGTCTTGTAGCTTGGCTATCTCCATCTTGACATTAGCCAAGTCTTGGTTTGTCTCAGTGGCTTTCCCTTTATCTTGGGATGATGGGGCTGGTCGTTCACTAGAGACTGATGCTCTCTCTGAACTTTGCGAGTTGGTTTCTTCTGAGTTGGAGCTCCTGGAGCTCCGCTCTTTTAGTTGATCGTCAACTCTGATGGCTTCCTCAAAAACCCTAGCTAGCACGTCTCGCTGCAAGCTCGAGTTGCCTGCCAAAGCCTTATACACTTCCTCGTTTCGAATTCCGCTGATGAATACAGTTGAAATTGCTCTTTCAGTCGATCATTTGCTCGTAGGGATTCTCTTGAAGAGACTCCTCATGTGGGTTACATAATCACGAATGTCCTCCCTCTCTTTCTGCTTGACATTCATCAGTCGTACTAGCAGATTGTTGGAGTATCCAGGCTTGACAAATCTCTTGATGAAGAGATTCTTGAGGCCATTGAAATTTTTCTCGCTCTGCAGCATCTAAGCTTGTATACCAAGTCATACCCTTGTCACCTAAGCAGAGCCCAAACACTTGAGAGTGCTGAGTTAGGTCACTGAGGCCATTGGCTTCACAGACTTGCTCGAACTGCTCTACAAAGCTGTGTGGATCGTCGTGGGGTTGGTACTTGTCGAGCTGCTTTGTGACTATTGGGATCTTAGACTGGCTCTCTTAGAGCCTTGGGTTGCTCCTAATCTTGCCAGCAATGATGTTGCCAATGCTGCAGCACTTTGCTTTGCTGTGGTGTTTTCTAGTAACCACTTCATGAGAAGCTCGCTCAATGTTAAGTCTCCTTCTAGGGCCCTCTCGTGATCTGTTTGATTTCTATCGACTAAGTTCAGCACTTGCTGCACCTCACGCAACTCTGTGCTTTGCCTTTGGCTCCTAGCCTGCTGGTCTCTATTGTATTCGACTATGCTTTGCAATGCCTTATGGGCTAGCTTTCTCTCTTCTTCTAAGTTTGCGATGATAGCATCAGCTGTCCTGCCGCGGTGCTCATACCGGGCATGCGCATTGTAGCTGAATAGCCTCTGGGAAGACGCCTAAGTCGAGTTTCTCGTTAAACATGCGATCTGAGCTTTCTTCTGTCATAGTCGAGTTCTCGCGCTCCACCAAGCTATTGATCAGGTTGAGTAGGCTTGTCAAATCCACTTCGTTGGGGCCGCTTGCTTGGTCCTACTTCATGTGTTGATGGTTTGTCTACATCCTTGGGTTCTCTCCTATTGGTGGGTTCCTTGAGTGGTTTATCTGCATGAGTTCCTTGACTTATTAAATACAATCCTCAATTTATCTCCACTCAGTGTGTGTGTTCTTTCCACTGCACTTGTGCTCAATCAGGCTTTCAATTTTTCTTAAGTGTACTTCAAGTGTGGAAATTCAAGGTGAGTGCAACAAACAATCTCTAAGCATCTTACGCACTCTTGCTTTGTCTTGGGTCTGATAGGCTTTGTCGATCAATTCTCCGACTGTCTTGACGAGGTTTAGGATTTTTCTCTTACGTTTCCTTGATCTATTTTTTTTGGGTCCAATCAGGGTTTTATGGCTCAGCGGGTTGCCTCTAGGTCTCTAGGTTTCTAGGTCTTGCAACAGGCCACTCAAGCAGCTAAGCGGTTGTGCCTTACGATATTGTCTATTCCGTGTGCTAGAATCAAGTTTTGAGCATCAGGAGGACCCGCGACAGTTTGCGTTGCTGAGCCCTAGCCGGGTCAAGTCAAACTTCTGAAAGTTTGAGACAAATTCACACTCGGCCCAACTGGTCTAAATTGCAGGGGCCGAGTGGGTGACTCGGACGGGCCGAATCACATTGGTCCAAAGACCAAAATTCTTGTGGACCGAGGATGAGGGCCGAGTGCAGTCACTCGGACGGGCCGAGTCAAGTCTTGGGCCGAGGGCCGAATTGGGTCTTGGGCCAAGGGCCGAATTGGGTCTTGGCCGAGAGCCGAACTGGTAAATGGGGCCAAGTGGACTTTGGGATGAGGGCCGATTAGGGTTTTCGGGCTGAGCTGGCCGAATGGCAAGGGCCAAGGACCGAGTCTAAGACTCGGCCGAAAAATGATTGCTCGGATGAGCCGAATGCAGTGCGACGAATGCTGCACGACGACGATTTCAATTAAATCTCACGATTTAGACAATCACTCCAAGCATAAACTTCCAGATCCTAACTAAGGTGCCAAGGGAAGTGATTGGTATATCTGAGGTGAGCGGCAGGCTCTCCAATGAAAAGATCGAATCAAATCTTTACGGGCTCTCTCTCTCTCTCTCTCTCTCTCTGTGCAATGGTTGCAAATGAGCTCTCCCTTGGCCTGTTGGCTCTTAAACCCCCCTCCTGGGTAAGGTTTTGATGCTCCCAATCACTCACTTACCAACATTAAGCATTCCAAGCAAGCTTTTTGCCATTTTTTGCATGATTTATGCCCTCTTTTGCCATGTTTTGCAATGGTAAACCCTACCCTTTCCCAATTCGATTTCCTAATCCTATCCTACGCTAAATGCAACAAGAATCTAAAGCAACAAACTGAAATGATTTCTCCATGTTTTCCAATCATCAAATAAACAAACTAACCCAAAATACTTACTTGTTTTGAAGATCAAATCACCCAAATTTCCTACCTATCTCAAGGTCCGTTTTGGGGATGAATCCCTTACTTCGATGCTCGATATGAGGCACGCAAGCGCTCAAGCTTGAATCCATTGGTCCTGACAATGGAACCAAAATGTGGGAGCTTTCACTCAACCACCAAGACCCATGGACCGCTTATTGTTTCAAGCGTTCCAAGCGAGCTCTAATTGCTATCTCTCACCTAGCCGATGTGCCATCGATCCTACGAGTGTAGTGAGCTTACCTTGATACCGATAGGAGTTGCCTTCTCTCTCGCACACACCGGTAGCTCCACGATCCTAGATGCTAGCTCAAGCATCCTCAAGTCTCCTCCATCTCCAAGCTCCATCCACCATAGTCACACGCACAAGAGAAGAGAAGAGAAGAGAATAAGAAGAGAGGAGATGGTGAAGAGCTTCACCCTCTTGATCCCTCACTCCCACACACTCACTCTCTCACACTCCCTCTCTCAAGAGCACACACAAGCAAGGAGAAGAGAAGAAGTGAAGAAGAAGAAGAGAGCTCTTGTTAGCCACACACCAAAGAATGAGCTTCCATTCACTTTTTGAACTTTATATACAAGCCCTAAAATCCCATGGGCACCCATCCCCTTTTTTTTACATGACCGTCCATTGTGGCAAGGTCCTTTCTCTATTTCCCTCTTTTAGCCTTATGTCTCTAGCCTACACCTGTCTAATACTTTACAATTGGCATAGGAGGGAGCGTGGCACTCTTTTACATGAGGTTTTGGAGTTTTTTGAGGCGCCTTTCATTTAAAATTATGCTTTTGGCCCCAGCTTAGCTTTAGAGGCCGCATGCATGTCTTTTCTGTTTTTCCATCCTCTTCCCTTTTCATTCATTTTTTCGCCTTCTTGACTTGGGGTTAACAGAGAGAGTAAGTGAGAGGCATGTTGAGTGAGGGACTAAAGGAAGGCGAAGCTCTTCATCGTTTTTTTACTTTTTTCTTATTCTTTGCTAGCTTCTTTACTTGTCGGTGTGCTTGGTGGTAGATGATAAGGAGTAATGGCATCAAATCATGTTGATGTTGTGGTCGTGGGACTATCTTCAAGTCTTTGGACTACATCGACACCTTCTAGCAAGTTGCATAGTTTGACGTGTTCACCACTACAAATCCTAAGGCTATTGAAATGAAACTCTGAGAGTTGCAAGGCTAGGGGACAAACACTGTCAACTAATTGTTGGATCTCAACAATGACACTAGACCCTAGCTTGCGACCAAGCAAATAGAGATAGAAAGTGTTCATAGAATGTTGTTGAATGTAGAAGCAATAGGCTCATTATAGGATTCCCTCTGGGATCTTGTGTAATAACACCTATTTGATTGCTTCGATATAATGCAAGTAGGGATCCACATCGCACTAACCATTCTAACTGGAATGGGAAACACTGTAGGTGCTAGAGACCAAGCAAAAATCTCCCTAGTTGTAAAATAACTAGACAAATATCGTGCCAAGGATCACCCTTATTTCTTTTTTGAGAAGTTTGAGCAAGTCCGTGAGGCTAATAACATTCTTTGTGATACCTGCAAAGCATAGACCTTCAGACTTTGCTTAAAAGAAAAATGGTAAACTTGGTTTACCGGTGTTGATGTTGCTGGAAAAGGCCTCCTTAACATTGCTTAAGGGTCTATTTAGTAAACACTTTGCCAAAGCTAGCTATTGGTATAACCTCATTGTTTGGCTTATCAACATCAAGTAGTTAGAGGACGAAATCATGAGAGATTATGTCTGTAAGGTTTGAACTATATGCAAACAGGTCCTTACCGCAAAGAGACCCACCACCAAGGCAATCACGCAAAAGCCTTCATCAAGGGCATTCATGATGAAAGGGTTTATGAAACCTTGGCTAGAACTCTAAACTTGATCTTTCCAATATCATTGATGTTCTAGATGAGGCTATCCATGTGGATGAACACCATTGTGAATGTAATAGTGATAAAAGACCATATGGATCTTGTCAAGATATACCTATGCTGGACAAAACCCCACAAAAATGAAGAAAACCCAAGACTTAGTCGTAGATATTAAAGAAATAGCAGAAAGAACTATTTAAGATGGTAGAATCACTCAAAGTTTCTTGATTGTACCACCAAAATGTGCAATGTGTTCATTGCAATGAGGATCACCTACCTTCAAAATGTCATTGTGACCACCTTAATCATGCATGAACTATGGATAATTCGGCTATGAAGTAGCATATTGCATGAATTGTGGATGATGATTTAGTTATGAAGCAACATATTGTAGTGACAAAGTACAATATGTACATATAAGTACAACTCGATGAGGAATAAACATAATCTCATCCTATGCCCATAATCTTGTATGATGTTCCTCTAGGAGACTTTTATGAGTATGTATGCAAGATTCTCATTAGTCGAGATCTTGAAAAGATCTATTTGCTTGCCCTCAATTACCTCTTTGATGAAGTGATAATGGACCTCAATGTGCTTTAGTCTTTGCATAAAAGATTGGATTACATGCCAACTGGGTGGCACTTGTCGCAGAGTCTGAATGCAATGCAGGAGTCATAATCATATTAAGGTCTGCAAACCAATCAGCCTAACCATAAGGCCTCCTTGCAAGCCTCAATGTGGTTGCAATGTACTCAGTCTCAATAGTAGACAAGCTATGCATTTTTGCACCATGGACATCCAAGAAACAACACCTCTAGCAAAAGTGAAGACATAGCCAAAAGTGGAATTCCTACTATTTGCATATTATGTATAATTAAATTTTGTGTAGCCCACAAATCCACTATCTTGGCTAGTGTAATATGTAGTAGTGACATTAAGGCATCACACGATGCCCTTCACAATGTCGCAACGTCGTTGACTAGATGTCACCATATAATGAGCCACAACTCCCACTCCAAATGCGATGTTAGGTCTAGTGGCTATCATGGTATACATCAAGCTACCCATTGTTGTATATGCATATGGAATCCTAGCCATCTTGTCCTTCTCATCATATGACCAGGTATAATATGCTTGATTGACCTTCATATGAGAAGGTAATGGGTAGCTAATTGGTTTACCACCTTGCATATGGAACCGTTCAAGGACTTTATGAATGTACTCCTTCTATGACAAGTAGAGGAGTCCCTTAGAGCGATTGTGCATAATGCACATATCAAGTATGTGAGAGGCATACCCCATATTCTCCATCTCAATGCTCTCCTTGAGTCGAGTCTTCAAATCATCCATCTCAGTATGAGCACTCCCAACAATCATTATGTCATCAACATATAGCACCAAAATAATAATGCTATAACTACATGCTTTCTTTATGTAAAGCTATTGATCTATATCACCTTGGGGATAACCCTGTGAGAATGCGTAAATACATAAAATCTATGATACCATTCCCTAGGTGCATGCTTAAGTTCATAAAGTCTCTTCGTCAACTTTCACACTAGGTGTTTCCTGTCCTTTTCCTTGAAGCCCTTAGGTTGTTGCATATAGATATCCTCATGTAGGTCTCCATATAAGAAAGCTGTCTTAAATCCATCCAGTACAAGTTTAGATCCATTTGCACAAACAAGGCCAATAACAAGTAAAGGATAGTTATCTTGACCACATGGGAGAATATCTCATTAAAGTCAACTTCCTTTTCTTGTTTAAAATCCTTAGTAGCCAAACATGCCTTGTATGCTGGCTTAGGGCAACTAGGAGTGCTTTTCAACATATACACCCATTTGTATGGCAATGCATGTTTACCATCTGGCAAGGAAACCAAATCTCATGTGTCATTTTTCTGTAGTGATCAAACTCGGACTACATGGCCTTTTACAAAGAGCAACTATCATCTCTACACATAACCTCCTCGTAAGTGAGGGACTCAATAGAATCTATCACTACTATGGCATAATGTATAGAGGGCTTGAAACAATCAAGAGGACATGAGGCTCTAGTAGAGCATTGCAACACTAGTTGGACTATATGGAGTATTCTCTTTTATCTAACATGATGATCCTCCGCAAGAGATGGATCCTAGGCTACTACATCATCATCATCAACAAAGTATTACTGTAGGCTATCTAACTAGGACTAGTTGTACTCTATAGTAACAGAAGGCTTATCCTAAAGGATAACCATGTGTATCTTGTTGGGGGTAAAGGCGCCTCTGCCTAGCTGTCCGTGTATTACTACACTGATAGTACTTGCACCTGCACATTATAGGCGGTGGGCACCCATCATTGTCACTTCATTCTTTATCCTTTCAGTGAGATTTGAATAAAGGGAAGGCTGGTCACACATTGTGACTATTGGAGTTTCCACATCTCTCTCTTTCTTGCTCTTGCTCCATCCACCATAGCTCTAACCTCTGTGCTCTCTTGCTTGATCCTTCTCACCTTTCAATTGGTATCAGAGCTTGGCTGTTTGAGGTCTTGAATGTGATCAAGCACTACTTCAGCATTCATTCAGATACCTACACTCTTATCTTCACTCTTGGCAGCCATAGCCACACCTTTCGTGCTACCGATCAGTCTCATCCTTCTTGGGCAAGCATTGGGACTTGTTGGGCAACCTCAGAGCATTCATCTATAGGTATTGAAGCTCTCATTCCACTCTTTATTTTAGTCCATAGGGTTTGAAGAATAGGGAAGCCATGGCTTAGCCCATGAAGGTTTGGAACTGAGCTCTCTCTCTTCTGTACCTATTGAGGCCTCTTGGGAAGCTTCTTTGGGAGCCATAGAAGCTCCCTAACCATCAAAGTAGTACCCAACTCCCTTAACAACATCAAAAATAGGTTGCACCATTTTCTTAGCCTATCAAAAACGTGGCCTTCATCTCCAACACCTCTTCAAGCCATTGGCACTACACAAAGATCTCATTTGAGGCATAGAAGCATGCTTCAACCATGGCATTGAAGGCTTGAGCTTGGCATTGACATTTGGGTCTGATATACTTCAATCCAAGACTGTCATAATAGTTAGCCCCAAACAGTGCTACATTAGCATTTGGTGTTTATGCTTGCTTGGTACTAGCTATTGATGCCATTTGGTACTCGAATCATGCCCGGATGTTATGGGAAGCTATGCATATGATATGACATTGATTTGGTGCTGATTTTGGCCATGTTTATGCTCAGTTTGATAGTGAATTTATTGCTGTAATGGATCAAGTATGAAGCTATTTAACTCAGGTTATGTTATGCCTATTGGTCTCGGATGCTTCCCGGATGCTTGTTATGACTATTTGGATGCAAATGGAGGTTGGCAAATGTCTTGGATGGTTTCTGAATGTATTTTGAGCCTCATTTGAGCTTCGTATTGATTCACACTTACTTGACATGGGACTACACTAGCATGCTTTTTGTGACAAAGGTTATACCTATGGTCTATGCATGACCCATTGGTACATGCTTTGAAGCATATATCAGTGATGCATGCTACGTACTTGTTTGAGCTTCTTTGCCACTTGGAGCTTCAATTGGGCTTGTACTTGGATAATTTGGAACCTCTTTTGGATGTTTCTTGGCTTGTCAGAGATTGACTTAGGTTTGTACATGATGTACTTGGATGCTATCAAATGCTTGACCGCTTACATGCTCTTGGTGCTCTCATGATGTACGTTCTTGGCTATGAGATGTCTTATGCATTTACATGTTATCTTTGAGCTTGGTTGCTCATTTTCCATCGACTTTTGTGCCAGTGGGAGCTTTATGCTTATGGTCTTGGATTTACCTAGAGCTTGTGGGTTATGCATTTGAGCTATTACTTGAGATTTAAGATTGGGATCTCTTACACGTCCTTGACTATTATATTTGCTTGGTAGATGCTTCCATGTCTACTCGGTCAGAAGCGAGGGAGTTTGAAGAGGTATTCAATCTCCTTAGCAAGTAGGTTTTTGGTTTTTGGACTTGGAAAAGCATGTTGGAGTAGTGTAGGTATTTCCCTTGTGATTTTTTCTTGCATTTAGGTAGAATAGGAGCAAAACATTGGAGCACGCAGTAGGGTTTTCTATTGTTGTATAACAGGCTAAAACAAGGAAAAGAAGGGCAAAAAATGAAATTTTGAGTTAAATATTGGTGAGGGGAGCAAGACTAAGGTAAGTACAGGCCTGGTTAGGGTGATAAGGGGCCATGAGTGGCAAGAAAGACCACATTTTGCATTACAGGGTTTCAGGAGAGCTGGAGAGAGGGAGAGAGAGCTTCATTGCGTGAACGTGCTTCGATATTGCCATTGAGGAGTTCTTTGCCCACCTTAGGTAATTCCACACCTTCCCCTACATGAGTAGCTTGGATCTGGAGGTGCTCAACCAGTAGGAAGGCCTCGATCACTCGACGCGATGAAATCTATGGAGTCCGATGAAAAATGAGTCGCGCTTGGCCCGTTCGAGTGACGTCGATTCTGAGCCAAGTCCTAGAATCGGCCCTTAGTCCGCTATCTTGTATTCAGCCCTCGGCCCACTCGATTGGGACACCCACCACTTGGACCACTCGGCCCACTCGGCCCACTCAGCCCTTGGACCCGACCGAATTCACCCTTTGGACCGCTTGCATTTGGTCCACCTAACTCGGTCCTCAACCCTCAGATAGGCCGAATCGGGGCATTGGGCCGCTGCAATTTGGACATGCTAGGTCAAATTTGGATTTGGTCAAATTTTTAACTTGTAGACCTTGAAACTAACCTAGAGACCACATAAAGCCAAAAGCACATCATAGATCTATCATTGGGCTGAAATCTAGAGCAAGTAGTTCAAAATTTGGCTACAAACAATCCTTCAAATTGCATATGGTATTTAGCGTAACCTCTACACCTCCCCCAAGTAGGTTGGAGAGAAAATGCGCGCCGTGACAGGTCCTCCAAATTAGATCCTAGTGTAGTAATGGCTCTACACAAGCATGGATTCTCACTTGCAAAAGAGCAACCAAAAGCCCATACCCAAACAAAGACAAACAGAGACCCTAGAACCTCAATGGGTCAATCTAGCCAACAAGGGCAAAAAGGCCACATCACAAAAACACATATGTGTTGCATTCGGATTGCATCTAGTCAAAGCGGGAAGCAACAACATCAGGCTACAATTGCAAGGATGACTAGATATGACAGTCCTGACAATAGATGCACCTTGAATAGCAATGCATAGAAAATCCAAGACATCAGTGGAGAATCCACATCTGGTTATGCACTTCGGGACTCAAGGGGATTTATTAGAAGGCTTAAAATTATAAATCATGACCTAGAAGATGAAGACATAGTACCACCTGCTTATCTTAGGGTCAAACTCATGCAAAAAGAGAGCACACTATTGATGCTCTCATTGATGAAGGAGCCGATTTTAATATCTTGACCTATGATGCATGGACCCTACTAGGCCAACTAGAGCTCACAATGACTAGTGAAACTCTTAGTCCTTATGGGGGACACTCACAAACACTTATAGGGAAGTGTAAAATCCTTGTAACTATTGAAATGGAAAGCTTGCCTATCCTCTTCCATGTTCCTCCAAATAGTGCTAATTGTGGAAAAGAAACCCTCCCAGGAAGGCCCTTCAAAAGGTCAACAAAGTGTGAGGCTGATTATGTAGCATAGATGATACACTTTTTGACACTACCACGTGTGAGGATAGTCACAACCTTTAGCAAGGGTGACCTGATCAAACCTCAAGGGAAAGGCAATGAAGGTGCTGACATAACAGGCAAGCCTACTAACGAGAGCAAGGACTTGTTGAAAGAGTTGATATAAGCGCATGTTAAACATAGAGAACCGGTGAGCAAGGCCATGCTTGAAATAAGAAGGCCAGGAGGAGACAAGGCCAAGGACAGGGCTTTGGACTTACAAATATCATAGAAGACCACAAAAGAAGCCCAAGACTTATAGACGAAGGCATTGATGGAGAGCCAACACAATGCCGCGATGGATATCCAAAGTGTTGCTATGCGCTCAAGGGTATTACACAGGTAACCAATGGATTTGGGTACCAAAGCCCCATGCTAAATCACCTCTATTAGCTGAAGACCAGATTGTGTCAAAATCAAAGAAGCAAAGGAGGAAATCTAGACGAAAACCCAAGTCTTCACTCAACAAGGTTGGAGTGATTGAGCCCCTCACGAAAATCAAGAAACCAAATGGGACTATTCGAAGGGTAGATCCTCAGCCTAGCATGCTTAACAAGCGAATATCATATGTACCCATCGAGTGTGCACAAAAGCCACTAGTGCCCAAGGAGCCTTTGATTTCCCAAGAGGATAACCAGCATCATAGGCACAACATTGCTCATGGTAAGGTTAATTGCTTATCAAAGCAAATGGCAGAATCATCTAATAGCCATGAGCAAATCGTCTAAGCCACTTAGGAGTCCCAAGTCTCCTACACCCTCTTTTCCTAAAAGGACACAAGAAGCACAACAATAGTCGTCAAGTGCAGCTGCTCAATCCCAATCTCTGTCTCCATCTGAGCTTCCAAATGTCCAAAATGTGGGACATGACACTACCCTTAGCTCTCAGCCTAAGGATATGCCTATGCAATCCATCGTGACTAGCTCTACAAATGTGAATGTGCAAAGGGCAACAAAAGACATGGCCACTTTTGATCTACTTGAGGATTTGACACTATAGCCTACCAATAGTGGCCAATCCACTGAACTAGCCGCTACTACTTCCAATCGGGAATCATAGCAGTCACAGCCTTTGGCCGTGATGATGCCCCTTGTGGAATGTGTCCTTAGTCATTCACTGATGGAAGAGTTGTCACAACCAACATCCTTGATACCTCCAGTACTGCTGAAGCACCTAAAGCCTAGGCTTGAGGAGAAACCTCTCAAAAATGTGGCCCAGGAGATGGTGCATTTGACTAATCAACCTAGCAAGGTTGTTCAGTAGGTTACAAGTAAGTCCCATGAGAGCATACCAGAGAAAGAGAGTTCTAAGGCCCAACCAAGCACATCAACGGGGGCTGACCTAGTTCAGGGTCCTGAGTCTTTAAAAAAGACACCTCCGTTGCCCACAAAAAAGAGGAGAATACAACAAACACAATAGCATTTACACGTGGTTGTGGGCACCAAGAAGATTAAGACCAAGAGCATGGAAGAACTTGGGAATAAAGCATCGAGTCCACCCACTAACAAGAGTGAAACCTTAGAAACATTCGTGTGTTTTGATAAGGCAAAGCAACCATCACAATCAACGGTTGCTTGAGACACTCAATCCATCGACAATAGAACTTGCATTGACCAATCAAGAGTGGATACAACACTGTCACAATAGGTGACAAACCTATACCAGTCGCATCCAAGGAGAACCATGACACAATAACAACAAAGCCTCAAGAGAAACATGGAAACCCTGAGGACATAAGCAATCCTAGAGTTGACCAATCTTGCTTGTCTAGGCCTGATCCCCCAGCTATGCTAAAGCCTAGGGAAACTCTTAGAACCTTGCAAGCCGAGCAAGCCCTCATTGAACATAGAAGTGTTGCATAATGATTAACTAAGTTGGATGCTATGCTCAAAGTGTTCGCATGTGTCTATAGACATGGACGCCTTCCCTAGGGAGTAGCTTGAAGAATAGTTGCCATTTCCCCTAACTTGGGAAGAGCAAGAACATCTTGACGAGCACTATGATAGGCTCCTGCATGACCGCATGCGACTCATCTCTGATGAGGAAGCCGGCGAGCTATGCTTAACTATGACATTCAATGATGTGCTCTGCCAACCGAATCTCTTAGAGATAGAGCAACTAAAGCAACAATCAGAGGGTCAAAGTCAATTTGAAAAAAATATTGGTTTGAAAACTGCATTACAATGGCCAAATTGGGAGCCCAGATTATGGTAGTCAGAGAGGAGTGATTGGCCAAATGGTGGTCTCAAAGAGACCCAACCTATATGGCAGTATCAGAGGAGCCAAAACTAGCCAAGAAAACTCTTTAATTGATAAGGTTCTCACTGAGGAGGAGCTACATGTTGTGAGTAGGCTCAGATAAGGCACCATACTACTCGATGTTGCAAAATATCTATTGTTATTGTGTAAGTTTCCACGAGTACCGGATGCATGTGCTACACTCTAGTATAATCCTAAGTTCTACAACTGGTTTTTATCCTCACGAAGTGACATGGATGCATAAATTGTACATAAATGAACAATGTGTTTTGTGACTGTGAATAAATAATATCCATGAAAGCACACACACAAGCAATGATAGTCAAGCGCAGAGAGAAAAGTTTGGGGTTTGGCTGAGCTCCTAGGGTCCTCTCACCACACGTCTAGAAGTCGTGTGACCATTCTCACCTCCGGGTAAAGGGCAGATAGTCCTCTTGACCGCCATGGGAAGCCTTGACCAACACCTTTGAGGGTGTACATGGGGCACCGTCCCTTTCTACGGGCTCTCCCTTTGCTTCCGGTCTCCCCTTCCAAAAATGAGTATTGCCCCAGTTCATCACAACCAATCCGTGTGATTTGGGGTGAGCAAAGATCTACAACTAGCTGGAATACACCTCGCGTCGAAGCAGGACAAATATTATCACGGGGGCTATCCCTCTACAATGACTACTATGCACTTGATGATCTACTAGTTAATCCATGTCATGCGAATAATTCCATCTTGCCTCAGGGCCTAACCCTTGGTTTAATTTTTGCAAGTTTCCTCATAGTAGCCATCATGGAGCACCCAGTGCAGCTGGCCTACAAGGACGCTATCCGCTGTTGGAGGGAGCATATGGCACAAGCTCCTCCGCCAGAGTGCTACGTGCCTACCCTTAAGAGGTACGCACTGAAAAGAGGCCCTAAGAAACTCCGCCCCGGAAGTAGGCCAAAAACTTCCCAAGCCAGGAAAACGAAGCCTCAAGGGAACGCCTGGGGGGTGGCAACCCCGGCTATGTAGGCCCTCACCAGACGCTCGAGCACTAGGTGCTCGAAAGAGGAGAAGGCAGCTAGAAACAAGAGGGAATTTGATGAATTATTTAAAATCATTCTTGAAACAACTGTGGCTAGGGACTACACCATTCAGGTCTTGGCCGATATCTTCCCTACCTGGCCTGATGGGAGCCCCTCACCAGGATAGCCCTGATCGCCCGACCACCCAAACTCACCTCACCTCATAAAATTAGAATAGCCTTTATGTTGTATAATCTGCTTAACAAAGGCCATCTTGCCATAACTTTTTTTCCTTAAGTAGTTAAAGGGGAAAGCCCCCCCAACTATACAAACCTCCCTTACTACTAATACATGGTATGTCTTTAACAAGTGCCGATGAGATCCATCGCAGTCAACACCATAGGATTTAGATGAAGTAATATCTTTTTGCGTTGCATCTGTTCATCATAATTGATGCATGTGATTTGCATATACTCTCACGAAGCGTCAAGTGAATGTAGGACGACACACGTCTTTTTACAAAAGTGGTTAGGGCCCAAGTCACTGCAAGGCCACCAACCTCACGAAGAGCCATGGCAGAAGCCTCACTGCCAAAAAGAGATAATCACCCTTGCCAATTGCCTACATTGCATGACGCAAAGCAGGTTCAGGGGCCACTCTCTCTTTCTGGGTTAAACTCTACACTTTGTACTCACGGTAGCTGTTATCTCAATTGTACCAACATCGCACGATACAAAGACGTTTTGCAAAATCTCCAGTGTATCTCCCCATCTCAACAATTGTTTCTCTAACAATGAGGCTAGGGCACAATCATCCCTGTAATATCCATTTCTTGAGCCTTTGAATCTCGATGTTTTCCAATCCATTGAAACGCTGGTAGCCTCAACGTATTGCAATGGTTGTACTCAAGCTATTCTTTAAAAAAAAGAAAAGAAGAAGAAAGAAAAAAAGGAAAGAAAAGAAAAGAAAATAAAAGCACTCACAATCATAGCACGACACCTAGGGGTTCTCAAATTAGGTACGCCTAGTGACCTTGGTTGGCTGACTCTGTCCCTAGTCCCCTAGCCCTCTACACATCCCCCACAATTGTTTAGGGCACATCAAGGGCAGGACATACCTAGGGAGCTTGTCTCGCCTATGGTTAGAGCTATCACCATGACCCAATTGCACAATTCCTTTTTGCACTTCGCCTTAGTATCATCGCAATCGATCGTGGTAAGCGCCGCATGAATGGCCATGAAAAGTATACCGTACTTGTCGACCGAGAAAGCCCAATAGCTACTAGCTACCAAAAGTTCGGTGTCAATGTGTCCAATTATGCTACATTGTGTTGTCACAATGCAAAGGATGTCTCATATACCTTCATGTGTACTTCTCCTCATCAACATGGACAACTTTGCTTCATCCACATGTTGTTTTGAGGAACCAGATCTGCAATCTTCTAACTACCTAATATCTAAGTATGCACAAGCACTCACATAATAACTGCACCAATATATATACACAATTTGGGTCCTCAAGTGTCGGACAATACTCTTAGCTTGCTTAGAGTTCAACCTGTCTCCCAAACTAATCAAACTATGTCTTGTGCACGATAAGAAGACTAGCACTACCCCTAGGGAGAGACCACATATGAGAGGTTTTCAATTGCAGGTATTGAAGACTCCAATGAAAGTGTCATTCTCCCTTCATCAACACTCAACTATGAATTCTTATCCTTTATCATCATGCAAGCCCACCAAGAATCGTCGGTCGAGAATATTTAGAACACCAACAGCTCTACTAACCTAGAAGTGCAACTCCCCTGACAACAACCAGCCCTGTCACCAACTTCACCAACCCGGGCCACTAGCCAACCACCAACCACATGCCCCAAACGACCTTCATCCACCCCACCACCAAAACTCCTCCATGGAAAATCACAGTTGTCCCTTTCACCCACATCTTCAGTGCATGCCAAAGCCTGCTACCTACAACGATGAGTGCCATGGGATTGGCATTCGTCTAGGAGGGGGTAATGTTAACCCTCAAACGAACAAGATGGAAAAGCTGAAAAATCTAAAGCAGAAGACAAGGCCAAGGCAAAAGTGAAACAGAAGACGAAGGTACGCAAATAAGAATTTGAAAACATAAGAAGTGCAGAAAAGTCATAAATCAAGGAGAAAGGTGCACACAAAAAAGCGCAAGTCAATGCCTTTTTTGTGCAATTTGTAAAGGTAGATGGGTGGTAGAAAGGAAGCTAGGAAGATGGAGGACAATGGTAAAAAGGGCCGAGGCCACGGCAAGCCATGTAAAAAAGGGGATAAGCCCAAAAGGGATTTAGGGTTTTGTATATAAAGGTGAAAAGTGAATGAGAAGCTCATTCTTGTGTGTGGCCAAAAGTGGCTAGTGGCTCTCCTCTTCTTCTTCTTCTTCTTGTTCTTGCTTGTGCTTGAGAGAGGGAGTGTGAGAGTGTGAGGGAGTGAGTGTGTGAGGGTGAGGGACTGGGGAGGAGAAGCTCTCAATCTTCTCCTCTCTTCTTCTCTTCTCTTGTCTTCCCTTGTCTTGCTCGTGGAAATGGAGCTTGGAGCAGGGAGCTTGAGGATCATAGCTCGCTTGAAGCTTGCACTTGGATCATGGAGCTATCGGAGTGCTTGGGAGAGGAGGTAACTCAATCGGGCATGGAGGTAAGCTCACTACACCTGTAGATATGGAAGGCGCATCAGCTATGTGAGAGGTAGCCATTAGCGCTCAGCTTGGAACGCTTGAAACAATAAGCGGTCCATGGGTCTCGGTGGTTGATCACCTCTACAGATCCAAAGATGTCAGAAATACAAATGCAATCCCAAACAAAAGAGTAGCATGCACATAAGCCAATTGTGCATATGATATCTCTAGAAGCAATAGAGATACACCAATGTGCAAAACTAACTCACTGCATATGAATAGTGAGGCTCAAGTACATAACCAAGTATGCATCCAAAGCTACCAAACCCCTCTAATAGGAGGAAGTATTGGGTGTAAAAACCATAGCTAAATCAGCCAACAATCATTAGTTTCTACATGAAAAATGTAGGCATAACTAGTTGAGCACACACACACACACACATACATAGAGGAAAGTAGGAGTATCCCACTAACTCAAAAGTCTAAGCTCTACAAACAAAAGATCAAAGTGCTAGCATGGAAGCAAATCGGAATGTCTAAGAGCAAGAAAAAGCTCTATACATATGCCTCATAACATTTGAGTGCCCAATGACATGAAGCAATATATTCAAGAGAATGTACCCATAGTAAGCCTTCAAGCTTGTAACCAAGAAAGCTTCAAAGCAAGTAGACATTGCAAATATGCAACCATTGGAGCTCAAAAAGAAAGCCTAGAGCTCAACATAAACATATTTGAGCTAATAACCAATGCCAAGAGTCATATACATTAATGTAGCATCCCCAAAGCATATGTAAGCATTCAACACATAAGCTTTCATGGTGAATGCTTGTTGTGCACATGGTATAACAACAAAGAACCCTTTAGGAACTATGCTAAACAAGCTTTTATCAATCCAATAGCCTTTCTTCAGTATCAATATATCATTCTAGCATTGCAAAATTTCCTCATAAACATCAATAAAGCATTAACCAATCAAATACTTGTCATCCAAATACTGAAAGAAATCTACCTTGAACTATAGAGAAATGAGACTGATCCAAGACTCTTCAAAGTATGTGGGATAAGAAGCCAAAGCGTTGACCAATCAAACACTGGCTATTAAAATAGTGAAAGTACTTTGGCCAAAACTGTAGAGTAATGACTAATCCAAAACTTTCAAATTCTGTGGGATACGGAGCCAAAGGAAGTTGAGAAGGACCACCAAGTGACTGACAATGACCAAAGGAGTAGCAAGATGAAATAGGTCAGCTGGGATAGGTAGGGAGCAACTCAAAAAGTGCACTAAAATTTACAAGCTATTCCATGCTCTTCTTTGTATTGCTATTGGTTGTGCTGGAGCTCAGGACACTCTCACAAACACCTTGGGGAAGGTTGAGAAATAGGCTAGGAAAGGGGAGAGCTCATCTAAGAGCAATGGGATTGATGCATACATCAATGAATGGACATCATGTAAGTTGAGTTGAAGCTCTCTTCCCAAGCTAAAGTGAATGTCAATGAAGCTCCTCAAATGCCCACTTTGATATTGATTGAAAGGTGGAACAAGAGGTGAGAGAATGTGCGGAAGCAAGAAGATGCAAGAGCTATGGAGGTTCAAGCAAGAGAGAGCAAGACGGTAGGTAGGAACAATCATAATGTGTGACATGCCTTCCCTTATGAGGAAAAATGGTGAATCTATGATTAATAACCAACTTGAGTGTGGAAGAGTGAAGATAAAATAAAATATTGAATAAATATTCAAGATATTTGAAGCTTCCAATATATATTCATGGTTTCCATATTGTTGTAGCAATGAATAATATCCCATTTTTGCTTCAAGAGTAAAAAGTAGCCTTCCATGTTGGTTGAAGAGGCTCCATAGGCTTGACAAAGAGTAGAAGCCATTTAATGTTGAGATTAGTGCTCAATTCTATGATAGTATGTTGCTATCCTATTTAATCCAGCTCCAAGAAAGTAGAAAAAGGCACAAAGAGACAATTATTGCCTTGAATGCTTGTAAGGGAGGCTTGTTATGGTTACTAGAAATGACTATAATCCATAAGGTGCTCAAAATCATGGAGAGAAGTCATCATTTGTTGTTGTTCACACTTGGTCATAGTGCAATTTGCATTGAGTCTCCTGCAACCCTTGCAGCTTGATATCTTGGCAATATGATGCTCAATGAGCTCCTATTGATGAAAAGTAGGAAGGCCAAGTGGTGATTGAAGGGGGAGAAGCCATTGGAGGGAGATAGAAATCAAATCCTCCATGGAATCTTGAATGGAAGTTTGAGAAGGTAAGGGGGAACCCTGCCTCAAAAGGAGAGACACTAGTTGTCTTTCTCTCCTTCTAGCCTTCATTTTGTTCAAGAACCTCCAAAATGTCTTGAGAAATAGGCATGACCTGCTAAAATTGTAGGGACTATGCCATTTTGCTCCAAATCTTATTGAGTGTTGATGTTGGGGAAGGATAAGATAGAAGACCCTATTATGTTTAGGAAGATAGTAGGGAGTTTGATCTACATTATCATCACAAGGCTAGACTTGAGCTATGTTGTTGGACTTGTGATTTAGTTTATGCAAGTGCCTAGGAAGCCTCATTTGGATGCAATCAAACTCATATTGAGGTATGTGAAGTCCACATTGCATTATGGACTTTTTTATAAGATAGATAAGGATGTACATGTGTTTGGGCATATAGATGTAGATTGGGATGATAGCAAGTCTGATAGAAGATCTACTGGTGGATTTATGTTTTCTCTTAGTAGTGTAGTGGTTACTTGGAGCAACAAAAAGCAACCAATGGTTGCTTTATCAAGTACAAAGGCTAAATATAGAGGTGCTCCTATGGTAGCATGTGAAGTGGTATGGCTACAAAAGTTATTGGGTGATTTGGATTTGCCAAGAGATGGTCCAGCTATCATTCACTACGATAATATGAATAGTATATAGTTGGATAGGAACTTAGTATTCCAACTAGGATAGAACACGCTTCTTGTAATGTTGCTATACCAATGGCTAGCCAAATGACCCCACTAAATAATGGAAGTCAAATGACAAACCCTAATGTCATGCCAGGAGTTAATCAATGGTCTATCCCTAATCAAGTTGTTAGACCAACTAAACAACAAGCGGATGAGCATGGCTATGAGTCTAGTGCATCAAATGTTCTTAGCAAAGTCAAGGGCATGGTGAAGCATTATACCAATATTATGATACAGAAAAATATAGACAAATAGTTGTAGATGCTAATTTCCTAAAGAAGCAGCAAAATGTGATACGAAGTCAACCTCTTGAAGAGGGTGGTTCATCAAGATTTAGTTGCAAGTGTTGTGATGGTCAACACTTTCCTAGAAACTACCCTAATGTCAAATGTGACATATGTGGAAAGTTCGGCCATCTAGCTAGTACTCGCTGGAGTAAGTTAAGCTCTCTTTAGTAAGGGAGTAGACAGATAAGTCCAATTAATCATCAAGCATAAGAGAATAACCTTCAGTTAGGATGAGGGACCAAAGAAAATATTATAGAGAGGAAAATCTATTGTAGAAGATCTAAGTGGTGTTAGCCTTATCAAAACTGTACGTGTCAATCCCATTGAGGCCCTGGCCAATTATGCCTTTGTTGAAGATATCTTTCTTAACTATGGTCCTCATGGGCTTTTACAATTACCTCGTGATGTTAGTCCATGGATACTATGGGGATTGTTGCTGACATGTCTTGTTTTGGATGGCAATGGTTAGTATGGGTTATGAGCTACATAGCGATTGACCATCTCCTTATTCTATTATGGATGCATTGGATTGTTCAATGATATATGCATCGGATACCTCTTGCCATTTATGCAGGGAAGTTAGCTAATAAATTGATGCATTTATTTTAGGGCCTGAATGGCCATCCGCTTGTTCTAGTTTTGTGCTTCAGTAAAGTTTATGTGGGGACCAAGGGTTTACTTTTAGTACTAGTTGTATTGGAATGGTGTATTTTATGGTTACATTTTGTTAGGCCAAGAGGGCCCTTTGTTTTTATAAATAATTGTTTCATTTATTTAGACCAAGAGGGCCATTTTTTTGTTTGGTGCGGGTGTGGTTAATGGATTTTGTTTTAGTGCTGTACTAAACGGATTCGACGAAGCACCTGGAGGGAGCCTCTTATTGCGCAGAAGATTCTTGTGGCCAAGTCCAGGTGATATCCTTCCTTTACGAGTTCTTTCCCTTTATGATGTATGTGTATGTGCATGTGGGGGATTTTTCTTTTATTGGGGACCACTATTCAAGGCATGAAGCCTCAAGGTTACGTTAAGTGTGTCTAGGGAGGTTTGAGCAATTGTCCATCCACCTCGTGTAAAGACATTGTCAGGCACTCTAAGAGCTAATTTTGAGGGTATTCCTAGTAACCCTATTTTGTTAACCTGCTAGGTATTTTTTTCTAGAAATCCTTGTTAGTTGTGAGGTAGCTAGGAAAGCTTGATAAATAAAAGAGAAAAAAAATGAGTATATTTGAAATATATAAGATACAGAGGTGTGTAAAAAGGGGTTCTAACCCCTGGACAAATAGAAATAAAGGAAGAAAAATTCCAAGAGTAGATGTTTATTGCCTTGTGAAGTCCTAGTAGGTTTCTAGGGATGAGTCAACCAATGCCTTGTCTTCCCAGGGTAGCATTTAGGTGAAAAAAATAAATAAGGATGGTTGGAGCAAAAAAAAGAGAGCAAAAGAAAAAGAAAAATCATGTTGCATCACAAGAGCTTGGTAGGTTCTTGGGTACTAAGATTGATCTTGAGACCGATACCCTGTTCTCCTTGGGTCACAATATGCTTAGCTCCCTCCTTTTTACACATCTAAGTATAAAATAATGAAGAATAAAGATTGTGCTAAAAGAAAATATATGAGTCAGGCTATAAGAGTCCTCACCTAGTAGGAGTTCTGATGCCAGGAGGCATATTCCACAGTGGATTCCGTGAGGTTTTACGGTGGATTCCGTAAACTTAGATGACCGGGGCTCATACACAAAGTGGATACCTAGCAGTCTTCAGCTACATAAATAAATCAACTGGTTAGAAATAAATCCTAACCTTAATTTATTACGAGTGCGTACTCTAAACTCATAAACGTTTATTAATTTAATATGCATTTTGCGGAATCACCCGCTATGGAATCACCCATGTACACACTAAATTAATGAAACGCCCGAAAAGGACAGGCGTCCCCATCAACTTCTCGCACAAAGAATCCACTTTGTGTATGAGCCCCGGTCATCTAAGTTTACGGAATCCACCGTAAAACCTCACGGAATCCACCGTGGAATATGCCTCCTGGCATCATAAAAATAATACAATTAAACTGACAAAAGTGAATACCTAGTAGTCTTCAGCTACATAAATAAATCAACTGGTTAGAAATAAATCCTAACCTTAATTTATTACGAGTGCGCATTCTAAACTCATAAACGTTTATTAATTTAATATGCATTTTGCGGAATCACCCGCTATGGAATCACCCATGTACACACTAAATTAATGAAACGCCCCAAAAGGACAGGCGTCCCCATCAACTTCTCGCACAAAGAATCCACTTTGTGTATGAGCCCCGGTCATCTAAGTTTACGGAATCCACCGTAAAACCTCACGGAATCCACCGCAGAATATGCCTCCTGGCATCAAGTTCCTAGTCCAATTGTCTTAGGTTAGGTAGGTAGGTTAGACCACCACTTAGGATGACTCCTTTGATAGGTCTTTTAGTTAGTCTGTGTTGGAGTAATTGGCTAACATTTAACTTTTGACTTCTTGTCAGATTGTGCTTGGCCTATCCCTCATGGAATTCAAGCCTTGATTTTTGTCACCAGGGGGTAGGGTGAGAGCTGTGTTTGCGCTCTGTTGTGTTGTTTTATTTGAAGCAACTTGATGCTCTTTATAGTTTATGTTTGTGTAGATTAGTTCATGGGTCCGATGGGCTAAGTCACCTTATCCCATGGGTGGTTGCCAATGAGAGCTGAATTTTAGAGCAGAATTTAAAGTACAAAAGTGGTACAAAAGCCATAAAAGTAGCGGTCTTGGCAAAAAATGTGTGAATCACAAATTGAGAAGCTAGAGTTTTCCTAAGTGCATTTTGACGTTGAAAATCCAACGCAAGTGTCCGTTTGTCAATTGGAGTCCATTTGACCCTCCATTTGATGGTCACAAGGTTTGGCATTATGAAGTAGCTACTTGATTCGCAAGCGAAAAAGAAAGTGATGGAGGCGGACAAGCTAATAGGTTTCGATACTAGAAAGCCGTCTGTCCAATCGGATCACAAATCTGAGGTCGTTTGCCCTTTTGTTTGGCCTAAAACCACTTTCAAACATTGCGAACGTGGAGAGGTCGAACTGGTTATTTGGAAAGTTAAAGTTCAATGAGGCTTAAAATAAGCCTAAATTCAAGAAATCATGTCGTGAGGAGAAAGAAGGTGCAAATATTTTTGCGCTCCATTTTGTTTTCATTTTTGGAGATTCGCAAAAAACTGATGGAATCATGCCTCCTTCTCTTGGGTTGAGATCCTTGAATTCTTCACTCCATATCACAAGAAACAACAATAGATTTGATGCACTCTATGAAATGTTCACGTTTTAGCCTTTCTCTCTCTCCTCTCTCTCTCTCTCTCTCTCTCTCTCTCTCTCTCTCTCTCTCTCTCTCTCTCTCTCTCTCTCTCTCTCTCTCTCTCTCTCGCCATAATCGTTGTTCATATGGGCTGAGAGGGTGACGAGGAATGGATTGCCAGTTCGTGAAGATATGCAAGAAATGGAACAAGGAACCATGAAGGGGGCATCAATGACTATAAAAGAGCATCCACGGCTTCTCGTTTTCAAAATATGATGGGATACGCGTATGAAGTTTACAGAGTAAGCGGTCTTTTATTGAATTTAATAATGAATCTTTTGTTCTTATTATAAAAAATGATCAGAAATGTTTGAATATGTCTAAAAGTATAGAATAATCAATATCTTTTAGCGATTCGTGCAATAGAAATCAAAATTGTAAAATCCGCAATAAAAAATATAGTAGAAAAATGATAATTTCATGAAGTTTTATGGTTCAAATGGTGTTCTTAAGAAGTTATATTGAATGTAATGTTGAATCACAATACATGTACACCTTATTTTAAAAAATAGTATTAAAATAAATGATAAAAAATAATGAAAAATAGATTTTTTCGATGAAAACATTAGTTTTCATATAAAAAATTACTACAAATTAGGAAAATGTGTGTGAATGACGATGAAGGTAGGGCATGGAGATTCGCCTCAGCATACCTCCATCTTTATGTGAAAATGTGAAAAAAAAGATATGAAACACCCTCTTAAATGGTGCATGATTGCAAACCCAAAAACGGTAGGGAAAATGGGGTTGTGAAAAGTTAAGTATGAATTAAAATTTGATTTCCAAGCATATTATGACATATAGAACTTTCTTCATTTAAGTTTAAAGAGACAATAGCACGAATTAGTTTAGTATTATTTCTAAGCAACACAACACTTCTCTATAGAAAGAAAATCGTGGAAAGATTGTATTCGTGCGATACATTGGTTGATTTGCGATTAATTTGTTTGAGCACTATATGGAATTACACCTTGCATTTGCATTCTTATACATGGTATTAAGAAAGAAGAAGTCTCCTAGATGCATTGCAATTGTTTGCTAAAACTATTGACAAATGATGAGAGTGTGAGGATCCCTGAGTTGTAGAATAGTACAATTTTCTTTGGGGACTAATTAAGTGAGTAAACAAAAATATCTCCTGGAACATGCAACTTGGAAAAAGAGTAGACAATGTTACAATTGTGTTTTATGTTTGAGATGGCGCATCCCCTAGGGTCAATCCCCGTGGTGTTGGAGAGCCGTAGGAGCCGTAGCAATCGGCTAGGGGGTGCTCTTTATGTGTGTACAATGAGATATTAGTCACATGTATATGTGGGATACTCCCTTTCTTGGAGTTGGCATGGGAAAAATTATTGGACTACAAATTAATACAAACGAATGATTTAGCTAGATTAGTATATAGCCTCCAGATGCTCCTGGATGCAAGGCTGTGAGAGTAGTTTGGTGAGCATAGGAGCTTGGCTAGAGCCCTAGATCCAGTGTTGGGCCCATTTTTGGTCCTGACAATAGGTCACTTTCCTTTATGTTGTATCTCATATATACTTTGTGTACATTGCATTGTGAGAGGAAGAAGAAACAAAAACTAGCAAAAAAATGTTTTGATCTCCATCTCTTATGTTGTGTTTTTGAGTGAGCTTCCTTTTGTGTGTATTGTGTGTGTTTGGCACAATAGCTCAAGTAATCTCCCCACCATGTGACTTGCATTAACAATTAGCTTGCTAAAAGAATACTAAGACATTGTTGTTTGGAGCTATTATGATCGTAAAGAGCATACCATCACAAGTTCTCACCCACACAATTTCTCTTAAAGATGATGCCAAACTTATCACGGCAATGAATCTATCCTATGGGTCCTCGATATGACCATCATGCCAGAGAAAAGATCAAAAAGTTACTAAAAGTAGGATTCATCTACAAAAATAAGCATACCGACTAGGTACCACCAATTTTTGTGGCACTCAAGAAGAATGAGAAAATGCTCACATGTATCAATTACACTAAATTGAATGCTAGAACCAAGAGAGGTCACTATCCACTGCCATACATTGATCATATGATGAAATAGGTAGCAGTGAAGGAAGCTTACAACTTTTTAGATGTGTTTTTGAGATATAATTAGGTACAAGTCCACCTAGGTGATAGACAAAAAACTACCTTTATCCAATTGGGAGATATTTGCTTATATTGTCATGAACTTTGGGCTCACTAATGCACTAGTAACCTTCTAGAGGCTCATGTGCAATATCTTTAGGAACATACTATAGAATTGGCTCAAGGTGTTTGCCAATGACTTGTGTGTTTGCTCTAATTGGAAAGAACATATTCACAAGCTTAGCCTAGTCTTTGAAAGATATAGGTAGTATACCCTCTCCTTCAATCCTCCCAAGTGTAAGTTTTGGGTCAAGCATAGCATAATCTTGGGCCATGTCAGGTCTAAAAGAGAGATCAAAATGAATACTACTAAAATAAAAGTTATCATGATTCTCTCTCCATCCACCAACTCAAAGGGGATATTGTGTCTCTATGTTATTATCAACACTTTGTGCTAAACTACATTGCTATCGCATGATCACTCTACAAGCTATTGATTACCTAGGCCAAGATAGAGGAATGCCAATCTTCCTACAAAGCATTGAAAAAGGTTCACATGACTGCTCTTATCTTAAGAGGCCCAGGTTGGACAATAACGTTCCATGTACATATTGATGCCTTCAAAATTGCCATTTGACAGCAACCCTCCCATGAACAGAAATAACCACAAAACCAGGGACAAAGCACACAAAATCTATGTGTATGCCTTTGCCATTAATCTCAAAACTGAAAAGAAATTATAAATCTCTCTCTTAATAATAAACAAATATGTCATCTTCATCATCTTCATCCATATCTTCAACCATTATGCAAGAACAAAAGGGAAAATATGAATTTCTACACAAAAGACAGAGGAGAGAGGAGAGAGAAATTTTGGCACCATCCAAAAGGAGAATGTGTGAGTCTTGGAAGAAAGGAGAGAAAGAGGCACATAATGAGTCGTGCACTCCACCCCACCTTTTCCCCAAAAGACACACAACCCTTCATATTTTTATTATTTCTTTGATTTTTTTATATGTTTGTATTCGTAAGGCTTTAGCCTTTACATTTCAATTCTTTCTAAACTTTTACAAATGCATTCATGTAAAATTTTGTGTATACCATTTATTAATCATGGATGTGGATCCCCCCTCCCATGTAGGGTGTATTTTAGTGATTTTGCAACAATGTAAATATTGTTCCCTTTACAAAATATAAAATTGTGATACATGCATAGATATTTTTGTGCCTTGTTTTTATGCTTCTTTTGGTGTCATCATTTCCTCCCACACTGAAACGTGAAGTGTTCTCGCAAACCTTGTCAAAGAAGAACCACTGTCTAATACAAAACACTTCCAAAATTGTTAGTAATACAACTTTGATCACAAGGGTGAGGCCTAGCCATGGTAGGGTATGGGACTCCAAAGCCACGGCCACCAGAGTAAGGGAACTCCTGCCTTCATCACTCCCACACTGAAAACTTTTATAATCGTCAAAGGATAGGGTTTTTCCTTCCACAAGGAATCACAAGAACAACTTCTCCGTCTCTCAAAATGAAGGGAGAAAGGAGACTCCAACATGTAGCACCAAGAACTTTCTAAGCTGTATTGGTATTCTTAGTTGTGAGGATAAAACTTCCTAAGAGATTTACCTTTGAAAAATGGTTTTTATTTTTAGTATGAATAATACGATATGAAGGATTATGAATCTTTATGGAATTTATTTAGGTTTTATTTATTTAGGCTAAAAGAATACTAAGACATTGTTGTTTGGAGCTATTATGATCGTAAAGAGCATACCATCACAAGTTCTCACCCACACAATTTCTCTTAAAGATGATGCCAAACTTATCACGAGCAATGAATCTATCCTATGGATCCTTGATATGACCATCATGCCAGAGAAAAGATAAAAAAGTTACTAAAAGTAGGATTCATCTACAAAAATAAGCATACCGACTGGGTACCACCAATTTTTGTGGCACTAAAGAAGAATGAGGAAATTCTCACATGTATCAATTACACTAAATTGAATGCTAGAACCAAGAGAGGTCACTATCCACTGCCATACATTGATCATATGATGAAATAGGTCTCAGTGAAGGAAGCTTACAACTTTTTAGATGTGTTTTTGAGATATAATTAGGTACAAGTCCACCTAGGTGATAGAAAAAAAACTACCTTTATCCAATTGGGAGATATTTGCTTATATTGTCATGAATTTTGGGCTCACTAATGCACTAGTAACCTTCTAGAGGCTCATGTGCAATATCTTTAGGAACATACTACAGAATTGGCTTGAGGTGTTTGCCAATGACTTGTGTGTTTGCTCTAATTGGAAAGAACATATTCACAAGCTTAGCCTAGTCTTTGAAAGATATAGGTAGTATACCCTCTCCTTCAATCCTCTCAAGTGTGAGTTTTGGGTCAAGCATAGCATAATCTTGGGCCATGTCAGGTCTAAAAGAGAGATCACAATGAATACTACTAAAATAAAAGTTATCATGATTCTCTCTCCATCCACCAACTCAAAGGGGATATTGTGTCTCTATGTTATTATCAACACTTTGTGCTAAACTACATTGCTATCGCATGATCACTCTACAAGCTATTGATTACCTAGGCCAAGATAGAGGAATGCCAATCTTCCTACAAAGCATTGAAAAAGGTTCACATGACTGCTCTTATCTTAAGAGACCCAGGTTGGACAGTAACGTTCCATGTACATATTGATGCCTTCAAAATTGCCATTTGACAGCAACCCTCCCATGAACAGAAATATCCACAAAACCAGGGACAAAGCACACAAAATCTATGTGTATGCCTTTGCCATTAATCTCAAAACTGAAAAGAAATTATAAATCTCTCTCTTAATAATAAACAAATATGTCATCTTCATCATCTTCATCTATATCTTCAACCATTATGCAAGAACAAAAGGGAAAAGATGAATTTCTACACAAAAGACAGAGGAGAGAGGAGAGAGAAATTTTGGCACCATCCAAAAGGAGAATGTGTGAGTCTTGGAAGAAAGGAGAGAAAGAGGCACATAATGAGTCGTGCACTCCACCCCACCTTTTTCCCAAAAGACACATAACCCTTCATATTTTTATTATTTCTTTGATTTTTTTATATGTTTGTATTCGTAAGGCTTTAGCCTTTACATTTCAATTCTTTCTAACCTTTTACAAATGCATTCATGTAAAATTTTGTGTATACCATTTATTAATCATGGATGTGGATCCCCCCTCCCATGTAGGGTGTATTTTAGTGATTTTGCAACAATGTAAATATTGTTCCATTTACAAAATATAAAATTGTGATACATGCATAGATATTTTTGTGCCTTGTTTTTATGCTTCTTTTGGTGTCATCATTTCCTCCCACACTGAAACGTGAAGCGTCCTCATGAACCTTGTCAAAGAAGAACCACTGTCTAATACAAAACACTTCCAAAATTGTTAGTAATACAACTTTGATCACAAGGGTGAGGCCTAGCCATGGTAGGGTATGGGACTCCAAAGCCACGGCCACCAGAGTAAGGGAACTCCTGTCTCCATCACTCCCACACTGAAAACTTGTATAATAGTCAAAGGATAGGGTTTTGTCTTCCACAAGGAATCACAAGAACAATGTCTTCATTCCACAATGGAGGGAGAAAGAAGACTCCAACATGTAGCACCAAGAACTTATGAAGTTGTATTGGCATTCTTAGTTGTGAGGATAAAACTTCGTAAGAGATTTTGCCTTTGTAAAATGGTTTTTATTTTTAATATGAATCATACGGTATGAAGGATTATGAATCTTTATGGAATTTATTTAGGTTTTATTTTATTGTGTTTGATTTTAAAATATTTTTAATATATTTTTAAAAAATGATATGTCTTTTTAAAAGTAGTAATGAAACTCTCCCTCTCCTATGAGCATGTAGTCGAATGATAAGGCAGACCAATTGTCCTAGCCATCATGATGGCATGCGTGGGCAAGGGTTTTGTATTTACCTCGTATGTTCCTCTTTTTCTGAGAGCATAGTGATCCAACATCTCAACACAAATTAGAGACAAGACGCAATCTCATTGATTTCTCAGTCTTCTTCTAGCCATCCTGTTTTGGGTCCATTCAACCACATTTGCTTCTAGTGTGGCTTGGGAGGATTCGCCTATGTGGAGAGAGTAAAAAGGCTCCCATGGAGAGGGAGGAGGACATGTTGCTAATGGAGAAGAGGAGAAGGCTATGGACAATGAGGATGAAGAAAGGGAGAAGAACCACTTTGTTGATATTGGCCATTCTCTTCTACTAATGGTTCTTCTTTTAGAGATATGGGGTGGGTGCAACAAAGTCATGGCCTACTTTTGTCTTTGTCTCTTTCATATTATTCTTCCTATGCTCCAATAAAATTCCTTAGAACTCCTTTCCCTCCCTTTTGTGAGTCTTGCAGTAGTCATGCAAGGTAGACATTAATGGTACTTCTTGTTCTTCTATTCATCCGTTGTTCTTTTGGTGTTGCCTACCATGGCGTCTTACTCTCCTTAATGTCTCAAATTCCAGACCTTTTTTTGATTCTAGATCTATGGCAAGGTAATAGTGGGAGGTGCAAAGAATGGGCTGTTCGTGGATAGGCTAGGATGATGACTACTAGGAGAGGCATGTTGTCTATGTGGTGGAAAGAGGTAGAGAGGGGAAAGAAAGGTAGAAGATGGCTAGAAGGAGGAGGCCAGAAGTACAGTTTCTCTCAAACTAAAGTATTATCATCTTTTATTACTTCCTCAATGTCAAAAAATTTTCCCCAACGGAATTTGATGGGGTATTGCCAAATAAAACATAGCCATTTGCATAAAGGATCAGGCCCTCATAGTGCTACTCTCCTCTACCATGGCAAGGGGGAGAAGGAGGCGGGAGTAGATTAGCAGCTACAACTATGACCAAAACCCTCATGCTATTGTGGATTCTCTCTCTCTCTCTCTCTCTCTCTCTCTCTCTCTCTCTCCTTGTGTTTGTTTGTCTGGAATGTTTATTTTCACTTCCATGAGGCCAAGGGCATGGCCCGTGGAGATGCTAGCAAATGCAAAGTTGAGGCATGAAGATAATATCAAGGAGGTTAGGGTTTCGCAGGCAAGAGAGAGGGATGTAGGCGAGGCGAAAGATTGGCTATTTCTTCCGCAGGGCATAAGGGAGCCATGGTTTGATTCTAAAACTCTCTCTCTCTCTCTCTGTCTCTCTCTCTCTCTCTCTCTCTCTCTCTTTGTTGCCATGTCTCTCTATCTGTGTGATGCTTCTTCTTGTGAATAAAGTGATCCTTAAAGGAAAAATTCAAGGTCTGAGCAGGGAAGTAGCACATCACATTGGCTATGTTGCCCCTCCAATGACTCCGCCCCTTCTTCTCTGATAGTGTGGGTGAATCTCATCTTGGTTCTCATACATGATATAATAATCTTCTCTGATGTCCATTGTCTCATACATGGTGGCCAATACCCTTCTCTTGCCACTTTTGCTATGATGTAATGGGATTATATGCCTTGAGGGGATCTTTCGCAACATGCTTGAAGAGTTCTTCAAAGATCATTTCCCTCCTCTAATCAAACCAACAAACTGAGAAATCCTTGAAGGAGAAGGTACACAAGCATGTCCATGAACCTCTCATGTTTGGAGGATGAATGAGTCAAAACCATTTGCCAAAATCAAAATAGGAATAGATGCTTAGTTGATTAATGTAAATCAAAATATTTGATAAAACATATAAGAAAAATCCCTTTCAACACAAGCATCCAAGGTAGGAGCTGCATTTTCTGGTTCTTTTTCCTTTTACTTCCTCTCAAGCTCTAGTTGTTGAGATCAGCTTTTTCCCCTACTACGCACCAAAATGACAGCAACCCTTCCACAAATAGAAATAACCACAAAACTAGGGACAAAGCACACAAAATCTATGTCTATGGCTCTGCCATTAATCTCAAAATTGAAAAGAAACCATAAATCTATCTCTTAATAATAAACAAATTTGTCATCTTCATCATCTTCATCCAAAGCTTCAACCATTATGCAAGAGCAAAAGGGAAAAGATGAATTTTTGCACAAAAGACAGAGGAGAGAGGAGAGAGAAATTTTGGCACCATCCAAAAGGAGAATGTGTGAGTCTTGGAAGAAAGGAGAGAAAGAGGCACATAATCAGCTATGCACTCCACTCCACCTTTTCCCCAAAAGACACACAACCCTTTATATTTTTATTATTTCTTTGATTTTTTTGAATTTCCAAAGATGCCCAAAAGAGGATAGATGTAGTTGCTTGCATGGTTGCAACTTTCTTGAAGGAGATAGTGGAACTTGAGAGGCAGCATTTAGTATTTTGAGTCTTGATGGAGAGCTATTATGATGTACACATCAAAGAAGAGCCTAGGTGCACGTGTCCTAATTTTTTAGTCTTGATGGAGAGCTGTTATTGTATACCATTTATTAATCAGGGATGTGGATCCCCCCTCCCATGTAGGGTGTATTTTAGTGATTTTGCAACAATGTAAATATTGTTCCCTTTACAAAAGATAAAATTGTGATATATGCATAGATATTTTTGTGCCTTATGTTTATGATTCTTTTGATGTCATAACCACTGGAGCATTGTTATGTCAACCCAACGAACATAATATGGATTACTCTATGAACTTTGCTAGTTGATAGCTCACCAACAAGAAATAAACTATTCTACTACCAAGAGAGAGGGTTTAGCAATGTTTTACATTGTGAAAAAGATTTATCATTATCTCCTTGCTACACTTTTCACCTTCTTTGTTGACGATCAAGCATTGATCTACCTTGTAAGTAAACCCTATGCCATAGGAAATATTGCCAGATGGCTCTTGTTACTATTGAACTTTGATTTTTCCATTGGTACGCAAAAATGAAAATAACACTACAATATTGATTACTTATCACGAGTGACCAGTGGTGGTGAAAAGGCCCCAATAGTTGACTATTAACTCCTTGATGTTCATTTGTTCCACATTAACCAAGAATCTCATCTGTTTAAGGACGATATCATGCCTCATTAGACCAATGACATTGTGCATATTCTTGAGCAAGGCCTACTAGAATGTCCAATAGAAAAATCTCACCTAACACACTTCTTGCTAAACCTACCAATTGATCATGTTGGTCAATTATATATCACCTAGGTAGGATTATCTTCTTTTGTGGTGCATCTATGACAATGAAATTGAGAACATGCTATATGAGGCACATGGTGATATTATTGAAGGACACTTTAACATGAATACTATAGCCCAAAAAGTGTTTCAAGCCCAACTGTGGTGGTCCACTTTTTAACGATACAGACAATTTTGTCAACAGTGTGACATGTCCCAAAAAATAAGTTACACATTTGAAAGGATAAAATGGAACTCACACTCTTGATTGTCTACCGACTTTTTGAAAAAAGGGGTATAGACTTCATGGGACCCATTAGCCCTACGTTCACAGGCTTGATGCATCATCATAGCCAAAAATTACATGATTAAATGTATCGAGGCTAGGGAAAATTGTAAGAATGATGCACAAACCGCTATATAGTTTCTCTATGAGCAAGCCATCTCACTTTCTAGTTGCCATCAAGATTGTGAGTAACTAAGGGATACACTTAATGAAATGATTGAGTACTTTCTATCTACATTCCTAGTCATCCATGGGAAGTATAATCCTTATTATTCCCAAATAAATGGTTAGGTAGGAGCCATGAATAAAGTTCTCATTAGTTTATTGACCAAAACTGTTTGAGTATCATGTTTAGACTGGGATCATAAGCTCATGGTAGCGTGGAGGAGGAAACTCCAACTAACTCCACATAGGCTAGATCAATTCACGGCAACACCTTTCTTGATGTAGCAGCCAACCATCAGGATCTTGATGTAACAAACGAGAACAATAAAGAGAGGTTTCTCTGCTGAGTATTCGGAGAGTGTTTTAGGCTAAACAGAGCACTCCACATTGGTGGAGACGGCGGGCAACGCTCGCCACGTCTAGTGCACCTTGCTATTCACGTCTCCTTCACACAGAGCCTTTATTTTCCACTCTCTGAGCACCCAACCATGAGTAGTGCAACCTCGCCACGCCAATCTGCTCACTCACCTGTGTACGAAGATGCATTTATGCAATCGGAGTTTGCTACAACACAACCTATGCAACCAGAACCTGTGCAGATGGAGCACATGTTTCAGGCCGTCTCCAACATGCTCTGCAAGTGAATCACACAAACCAAACCCTGCACAACTACTTATCGTCCAGTGCTCCTCACCTTCACAAACCCGATCCCAAAATCAGACCCAAACCATTCTTTGGGCTGCCGACCGAAGATGTGCTGATGTGGCTGGACCATTTCGAGAATGTTTCAAGCTACCATCAATGGTCTGATGAGCGGAAGGCCATGGAGATTCGGACAACTATTGGAAAATGTCGCTGCAACTTGGTTCATCCAGCAGCAATAAGAAATTAAAGGTGATTGGCAAGTCTTAAAAAAATTACTGATACAAAATTTTGCACATCAAAATATTACACAGACAGCACTTCAGCAGCTCAACACTTTGAGGCAACAACAGCTTGAGCCAGTAGCTCAGTTTGCAGTCAGAATGAATGAGTTTTTACTACGAGCTGACCCCACAATGTCAGAAGACATGAAGTTGTTCTTTCTCTAGCCACGCCTCCGTCATGACATTTCCAGGCGAGTATGGGATCAAGGCCCAACCTCTTTTCATGCTGCCATTCAGATAGCACAACGTATCGAGGCCTCAACCAATATTGATGCTCCAATGGCCATGGTTCCTCAACCAAGTGCACAGAGGCAACTGGTGGAGTCAACTCCAACACCCATGGATATCGATATCCAGAATGCTCAAATCACTTCCTGGCGAGCATTACCTACACGGGATGACCAAGGACGACCAAAGTGTTTTTATTGCAACAACTATGGCCATATCAAGCGGCATTGTAGGAAGCTTCGTATGCAACAACACCACCAGAATGCTCAGGTACAACTTGCTAATGCTTCCGCCTTAGCCGAATTGCCAGAAAACATCTAGGCTGGGTGCTGGAGGAAGAGCATTGCCCGCATATTCAAGCCGCCTCATCTTCAAGACGCAGGGTGTGTTCAACTTTAGCCCATTTAGGTAACACATCTCATGAAGTTCTTCTAGACTCAGGCAGTAGCATTTCATCCATTAGTGAACAGTTAGTTCAAGAGTTAGGATTACACACAACCACAGCACCTTCAATCCAGGTCTTGTTTGGCAATAACCAACAAGTATATCACTCTCATACACAAGCTCATTGTACTTTCTCTTTAGCTCAACAAACTTTTCAGCATTCTTTTTATGTGTTACCTAAGCAGCTATTTCCCATGACTTTAGGCTGTGATCGGTTTGTCAAGACAAAGGCTCAATTACATTTTGATACTCAATAGCTGGTGTTGCCAGTTTCACTTCCAATTCCATTACTGATGTGCTCACACATAAAACCCATGATCATTCACACACAGGTCACATTAGAAAGCTCTCACACATTTGCGTGATGTTCAAGATATTTTAAGGAAGTTTCCTACCCTTTATCACACACGAGCCAAGACCTCACAAATTAATTTCCCCACACAACATGTAATCAACACAGGAGATTCCCCTCCTGTACACATGGCATCTCGCAGAAGGTCTCCTTTGGAAAAAGAAAGAATCGACATGCAGTTTTAGATATGCTTCTGAAAGGAATCATTGTGCCATCTAATAGTAATTGGGTTTCTGAACCCCATCTAGTGCGCAAGGATGATGGCACTTATCGATTTTGCATCGACTTTTGACCCTTAAATAAAGTCACTGTCCAGGATCTTTATCCTCTTCCTAGGATAGATGATTTACTGGATCAGCTAGGTAAATCAAGATATTTCACATCTCTCGACCTAGCCTCTGGATATTGGCAGATACCATTGAACCTGGAAGATGCTCACAAAACAACATTCCGCACTCAAAAGGGGCTATTTCAGTTTACTCGCATGCCCTTTGGATTATCTGATGCAGGAAGCACTTTCCAGCGAACAACAAACGCAATATTTCATGATCTAATCGACAAAGGTGTAGTATTAGTGTATCTGGATGACATCTTGATTCACACACAGACGTGGTAGCAACATCTACAGGTTTTAGAGTAGGTGCTCAAGTGCATTAAGGAATATAACCTTCAGCTGCAATTTAAAAAATGCCGATGGGGTAGTACTTAGCTCAAATTCTTGGGGTTTTTGATCTCTGCAGATGGCATACAGATGGATCTGTCTAAAGTTACAGCAATCTCAAACTACCCTTCACCATCCTCAGTCAAAACCCTCCAAAGTTTCCTGGGCATGGCCAATTTCTCCCTACGCTTCGTCCCCAACCTAGCTGCGATTACCTATCCACTTCGACAACTCTTGAAGAAAGGCATACGATACAAATGGACTTTAGCATGCAACCAAAGATTTGTCTGGCTTAAACAAATCATTCAGGAAGCTGCTCCATTAGCTCACCCAGATTTCTCAAAGCCTTTTAAGCTACAAACAGATGCTTCAGATCAGGGAATCGGGGCAGTTTTATTACAGCACGATGATCTTCAGAGGTGGCACCCCATCTCGTTCATTAGTCGCTCTCTTACAAAGGCCGAAGAAAACTATTCAACAACTGAGAAGGAGTTACTGGCCATTGTGTGGGCATTTTACAAGTTTCACCCCTATCTACACGGCACAAAGGTCCAAGTCGAGACCGATTATCAGCCATTGGTCTCTTTAATACACAAACAACATCCACCAGGAAGATTACTCAGATGGCCACTTGCCTTGCAGGAATATAAGTTCACTTTAACCTATTGTAAAGGAACACAAAATCTCATTGCTGATGGTCTCTCCCGTTCCGAATATCAGGCAGCTCAGTTCAATCCCCCACCCATGGCCTTACCAGTCCACATAGACCAAATGGCAGCAATACAGCAGAACAACCCCATCATCAAACAACTCATTTTACAGGTAACCTCGCCTCAGCCCCACACTACTCAGTGTAGGTTTCTACTGATCAACAATGTCCTACACTATGTGGCCAACAATCAACAATCCCGCATCTTTGTGCCTCAAACATTACAGGGTCCATACCTGGAATTTTATCATAACCATCCTCTCTCAAGACACCTGGGTTTTCACAAAGTATTGCACAAGCTCAGGCTACATTATTACTGGCCAGGGATGCGGCAATCAGTGTCACAACATCTACAGGAATGCCCTGTATGCCAAAGCATCAAATCACCACCACAAAATGTTGGTTTTCTATCCTCCATATAGGTCAATGAGCCGTTTGAGCTAGTTGGGTGGGACTTGATGGGTCCATTCCCTACGTCCATTACTGGAAACAAGCACATACTCATCATCGCTGAGTACCTGACTCGATGGTGTGAAGCAGTTGCACTACCCAATGCCTCAGCTTCCACAATAGCTGCTACATTGTTGGAGAAGCTGATTTTCAGTCATGGCTACCCACAACAACTATTATCTGACCAAGGCCCTCAATTCACTAGTGAGGTCCTCAAAATACTGACCCAAAGTTTAGGCGTCGAACAGTTGTTCACTTCACTTTACCATACACAGATGAATGGCCTAACAAAGAGATTAAATAGAACAATCAAGCAGGTAATAGCTGCATTTGTCGACCCCTTACATCAGGATTGGGATCATGTGCTTCCATTCGCAATTCACGCATACAACACATCAGTCCAAGCCTCGATAAAGGTCAGCCCATGTCGAGCGCTTTATGGGCAGGATCCGCGACTTCCACCTGATTTGAACTCTCTTCAAGTGGCCCCAACTCAAGCCGAAGCATCTGATTGGTGGTTGTACCTTCAACAACGACAGCCCATCCTATGCAGAGCAATACATCATAACCTCCACATGGCTCAACAACGTCAAAAACGCGACTACGACCAAGGATGGCATCCAGTAGAATACGCTTCAAGAGATATGGTCATGGTCTATTTTCCATCGCGTCGCAAAGGGCTCAGTGAATCCCTTCTACATCAATGGGTAGGCCCATACAAAGTCCTAAAGCGCATACGCACAAATACATATCGTTTGCAGTGACTATCAAATCAGTCAGTAACTATGGCCCATGTAATCAGAATCAAGCCCTGTAGACTGCCCATTGTATAGCTTACATTACTAACTCTTGGAAGCATCCTCTGTTTTTAGGGGGGAGGTGTGGAGGAGGAAACTCTAACTAACTCCACGTAGGCTAGATCAGTTCACGGAAACACCTTTCTTGATGTAGTAGCCAACCATCAGGATCTTGATGTAACAAAGGAGAACAATAAAGAGAGGTTTCTCTACTGAGTAGTGGGAGAGTGTTTCAAGCTAAACAGAGCACTCCACAGTAGTAATGCAGGCCTATAAGATATGTTACAAGACTACCATGAGACAAATCCCATTCTGAATTATATATAGTACAAATGCCATTATGCCTGTGGATTTCTTAGTCCCTAACCCACCCATTGCTAACAAAGAATGTTGGTGGAAGGCACTAGAGCTTGGCAACGTTGTCTAAAAGAGCTTGAATGCTTTACTAAAACATGTCTACTAGCCACTCACACCTCGATTTTGCTTAGAAATCCTAATAAAAGGTTTGGTTTGAAAAGTGCGTCAAGAAATGATCCTTTGAAAAGGGGGATCTATGCTATATTTAATTAAAGGCCACAAGCAAAACATAAAACTTTGAGGCCTCGAACTTTTTCACATTAGTGCAATCAGCAAGATAAGGAATCTTGAGCTAGAAAAGCTAGATGGCTAGCCCATCAACCATTTTAATGGTAGTAGAATCAAGAAGCACTATCCACCTAAGCATCCTTTCCATGAACCACCCATGGAAAATAATGACAGTCGCCTATTGCACGAATAGAATAGAATTTCTATGAATAGTTTGAGAAACAATAGCAACACATTGCTACACCACACTCCTAATCAAATCCAACTAGTTCTTCCATAAATGTTTGCACTGGAATCTTGAGCTAGAAAAGCTAGATGGCTAGCCCATCAACCATTTTAATGGTAGTAGAATCAAGAAGCACTATCCACCTAAGCATCCTTTCCATGAACCACCCATGGAAAATAATGATAGTCGCCTATTGCACGAATAGAATAGAATTTCTATGAATAGTTTGAGAAACAATAGCAACACATTGCTACACCACACTCCTAATCAAATCCAGCTAGTTCTTCCATAAATGTTTGCACTATTACCATTAGCAATTTGAAAATGGAAGATGGACCCCTTATTCTAGCACCTTTCCTTTGTGTCTACTTCGCAATAGATAAGTCAGTCTTGGTTGATGCACTCATTAACAAAGGGTCAGACTATAAGACACTTTCTTATTTCAATAGGAAAAACTTGGGTCAACTATAGCTACAACCCATGGATACAAAGCTGAATCCATATGGGGGGGGGATGACCTCACTCCTTGCTGGGCAAGTGTAAATTGATAGTCACCATTGAGATTGAGAGAATCCCACTACTCTTTTATGTTCTCCCAAAGTTTGAGGGGAGTGGTATTGAGATTCTTTTGGAGATAAAAGTTCAAGTTCCTAACTAACTACAATATTAACTATATCAATAAGTGCATTCATCTACAATAAGTAGATGCACATGTAATCACAACCTTTAGTTCCAAATAGGTGTAATTTGAGTCTACTAAGATCATTCCTATATCTTAGCCTAACCAAACACATTAAAACTCACTACTCTTGACCCAACTCAAATGACCAAGCATGAAAGAAGTTACCTGTCAACTCCACCACTTAGTGGAAATGGCAACCCAAAACATCCAAGCACAATTTTTTGTAGTGCACACAAGGGAAACTGTGAGAATATGCATGTCAACAACATAGTCCTATAGTACCCTACACCTAACCAGTTGACAGGTTTGAAAGGCCCTTCTCAAAGCATAAGTATATTATGAAGGCTATCATATACTCTAGTTGTCAAAGTTATCCATGAGTAAATGTATAGCTAGTCACCATACTACATAGACCATAACAATAGCTCTAATGATATCCCACAAATCAAATAAACTAACTACTAATGCTATATCTATAAACTTGCCTTCATGCTGTATTAATGCCTTCTATCCAATTTGACCACTTCTTCCCCAGTCCACATGACCTCTAAATTTTCTAGATTCACAATTATTGCTGGCACAACCTCATCCATATAGAGTGAACAAATACTGACTCTCTCTATTAGTTGGAGCTGAAGAAACCCTGCTCATGTGATGATCAATCTATAAAATGGCCAAAGACTTATCCACCCAAGAAGGAAAGTCCCCATTTGAATGCTTTTTGAAGCTTGACTCCATGTTTGGCATCTTTGCCAAATTGTTCATGATCGACCTCAAGTTAGTTGACATCGATATGATTGTGCATGCTTCCCAATAGCACTCGACTTGGCAGTTGCAAGAACATCTATTTCACAAAAGCATTTTTATACATGACTAGCTAGCTCAAGAGATTCCAAAACAATAATTGTAAGCTTGGAACTACTTCCTTCATTCCCAAGGCAACACTTCTTAGGGCCATTTCCCTCAATGAGTTGCTATACCATCTTTGTAGTACAATCACTCACTTTTTCGAAGGATGGTACACCATTTGTTATGAAGTTACTACTATAGGAAACTAGGTTTTTGTTATGATCAAACAATGACAAATTGAGAGAGAAGCAATGGTGGGATATGAGGTAGAAGCTATGGAGTACACATAGAGAGAGAGAGAGAGAGAGAGAGAGAGAGAGAGGGAGAGAGAGAGAGAGAGAGAGAGAGAGAGAGAGAGAGAGAGAGAGAGAGAGAGAGAGAGAGAGAGAGAGAGAGAGAGAGAGAGAGAGAGAGAGAGAGAGAGAGAGAGAGTTATGTGGGCACAAAATTATCTTCACTTATATATGACTGTACAATGTGTACATGGATAAAGGGTTTTCACTCAACTATTGGCAATTGACCTTTACCCCAATAATCTCCCATTTAAAGGCCAATTCCTTTATGGGAGTATAAGAAGAAAGTGAAGATACTATCAATGGCCATCAACACTCTAGATTGTGTAAATCACTCAAAAGATAAACTCTTCATGAGAAGGTCTTAGGTTTATCATCTATATGAATCTTCACATGGTTAATGTGCTTGTCCTCATCAAGAACCTTCCTAATGAAGTGATACTGACCTCAATGGTTATCATTTGTATGGATCTTGAAAATATCAATGTGCTTGTCCTCAAGAACCTCTTTAATGAGGTGATACTTTACCTCAATGTCCTTTGTCTTTGCATGAAAGACACGGTTCCATGCTAACTAAATGGAAATTTGACTATCAAAATGCAACATAGGTATCTCTCTGTAATGCCCAAGTCTCCCACTAGATGAGTAAGCCATATAGATTCCTTGCAAGAATCAATGGTTGCAACATACTCTATCTCAATGGTGGGTAAAGCCATACATCGCTACAATCGAGAGATCTAAGAGATTGTGCCACTTGTGAAAGTAAAGACAAAACTTGTAGTAGAGTCTACATTCCCTACAAAATTAGCATCTACATATACAAGAACAAATGCATCCTTTTTTCCAAAGCATATGCACATAGACTTAGTTCCATTCAAGTATTTGATGGTACTCTTCACTATCTCCCAAAAATTTCAGCTAGGATTTACCATATACTTGCTAACTACTCCCATTGTGTAGGTAATGTCTGGATGTGTAGAAACCATGGCATACATCAAGCTACTAATGGAAAATGCATAAGGAATCTTGGCCATTTCAACCTTCTACTAATTTGAGTTGGGGTTGTTTTTTTGGCTAGGTTTCAAATATGGAGGCAATGGAACACTAATAGCCTTCCCTCTCTCCATATTGAAATGCTTCAATATCTTTCTAATGTATTGCTTCTCAGACAAATAGAGTATTTTTTGTCTTGATCTTGTATAATACACATACCAAGAATGTACATTTCCCAAGTCATTCATATCAAAGGTCACATGCAACATTTTCTTTAAATCATTCACATCCATACTTGACTTTCCAACAATCATCACATCATCCATATAAAGAAATATCAAGGCTACAATCCCTAGCCTTCCTTTGCATATAGGTAGTAATTAGTATCATTGTTAGTGTACCCTTGAGATCACATAAAGTCTTCAAACTTATGATACCATTCCTTAGGAGCTTGTTTCAAACCATAAAAGCTCCTATGCAGCTTATATAGCAATTGCTCTTTGCCTTTCACAACAGACCACTTAGGTTATTGTATGGAAATACCTCATGCAAGTCGCCACGTAAGAAAGCAACCTTTATATCCATTTGAACTAGCTCCATATCCTCTCTAGAAACCAAAGCAAGAACCATAGGAAGGGTGGTCATCTTGACTATTGGTGAGAATATCTCATAAAAGAAAATCCCCTTTTCCTACTTTGATTCTTTGCCACCAATCTTGCCTTGTACTTAAGCAATGCATCGGATGCCAACTTGTAGACCCACTTGCATGGTGATGCATGTTCACCCTTAGGCAAAGGAACTAACTCCCAAGTAGCATTCTTTTGCAAAGAATCCATCTATGACTACACAATCTTCTTCCATTTATGATTGTTGTCCTTAGTCATAACATCTCCAAAGTGTGAGCACTAGATATGTGCCTATGGTATGTCTCAAAATTGGCTTCTAGATTTTGGAGTATCATTACAGGTTACTCCACATAGGGAGTGTTCTCTACTTATGATGCTAGAAAAAGAGAATGCATCCATGTTGGAAACAACTATGCATGCATCATTATTGACATTGGGGATATACACTTGTGATTGCCAAATGATTCTTCTTTCATCTTTTGGAATCATGCTATTGGGGATGTTGTTATCACTTGGAATGGCTTGCTTGGGAAGAAGATATGAGAAAGTAAGGCCTTGTTACACTACATATTTGGTAGTTGGAAACTTATCATGCTATTGAGGATGTTGCTGTCACTTGGAATGGCTTCCTTGGGAAGAAGATATGAACATGCAAGTACATATTTGATAGTTAGAAAAAAGGCATGAAGATATTGAATTTGTAGTGATGCCATTGAGAGAAGCTAGATTGAAAAACAAGGAAAGGTTTGACAAGAAGTCTAAGCTTCATTCTAGGATAGTGGAAGAAGGAGATGTGCAAGTTTATGACAAGAGTTTTGAAAATTGGTATAGCACTATCAAGAAGGTTTCAAAGAGGTTTTTTGGCCCATACACTAGGGAGCATGTACAAGATAATGCTATATAATCTCTATGTGAACTTGATGGTACAGAGTGGAAGGTTCCTATTACCAAGAATAGAATTAAGTTGTTCAAGAGAAGAGATGCTAGAGATTGTTATGAAGAAGAAGAGCAAGATATAGAGCATGTTCATAATAGCCTAGAAGATGAAGAAGACAATGAAGATGAGGAGCCCAAATGTGTTGAAGATTGAAATATATGACATGTACCTAAAGATATGTAGGTTTAGAGAGGTTGGATGTCATGTAGAGAGGTTGGATGTCATGTGGTTTGGAAGGTAGGACATAAACATTGGAGTGGAGTGTACTCAAAATCCATTTCACTTGTCATGTCATGAGTATTGATGTATTAATGTTCAACTAAGCTATCTTATATCTAGGAATTCAATCTATTCATAATGTTAAGATTTATGCAATGATGCATGATGGATAAGGAAGGAGTTTGTATTTAGTAAAGTAAAGTATGATTTTGTGAAAGTTAGAGAGAGCCAACAAGTTGTAAAGTGAAGGGAGAAGTATGTGCATTTTCAATGCAATTTGTAGATTGTTTGGGTTGGTACATGTTGGGACAAAGTTTGATTTGAAAGGGCACAAGAAGAAGTTATAACAAGGAGATAACATGGCATACAAGGAAGATGTATTGAGAGTAAGCATAAATTGAATAGGATTGATATCTGAAGGTTGAAAAGAAGAAGACAATAGCTTGAAACAATGTAAAATAGGGTTGATATACAACAAGCTTGAACGATGTGAAAAGAGGCATACACTGGTGTACTTAATGAAGAGAGGAGAATGGTTGATTAGAGGAAAAACTCTTCATTGTTATTCATCTTCAAGAGAGGCTACATGCCTATGAAAGTGACAATTCATGGAAAAAAATAGAGCATTCAAAGTGTTGTCTTAAATTATATAAAGAGAAGTTGTGGGTTGTTTTGAAAACAAGAATAGTTCATTGCTATTCAAAAGCATAAAAGGGGCATTTTTGAGCTGAATTAGAGGCCTATCCATAGCCTAGAACGAGGTTGTCCATAGCTTAGAATTGGGATGAACTTCCACAATTGAAATGTATAGGGATATTCATGATTAAAAGAAGAGTAAAGCTATTTTAAATCAAAGTATACTAGTTGTTCTTCATCAAGAATAGTGCAAGGTTTCTTTTTTTCAAAGTCTACAAGCAGTCCATTAACCTTCTATGTTGAAATTCTTGTTTGTTTCATATTAGAAACATACTCTATGGTTTTTTCTAGCTGCAAATAATTAAAAATTATATTCTTTCTTCTTGTTTGTGAACTCTCACAACTAGACACTTGATGTTTACTGGATACACTTGCACAAGATTTGTCTTGACAATGCACACACAAAAAACATCTTTAGTTTTATCATCAAGATCCTAGTACATTTAGTTTAGATATCTAAAGTTAGCTTTCTTAATTAGTCCTTTAGCACAATTTTTTTCACACCTTTATATTATGTACACAAAAACAAGTGAAAAATAGTTTTTTATTTGAAGCAAAGTAAATATGTTTGAAGTAAACTAAACATAATGGCCATAAACTAACCACAAAATTATATTTGAGGAAAGCCACTTTTTGTTGAGCCCAAAACCACTTGGATAGACCTCATTCGATACGCACTATTTGGAGTGGAACTATCAATACCAAGTGTTACCTTGGATAGACAAGCAAACTACTATGGATTAGAACTATTAGTAGTGATCCTTCACAAAACCATCCCCCTAACTAATATAAAGACATTTCAGAATGTATCCAAGGTTGCAAGTTATTAATCCCATCCTAGACCCATGAAGGTCTCCTTAGAGACCTAGTAGTTATCATGGTTTTAGATGATTGGTTACACCTTGTGGTGGAGATACCTCTAATCAAAGGGCCTAGTCCTAGCACCCATGTGATGAAACTAGCTCTTGGTGGTGGTGGAACTTAGTGATGTGCTTGGGGATATCCATAGTTGCTCCTCGTACTCTCTTGTACAAACTCTATCTCTCAATAGTATTCTTATTAATTCACAAAACTATCATAAAATATACATACCAATATAAGGAATACGATCTTTTTCAAACAATGTTTTTCTTAAAGACACCTATGGGATTAACGTAACAAAGAAAGAAATATTCAACTACTTAATGATTGCAAAAGAATACTCATTCCTCTTGCAAAGCAAAGGGTTTAATTGGTTTGAGTATAGATGTTTCAATCTCACAATTCTAGAAGAAGAAAAAGGGTTCCTCCTATTGAATACAATGTAACTTATCTAAAGACAAGTGGTGGCTTGTTTCGTGTACCCGCCCTTGATTACGTGACGAGTAACATTTTAGTAGTCGCCCAGAGTTTACCTTCCAGCCATCACCATCTCTACTCTAAACAGAATGATAGGATTTTGTCTAGCTCTATAATCGTAGGTCTACCCCACAGGGGAAGTGTCATGCCGTTACCCACGGAGGACTGACCTGAAGGTTTCTAATTGACCTAACAGTCACCTATCAAAACCAGCTCACATCTGAAGGTGTCCTTTAAGAGGCTTCTTTGGCCCAGCCGCCGCCATACTTTTCCCCTAAGATAATTTACAGTTCGGGTTGTGAGACCAAACCCTAGGTAAGGCAGTTAATCGGCCTTTCCTAGAGTCTCTTCCTAGTGTTTGTTTTGGGGAAAACCTCTCAGCTAACCGAGACCACCCTGCAATAGGACTAGATTCGTCTCGGGAATCTATCTACTCGTTTCCCTCTATGGATATTCTTAGTTATGTAATTACCTACCACATTACATGAAACATATAAAAACAACTTCATTAATTAAAAATAATCCTTTTATGCACAGTTGTTCGTTTGCGTAATTTACTCACAAACATACAATCAGAATAAAACAAATTCATTGATTATGTTCCATAATGTGTGTTCTCCTGCCTATATAGGAGAAAAATTACAATTTCACGTGCTACCTCATTCGACACATCTACACATCACCAAGATCAAATCCACCTATAGCTAGCATTTTTAGGTGTCCCAAGTAGAACTTGGGCCATATAGGGGACCAAGTAGTTCCTAGGTGTGTAAAGGATTTACTAGTCAAAGCCCCCCTAGCACCCTATCCACCTCTCCTACTTAATACGATCCATGCTGGGAGACCTCTCACCATTGAAGTCGGTCCATGCTTCCGCAATGGCAAAAAAATGTCCCCTCTTGGTACGGGGATTCAACACCTATCCTTGGGGAAGGTATAGGGCTCCTCAAATTTTATATATTCCAATACTTAATTTAATCAGGATCTAATCTAGAAAATCACAAACAAGATTGATGTCTTCAAGAAATCGTGCAGCTTTCAAGTGTTGATTAATCTCGTAGCAATCGATACTTGAATTTCACATAATTAACTCTTCCCCTTGGAATTTAACTAAGGGTGTCTAGATTTTGGGGTCTCTAACTTCCCAGTTTAAGGTTTATTCTTGTAACTAAGTTTCTTTGCGTTAAGTCAGTTTCTTTAACTTAGAGATATTTTCGGTCTTAAAATCTTCTATCAAAGCTTCTAGATTAAATTATATCCTTGACTAATTTCTTCGAGGTTTGTTCTTAATAAATCTGTCTTGAAAATTTCCTCATGATTTCTCTTGAGTTCTAGAATTTCGTAGTTTTTCTAATAGTTTCTAGCCTATAAGATGTTCTAATAATTTACCAAGTGAATATTCTAAGATCGCAGTATTTCTTAAGAGACTTATCTTATTTCTATTGAATTTGGTTATAAATCTTTTTTGAAAAACCTGTGGTATCGCGGTTGGTAAAGGGTTGTTATCCGTGCCCATGACTCCAGTGCCTCCCATGCTTGCACCTCCAATTGTTGCTTCCACGTTAGTAGGGTCATTCACGATTTTTTCTTTTGAATTCTTTTTCTTCAGGGCTATGACAGAAATATGATTCGTAGAAGAAGAAGAACACAACAGTAATATCGTTTGGCAAGGGTGCAAGACTCTCGATGATGATGATAATTATTACGAGATTCAATGATGTAGGCATCGTGGATGGTTCTTCTTGCCTCATGGAGAGCAATAATTCTATCTCTCTAGTAGACAGAATAGGGATGAGAGTAGAGGTATGAATTCTAACCAGATTGATAGAATAGGATAAAGTTATTCAGTGTCTTCTCTTCTTTGATTAGAGTAGAAGAGGTTGAGAAACCTTCAATGTATCCCCTTCCTTGGGTTGAATGGGAATAATGTCTCTTCATCTCACGGAATAGAGTCTCCTCCTTCTCAATCAGCGTCTCATTCTTGTCAAGATTTCTCTTGTTGTCCTTCCTGGTCATCCACAAGCCCTCAATTTATAGTTTTGCAAGGGGGGTTAAAGAGAGGATGCTTGTTTTTTTTAGAGTTCTTTGATGACATCATCGATGACAAAGAGAGAACACTTTCTTTTAGTATTTGTGATGATATCATTGATGAAATCAGAGAGGGAGCTCCATTTTTGTAGCGAAAAGATAAAAATTTATGAATATATGGGAGAGCATTGTGTGGCGCATTGTTGGGTGGCCGTCACTCCAAGGCTTATGACCAAGGCATCTTGGCCTTGGCATACTTGGCAATGGGCTATGAAGGCTTTGTTGTTGGCGCTGTTGGCTACACGTAAGAAGCTCCCACTAGCTTGTAGGAAAAACTTCTTGGAAGATCAGCCATCCCACTGGCAGTGTCGTCCCCCAAGTGCACTTAACTACCAAGTGACTATTCACTAGGCTAGTTCTTTTTGTTGTTCTATACTACAAACATAGTTTTAATAAGCTAGTCTTGGGAGGGTCTCCCAAGTCTTTCTTCCATGAACTAGCATATAATACTTCATTAATAATAATAATTATCTTCATAATGAGAGCCAGTTTTATAATTAGAGATATTTTTTTTGTTTAAAAAAATGCTAACTCAACTATTAGCCCAGATGCATGCATTGTGTCTATGCCTAGTTTTCTAGCACACCTTGGTGATATGAATGAATGTGTGCTTCCACAATCAATCAAATTTTTAAAGGGTTTATTATTATAGGTTGATGGTGTATGAATCACTGAGAACTGTCAATTTGGTCCCTTCTTCTTGAGAGAGTGGTGAATTCTCGCTCTCTCCATGTCGGTTTCCAAGGTGGAATCTTCATCATCTTCTACTTCCTTGAGGGTTATGCTGGCAACTCTTTCTCTAGCTATGGCTGCCATCGACTCTGGTTGTTGCTTTGGCATTTTTTCTATCCGAGGTTTGGGCATCATATTTGGATGTGGCCAGGTTTGTTACAATAATAGCACTTGAAAGTATCCTTATTACCACCATCAAAGTTCTCCACCGTCGACATCTTAGCCTTCTTGCTATTAGCAGATTGGAATTGAACTTGGGCTCTTTTTGCATAGCACCTAGTTATATTTTTATTTTGGAACTTATTATTCCAAGGCTTATTATTTCTTGGTTTGGACTAGAGTTCCTGTACAATCGGTCTTGCTCTTATCAATGCGTCTTGGAGGTCAGATGGACGCATTGCTTTAAGCCGTGGCAAAACCTGGATACTTACTGTGTAATATCCAATCCGTGGAAAAACTTGGATACTTGCTGTGCAATATCCATAGATACGGTGCATACTTGAGAAGTGTTAGAAACTTTGAGTAATAGGCTTATAGTGTCATTCCAACTTGCTTTAGACCAAATGATTCATTCATCTTTTGTGTGCGGTATGCTGGCGGGAGATACCAGCCTTGCACTGCATCCTTTAATACATCCCAACTAACAAACACTTCGGAGATTCCTTGGTCTTTACACCATTGTTTCCACCAAATTCAGGCTTCTCCTATTAGTTTTAACTTTTCGATCATTTCTTGATTAGCTGGGGTAAAGAAGTTTCCTCAACACAACAAACAAGTAAGATGGAGTTTAATCTGGGTGGCAATCAAACCAACATGCAATTCAGAGTGATGAACTTGGGGAACATATGAGTGTCTGTTAGGAATGGACTGGGTAATTCCCAATGACACTCATATTCATTGTGAAAAGGGACAAGTCACATTCTTGAATCTTGTAGCACAACAAGTGACCACACAAGGAGAAGCAGGAAAACCAAAGCTTCAATTAGCGAAAGCTTCTCTAATCATTAAAGGTTTAAGGAAGGGCTCACCTATGTACCTAATCAAATTAAATAAGACTGAACATGATAAAGAAGTTGAAGATGAACCGTCATGGCTTTGGGAATATGTGCACATATTTCCTAAAGAATTAACTAATCTTCCACCACAGAGAGAAGTCGACCACAAAATCAAGCTAGCACCAGGAGTTGCACCAGTTGCAAAGTGACCATATCGAATGTCCATTTTGAAAGCCATAGAACTAAAGGAACAACTCAAACAACTCTTATATTAGGGATACATTAGACCCAATAACTCACCCTCGGGAGCTTCGATTTTATTTCAGAAAAAGAAGGATGGGACTCTCCATCTCTGCATTGATTATCGAGAGCTAAATCAAGTAACAATCAAGAATAAGTATCTGATTCCAAGGATCGACGAACTACTTGATCAACTACAAGGAGTGCAGATTTTCTCCAAGATTGATCTCAGATCAGGATATTACTAGATCAGATACAAGTAAGAAGATATCCCAAAAATCTCTTTTAGCACAAGGTAAGGTCATTATGAGTTTATCATAATGTCATTTGGATTAACAAACGCCCCTACTACCTTCAATAGATTAATGCAATATATATTTAAACCTTATCTTGATGATTATGTCCTTGTATTCTTTGACGACATCTTAACATATTCTAAGGATGAAGGAAGCCACGAGTCACAACTGCGGATAGTTCTTGAGACAATGCAGACTCACAAGCTATATGCTAAGAAGAAAAAGTATGCGTTCTTTAAGAGGAAAATCGAGTATTTAGGGTTTATAGTTTCAATAGAGGGAATTTTAGTAGATCTAGTCAAGGATGTAAAAGATTGGCTGCCTCCAACCACTGTAAGCAAAGTTCGTAGCTTTTTGGGTTTAACAGGATGGTATCGGGTCTTTATCAATGGGTCTTTATCAAGAATAATGCCTTGATTGTTGCACCCCTCACCAACCTACTCAAGAAGCAGGTTGCCATTAAATGGACCCAAGTTTAACAGTCTAGCTTTGATAGGCTCAAGATAAGTTTAGTCATAGCCCTAATCCTCAAACTACCCGATCTTAGCAAAGAATTCGAAGTGGTGACTAATGCGATCTCTCTTTCTTTGGGATGCGTACTCGTGCAAGAAGGACATCCAGTAGCATATTCCTCCAGAAAATTGAAGACTCACGTATAATGTCCCCATTACTTAGTTGATTTTAAGATGCATATACATGGTGTTACACGTCCACACATGGAAAAACTACAGAGTCTCTACAAGATTTACAGAAAGCAAGACTGGTTTACTAGAATAGTTTGAAATCTCTAGTATCATGTTTAGATGACTTAATTCCCACTTTAGATGGATCCAAATATATGCCGTGACTTATTTTGAAGGAAATAATCAGTCCAAGATAAAAGATGGATAAAAATAACACGATTTTAAAAAATAATCACTTTCTCCTATTTTTTATGGATTTTTGCAATTCTACACATGCATAACCTGTCGATTAGATGTGTTCCAATCGTTTTGAGTACCCCAACAACTATATTTGGAGTTTATATGATGAAGTTATGATCCAAACAAGTTGTAGGAAAAAAAAAGTGAAAAAAAAAACATGAGGTTTAAAGCTAAGCGCTAAAAGAAAGCGTTCTCTCTTTGTCATCAATGATATCATCAAAAAATGCAAAAAAAGCAAGTGTCCTCTCTCTTCTTCTACCCCCCTCCCTTTGCAAAACTATAAATTGAGGGCTTGGGGATAACCAGAAGGAGGACAAGAGCAATCTTGACGGGACGATATGCTGATTGAGAAGAAGGAGACTCTATTCCACGAGACAAAGAGACATCATTCCGTTCAACCCAAGGAAGGAGATACGCTAAAGGTCTCTCATCCTCTTCCACTCTGATCTGAGAAGAGAAGACACTGAAGAACTCTATTCTATTCTATCATACCTCTACTCTCATCTCTATTCCGTCTACTAGAGAGAGTGAAGTATTGCTCTCCACGAGGCAAGAAGAATCATCCGCAAGGCCTACATCATTGAATCCCGCAATATCCATCATCATTATTGAGAGTCTTGCATCCTTGTTAACCGGTATTACTGCCATGTTCTTCTTCTTCTACTACGAATCATATTTCAGTCATGGCCCCAAAGAAAAGGTATTCAAAAGCAGAAATCGCGAATGACCCTACTAACGTGGAAGCAACAATTGAAGTTGCAAGCATGGGAGTCACAGGCGCGGATAACAACCCTTTACAAATCGCGATACCACATGTTTTTCTAAAAAAATTATATCCAAATAAGATAAGTCTCTTGAGAAATACTAACTTAAGGCCAAGAAACTTGGTTACAAGAACGCGGAAGTTAGAGACCCCAAAATCTAGATACCCCTAGTTAAATTCCAAGGGGAAGATTTCATTATGTGAAGCTTAAGTGTTGATTGCTACTAGAATTAAGCATCACTTGAAAGTTGCATGATTGATTGAAATCATAATTGCGTACAGACATCAATCTTGTTTGTGATATTCTAGATTAGAACCTGATTGAATTAAGTATTGGAACATATAAAAATTGAGGAGCCATATACCTCCCCCAAGGATAAGTGCTGAATCCCCATACCAAGAGGGGATGTTTTTTACTACCGTGGAAGCATGAACCGGCTCCAATGGCGAGAGGTCTCCCAACAGGGTTCGTATTAAGCAAGAGGTGGATAGGGTGCCAGGGGGGCTCTGGCTAGTAAACCCCTTTTTGCACATAATCATAGAGGCATACATGTCATAATTTTATGGAAGTATGATAGACAAAAAAAGAAACATAGTCTGGCAGTTGGAACATCAAAATCACTTATGAGCAAGTAGGCTCATGAGCATCATGGCAAGCAATAACTAACTGCTCCTGATCATGCTACTCATGTGAACCAAAAGGTAAGATAGCCATATCATGAACTCTATCAGTTGTGAGATATCTAATCTTAACTTGTTGGTTAAGATCCTACAACACATCATTAATGTCAGCCCGAACTGCATCATCAACCTCTGTAGGCCGATTTCAACACCATGAACTCGTTTAACCTGCTATAAACCATCAATCATGTCCACAAGTCGATGATACTCAGCATGTAAAGCATTAAACTTCTCTTGAAACAACATGTCTTTCTCATGTATCAATGCTTCCATATTCTCAGACACAAAGGATTGTTGTAAAACTGCATAAGGCTGAGAAAGAGTAAGAAAATCATAAACTGCTCTATGAGGCAAAACTGCATTGCCTGCTTTATGAGGAAAAACTACACTTCCTGCTCTACGAGGCAAAACTGCACTGCCTGCTCTATGAGGCAAAATTGCACTGCCTACTCTGAGGCAAAACTTCTTGCATCAATTTATCATATAGAGTTCCCGACCAATTTGGAACCCTAGCATTCTCAGCATACCATAAAAGTCCAAAGGTATCCTTTGTGATTACATTTGCCTTAATGAACAACAAAAATCTTTGCATAAATCATTTTATAAAGAACCTCCTCTTGGGATCAGCATGTCTCAATACATACTGATTGCAGATACTAGTAGCAGCTCCAAATTCCGGTTGCATGGCTTCATTGGTACATCGCCAATGTTTTTTCTATCATTGAGTTCAAGGGAAAACACTTGAGCTAAAAGAAAAGGAGTAAGCTCAAGTTTTCCACCAATTTTTCCACTTTCTCTAATCATTAACACCTGCTATTGAGCATGCACATTGTTTCCCCAAGTATCCCATGGCAACTCAGAAACTAAGCAAACCAATCTGCTTTAACCAACCCTTGGTATTGGGCTCATTGGTATCCATAATAATAGAGGAATCAAGCATTGGAGTAGCCAACTCACCTTCATCCTCACTAGACATAGTAGAAAATGCTTTTGGTGTGGAATCCTTGACCTTTGATGGAGTTGTATCAAGTGGATTGTCACTCTAGCCCTCATCATGCTCATGAATAGCTCTTGGCTGCTGTCGCCCTCTTTTCATATGAAGATTTGAAATCTTTCTTTGCCTTGTCTTCATCATGGTAACATCACCTACAACCTTTTGTGAATTAGAGATGAAAAGAGGTGAAGAAAATGATGGAGTATGATGGCGTGAATTCGCAAGAAGGCACTATTGTATGGGTGTAGGCGTTAGCACTCGAGCCTTCTTTGCCATACTTTGCCATCTTTTCTCTGGCCTTACTTGACAATGAGTTAAACTCCTTGAAGAGAGAGATAAGATAACATACTGATGGCCACTTGTACTCACAGTGAGTTTGACATATGAATCTTGGCCCTTCAAATACACCTCATGCAACTGGAACTTTGTAACTTCATACAGTTTAAGTACCAAAGGAACTGAAGTTAAAGTCAGTTGATCTTCTAGACCATCACACCCAAATCCAAGGTTCAAAAGTAAAAGTCTTTTCAATGCATAATCTCCCATAACCATGATACCACTTTACCAAGGCATAATATCATGAGAGAAAGCCTTAAAAATATAGTCCCCACAAGGCAAATTCCAATGACCAACTTTTAATGTCATATAGTGCCTCCACTTCATGAAGCTCCTTTGCACTTCTAACATGGCATAAAACAACTCCAAAATGTCCTACACTTCATAGAGCATTATTAAAGTTTGCATAGCTTCTTTATGAACACCATAAGTAATATATAAGATAACATCATCTGCCAATATTTGACAACAAAATAATGGTTCTCTATGGAAATAATCAAGCCAAGACACCCTAAAAACAATCATGAGTTTCAAAGAATCAAAAACTGCTCTATGGGGTAAAATCCCATGACTTGCTCTATGAGGTAACACTGCTAAAATTTGAATCAAATTCATTGCAATTGTGAGTTTCTCCTGAATGTCATGAGGTGACTCATCATGGTCTAGTTGCACTAAACTTCTTAATCTAAACCTATTCACTGTGGGCTTAACTACTTCACCCTGCAAAGTAGCCAACACAAAAGTACCTTGCCCAACATCTTTTATAACTTCATAGGGACCAATATATCGCAGTTTTAGCTTTCCCGGATACTTCCCAAGCCATGAATTATACACCATAACCAGATCTCCTTCCTTAAATATCTTTTTCTTGATGTGTATGTTTACCCATACATGTATTCTTGACTTTATCAGTTTAGAATGGGAGTTGGCATCCAAATACACTTTCTGAACATCATCTTCAAACACGATTCATAGTGCATTCATTTCTCAACTCCGCATCAATAATAGCTTGTTGACTTACTCTATCAAAATCCTCATTTGTTTCTAATAAAGACTTTTGATGCTTCTTGAGTGTCTCCATATCAGTTCTCTTATTCCCCTTATAATTACCATTGCTTTCTACAATCAAGTTGATGTCTTGCTGTATGAAATCAATGTCATGCTCTATGGGGTAACTGTGTTGCTGCAAGGGGTTACTGTTTACTAACAATGGTAAACTTGTTGCTTGGAGTAGTAACCCTATTGCATGTAGTAGTAACATTATTATTTGCTTCAATAACCTTGTTTCTTGCTACAATAACCATGTCTCTCGCAGTAAGGTTACAATCACCTTCATCAAGATTGTAGTTTCCACTGTTGCGTGAGGCATTGCAACAATGACTTGCATAAAATTGATTCCAACTACTGGCTAAACCCATGAATCCTTCTGTGACTAATCATAACCAACTTGAACAATGTCCCCTTGCATTCGAATTCTAAATCCATTAATTGCAAGTTGAACAATGTTGCCTTGCAATATAGCCAGAATGAAAGTATCTGCAACTGCTGATAGGTAATGAACCATAGTTCTATAGTACAACCATTTCAATGAAATATGATAGGACTGAGAAATCATCATATACAATGACATCCATAGTATATCATAGAGGATGAAGATATAAAACCATAATAGAATAAGTAGATTATTGCTCCAATGGCAAATAATAATTGCATCGACTTGAAAAAATATCAATGATGCTCTAGGATTTTCATCATAATAAGTGCATGGCAATGTACCACCCAATTTGGATCTTGAATAAGACATTGCATCTTGAAAGAAATATGTAATATAATCCACAAAAACTTGTAACTGCTGATTTTCAAGTACTTGGAACCAGTAATCATCATGTGGTTGTCGTAATTGCTGTTTTTGAGGTTGCTGTAGCACTTCTAACTGCATTTCAGCTTGCTGAAGTATATTTTTTCACTCTAGAAAGTACAAGAATTCAGCTTGCTACTATAGGTACTACAGAAATTCAGCTTGCTACTGCATGAAGTTTGGTTGCTGTTGCATGAAGTTAAGATACCATTGTAGGAATTCAGAATTCAGCAGTAGGAATTGCTAAATTTTAGGTTCTTACAGATCATTCTGAAGCTTTCCTAATACAAAAAACTATAATATACACTTGCTACAAGCATCCACCTCATACAACATTAGTACTTTCATGCTAAAAAACAAATCAACATGAATAATATCAACCATTCTTGTTGCAATATGAACTACATAGATATCCACTGTAGACACTTGCATACTTGTAGATACTTCAACTTCAGTGATAAATTGATCAGAGTCCTCAAAGACTTCAAAAATAACAGTTTGAATTGAAACATCAACAACCCGAACATTCAATGCACAGAGATCCTCAAGAATAACATCTTGACTTGAATCAGGAGAAAATACCAATTATGTATGCAAATAAGCAATTTCATTATCCTTCTGCAGAACAACTTCCTCAAGAGCATTAATAACTTCAAAACAATGAAAAACTTGGAAATCCATTACATTCCTCAGTTGAGAAACCTCTTGCTGTAGTAATGCTTTCTCCTCTTGGAGCACATTAATAACATACAAAGCTTCAATTGCTGCAACATTGACTGCATTTCTCTCCTTTTCAAGCTCAACAAAACACAAATCAATCATCTCACTTGGAGATTGAAGCATAGAGTGTACCTCATGGGGAAATTTAGAAAAACCATGCAAACTGACTGCATTCTGCAATGCTTCATATTCAACCAACTCTTGCAAAGGAAATGAAGTGAAAATCTTGCAATCTTGCTCTTCCTGCAAAGGGATTTTAAAATGCAATGACCTGAAATATTATCTTGCATGTTGGAAACATTTGTATCCTGAACAAATGCATCCAAAGATGGTGCATTTGGCACTACAAGTAGTGGCACTTCTTCAAGTTCTGGCAAAGTTCCTTCATTGAAATCCAACTTAGTAGTTGCATTATCTTTCTTAGCATCAATAAGAGAACCAAGAAAATCATGCACAATGACATCTCCATTGCAACAACCATAATCCTCAAACTTATCATCCATAATAGCATCATCTTCTGGAATACATAATTGATCTTCTTGATCACTAATCTGATCATTTTCATTGTTCATAACTATTGACTTGCTTTCTTCTTGGCTAAAGTTGACTAGAGATTGATTATGATAGTTTGCAAAATACCAAAATATGGAAAATACCTTGAGATTATTAATGCAAAGTGTATGATGATCCACTCTCCCATTGGTAAGTTGCTCTATGGGGTTTGGGGCACTTGAGGATTCTTGGCTTCTTTGGCTCTTGTCCTCTCTCACTCCGTTTACCTCAATCTTTGGCAAGGCCATGGGTAAAGAGCACCAATCATCATCATCATCATCATCACTTGAACTTGAACCAGAATCTGAATCGGAATCCAAAGCATCTTCATATATTTCCTTGAGCTTTTCAACTACTGTAAGCAATCTCCCAATATGCTTAACACTTGAACAAGACCTGAATTTCTTGCCTTCATGATCATCATGCCATTCATAAGCATCATGAAGAATATCCTCAAAAGAATCCAACTTCTCCCATGCTTTATCCATCTTTGAACTTGAAGCCTTCTTTACTCTTGATGAAAACCTCTTGCGAATACCATCAAACTCATTGCATAAATCAAACATGAAAAAATGCATGTAGGATTTTCCTTCTTCATAAGACCCATGAACATAAGAACAGTGCTTTGAAGTATGTCCAGACTCAAAGAAAACTTTGCACTGCTTTTTCTTTTCCTTTGATTTACCCATTGCTTCGGGTAGTTGTCACTGCTTCAAGCAATTATCACTGCTTCAAGCAATCTGCGGTGCTTCATCTCTTGACAAAATTTTCAAATTTTTAGGACATTCTCCTTCATACAAAAACTATGTCTCATGCAGGAAACTGATTCATGCAAGAATTATGCAGGAATTCTGCTCCACACAAGAATTCTGCACCATGTAGCAATTCTACTTCATGCAGGAAATTGTATTCCATGTAGGGATTCTACTCCATACAACAATTTCAAAATTCTAGCCTCAATCTTTGCCTTTTTTAATGGTGTTTGAACACAGAGACACAGAGAATCAATGGCAACATATACCAACAGAAAACCCTTCAAACTCTATACAGAAAATACATTTTTCATCCATAAAACAAAGTTGCTTTTCACAAATCTCAAGTACTTCTTCAAATCTCTGCACAAATTCTGCACCTGAAAAACCTTCCAACAGAGAATGCTTCATGCAAAAAACTACTTCATGTAGCAACCTCTGTTTCATGTAGAAAATTCAAATTTCTAGCCTTAAACAGAGTCATTTTTTATTGGGTCTTTCACCACATGATCAGGAAAAGAATGACATGATCTATATGCAGAAAACCCTTTGAATGTATACAGGAAATTCAGTTTTCTTCCATGAAACAAGGTCGTTTTTGACAAATCTTCAAATTTTTGGCATCAATTAAAGTCCTTTTGTTGTTAAACTTCCACACCAGAGGTTGAGAAAAGCATGGCAAGATCGCCAAAGTGTTGCTACCCTTTTTATGCAAATTGCATAAAAGAACAGAGAATACTTCATGAAGCACATACTCCATATCATGCCTAGAAATCATAGGAACTCAGAAATAATCATATGACAACATAGATCTACTCTACTCAGCACTACAAATCAGAGAATAAGAACCACAATGCATAAATCATGCCGTAAATAGAACAGATGCACTAGAAATGATAGTGCTAACTACCAAATCCTTCATATTTTGAAGTAAATCCATAATACATCAAGCATAGACATCACATATGACCAGATCTATGAGAAGAATACAAAAAATACCTCATCAGGTTACGTTTTTGCAACTGCCCCAAAATTACACTTCATGAGGCAGTGAACTTCATAAGACATATAAAGGCTGCTTCACACAAGAAATAACAATAACTAAGGTAATACACCATTCTAAGGGTAAATGTAGTGTCAAGCCAATGGCTAACGACTAACTACAATGATATCGATGCCTAGCAATCCCATCATCAAGCTAGCCAAGGAGAAGGTGAATAATGATCCCAAATATTAGCAAATGCTGAAGGAAATTCAAAATAAAGAACAAAATTCTAAGCTTAAGACAAAGTATCCTAACTTCTCTGTTGACGAAGGACTTGTCTACTTCAGAACAAGATTATGTATTCCTTCGAGTTAAGAACTTAAGAAGAAGATACTATGGGAAGCTCATGATTTCCCATTTTCAGGACATCCTGGCTATGCCAAAACTCTCAATGCAGTTAGGAAAAGCTATCATTGGGAGAAGCTCGAAAGTGACGTACTTAAATACGTAACTGAATGCTTGAATTGATAGCAAAGAACGAGTTAAGCTGCCAAGAAACTACAACCACTTGATATTCCTCATATGAAATGGGAATTCATTAGTATGGATTTTGTAGTTAGATTACCCTCAGTTCAAGGAGGATACAACTTGATCATGGTAATTGTGGACATGTTGACTAAGGTTACCCACCTTATTCTGGTCAAAACCAGCTACAAAGCCTCAAATATTTCTAGGTTATTTGTCAAAGAAATCTTTAGACTTCATGGACTGCGAAAGAGAATTATCAGTAATCGTGATTCTCTATTCACTTTGCATTTTTGGAAGGGATTATTTGAAGCTCTCGGTACACAGCTTTGTTTTAGTACAACTTATCACCCTCAAACCGATGGGCAGACAGAGCGTGTAAATCAGGTCATTGAAGATATATTTCAGGTATATTGTTGCAAAGAACCTAGACGGTGGATACAATATCTACCTTTGGTGGAATTTGCTTACAATGTGTCCTATCATTAGAGCATTCAAATGATGGGTATTTCAAGCTCTATATGGGCAAGAATGCGTAACTCCGCTAAACTTCTCTGACCCTACCTTGAAGGTTGAAGCTTCTAAAAAGATTCTTGAAGAAATGGATGAACAAGTCAAAACCATCAAGCAAGATATACAAGCTACCAAGGATCGACAGAAAGCCTATGCTGACCTAGGGAGAAAAGAGTGAATCTTCCAAGAAGGGGACAAGGTTTTTTATTCGTGTACGCCCAAAAAGGAGTTATTTATCCTTGGGAAAATTCAAGAAGCTAAGACCAAGATACTGTGGACCTTACAAAGTCATAAAGGCTCTTGGATCTAATGCTTATAAGCTGCAACTTCCTGAAACCCTAAAAGTTCATGATGTATTCCATGTCAATCTCTTGAAGCCCTATGTACCTAATCCTGATCATATTCTTGATGATCAACAAGTTGTAATACCGAGCCAAGGTTTACTTGAGCTTCAACCTGATAGAATCTTGGATGTAAAAGAAAGAATCCTTAGGAATAGGACCCTTAGAGAATATCTCATCTAGTGGAAGGATTATCCTAAAGAGGATGCCACTTGGGTCAATGAGATAACCCTTATGAAAGAATACCCCCAGTTTCTCTCGAGATGAGGACATCTCGATTTCTCTAAGGAGGAAAGAATGTAATGTTCCCATTACTTAGTTTATTTTAATGTGTGTATGTTCCAAAGAAAATTGATTTATGTTGCACATTTAAAATAAACTAAGTAATGGGAACATTACACTTTGCTTTAGAAGAAAAGGGAATACACTTGTTGCAATCGAATTCTTTGCGCTAGTTGTGGTGGAGACTTATTTCGCTATTGTTGTGCTCTCTTTAGGGCCATTGTATCGTAATGGGCTAGAGTGGATGTAGAGGACTTGTTTAAGAGAAGGTGATAAAAAAGGGTTGGTAGGGGGTATAGGAAGTCAAGCAACAAGATTAACATTATGAAATAATTTCTTGGAGAGTTGCACCTAAGACAAAGGAGATCTATCTAAGGTTGATGACGATTGTAGCTTCTTCAAGAGAAGGGATGTTTTATTTTAGTATTTTAGCTAACATCATCAATGATATCAAGGGGGGTCTATTTTGGGATACTCAAGTGAAAAGTAGGGTAATTCTTTCTTTGGCATAGCAAGACTTTACAAATGAGAAGAATTGAATGAAAGAAAAAGAAGTTTTTATTTATCTTGATACAATTGAAAGAGGTTTAGTATCATCCAATCACAATGGTTGTGCACCACCAAAGGGTAGGAATTGTGTTGTATTAAGCAGTGCCCCTCTTGTGGCTCATAATTGAGGTGATGACCAAGGCATAGACCTTGGTATACTTAGCAAGAGGTTATGAAGGTTTTGTTGGCACCATTGGTGCAACTCTTTTTTGTAGGAAAAACTTTCGAGGAGGTCACCCATATCAGCAATGTCATCATCCAAGCATGCTTAGATACTACAAAGTGACTAACCCACCAAGCTAGTCCTTATTGTTGTTCTATAATATGAAGATAGTTTCTATAATATACTTGTTTTGGAAGAAATTTTCAAGTACCTCCCACTTATTAATTTGCAAACAATGCCTCATTAATAGACTTTTATTATTATTATCGAGACATGGTTAGTCTAGGTAGTGGTAAAATATAAGGAGTAATTTATTGCATGAAAATTGTGTACATTACATCATTTTTTCTCTTCATGATGTGTTTGTGAAGTTGTCTGACTTGTAGATAGCTCATGCATGAAATGGTAGACCATGTTGGCATTGACAACCTTATGTGTAATTATCAATTCACCATAATTTGGTTTCCTTATTGTTTTTGTAGATTTGGAAAATTATAGCCAAGATATAACCCTCACGTGAGTTAGGGAGAAGTTGTTAGAAGACATGCATGATGCTTAGGTTGGTATTTTCTAAATTATAAGAAGTCAAATTACAATCTCTATCAATTAATGAGATGCACAATTTTGTTCAAGGGAGACATCTTAATAGAGCATGAGTAAGGTTCTTAGTTTCTATTCACTATGGTTTGAATGCATGAATTTCTCTTGATTTTAATAGCCTTGAACTTGGAGCCATATTTATTTTTAACATATGTACTTCTCGTGTTTTTAGTTTCATATCCTAGATTCCTAGAGGTCTTTTGAGCTTAGTGTTTTGATCCTATAACATGAGAAATAACATTTATGACAAAGATTGATAATCATAAATAGGCACTTTGAGAATCCTATTTGAGATAGCTCATTGTAAGTCACTCTCAAAAATTTAGCTCCTTGAAGAAACAATAAATATTGGAATTTTATTTATGGACTACCATTCACTCACGGGGGATTTACTAGTAGTAATAAGGAGACATCACCTGCGTGCAAGAAATATATGAAAATACCCCTTATCTACCCCCTATTTATGGGACCTTACCTTATAAAATGTATCTTCCTTCCCTTAAATAACCCCCCTCCCTTACACTCACATGGTACCATACGGTAAACCCTAGTGGACCCCCCGGGCATTCACACATAATCTATTTAGTTAATTTCCAACTTGGTTGTAGGTGGTGGCATATTTGGATGTATAGTCATATACTTGATAATGTGCTTTCATGTAGTCAAAATCAATGAATTATTAGATGGTAATGTTAGCCATTATGATGTGCTTTCATGTAGAAAAAGTTATTTTATTATGTGACTAGTGCTCCCATGCAATAGTCTTGCAAGCCAATAGGGCAAGCAACATGTTAATGTAGCATATGCATGGTTTTAGCCCTAAGTAAGAGTATGCATGCTATGTCAAAATCGACTCAATAATCAATGTTGCATGTTGAAATGATGAGCCATATTATGGCTCTTCATCACATAATATAATTATGGTATGTCAAAATCAACTCAATAATCAATGTTGCATGTTGAAATGAAGAGCCATATTATGGCTCTTCATCACATAATATAATTAATCTCTCTCTATATATGTTTCAAGTGCAAAGTGTTGCTAAAGAGTTTTGATGAATGTTTGTTTTTGATATTCAAGAAGGAAATATTTAGATATTACTTTAGAATGTTTATTCCACAATTATAATTGCAACATTTTTATGTGTTTCAAGTGGTCATTGCTCATTATGATAAATCACAAATGGCATTTTATGCCATGTTATATGGCATAAAGACACAAAATTTTTAGATATTGGAGAATCCATTGCATGTACATGGAGAGACCACAATCTACTATAGGAACAAAAAAGGGTGAAAAACACTTATATGTTGCAAAAGGGGAGAATTTGGAGATGGTATCATCTAGTGTGGTTAGAGATGCATTCAAGAAAGATCATTGAAAAACTTTGAAAATTAACTTTTTAAAAACCATCAAGACAAAGAAATTGAAATATTAGAGCTATTTGTTTAAAAGAAAGCTTGAAAGTTGTATTTAAAAAGTGAAGTATATGTAGAACTATATTTAGGATGAGCTTTTATGGATGGCTTTAGTACAGGGAAGGCCCTTTAAACTTTTTACATAAAGAGGTAATAACTATTTGCGCATTAAAAAAAGGAGAGGCATTAGCTACTTTGCTATTTTTCCATTACAAAATGGGGCATAATTAGATCCTCTAAACATGTTAGTTAAGCTCCTTCTTGATTTCAAGAAGAATGTAGCAACACCTAATTCTTGGCCTTCTTTGTTAGTTGTTTTCAGGGTGTCCATTTGTTCAAAATATTCTATAGTTTGTGTCCATCGATTGAGCTTGCAAAAACAAATCAATCTTAAATATCTAAATATTGGATCAACATTTTTGTTTTCATAAATTACTTTATGTCTATAATTCTAGGTATTCCAAAGGTAGTATCCAGTTCTAAACTTTGGGGGGGGGGGGGGGGAGGATAAGTCTTATATTTCCTCCAACAACGCCTCTTTTAGTTCAATCTAGTGTGGTGATATCGCATAATCAAACTTGCAACAAAAAAGTAGTATTTTGAGGAAAAATCAAGAAAAGGTGGGAATAGATTCTGCATGGCATTTTCATCTTGGACATAGCCCATTACTTTTAATGCTCTCTCATTAGTCTATCCTAGATTTTAGTGCTCTCTTTGATGCCAAGAGGCATATTCCACGGTGGATTCCATGAGGTTTTGTGGTGGATTCCGTAAAACTATATTTATTTGTCGGGGCTCGTACACAAGGTGGATTCCTTGTGCGAGAAGTTAATGGGGATGCTTGTCCTTTTCGAGCGTCAAGTTAATTTAATATGCACGTGGATGATTCCATGACAGGTGATTCCGCGAAATACATATTTAAATTAATGGATGTTTATGAGTTTAGAGTGCACTCGTATTAAATTAAGGTTAGGACAGAATTCCAAATTATTTATTTATTTTGTAGTTGAAGACTGCTAGGTATTCACTTTTGTCGATTTAATTTTATTATTTTCTAACAATTGTGAATGCTTCAGTTGATGTGTAGAGTTGGCGGCAGTGGTGTTGGGAAGCACTGGGTGCGATAGCATATATTCAAATTATCTAGAAGAAATTATCATTTTTGATGGGTGCGTGTCTTATTATTAAAGGCGTGGCGCTAGTATTTATTTAGGCGCGCTTATTTATTAAAGCGCTTGACAAATATTTATTATTTTGTATGCGCATGGGTACACAGTTTAAATATTTCATTATTGGACATTGTATTTGGGTACATTCTGACTTTTGGGGCGCCCAACCGCTTTATTCTTTATTTAGACAAAAGCAAACACAAAAGCTAAAGCATGCTTATCGTAAAATTGGGCTATTTTTGAGCTTTGAGATGAATAAATTTATGAATACATGTTTTTTGAACCGCTCACACAAGGCAGAAGGGGGGGAGATTGTACCCAATTTGTCTCTTTTCTTCATGTCATACAAGTCTATCTTCTTGCTTTTTGAGCTTAAGTAGAGTTATTTTGTTCTTGGGGACCTTCTGACGCTCGCTACGTACACATCCAGCATCTGATTTGCGCACCAATGGTATCAGAGTGAAGCTGAGACCAAGGGCTTCCAATCGCTTACCATCTCACGCGAAGGCGAATCTCCTGGAACAAACAGGCTCTATAGTCAACCGTCAATACCAACGTGTTTCTAGCATTGAAGAACCATGTTGTGCTGTTGGATAGCGAAGAACCACTCTTTGATAATGGAGAACCACTTCTAAAGCTCCTTCATCAATACGTTTTTTCTCAGAGTTAGTAGAGAAGAAAGATACGTCAATTGAAGTTTAAAAGCTTAATAAGCTTTAAAAAAGAAGCTTAAGGCCCTAAATTTCAACGTTTGCGACGAAAGTGATCATCACCGAATTTGACGCCGACATACTCCCATCCTGCGCACAGGTAAATGAATAGTTAAAGTTTTTCTTTAAAAAGCTTAAGGTTAAGCTTTACTAAAGCTTAAAGAATTTACTCTTAAATCTTCTTCTCAGTGGGCATTCACACCAAACTCTTCCCGAACTACTCTTGAAAGCTTCAGCAAGTCCCTGTTCATACCTGCACTCTGATAGAGCCAATTTCTAGCAAACAGATTGCTATACGCAGTCTACACGGACAAAGTATTCGTTGGAAGGACTTCATCAATTTTCGTACTCGTAAAAAGAAGAAGGATCGCAAAAAGACATATTAAAAAAAGAAGCAAGCCTTGTAAACCCAACTTTGATCTACACTCATCCTGCTAACAAGATTCTGAATGTGTGAAGTTGTTTGGGATTTTGCAGGATGTCCGATCAAAATATGGAAGATTTTATGGCCGAATGTGATTTATCGGAACCAACGATGGAGCAAAAATTGGACCTAATTATGATGTAGCTTCAAGAGGAATGAAGAACACATCAAACTTTGCAAGCTCCACTGGCTTCTCTTCAACGATGCATTGTCGATTAAGATGGACCACAACTCGAAGATGTTATATGACGTACGATCAATGCGACACTCGAAGCACGATCTATTAGGAAATAAGCCAAGATAAGTAAAAGAAATTTCAAATTTCGTACTTTTAATGGGATACGTGTGATGGAAAGACTGTTCTCACTTTTATCAATCAATTTGATGATTATTTCCATGAAGAACAGTATACCAAAAATGAAAAACTCAAGTGTGCCACAAACCATTTAGTGGACAGAGCATCGTTATGGTGGACTGTTGTCCACAAGAGTATTGATTGTCCTACTACCTGGGAGGCTTTTCAAAAGCAAATTTTGCAAAATTTTCTTCCACCTCAATTCCACAAAAAAGTAATCAAACAGTGGGATCTTCTGCAATAAAGAGATCGTGAGCCTATTTCACAATATACTGAGCATTTCTAGAACACCTTATTGCAACTTTAAATTCTTGAAGATGTACCTAGGGCAATCCACAAGCGCAAGTTTATGTCTGGTTTGCTTGGTCACTTTTATGCAGAGGTAAATATGTTCAAGCCAACGACTCTAGAGGATGCGATTTCTTTGGCCCATGATGCTAAAGACAAAATTCGAGGACGAGAGAAGCAACCACAATAATTCTCAACTAAAGGTAACTTCGGTACAAAGAAATTCAAATCTAACTTTTGAAGATTCAATCAAAATCTCTTTGTTTCATCTTCTTTCCATAAATCCTGGATATGACCCCCTGCTTTACCATCAAGCACAAATCCAAATCCTAAGCCATCTTTCCAGCCAAATTCCAACATACCTAAACTCCCAACTATTACCAATAATGTTTCCAAAGCCAAATCCATTGTCTGCTACAAGTGTCACCAACCTGGACATCTAGCGGTGAATTGTCAATTCAAAAAGCCAACTGTTCACATCAGCTATTTGGGAGCGACTGAAGATGAAGACCATGAAGAAATGCCAGATTTTAAAGAAGATGATGATGATATCAGTACTACTTCAGATACTTTACCAAGTATGCCAAATCATCATTCTTTATTAATGATGAAATGTCTTGTGCATGGTAAAGAAAAGATTGTTTTACATAATGATGGGAGCACACATGATTTTATTTCTGCAAAATTCGTCAAAGAATTGAATTTACATAGTATTCCAACTCATTATCGCATCAAGGCTGCATTCTTAGGTACTAGATACAATGGTACACAAGAAGTTCATGACTTAGAAATCAAAATTGGTGATTATGTTGAGCACATAAATTTCTTGGTTGTGCCTTTGCAATCTAGTGATATGATTTTAGGAATGCCTTGGCATCATAAATATAATCCCGATATAGATTATTCCACCCATTCAATGAAGATTCATTCTAATGGAAAACAAACTACACTACATGGTACGCACACTTCATATAATTTTCCATTACTTAGTCACACACATGCTAAACGTGCATTAAGAAAAGGTAGCAAATCATATTTAGTATGGGTGAATGAAATTTGAGCTAAGGAAAATCAGATGTATCCTAGGCATGCACAATCTCTTTCACAATTTAAAGATTGTTTTGTTGCTGACTTACCACCTGGTTTACCACCTACACGTCCTGAAGATCATAAAATAGACTTAATTCCTGATTCACAACCACCATATAAAGCACCTTATAGACATAATCAAATTGAATAGAAAGAAATTCAAAACCAAGTTGAAGAATTGTTAACCCAAGGACTCATTAGGCCCAATAGCTCTCCTTTTGGTGCACCTATCCTATTAGTTAAAATGAAAAATAACACCTATAGGATGTGCATTGATTATCGTGCCCTAAATAAGATCACTGTCAAGAATAGATATGCGATCCCTAGGGTAGACAACCTCATGGATCAATTAAAAGGGGCCACAATATTTAGCAAGATAGATCTTAAATTCGGATATCATCAAGTACGACTGGATATACTTGATATTTTCAAAATTGCATTTAGAACACAATTTGATCATTATGAATTCCTTGTTATGCCTTTTGGTTTGACTAATGCACCAGCCACATTCGGTCGTATGATGAATCACATATTTTTGAAGCATCAGCATTGTGTAATTGTTATCTTTGATGACATTGGTTTTCAATAAGAATGAGAACGAGCATTATGAATATTTATCTTTGGTTTTCAAATTATTGAAAGAGAATTAATTATATGCTAACCTTGAAAATAGTGAATTTTTCCAAATCCACATTAAATACTTAGGACATATTGTTTATTTTGATGGTATTCAAGTTGATCCTAAAAAGATAGAAGCAAATTTGAACTAGCCGATTCCTAAAAATGTACATGAATTACGTTCTTTCTTAGGTCTTGCTAGCTTTTACAAAAAATTTGTGAGAAATTTTTCATTTCTTGCATTGCCTTTGACAAAATTATTAAAGAAATATATTTTGTATGATTGGTTTGATAATCAGTAAAAGTCTTTTGATTTACGGAAACATGCCTTAACACATGCCCATGTATTGCAATTACCTAACTTTAATAGACCATTCTTCCTAGTAGTCACTGATGCTAGTGGATCTAGAATAGGAGATCTCCTTATGCAAGATTCACATCCCATAGTCTACTCTAGCTACAAACTTAAACCATCTGAACTCAAATATTCTACCTATGATAAGGAATTGCTAGCTGCAGTACAAGCTTTACGTCAATGGAAACACTATTTAATGGGATCTGAATTCATGATCAAAACTGACCAACAAAGTATCAAACATCTCCTTAGTCAGCCACAAATCTCTGACCATCATAATAAATGGGCTATTTTTATTCAAAGTTTTCATCCACTTATCCAATATCAACCTCGAAAAGAGAATGTTGTTGCCAATGCCTTAAGTAGAAGACCAAGTATCCATGATATTTCTATTATATCTTTTGATTCCCTTATCCCTATGAAAGATACCTATGACCAAGACCCCAGTTTTCAAGTTGATTGGAATAAATTAGTTGCAAATAAGTGGATTCCGATTGATTCATTGTCTTATTCTAATGGATTTATCTTTTATGAGAAAAGGTTGTGTGTAACTGTTTCATTTAGATCATTTGTGTTGCACGAAATTCATTGTTCTCCATATCAAGGCCATAGAGGTATTATTTCTACTTTGCATACATTGGTTGAAGATTTTTACTAGCCACAAATGGAATCTGATGTTTCTAACTTTGTATCTGAGTGTTTACGTTGTCAAAGAGTTAAGCGACACCATAGTAAGCAATATGGTTTGTTAATGCCTTTACCAATTCGTGAAAGACCATTGGGAACATATTTCATTGGATTTTATAACTAGTTTTCCTAACACCCAAGCTAATCATGATATGATTTGGACCATTGTAGATCGATTTAGCAAACAATTATATTTCACTCCATTCAAGAAAATATTAACTGCATCTCAAGCTGCACAATTGTTTTTGAGAACTATTTTCACTAACCATGTTTTGCCAAAAGTTATTATTTTTTATCGTGATTCTAGATTTTGCAATAATTTTCGGACTACTTTGTTTGCTAATTTAGGTACAAAGATTGATTTCTCATCTGCATTTCATCCTGAAACCAATGGGCAAACAGAAGCTACTAACAGTATAATATTAGATCGTTTGCGTGCATACACAATTTCAAAACCACAAACATGGGATACATATTTGCATTTACTTCAATTTGCATACAATAATACACCACAAACAACTACATAGAAAGCACCTTTTGAAATCATTTATGGACATAGATTGCCTACACCTGTTACATCATTGTCAAACAAAGTTAAAGCTGTTGATGATATTGCCAATATGCTTGATACTATTTTTGGTGAAGTTAAAGACATGATTGCGAAAGCCCAGCAATAATCATACACAAAATAAGCTAACAAGAAAACAAAAGCTATGAGTTTCAAAGTTGATGATTATGTTTGGTTGCGCATTGAAAAGAGAAAATTACAAAGTGTTGAGAAACACCCTATTGTTAAGTTAGCCCCTAGATTTTATGGACCTTTCAAGATCATTCACAAAATCAATGACAATGCATTTAAATTAGAACTACCCCAACACTGGAAAATCCATAATACTTTTCATATTAGTTTGTTATGACCTTTTAGAGGCCAATTACCTGCTCACCCTATCTATGAAAACCCTCAATTGTTAGAAGAAGAAACTGAAATCCTTGAACCCGAAACTATTCTAGACATACTGACTTTATGACCACTAGAACTGGCCGTAGATATTATAGATATTTGGTTAAGTTTAAAAATCATCCTGTTGAAGAGACCCAATGGATGCACGCTCGCGACCTAAGTGCTTACCCCTCATTGCTCGCTCCACATTGAGCTAATAGCAATTGAGAACAATTGCTATCCCACTCCGGGGGTATGATGCTAGGAGGCATATTCCACGGTGGATTTTGTGAGACCACGGTGGATTCCATGAGGTTTTGCGATGGATACCGTAAAACTATATTTATTTGTCAGGGCTCGTATACAAGGTAGATTCCTTGTGCGAGAAGTTGACGGGGACACTTTTTCTTTTCGAGCGTCAAGTTAATTTAATGTGCATGTGGGTAATTCCGCAAAATACATATTTAAATTAATGGATGTTTATGAGTTTATAGTGCACTCGTATTAAATTAAGGTTAGGATAGAGTTCCACAAAATATATATTTAAATTAATGGACATTTATAAGTTTAGAATGCACTCGTATTAAATTAAGGTTAGGACAGAGTTCCAACCTATTTATTTATTTTGTAGCTGAAGACTGCTAGGTATTCACTTTTGTCAGTTTAATTTTATTTTTTTCTAACAATTGTGAATGCCTTTCCACACTCAAGTATGGGTCATCGTCATTGAAAACAGGTGCTATGCATCCAGTCCTTTTATTCCGATACCATGATCGTCATGCACATGCAAGAGTGAATGATTCTAAAGTGCTCAAACATCATTTTAAATCAGAAACACGTGGTGTACAATCAGGCTTTCAATGCATTTACTAACCCAATGGGCGATGTAAGGATAGCACCGAGATAACACTCGTGCTACTATCCTCTTAATTAACATACCACAAACTCTATGTCATGATGTGCATCAGAAAATCAGCAACAATCAGCACACAAATCACACCATCCAAGCATCCCAACCCCCTACATTTAGGTATTGCTTTCGTTGCATAGGTGTAGAGGTTCATTTTGTCATGTTTTGATGTATAAAAAGCAATAAATCACAAACTTTGACAAGGAGATAGGGCAAACTGAAGCTAAACCTCATGCTTTGCCACTACCATATATCCACAAACAATCATTATATTTTTCCAAGACGTATTTCTATTTTTTTCCTTATTTTTTCAATTTTCTTGATTTATTTGGTAATAAAATATACTATTTTCTGGTTTTTCTTGTTTCACTCACTTCAGTATACTAACATTCAATTTATCTTCCATATTGCCCCCATGGGAATACTTTTTACCCACCCGAAACGGAAAAACTACCATTTTACCACTTAAAAACCGCATTTCGAGTTTATGAGAATTAAATAAAGCATGTAAATCATTGCAAAACCAATATTTTCTGATAAACAAAAATTACTCATGATGCAATCAGCACACAAACAAATTTTCATCCAATAAGAATATAATTATCATCATGAACTATCAAAAATCCTTCATTTTCTTCATAAAAATGGTCATACCGTGTTTTTACGTAACCTGAGACGCCTTGAATGACTTCATAACCAGCAAATGGAGCCTCCATTGCTCTCAATCCAATGCTGCACTTCAATCTTCAGCATCTCCATCAATTTCCATCACCATTTTCTTCATTCTCCTTCCCCGGTTCCTCCATCAAGATGGTACACATGAATAGCCCATAGAGAAGAGAGAGAGGGAGGAGAGAGAAAGACTAGAATCTGTTCTCTTCATCCGGACAGCCATTCCTCGCGCGAAGACCGGCGATATGTTCAGCCAAGAGGGAGAAATTAAGGCCCAATGTCAGTTAGATGGGTTGTATTCAGCCCCTAATCATGAGGAGAGAGGATGATGGCGCATTTTGCGCTTGCGTGCTGTCGCCATGTCTTCTCCTCTCTCCACGATTTTTTCTTGCATAAATTTTTGGGGGGGTTTAAATTCCAAAGGGCACCCCCCCTTTGGTCCTCTCAAATGTCCACATTTTCGTATCTTGGCCATTTTGTGGCCACTTCCTCGTCGGGACTCCGATTCGAGCTCTGAAAAATCCTAGGCATCTGGCTTGGCATCCCGCACTGACTGGCAGCTCCTGGCATCCCGCACGCCAGTCAAAAAAATTATCAAAAATCGAGAAGTTTCGCTCGGGCGCCTTTTAAAAGCCGTCTTTCACTTGGTGCTTAAAATCGTCCTAGCTGCTGCAGCCGCCGCCTTCGATGTTAAATATTTTTTCCCTAAATTCCAGATTTTTTGGTAAATTTTAGACACATCCCAGGCTCAAAACTTCGCTCTCATTGGTGACCACGGGATAGGGTGACTCAGCCCGTCGAATCCCACAACAGATCTGCACAAAACAACCAAAGGAAGCATCAAGCTGATACAAAAGAGATACATATTAAAACATAGCACAATGCTCACCCTACCCCCTGACAAAACCAAGGCATGAAATCCACAATGAGTAGGCCTAGCATAATCTGATAGAAGGTCCGAAGCTAGTCACTAACCAATTGCTCCAACATGGCCAAACTAAAAAGAACTATCAAAGAGGTCGCCCTAAGTGGTGGTCTAAACTACCTACCTAACTAAGGACAACACAACCAGGAGCTCCTACTAGATGAAGACTCCTATAGCCTGATCAAGAAGTATTTTCTTTTAACACATTTCTTCTTTTAGGTTTTTATTTTTCCATACTCGGGCATGTAAAAAGGAGGGAGCTGAGCGTAGTGACCCAAGGAGAACATGGCATCGACCTCAAGTCCTGTCTCGGTATCCAAGAACCTACCAAGCAGCCCTCGCAAGGCGACACTTAATCCTTTTCTGATGCTCACTTTTATTTTCACTCCAACCTTCCTTACTTTCTTCTTTTCCAACAAGACGCCACCCCTAGGAAGACAAGGCATCGGCCCCAGGTCTGACTCATCCCCAGGAACCTACCATGCCTTCGTAAGGCGATGATTAACTGCTTATAAATTTTCCTTTCTTTCCTTTTCTATTTTTATAGGGGTTAGAACCCCTTTTTACACACCTTTGTATATATTTATTGTCTTTTGGGATATTCAAGGTTTTTTTTCCTCTCTATCATCATTTTCCTTCTAGTAGGCTTCTCTAACTGCCTCACAACTAACAAGAACTTCTAGAATGGCTGACTAGCAGGCTAGCAGAACAAGATCACTAGAACAACCTTCTAAAACAGGTCTTTCGAGGCCTGGCAATGTCTTTACAGGAGGCAACGACTACTCAGACCTCCCTCAGATATACCTAACCTAAACCTGGGAATTCATGCCTTGGACTCTGGTCCCCAACAAGAAAAGAAAAATCCCCTACAAGTACACAGACATATATAGCATAAAAACACGGTACTCGTAAAGGAGAGATATCACTTGGATAGGGCCACGAGAAGCTTCCATGTGACATAGGCTCCTTCCAAGCTCTTCTTCGAACCTGTCTAGCACAGGACTAAAACAAGAAACCATTAACCGCACCCGTACTAAACAGACAACTGGCCCTCTTGGCCTAATGAAATAAAACATTTAAAACCTCGCAAAACTAGCCCTCTTGGCTTAACGAAATAAAACATAATAGCACCTGCACATCCCTCCCCGAAATAGTATAGATATACAATAATATGCTCCTTTCCAAGGAGGAAAAATAGGACTCGCAGCCCTAAGCTAAGTGCATAAGATTATGACCCATCCCTCCTACATATATAGCAAGAGGCATACGCATAACATGTTGTCTAATCAGCCTATGGATCCAGGATAACAATGGTAGATTGGTCTCGGCTACTCTTTGCATCACCCATATCAACCATCGCCTGCCATATATTGGATGCTCTGATAACATTCCCCACAAGTGACCGGGTCCTGTCTCATTATTGATAGCAATATCCAAACTAGGACCACAGTTGAAGAAAATGTCTTCTTCATAAGCAAGATTGGCCAATGAATCTGCAAACTAATTCCAATAATGTGGGATCAGCTGAAGAGACACTCTCTCGAACTCCTCAAGTAGGGTCATTGCAGTTCGATGATACATACAAAGGATGGGATTCCGCACCATGTATGTCCCATCTAGCTAATTCAAGATCAACTGGGAATCCCCTTTTACTAACAACTGCCGAATATCACCTTGTTTGGCAATATGCCATCCCATAATCAAGGCTTTATACTCCGCCATATTGTTAGTGAATCCTACCCCGAGATAAGCAGCTAACTTCATCGTAACTCTACGTCGGGAATCTCGGATTACTACTCCAACACTCCCTTTTTTATTAGGGCCCCTGGACGCCCCATCAAAATATAATGTATATGTCCACAATGAATTTACACAACCGGCCATCACGAACTCCTTTTTTCGTAATTATGATAATCAGAATTTAACATGTTGAGAGGATGAACTGACGGTTCCATCCCACCTTCTTCATTAAACTCAACAGGGATACTTGTCAACATTCGTAAGCAGTGATGGGGCAGAAGACTTTGATCTCCCACGCAAAGGTTCCATCTTCTTGCTCAATCACTTTGTATCCTTTGCTCCACCAGATAAGTTTCCCCTGATGGTATCTCTGCTCCAGATATGGGTGCTCCAAATAAGGAATTAACTGCCCCATCAACCAACTTTAAGCTCTTTTGCAGGTCTCAAATCAGCCCCAGCATGGACCTGCAATGCACTTCTCCGTGTTAGCATACTTAGAAATAATAAGGTTAAATCTTATTAAGATTAACCTTATTTTTAAATTCTACTCCTTGCAGATCAGCTAGTAGAGCCGTATACCTATTTTTCCCTATCCTAGCAATCTGGTAGGGCCCATCCCATCTAGGTTCCAGCTTCCCTGGAAACAGCTCCCTACGTGCATCGTAGTACAGAACTACTTGTATTTTTTTAAAGGTATACTTCTTTGCTTTAAGGTCATGCAACTGCTTCATCCAATGTTTAGCTACCTCCTGGTGTAATAAGCTCTGCAATTTCAGTTCATCCAGGTGCGCTATGGTTGTGAAATGCTCAAAGAGTGAATCCTCATCTCCCAAAGAGTGGTTAATTGCAAACCGTATGGTTGGCAACTCGATTTCGAGGGGTAACACACACTCTTCCCCATAAACTAATTTAAATGGAGTATGGCCGATAGCTCGCTTGAACGTTGTATTGTATGGCCATACTGCCACATACAACTTCCTATCCCAGTCTCGTTTCTTCTCAGAGACTATTTTAGACAAGATACCCACAAGCTGCTTATTAGTACTTTCGACTTGCCCGTTTGCTTGCGGATTATAGGGGGTCATTTTATTGTGCTTGATTTGCCAAGCTTCAGTCAGGCTTTTGATCACTTTATTCAAAAAATGAGTTCCACGGTCCGACACTAGTTCCTTCAGTGGACCAAAACGGCAGATAATCTGCTCTAAAAGAAAACTTGCAGTCTCTTTTGCATTGTCCTGCCTCGTCACCCGCACTTCTGACCATTTTGTAAAATAATCAGTTGCTACTATAATGTATCTCTTCTAGGTAGTAGACGATAGGGTGATAGGACCCACAAAGTCAATGCCCCACTTCTCAAATGGAAGGATAGCCATGATAGGTGTAAGTGGGCGTTTCCTATTCTCTCTGCTGTCATGTCTTTGACAGGTATCACATCTCTTAACATACTCAAAGGAATCTTGGAAGATGGACGGCCACCAATATCCAGCTCTTAAAGCTTTTTGTGCCATCAATCGTCCAGCGAAGTGCCCTCCACACGCAGAGTCATGGTACTCTTCCAAGATGAAAGGAACCTCGTCAGGCATCACACATCGGTGGTAGATATCATTAACACCCTGCCGATATAGTGTCCCTACGATCAAGGAAAACTTCAAAGCCTATTGTTTGATTTTCCTCTTTTTTGATTTTGATAAACCATCTCCAGTCTCTCCTATTGATAGAAAATGTGTGATAGCAGCATACCAAGATGGAATAGAAGCTGTATCAATTTTAAACATTTCTTCAGTATCACTTCCTTCAGCCAAAGTCTCTTTCGGCTCCCCGAAATCCACAAGGCATTCCACAATCCCCTGCAACCTCAGTGGCTTACTCTTAATCTCATAATTGAACTCCTACAAAGTGATTAACCACTTTGCCAGACAATCAGGCAATTGCAGCTTGTTCATAAGCAATCTAAGCCCTTCCGCCTTCGTATAGAAAACTACCTTCTCATAGAGGATGTAGTGCCTGAATTTTTTAGTCACAAAGACCATCGCAAGGCACACCTTCTCCATATAGGTGTAGTTAATTTCTGATATGCCCAATTTTCGACTAGCAAAAGCTATCGGATGATACCACTTTTCCTCCCAGATTTGGGCTAAACAGTAGAAGCTGATACTATGCATGGTGGCTGCTGAAAATATGTAAAACACCTCACCTCTTTTAGGTGCTTTTAAAATTGGTGCTTTTACTAGCTCCTGTTTCACATCCTCGAAATCTACCTTACAAGGGTTTCTCCATACAAATAGGCAGCTAAAGGATAATAAGTTTGTTAATGGCAACGTCCTTTCTGCCAAGGCATTTATAAAGCTCCGATAATACCCTATCGATGATAGAAAGCTATGTACCTCTTTCGAAGTACGTGGTGGACTCATAGCGACTATAATCTTGATCTTTTCAGGGTCAGTTGCGATCCCTACTGAACTGACCACATGGCCTAGCAATAGCCCATAAGGCACTCCAAAGACACACTTCCGTGGGTTAAGAGCGATACAAAATTGTCTGCAGTGCTCAAAGCACTTTCTTAAAATAATCAACATCCTTTTCCTTACAGTGGCTACCCCCAAGTCATCAATAAACACTTTCAACTCATCTGGGGAGATGTCACCAAAGGTCTTGTCTACTGTTCATTGCCATGATCCAGGTGCATTGCACAATCCAAAGGCCATCACATGGTACACAAAAGTACCAAAGACAGTAATAAAAGTTGTTTTCAACTTGTCCTCTTCTGCAATTGCCATCTGGTTATAACCCGCAAAGCAATCCATAAACGAATATATTTTCCTACCCGCTAATTGATCCAAAATCTGGTCAATAAATGGCAACAGGTAGTAATCCTTAACTGTCTGCTTATTCAGCTCTCTAAAATCTACACATAGTCGGATCTGGTTATTTTTCTTCTTCCTGATGACAATTGGTGAACACCATTCTGTGTGCTGTACATGGAAGATTAAACCAGCTTTCCGTAACTTCTATAACTCCTCAATCAGCCCGTCCCTCAATTCAAAAGGCATACGCCTTACTTTCTGACACACAGGATGACTGCCTTCTTTTACAAGAATAATATGAAGAGCTAGGCTAGGAGGAATGCCTCTCAGCTCGTCATAACTCCAAGCAAAGATATCGTGGAATTCTTGAATCAAGGACACATAGTCCTCCCTTTCTACTGAACTGAGCATGGAACCTAATTTAATTGGCCGCAAATCATTCGGCATGTCAAGGTCCAACTCAATCACATCTGTGCCTCCTATCCTATCTTGCGGCTCTATCGGCTCATTTAGAGTTATCTGATAAATATTCTCTGTAGTGGACCCCTCTTTAGATTCATCACTGGATGATGTCTCACTACCAGATGGATCATCTACTGTCTCTAATTCAGTAGAGAATAAAGGAGCTCTCTCACTCTGAGGAGACTTAGGGTAAGCATCGACTATTACTCGATTAGCACCTCTACCTAGAACTACTCGACCAGCAGGTATATCGACTTGACAGTCTGTTCGTAAGATCCAAGGCCTGCCTAGCAAGACTCGATAGCTAGGACATCCTGCAAATCTTATCACCCTAAAGTCCAAGAAGCATTCTACACTTGCAACCGTAACATGGACTTTAGTAACGCAACCTTCTGGTTGTCTTAGACTATCGTCAGCCATTCTAAGAAGGGTGGAGCTATCTTTTTGAATGCCTAGACCCAACCTCTCCATCAACTCTGAACTCATGATATTGAAGGAGGACCCAATGTCTACAATAGCATGCTCTACTAATATTCCATCCACGTATGCTGGAACCCTAGGGCAATTCTTTTCAGCATGATCAAACCAATCTTCCCCTACTCGTATTATGCCCAAAGGTTCTACAATATACCCAATACGCAGGATCTTCTTGAATTCCTTGCGTACTCCTGGAGATAATTTAATCAACTGTAAGAGGTTTACATCTGGTTTGACTTCGCAAAGAGAACTTGCTAAATCAAAATCATGATAGGTAGCCAAAGCTCTCTTTTCTCGCCAAACCATCCTTTCTTTTGGTCTCGGGACCGGCTTTGGTGCTTCTTTTTTGGCTCTTGCCTTCTTTCTTGGCACTTCCTCATCCTTCTTAGGATCGACTTTTTTGTCAACAAGCCTTAGAGGTCCCCCTTCCACGCTAGGATTCAGGACTTGCGTCCCCTTATCCCCTTACTTAGGGTTTCCCTCAACCGGTTTTGCATTATCTTTATCACCCTCTTTAGTCTTTTGGCCTCTTATCACGGCTTGTATGTTAGAGGTTTCAGCGCCATTGACGCATACAGCCTCAATAAGGCTAACTCCATTGCCTTGTGGCAACTCTTCTATAGTGGTCTTTCCCCTTTGCAATATTTGTCTTGGTCCATCATTTTGCATTGGAGGTTACTACCTTGCACTCTATGATTAACTGGACCTGGCTATTTACTCCCTTGTTGGAGGGAACTAATCTTACTCCAACAGGTAGCGGCTAAGTGGCCCGACTTCCCACAAATATCACATTTAACATTTGGACAGTTTCTAGGGAAATGTTGTCCGCCACATCACTTACATCTGAATCTTGAGTGACCACCCTCTTCAGGGCATCGACTCCCTATCAGATTTTGCTGCTTCTTTAGGAAATTAACATCAACAGCGATTTGCTGATATTATTCAGAAATCATGTCAGTGTAGTGCTTCATCATATCCTTAACTTCGCCAAGGACATTAGATGCGCTCGACTCATAGCCTTGATCATCTATATGTCGTTCCATTGGCCTAACAATTTGATTGGGCATTGGTTATTGACTCACACGAATAACATTAGGGTTCGAAACTTGGCCTCCAACATTTTGTGGAGCCAACTAACTGGCCATAGGCATAGTCACACTGGGAGGAGCTGGCAGCAAAGGTACATTTTGAACCACGCTTCCTCTCCCATTAGGGTTATTCATAGGCATCCCTTGACTTCCATTTATCAATGGTAAATTTTCTCCATGTACTAGACCCGCATTGAGATTTATTCGAGAGGAGTAGGCCGTTTGTAGTCGTGACTCTACTCCTGTTGCGTAATGGCGATGTCTATATCAGCCAAAGCCACACTACTCAATTGGACCTGAATATTGAAATCCAATCCATGCAAGAAGTATTGCAATTGGGCAGCCAGGCGGAATAGGAATGTAAGTTTGTAACTTACGAAATACTTCCTTAAGCTTCTTGGCATAGGCTTTCACATTCTCATGGGGGTCTTGGTGTGTTACATTCAAAACACACAACCAGTATTGGCCACCTCTTTCAGGGGCATATTCTCCTTGGAAAGCTGCATAAAATTGATCGATTGTGGTTATGATTCTAATCTCTATGCTATGATACCATACTGCAGCCCTTCCTTTTAATGTCATGTTAAAGAACATCATGAGATGTCCCTCATCTTGGATGCGGTAATTAAACATTAACCTTTGGAATTTACAAATGTGAAACTCTACGTCTTCTTCAGCTAACCCATTAAAAATGGGCAAAGGAACTCCTAAAGCTGGAAAATCTGGCGTCCCTACAAGAATTGCAATGGGTTGTGCTATGACGACAATCGGATTGACAATAGGAGTTTGGATTGATGGAATCACACCCCCACTTGAAGTGGGTTGACTTGGTGGAAGAGAGGAACAACTTGCGCTTCCTCCTGCACCTAAAGGACTATGCGCAACAGTTGGGTTACTAAGACCACTGCCTCTTATGCGTATCGGGCTACTCCTTTGAGGAGAATAGCGACTTACAATCTCCAACCGCTGTCTAGCCCTCTCAGCACGTTCTGCTTTTTGTATTTCGGCTTGACGGTCCTTGTCAGAGGACATAAACCAACTTTTTGGTCCCTAAAAACCCTAGATTCGGGAACCACCACTTATTGGCAGCTCCTGGCAGATGCACCACTGATGGGACCTCAAATGGGCCGGCACTGGCTATGGCACTAGCTGGACCTCATGCTCATAACAAACAAACACACCCTCACGGCCTAGCAGACCAGGAGCGTCAATCTACTGCTAAAGGACGAACTGCCCTAAAGCCTAATCTATGCGTTTATAGTTTTGTAGTCCAATGTTTCCCTTTCTATAAACTCCACAGAGGGAGAACCCATACATATTGGCAATAAAGGCCACGATAATCACATACATGGGAGGCAACCTCTCGGTAGAAACACCGCGGCCCCACTGCAGCTCTCCTACATCGCAAGGATTAGCCCCTTGATGCGCTGCTCAACATATAAAACAAACAAACGAACTCCACTCTTTCACTTCGAAAGTAATCCAGGAGATACCATGTTTCCTCACCAAATAATCCCACAAGAAACGAACATCTATCCTACGGCTTAGGATGCCTTTCCACACTCAAGCGTGGGTCATCGTCATTGAAAACAGGTGCTATGCATCCAGTCCTTTTATTCCGATACCATGATCGTCATGTACATGCAAGAGTGAATGATTCTAAAGTGCTCAAACATCATTTTAAATCAGAAACATGTGGTGTACAATCAAGCTTTCAATGCATTTACTAACCCGTTGCAACGATGTAAGGATAGCACCGAGATAACACTCATGCTACTATCCTCTAAATTAACATACCACAAACTCTATGTCATGATGTGCATCAAAAAATTAGCAACAATCAACACGCAAATCACAACATCCAAACATCCCAACCCCCTACATTTAGGTATTGCTTTCGTTGCATAGGTGTAGAGGTTCATTTTGTCATGTTTTGATGTATAAAAAGTAATAAATCAAAAAATTTGACAAGGAAATAGGGAAAACTGAAGCTAAACCTCATGCTTCACCACTACCATACATCCACAAACAATCATTATATTTTTCCAAGACGTATTTCTATTTTTTCCCTTATTTTTCCCATTTTCTTGATTTATTTGGTAATAAAATATACTATTTTTTGGTTTTTCTTATTCCACTCACTTCAGCATACTAACATTCAATTTATCTTCCATATTCTCCCCATGGGAACACTTTTTACCCACCCGAAACGGAAAAACTACCATTTTACCACTTAAAAATCGCATTTCGGGTATACGAAAATTAAATAAAGTATGTAAATCATTGCAAAACCAAGATTTTCTGATAAACAGCAATTGCTCATGATGCAATCAGCACAGAAACAAATTTTCATCCAATAAGAACATAATTATCATCATGAACTATCAAAAATCCTTCATTTTCTTCATAAAAATGGTCATACCGTGTTTTTACATAACCTGAGACACCTTGAATGACTTCATAACCAGCAAATGGAGCCTCCATTGCTCTCAATCCAATGCTGCACTTCAATCTTCAGCATCTCCATCAATTTCCATCACCATTTTCTTCATTCTCCTTCCCCGGTTCCTCCATCAAGATGGTACACATGAACAACCCATAGAGAAGAGAGAGAGGGAGGAGAGAGAAAGACTAGAATCTATTCACTTCATCCGGACAGCCATTCCTTGCGCAAAGACCGGCGATATGCTCAGCCAAGAGGGAGAAATTAAGGCCCAATGTCAGTTAGATGGGTTGTATTCATCCCCCAATCATGAGGAGAGAGGATGATGGCGCATTTTGCGCTTGCGTGCTGTCGCCATGTCTTCTCCTCTCTCCACGATTTTTTCTTGCATAAAGTTTGGGGGGGGGGGGGGGGGGGGGGGAGGGACGATTTAAATTCCAAAGGGCACCCCCCCCTTTGGTCCTCTCAAATGTCCACCTTTTCGTATCTTCGCCATTTTGTGGCCACTTTCTCATCCGGACTCTGATTTGAGCTCTGAAAAATCTTGGGCGTCCAGCTTGGCATCCTGCACGGCAGTCGAAAAAATTATCAAAAATCCACAAGTGTCGCTCGGGCGCCTTTTAAAAGCTGTCTTTCACTTGGTGCTTAAAATCGTCTTAGCTGCAGCCGTCGCCTTCGATGTTAAATATTTTTCCCCTAAATTGCGGATTATTTGGCAAATTTTAGGCACATCTCGGGCTCAAAACTCCGCTCTCACCAAGTGCTTTATTCTTTATTTGGACAAAAGCAAACACAAAAGCTAAAGCATGCTTATTGTAAAATTGGGCTATTTTTGAGCTGTGAGATGAATAAATTTGTAAATACATGCCTTGTGAAGCACTCACACAAGGAATGGGGGGGAGATTGTACCCAATTTGTCTCTTTTCTTCATGTCGTGTAAGTCTATATTCTTGATTTTTGAGCTTAAGTAGAGTTCTTTTGTTCTTGGGGACCTTCCGGTGCTTGCTATGTATGCATCTAGCATCTGATTTGCGCACCAGTCTCATGAGTCTATCCTATCTTTCAATGCTCTCTCATTAATCCATAGACCTTTATGGGTGACCGAATCAAACATGACATTTTAGGTTGAATAACTTTGTGGAAGAAATTGAACCACACTGAGTTAGCTAAGTAGTAAATAAAGGTAAGAATTGAGTGGGGTGAAGGGACCAACAACAATTTATTATATTTAAACTAGGCCTCCATATGCCTTTTGTTATGATTGAACAGTCCTTAGCTTTAATATTCATTGGGCAAATGATTATTATTATAGGTCCATATATCTTCCATTTTGGGTAGCCTTTTATCTTGAAATTCTTAGTAGCATAATAAAGTAGAGCAATCCAATCTTCCTCTTCTCTATTTAGGCTTCTAATAACCCACTTTATTCCTAGCTTATTTGCTAGGATGTAGATGTTAGAAAGGGCAAAGTCTCCCATCTTCTTGGGGGTGTTGAAAACAATCCACGAGACCTTGCATATTTTGAACTTATCTCTATCTCCACTCCCATAAAAATACCTTTCCAATCTCTTGTGTTGTTTCATTCATGGTTTGGAGGGTTGCCAACATGAAAGGAAGTAGATTGTGCATGGAATAATGATGTGCTTAAGTTATAAGCACCTTTCTACCAATTTCATTTGCAGGCCTTTCCAGTGTTCAAACTTTTTGCTGAATTTTTCAAGAGCCCGATCCCATCTTTGTTTGAGTATAATCCCAAATCGTGTAGGGATCCCTAACAACCTAAAGGCTTTTCCTACTTCAATCTCCTTGCATCTTGCCTCAATAAGCCATCTTGGAGGGTTTCTTATGAGGGGAATTAGGGGAGATTTGGACTTACTTTTGGGCATTGTAAGGATTTCAATATCATCATCCTATTAAAAAAGGGACCACATATGACTATATCCATTGTACCTCAAAAGTATATCATGTGACATTTCATTGGAAAGGTCTTGATGAGAGGATACTAATGAACCAACCTCCAACAAATTTGAAGTTTATATGTTCAAGTTATGGCCTCCCGACCAAAAAGGAACCTTTAAAGTTTTGTAACAATAGCCTCACCCTCATTTGTCCTTATGGAACATTCCCTATAATTCCACATAGCTTAAGTGAGTCCAAATCTCCTTTAATGTCTGATCCTTGTTTTGGCAGGATTAATAACTAGGTCCCCAATAACCTAAAGTATTTTCCTACTTTAATATCCTTGCACCCTACCTCAATAAGCCAACTTGGAGGGTTTGTAATGAGGGATTTGATCCCTATTTTGGCATGATTAATTATTGAGCTAGAGGCTCTACAAAATACTTGCAAGAAATTCTAAAAGGCAACAGTTAGTGAAATCGGGTCATTATTCATAGTTACATTGGTGTCATCAACAAATTGATGGAGCAACATGTCTTTATTGTTAGGAAAATTAATGTATATTGCCTTATCAATCTTTGCTTATATTAGAGGGATATCGATCAACCCAAGGCATTAGGTGCAATTGCAAAAAAAGAGGTGCTAAGGGGCAGCCTTATTTGATTAATATTCATAGTGGGAAGGATTCAATCATTTTTCCAATGATGGCTATCCTAGTAGAGGCATTGCCAAATAGAGTACTTACATAACTAATGAACCTTTTACCCAAGCACATAACATGTAGGTATTGTAGTATAAATCCCAATCCAAACTATCATTGACTATATTAAAATGAATTTTGAAGAATACAAATTTGCCCAAGTCTAGGGGTAGTCTTTTAGCTAGATTATTAGCATAAACATTATATGTAAGGCATGTAATGCTCCAATTCAATAAAAGTTTCTTCTCTTCTCTCTAATGGATCAACTTGTCAACTCCATTATTTGCAATTTGTGGAAGAGCTCCAAATCTAAGGGACTCCTTCCAAACTTTTAAAAGAGGCGTTACAAAGAATTCATTGAATTTCTTAAATAATTCATTGGGTAGGCAATTGTGTCCAAGGCTATTTCCTTTGACCAAGTTATGTATAGCATCCTCCTTTATCTTAACAGGAGTGACACGCCCATCCAGAATGTCAGCCATGCATTCAAGGATGGCCTTTTTCCTAGACATAGCTATTTTTTCCTTTGCTAGGGAGTTGAATAACTTAACAAAGAGTTATTTGGATATGATAAAATACTCAACATTATCTTTGGCTTGAGTTCCATAATTTTTGATGATTGAGTTCCATCATCTTTGATGAGTAGCAAGATTGTATCCCTTTCTTTTTTCTTTTTCAATACAGTAGACATTTTTTTGGTAGGCTTATTAGCTCTTCCTACCCACTGCTATTTAGTTACGTGTTAATCCTAACCTCCAAGGTTTAACAAAGAGTATAATTTTTTGTCCTCTTCTTTCTACTTTTTTTATCTTGCAATCTTTTAACTTCCCCTAGGAATGATTGGGTCTCCTTGATTGCTCTACTACCTAAGGGATATAGAGTGCTTTAATGCCTTAGTCCAAATGTCCTTTATGGCCTCCCTAACATAGCTATATTTAAACAATCTTGGGTTGGAGTGAAACCAACTAGCTTTAACAATTAAATTTAAATAGACATAACAATAGTTTTAAAAATTTTACACTTTGAGTTTAAAAAAGTGGGCCAAAGACTTGTAGAGATGCAAAACCTATTAAGTCTAGCTTTTCTTAAATTAAAGTTGACTTGATTATCGGAGCAAGAAAACCCTAAACCATCATGACATCTACTAGACAATGAAGAACCTTAGGATTTATCTATTTTCTTTTTCTTTAGCTAAAATACAATGACCTTTATCAAAAGAAACCTATCTTTTGGAGACTCAACAATGTTGAAGTCCCCATCTAGTATTATGGGGTGATGTATCACCTCCAATGAATCCCAACCATTCCCCCTTTCCACAAGGTTCTTAGGTGTGTAAATAAATATTATCGAGAATCCTTCTAGACAATTAAGATGGACAACAATCTAATTATTCTCATTATCCACTCTTATTTTTAGTTTGATATTTTAGCTTATGGGTGATGCCAATGCATGCTCCTCTTCTATTATTATGTATAGTTATGTACATTGGATATGCTATGTACATTTTTAAATAATGACTCATATATTATCTTAACATTTTGTAAGAAAATGACACTAGGGAAGGTAGCATTATATTTAATCAATTCCCTTATTATCGCACTGCCCTCTAGGGTCAATTAGCCCATTTTTGTTGTAAGATATAATGTTGATTTTAATAATTTAAAATGCTAAACTTTTTAAAGATTTACCCTTTTTGTGATTCTTTTCCGTTCGAAAAGGGGTTACTTTGCCCTACTTTAGATTACCTTCTCTTAGAGTTTTGGGAGTTATTAACATCCTTTTTTGGGTTGTTGTGGGGAAAGGACCACATGGCATTTTTTCCCCTCTTGGTAGTTTGTCTTATTCAACTAGTATCAAATATATGCCCCTTAAATAATCATTAACATCAGTGTTTAAATTTTTAGCATTTTTGTTACCCTCCCTATTTTTAAGTTGTGTGCTAATAGTATTTTGAGAAAGCAAAGTCAAAGCACAAGTGCCAACATTATTTTTGGTGGATTATATATTTTTGAAGCTTTATTATATTATTTTTAGACACTTGTATTATTTTTGTACTCCATGAACACATTATATTGATGTATTATCTTGTGAGAGCTAAGCTCACTACTCTCATGCACATTGTATTATCACCCACAGTTGCATTTGTTGCACTTGCAATTGTTATGTGGATTGCACATATGAATTTATACTTGCAATAGTGTAGTCTAGGTCTAAATAAGTTAAGGCATAAGCATACTTCAAGGATTGACCAACCTAGATCCCACAAAGTGAGTAGGACACCCAAAAGCGGATGCAAGCCCTAATTCACAATTATGAAAACCCTAAAATGGAAAAGGGGTGCAAATCCTAAAATGAAAATGGGATGCCACCCTAGAGAAGGGACCTAACCCTAATCTTGGTCTATATAAAGGTGGGAGTTCTCAAATGTATTTACCCTTTTGGTACATCCATGTTGCGGAAGCTCTATCAGTGGAACATTGAAGCTTTCCATTTTCTTCTTCTATTATACCATCTTGCTTCCATTATTGAGAGTGACTAGGAAGAGTGAGTGAGAGGTGCATTGAGTGAGGGACTAAGGGAAGGTAAAGCTCTTCATCATCTTCTTGCAATCTTCTTTTTATCTATTAACTTATCAACTTTTTGGTGTGCTTGATGGTGAATGTGAAGGAGTGATGGCATCGGATTGTATTATTTGGGTCATGGAACCATCTTTGAACCTTCAAGCTTTCAGACTACAATGTAGGAAGGTAAGATAGGTGAGTTTAATACACCTTGAATCTAGTCTTTTGTTCTTACTTTCTTATGCTGGAGAGGAGGATGCATGGTTAGTTAGAGCAAAGTGTCAGGATACAAGATGAGAGATTACTGCTGAAGTGAGTTGTAGTTTCTGAAACAATAGAAGTTAGTCTAATGTCTTTTAGCCCGAGATTTTTTTCTTCTATAATCACATGAATATTGTTAGATTCCAATATATTGTGATCCTTAGTTTTGGTAGTTCCTCCTTGAAGAGTGTTCCATTAAATTCATCCTCTAAGCTAATTAACAATGATACATACCTCTTAACATTCCTACCTTTATAACTAGACTTATTAGTCAAGTAGCTTTTGTTCTTATTACTCCCCTTCTTGTTCACTATTTGAAACTCATTATCTTATGGTTTTTAGCCTTAGGAAGGGGGTTTCTTACTTTGGAGGGGCTGATTTCAAAGATTTCATAGTTTTGATAAAGTTCATGTTTAAAGGCATTTATAACAGGTATCTAGAAGATTCTTGTAGATTATTGTTGGTATTTTATAAATCTCCATTTGTATCTCTCAAATTAGTAAGGATTCAATTAATTTCTTACTAGTATCCACTAAACAAGCAGTTAATAATGGTGCCACCTGGAATTGAAGTTTATGTAGGATCTATGGCCTAGGAGTTTCCTTATGGGGGCTGCTAACAACTCAAGAAAAGGGTATATATTTAGGAAAAATTTAGGGAATTTAGTCTGCATCGACACATAGAATGGTTTAAGGCTAGATGGGTTGAGGTCCATTTGAATAGGGAAAGAGGGGAACTCTTAAGCATCCATTACCATAGCTTATGAGAGTTGTTCATTTTACAATAATAAGAAGAATTAATTATTTGGAAGATAAGAAGAAGAAATTATTTTTGAAGATCATGCATTATCTATGGTGGATGTGTGGTTTACAACTAAGGAGCTTATAGTTATTTCTTACTTAGGACACTATAGGGAATTGGATCAAAGTCTTCACAAGACGTGAGTCTAATGCATATGAGGTAGAGGGGATGGATACAAAGACTTCTCAAGATAGAGTTGAGGAGGATGATATCGAGATGGATGAACAAGGCTCTAGAATTGCAAAAGATTGATAGTTTTGGTACATGTTGAAGGATGTGTAGGTTTGGAGGGGATGGATGTCACACGATTTTAAGCTATGAAGGCAGATGAGAACTCCATGCATTTAGGGGTCGGTAAACATGACATGACAAGATAGGTTGTTGGAGATCTTGAGTCATTGTAGAGACTTAATTTAATGGTTTAGTTAGAGGTGATGAGGTTGAGGGGAGAAGAGAAAGTCAAGTAAGTCCACGATTAAGAGTAAGAAGGCATGAGACTTCATTAGGGAGTAAGTAGCAAGATTTAGGGGCTTCTTGTGGAGAGGAAAGGAAGGGAAAAAACATGAGAAGTGAGGTAGCAAAAAAAGGATGGGAAAATGGCACAAATAGGCTTAAAGGGTGTAGCAACATTCATGAAGAGGCAGAAGGAAAAGACTCATGCAAAGAGGAAGCTTTGGCAAGGGAGAAGAGGGCTAAAGACTCCTAGACCCTCAATGTATTTTTTCATTAGTAAAGATGGATACTTGGGGCTTACTTGAGCTATGAGAAACTTTAGCAAAATAGGGTACTCAAGTTGAATACTACTATCTCGAGTTTTCAACTTGAATATTTGGTCATAGGGATCATCACTTGAAGAATCAAGAAGTCGACTTCTTGTAGACTTTCCCCACAACAAAGCGTCGAATTGACAGGAACTATTGCAATTTCTTAAATCCATAGCAAGAACAAAGAGCAAAAACTTTTACTTGGACTATATGCTTTAGAGTTCTCTAGCATGTAATATTATTGGGTTGAAAAGGGCAGGGGGAATAGGGACATGGTTTTGATGCCTTGTAGCTTCTTTGATGCCCTATCCTTGACTAGTGGGAGCTACTCCACCACTTTGTGTTGCTAGTCTCCAATGCCTCCCGAATTTCTTGGTTGAGCTTCAAATTCCCATCTTTCTCCTTCTCCCAAGTGGCAATGGTGTTCCCCTCTTCCCCACTAGCCATGTGATTTATGACTCGGGTATTGACTAAACAATCTATTGAAAAGCAAATTTCCAACCATGTTTCCATATGCTCTTTGAAGTGAAATGGCCATCCCAAGCTCATGATGGAAAGATACACATGTTTTTTATTGGATGATGGACATAGATATTGTGTTGAAATATAGAGGGATGGGATTGAGATTTTACACAATTCTCTTGATGAGGGAAAGAGACCTGAGGCACACTTGGGTGGGACCCCATTTGTTGTGGTGTCACCCTTCAAGGGGGAGAGTACCTAGAAGGTTCCACTTAGTTGTCATGCCATAGTGACTTGAATCTTGTCAGAATCAGTTAGGGCTTTCATGCAATTCATTTTGCAACCTTGGTGTGTTTCATTTGCTATTTGATTGTTAATCCTCTCTTGCAAATTTTTTTGCTATTCTAGATTGTGGTGTGGTCTTCCCCTATCTAATGTAGGATTTGTAAGTATATACCCTTAGATAGCAAGTTTTTAAGCCATTCTTATTGTCCATAGTAATAGAAGGCCAAACATGCTTAAGAACGATTGTCAGAGTTTCATGACATATCATTATTTTTTCAATCTTGTTAGAAAATTATGGTTCACATGTAGCTCATTTTGCAACTTGATGTGTTTCATCAAGCATTTTAATCTTTACTTTTAAAGTCTCCTCATACTGTTTAGAAGCACCTTTATTTCATTATCATCCCAATCCACCATTGCGCTCTTGGTTTCCCTAATAAGTGATTGCTACTACAACAATAATTGGAGTTGATTGTTTATGTTGAATGTGGTTAATGGGTTGATAAGTACCACTGACTGGAGAAGAAGTTTGTATTTCTATCTTCATAGGTTTCAATGACCCTTGCAATGTATCTCCAAAGGATTGAAAATCCATTTCACTCAAGTGATATGATGGGATGTTTTCGACAGGCTCATTGTCATGTTCATTCCATAGTATCCCATATTTGAATGGCCCAATACAAGTTAAAAACAATGACACTTACTCTTTTAGGAATGTGTCTTAGATGGATATGCTTGTGCTTAGGGCAATGGTTAGGACTTACATAAGGGAAACAAGAGAACATTCATGGTTCAAAAAGGTAGAAATAGACTTTTATATTTGTGCTCCAACAAGGACACAAAGATATTAATATGTGACTACTAAGTATACTTAGTGTATTTTCATTCCCTTTAACAAAGAAAAGAAAGCAATACATATTATTAACTAATTGTATATGTCAACTACATGCTTTAAAGGAAAGTAAGAATAATTTTAAGTGTTGGAAATTCAATCCACAATAGAGAAAGCCAACTCACTATTGGTGCATGGGTGATCTCGTATTGAGACTAGATTTGAATCCTAGGCAAATAGAGAAAGATTTACATAATGGAATTTGATCAAAGATCATCCATCACCTTAAGGTTTTGGGGGATAGCTAGCTAGTCCAATTTGTGGGAATATTTGAGTTAAGCATGCATTGGCATGAGCTAACCTATGGGTAACCTCTTAGGAAGGGCAATTGTATCAAACACTTGGTATTAGAGCTCAGGTTATTGAGCTTGGGTGGCACTAGGACCTCAAGCAAGTTGTGGCTTGAAGGGGGTGTTGGAAATAAAATCCACACTTGTTAGGGAAACCGAGTCATTATTGGTGCAAGGATGATTTTTTGAGACAAGGTTTCAATCCTAGTGAGTGTAGGGAAATTTCCATAATTGGATCAATCGGAGCTAATCAGTCATGTAAGGTTTTGGGAGCTAGATGGCTAGTCCAATTTGTGGGAATCTTCTAGATAAGTGCACATTCGGGTGAACAATAGTGGGATGGTGGTAGACCTTCGAGGAAGGGGAGGCATGTCAACCCCCTCTCAGTTTATAACTAAAGATAGTTCAAAACTACCTTTTAGGGCTGTAAAGATGGATTGTAAGCTAGTGGCTACTTTTGAAATCCTACACAAACTTAATTAAAGCATGATAGAATGGATTTCAAATTGTACTTGATATTCTACATTAACTACTTGTATGATATGCCAATCAAGTAAGGATTTGAGATGTTCCTTCAAATTTCACCAAACATGCATATTACCCAAGAAACAAGTGGTGGCAAAAAACCAACTCTCTTAAGATCTTGCACTTCAACTTCAAGTATGGGTTAGGATGATATACACTCTTATAAACAAGGAAGGGGTTGGCCCCTAACTTTATAAATTGAGAGAGAGAGAGAGAGAGAGAGAGAGAGAGAGAGAGAAAGAGGGGGGGGCACTATGTTTGTGGTGCCTTTGATAGCTCTCTTGTGAGCAATACCTTATTGTGAAGAATCAGTGCATTACATCTCCTTGAATGGATGTGCTCTTTCTCTAGTTTAGTGTCAAGTGAACCATTTAGGTATAAGTGGGGGGTGCAAGAGAAGGAATCATCTTTGTAATCTTTGGCCAATATGTAGATGTAGAAGGGTTGCAATTGAGTTGCATGAGTCCTTATAGGAGGCAAGGGTCAAAAGAATATTAGAGGGCACACGTTAAGAAGCCAATTAGAAAAGCATTGCACCCAAAGGAGGCAAATGTCAAAAGAATATTAGAGGGCACACGTTAAGAAGCCAATAAGAAAAGCATTGCACCCAAAGTTAAATGATATCTTAGTATGCTATGTAGGCTAGGTCAATTAGAACGCAAGGAGGTCACTTTAAGGTTTTCGGCCTAAGAAATCCCTCATTTTGTAAGGAAAGCAATTATCTAATATAAATAAACAATATATTTGTGTCTAAATAATCTCGCATCGGGTTGGCTCTATATTGATGGCATAATGATACACTAGCGTTCTGCGCGTGCTTCGCGCGCACAAAACGCTAGGCCACTTCGCGGCAGCTTCACTACCTCGAAGCGGCAACTTCGCTCAACAGTCCATTTCTCATCTTTCTCTCTCCTCTTTTTCCTCTCTCTCTCTCTCCCCCAAATTCCCTATGTTTAAATTTTCTCTCTCTCTCTTTCTTTGCCTTCTATTTTAGTTTTTCTTTTCTTTTCTCTTGGTTTTCTCTCTCTCTCTCTTTTTTCTCTCCCTGCTTTTCTTCTCTCTCTCTCTCTCTCTCCTCTTTTATTCTCCCCCCTCTCTCCTCTCTTTTCCTTCTCTCTCCCTCTCCTCTTTTTTCCTTTTTTTCTTCTTCTCTCTCTCTCTCTCTCTCTTCATTCTCTTTTTTAATTTTTTATTTTCTCTCTCTCTCTTTCTCTCCTTTTCTTCTGTCTCTCTCTCTTCTCTCTTTTCCTTCTCCATTTTTTATTCTCTCTCTCTTTTTAAATTTTATATTTTCTCTCTCTACATATTCCGTCTCTTTTTCTTCTTCTTCTTTCACTTTCTTTCCCCTCTCCCCGGTCTCTCTTAAAGTATTTAAATTTTATATTTATCCTATATATAATTCTCTATTTATGTTTATATTCTCTCTATTTTTCTCTTCTCTCTCTCTCTCTCTCTCTCTCTCTCTCTCTCCACACCCCCTTTTCTTCTTCTCCCATTTCTCCTAATTTTTCTTTTTTTCATCTCTCCCTCTCTCCCTTTTAAATTTTATCTTTTTCTTCTCTCCTTCTCTCTCTTTTAAATTTGATCTTCTCCCTCTCTCTCTCCCTCTCTCTCTCTCTCTCTTCTTCTCTTTCCCTTCCTCTCTCTCTCAAAAAATATTTAAATTTTAAAAAGAATTTTTTATTTTTTTCATATCTCTACCTCTTTCTTCTTCTTCTTCTTCTTCTTCTCTCTCTCTCTCTCTCCTCTCTTTTCCTTCTCTCTCCTCTTTTTTCTGGTTTTTAAATCTCTTTAAATTTTTATCTTTTCTCTTTCTTTTAAATTTTATCTTTCCTCTCTCTATAATTCTCTCTATGTTCAAATTCTCTCTTCTTCTTATTTTCTCTCTCTCATTTTCTTCTCTCTGTCTCTGTCCCCCCTCTCTCATCTTTTTTTATTTTTTCTTTTTTTTTCTCTCTCTCTCTCCCTCCCTCTCCTCTTTTTTTTGCTATATATATATATATATATATATATATATATATATATATATATATATATATATATATATATATATATCTCTCTCTCTCTCTCTCTCTCTCTCTCTCGTGTGTGTGTTAGATTAAACTTTTTAATGTAAACATTTTGTTTAATTAAAATAAGGAGAGAGAGAGAGAGAGAGAGAGAAAACCTAGGCCTTACGCATGAGAGAGAGGGGGAGAGGTAGAAGAAAAATATTTAATTAAAAAATACTATTCTCTTTCCTCTTTCTCCCCCTTCTTTTTATCATTCTTCTTATTCTTCTTCTTTTTCTTATTCTTATTCTTCTTCTTCTCTCTCTCTCTCTCTCTCTCTCTCTCAAAATGTATGAAAAACTATGTCGAAAAATTTTAAAGTAAAAAAGTTTTTAAAATGTTTAATTAAAGAAAAGCTTAAATTAAAAAGTTTAATCTAATTGAGAGAGAGAGAGAGAAACTTTTGATTTAAAAAGAAGTTTGATTTAATTAAGAGAGAGAGAGAGAGAGAGAGAGAGAGAGAGAGAGAGAAAACCTAGCCCTACACATGAGAGAGAGAGAGAGGGGGAGAGGGGAAGAATTTAATTAAAAAAGATATGGGAAAAAGAAAGAGAGAGATTATAAGTGAGAGAGAGGGGAATGAGAGAGAGAGAGAGAGAGAGAACCTAGGCCTTACACATGAGAGAGAGGAGGGAAAGATAGAAGAAAAATGTCTAATTAAAAAAGACTATTCTCTTTCCTCTTTCTCCCCCTTCTTTTTATCATTCTTCTCTCTCTCTCCCTCTCTCTCCTCAAAATGTATGAAAAACTATGTTCGAAAAACTTTAAATTAAAAAAAGTTTTTAAAATGTTCAATTAAAGAAAAGTTTAAATTAAAAATTTTAATCTATTTGTGAGAGAGAGAGAGAGAGGAATTATTATTTAAAAAGAAGTTTGATTCAATTAAAGGAGAGAGAGAGAGAAAGAAAGAGAGAGAGAGAGAGAGAAAACCTAGCCCTACACATGAGAGAGAGGGGGGGGAGAGGGGAAGAATTTAATCAAAAAAGAGATGGGGAAAAGAAAGAGAGAGATTATAAGTGAGAGAGAGAAGAATGGGTTTTAATTTAAAAAAGAGAGGTGAAGGGAGAGATAAGGCTTTAATGAAAAAAGGGAAGGGGAAGAGAAAACGAGATATTGCACGTGAGAAAAAGAGGAGAGGAAGGGGTTTTGATTTAAAAAAGGAGGTTTAGAAAATGAGGTAGGTTCGGGAAGCCCTCTGGAGGTTTGGGGCTTTCCGAACCTATAGCTAAAATAATACAATAGTAAGATTTAAACACATACTATAGGTACAGAAATGTTTACATTAAAAAATTTAATCTAACAAAGAGAGAGAGAGAGAGATAAAAGAGAGAGAAAGAGAGAGAGAGAGAGAGAGAGGGGGCAGAGATAGAAGAAAAATGTTTAATTTAAAAAGACTATTCTCTTTCCTCTTTATCCCCCTTATTTTGATCCTTCTTCTTCTTATTCTTATTCTTATTCTTCTTCTCTCTCTCTCTCTCTCTCTCTCTCAAAATGTATGAAAAACTATGTTTGAAAAACTTGAAATTAAAAAAAGTTTTTAAAATATTTAATTAAAGAAAAGATTAAATTAAAAAGGTTAATCTAATTGAGAGAGAGAGAGAGAAACTTTTGATTTAAAAAGAAGTTTGATTTAATTAAAGGAGAGAGAGAGAGAGAGAGAGAACCTAGCCCTACACATGAGAGAGAGAGGGGGGAGAGGGGAAGAATTTAATAAAAAAAGAGATGGGGAAAAGAAAGAGAGAGATTATAAGTGTGAGAGAGGGGAATGGGTTTTAATTTAAAAAAGAGAGGTGAAGGGAGAGAGAAGGCTTTAATGAAAAAAGGGAAGGGGAAGAGAAAATGAGATATTGCACGTGAGAAAAAGAGAAGAGGAAGGGGTTTTGATTTAAAAAAGGAGGTTTAAAAAATGAGGTAGATTCGGGAAGCCCTCTAGAGGTTCGGGGCTTTCCGAACCTATAGCTAAAATAATACAATAGTAAGATTTAAACACATACTATAGGTACAGAAATGTTTACATTAAAAAGTTTAATCTAACAAAGAGAGAGAGAGAGAGAGAGAGGGGGGGGGAGAGATAGAAGAAAAATGTTTAATTTAAAAAGACTATTCTCTTTCCTCTTTCTCCCCCTTATTTTGATCCTTATTATTATTATTATTATTCTTCTTCTTCTTCTTCTCTCTCTCTCTCTCTCTCTCTCTCTCTCTCAAAATGTATGAAAAACTATGTTTGAAAAACTTGAAATTAAAAAAGTTTTTAAAATATTTAATTAAAGAAAATATTAAATTAAAAATGTCAATCTAATTGAGAGAGAGAGAGAGAGAAAAACTTTTGATTTAAAAAGAAGTTTGATTTAATTAAAGGAGAGAGAGAGAGAGAGAGAGAGAGAGAGAGAAAACCTAGCCCTACACATGAGAGAGAGAGGGGGGAGAGGGGAAGAATTTAATAAAAAAAGAGATGGGGAAAAGAAAGAGAGAGATTATAAGTGAGAGAGAGGGGAATGGGTTTTAATTTAAAAAAGAGAGGTGAAGGGAGAGAGAAGGCTTTAATGAAAAAAGGGAAGGGGAAGAGAAAATGAGATATTGCACGTGAGAAAAAGAGGAGAGGAAGGGGTTTTGATTAAAAAAAGGAGGTTTAAAAAATGAGGTAGGTTGGGGAAGCCCTCTGGAGGTTCGGGGCTTTCCGAACCTATAGCTAAAATAATACAATAGTAAGATTTAAACACATACTATAGGTACAGAAATGTTTACATTAAAAAGTTTAATCTAACAAAGAGAGAGAGAGAGAGAGAGAGAGAGAGAGAGAGAGAGAGAGAGAGGGAGGAGAGATAGAAGAAAAATGTTTAATTAAAAAAGACTATTCTCTTTCCTCTTTCTCCCCCTTATTTTGATCCTTCTTCTTATTATTATTATTATTCTTCTTCTTCTTCTCTCTCTCTCTCTCTCTCTCAAAATGTATGAAAAACTATGTTTGAAAAACTTGAAATTAAAAAAAGTTTTTAAAATATTTAATTAAAGAAAAGATTAAATTAAAAAGGTTAATCTAATTGAGAGAGAGAGAGAGAAACTTTTGATTTAAAAAGAAGTTTGATTTAATTAAATGAGAGAGAGAGAGAGAGAGAGAGAGAGAGAGAGAGAGAGAGAGAGAGAGAACCTAGCCCTACACATGAGAGAGAGAGGGGGGAGAGGGGAAGAATTTAATAAAAAAAGAGATGGGGAAAAGAAAGAGAGAGATTATAAGTGAGAGAGAGGGGAATGGGTTTTAATTTAAAAAAGAGAGGTGAAGGAAGAGAGAAAGCTTTAATGAAAAAAGGGAAGGGGAATAGAAAATGAGATATTGATCGTGAGAAAAAGAGGAGAGGAAGGGGTTTTGATTTAAAAAAGGAGGTTTAGTAAATGAGGTAGGTTCGGGAAGCCCTCTGGACATTCAGGGCTTTCCGAACCTATAGCTAAAATAATATAGTAATAAGATTTAAACACATACTATAGGTACAGAAATGTTTACATTAAAAAGTTTAATCTAACAAAGAGAAAGAGAGAGAGAGAGAGAGAGAGAGACAGAGACAGAGAGAAAACCTAGGCCTTACGTATGAGAGAGAGGGGGGAGAAGTAGAAGAAAAATGTTTAATTAAAAAAGACTATTCTCTTTCCTCTTTCTCTCCCTTCTTTTTATCATTCTTCTTCTTCTTCTTCTCTCTCTCTCTCTCTCTCTCTCTCTCCTTCTCAAAATGTATGAAAAACTATGTTCGAAAAACTTTAAATTTAAAAAAGTTTTTAAAATGTTTAATTAAAGAAAAGTTTAAATTAAAAAGTTTAATCTAATTGAGAGAGAGAGATAAAAACTTTTGATTTAAAAAGAAGTTTGATTTAATTAAAGGAGAGAGAAAGAGAGAGAGAGTGAGAGAGAGAGAACCTAGCCCTACACATGAGAGAGAGAGAGGGGAGACGCGAAGAATTTAATAAAAAAAGAGATGGGGAAAAGAAAGAGAGAGATTATAAGTGAGAGAGGGGAATGGGTTTTAATTTAAAAAAGAGAGGTGAAGGGAGAGGGAAGGCTTTAATGAAAAAAGGAAAAGGGAAGAGAAAATGAGAGATTGCACGTGAGAAAAAGAGAAGAGGAAGGGGTTTTGATTTAAAAAAGGAGGTTTAGAAAATGAGGTAGGTTCGGGAAGCCCTCTGGAGGTTCGGGGCTTTCCGAACCTATAGCTAAAATAATATAGTAGTAAGATAAGATAAGATATTGGGTTTTGTTATATGGTTGAAAATTGAAACCTGAACTTTAAATGGCCAAGGCCATTATGGAAATTTTCAATATCCTTAGATTTTAAATACATATCAGGTTATGTTACATGCATGAGACCTGAAGCCCGAAGGCTGCGAGGAAAATATCCCTAGGTTTAATAAATTTCCTGATTTCCAAGGCAATCCCTGAAAGGGGTCGGTATTTTGGAGAACGAAAATGCTAAAAGACGGAAAGCGCGGAAAGCTCGACTCGCCTCTTTTTCTTCGGAAGCCTTCTCGCTCTTATTAGACAGCGGGCTTCTTTCAGCCTTCGACGATGGACGACGTTCCCCTCCTGGAACATTATTCTACTTCTGCTTCTCATTCCCTTCCGGCAGCAGCAGCCAACGCCATTGCGACGACCGGCAGCTTCTGCAGGTGCTTGGTCCCATTGATCCGTCCGATCAGAACCGCGTCAGAAAAGCTCGTGATTATAATCATATGGCCTCCTCTCAGTCGACTATCAAAGCTATGGAAGGTGGCCGCGACGGCCGTGAAAAAGGAGCGACGCAAGGTGATATATGGCGTGAAGATGGCGGTGGCGCTGCTGCTGGCTTTCCTGCTGATACTGGTGCAGGACCTGTACGTGCTGGTGGGCAGCCATGCGATCTGGGCGATCATGGCGGTGGTGGTGGTGTTCGAGCGGACGATAGGGGCGACACTCAGCCGGGGCTTCAATCAGGGGGCCGGGACGCTCCTGGCAGGCCTGTCGGCGCTGGCGGTGGGGCAGCTGGCTAGGGTAGGAGACCGCCATAGCCAGCTGGCGCATCCGGCCCTCATCGGCCTGAGCGTCTTCTTCACGGGCGGGGCCGTCAGTTTCGCCCGCCTGCTGCCCACCATGCGACCCTTCGAGCTCGGCCTCCGGACCTTCCTCATCACCTTCAGCCTCGTCATGGTGGCCGAGTACCAGCAGGGCGACCATGTCCGGACGGCCCTCGACCGGCTCTTCGTCAGCCTCCTCGGGGCAACAATAGGGTTTCTGATCAACGTCTGCGTGCTCCCTTCCTGGGCCGGGGACGAGGTCCATAGCCTCGTCGCAGGCAACTTCGACACCGCCGCAGACTTCCTGCAGGCCTGCACCCGCGAGTACCTCCATGGCACAGCCGCCGTCTCCCCTCACCAAGTCTTCACAGGGCTATGTTATTTATCCGCAGATGATGGTCATGATGATGATCCCATCCATCAGGGTTATCGTATCATTGCCTCGGACTCTGTCTCCAAGGAGGAGGCTCTCGCTGCTTCTGCTGCCTGGGAGCCTCCGCATGGCAGATTCCGCATGTTCGGGTATCCGTGGAAGAGCTATGGCAAGGTCGGAGCAGCTCTCCGACACTGTACTTACTCCATCGTCGCCCTCCATGGTTGCTTACAGTCGACAACCCAAGCGCCCTTGCATGTGAGGAAGCTCCTCGAGGATGAACTTCTGGGAGTTAGTCAGGAGGCAGCTTCTCTTTTAAGGAAATTAGGTCAGCATCTGAGAAACATGGAAAGATTTGAAGACTCCAAGAGTGTTCTCAACAATGTGTACCGGGCAACCAATCGCTTGCAACACAGTTTACTCCGTTTTGTGCAAGATCAAGCTCAAGAGACTCTCAACGCACACCCACGGACAAACCTTACCATTGACAAACTAGGTCTGGATTTATCTACCAACAACAATGGTTTCCTTGATTCTAGACATTATGAAGATTTAGAGGGGGATTCAGAACGACTTGGCACACATGTTCTATCTTTGGGAAAGTTTGCAACATCGTTGCTAGACGTTGCACAAAGGCTTCATCCTATAGTTGAAGCATTAGAAGAATTGAGTGAACTAGCCCACTTTGCAAAGTATGAGGAATACATGAATGGAGGATATGAAAAAAGTTCCGGAAAAGCACAACAACAAGAGTGTTTAATTTTGATTTTGTGACAACAAGACTTCTCGAAAGTTGTAAGACTTCTAGAAAGTTGTCCCAAATGTGATGGCCTAACACTTGGGGCTCATAATCATGAGCTTTAAGCAGATTCAAGTCTCACTAGGTGCAATGATTTGGTTGGATACCTAAGTCCACATGGTGTGTTCAGGTGAATCTAGGCTCTTGCCCCCTCAAATACACAATTGGTCTTCCTCTTTGGTATGATTAGCTAACGTTGAAGGTCCCAAAGTGATCAAGCTTCGATATCCATTTGGCTTGCAAGCTATCATATCTACACATAAGAAAAATACTAGCATGGTTCTTTCCCACTCTAATCTCCACTAATATTTGGAGGGGAGGTATCCGCCTTGTGGATGTTTGGGGATGTATATTATCTTGGAAAAAAATTATTCTTGAGATCATTTATCCTCTAAGATCATGAGATTGAAGATCTTCCTTGCCCAAGAAGTATAAAACCACTATTAATTATAGAAAAAGTTCATCGACTTGAATTTTATATACTAACATGTGAATTGTCTAACAAGTTAGTTATGGACATGTGAATTGCATTTCTTTATTCATCACATATGTTATCTATAATGAAGTTGTGTTATACTTAGATACTCGATTTCAAAGTTAAGAATATAGAAGTCTTTTGGAAATTGAATTTCCAATCTACCACTCTATCTATCTCCAATAGATAATGCCAAATCTTGGAGAAGGTGAATTTATGCTCAACTCAATGAGAGATTTTGAATGCTATATAATATAATGGATCTTTGATATAAGACTAAATTATTCACTACCTTTGATTTGGTAGTTTAGATTGTTTGATATTCTTTTATGTTATGTCTAGGTTAAGGTGAACAATATCTGGGTGAAAGCATGGTTTGGTGGTACAAAAATTGTCCCCATTTTTAGTTTACCCCTTTGGTTATTTTTGGAAAAGTTGGAGGGAGTTTAAACTTTATTTTTTAACCATTGAAGAAACATTGAAAACCTTCATAAGGGAACATGGTAGGAAGGCCTATCATGGTTTATTAACATTCAACAGTTGAACGTGTAATGGTGACTGCATGTGAACTTTATTTTAAAAAAAAATTTAATGTGATATGAGGTCTTACATGGGATATTCTTGCTAATGCTAGTCTGCTTGATGCTCTCTTCTTCCTACTTATGGTTTCTAGGGTTGTGTTGAGAACTCTTGTGCCAAGCCTTCTTGAATATGTCAACTATCAAGCTTCCAGAGTGAGTATTACTCAAGATTGTTGTGAGTGCCAGTTTCTATGAGGATATTAGCTTGCAATACGCACCAAGGGTGACTCTTAGAGCCAATAGTTGAAGACAAAGAAGACAAAAATACCCACCAACAGAGAGAAGGAGGCCACCAAGAAGGAGCTATGCAATAGCATGGGGTTTGGCACACCCAAAGAGGACATGGGTTGATCATTAGAGCAAATAAATGGTCTCTTTGATTAGATGATAGAAAAAACTTCATTCGTGCAAGAGAATAAATCAGCAACAAAGAAGAGGGGTAAGTAATTACATCATTAGTTACATGATTAGATGTAGGACTTATAGGATGAATTTTTGGTGAGCACTATGTAGTAACTAATTAAATGCTTATGTATTACAGGAAAAAACAAAATGGATGAGTACCTAGTACTCAACAAATTTTTATTTGTAGTAGAAGAACTACACAAGAAGTATGGCTCAAGCCTTGAGGGGAAGGTCACTCGAGACTTGTCTAGTAGTAATGATCTTTTGGGCAATCAGTGGCTTTGAGTGTTCAAGCTACTGTAGCAAAATAATGCAAGTATCTATCTAAACTATATGTAGTTAGATTTTTTTTAAAGGATTGTAGAGTACTTTTTCACAAGGTGTACCAGGGCGTCCCTTCATATGGGGAGATCATAGCAAAATTTGCCAGATGTTATGCTTTTGAGAGGTGTACTGCTACTAAAAAGGACCCATTAGGATAAGATTGCATCGAAAAAGTTTGGGGAGAGTGTGCAAAAGCGAGTTTGGAGGGCTAGAAAGGAAGTTGGACAAGTGGTGGAAGGCCAATAGTGTATAATGTGTTGAAATGTGGACATCTTGTAAAATATATTATATTTCTAATTTGGAGGCTATTACAGACATGGTTTCAACAAACGATATGCAAAAGTTGAGCATGTTACATGAGTTGAGAGCAACTCTCTAAGAAAAGAAGGAGAGTTTGTAGAGGGTTGAAGGATCCAATGTTATTATGAATAGAATCAAGGACAACCATTATTGTGTTTGAGTGATGCCTCCATGAGTTGTGGTGGCACGTTCCTTCTAATGCTAAAGAGGCAAAAGAAGTATGGATAGACCTAAATGCATTGAAGTGCATGCTAGATTGACTCAAAATCACTGAGAACATACAAATTCTTTCCCAAGAAGTGGAGGCTCAATAGGTACTTTTGCCTTTGGTACCTTTAGCACCTTGTCAATTTCTCTTTGTACATATTGTAAATAATGTGACATATACATATTCATGTGCCATGGATTGTTCTTTAAGTGTTGGATTTCAACCTAGGATAGTTTTTAACTTGCCAGCATTTTTGAACATTTTGGTACATTAAGAAACATCATTTTAGCTCACGTTGATATATTTTGGTACATTACTTTTATTGTCTCTTTGTACTTGTCGTTCATTTTGGAAGAAACTTTATGTTTATATTTTTGTGCTTTTTGTACCAACTTGTGATATTCATATTTACTTTCTGTTACTTATTGTTGCTCTGATAAGTTTAATAATATTTGGTACTCTACTATGTAGAGATGACATTTAATTTTTTTCAATACTAAAATTTTGGGTCTTAATATCCTAAAGACATTTTTTGCACTTTTTGTTTTTTTTCATACTTTTACTATATCTAAAATTATTATTAAAACCTTTTAATACTATTTGATACTTATTGTTTTTGTAGAGAGGTGTAAGAGTTATTTTTGGTACTGTTTGGTATTTCTATTTCTCAATACCTCATAAAATCTTTTGGTACTTTCTGATACCAACTTAGGTTCTTTGTGTATCAAATCTTAAAATTTGTTACTTGTATTTTGAAAGTTGAAAATTGAAAGTGTTGTACTTTGATCTGAGATTAGTAGCCTTGAGAGATATGATTTGGTACTTTTGATGTTTTTATTGTATTTCAAATAACTATTGTAACCTTTTAATATACTTTTTGTAATTGGGTTCTTTGTATACCAAGTTTTGAAATTTGGTACTTGAAAATTTGGAGGGTTGTGTTTTGGTAGGGAAGAACTACTACCCTCAAGAGAAAACTTCGATACTATTTGTTACCTATTTGTATCTTAGATACTTTTAAAAATGCTTTGGTACCTTTGTAGTACCAACTTATATTCTCTGTGTACCAAGTTTTGAAATTTGGTAGTTAAAAATTTGTAGCGTTATGTTTTGATATGAAGCTCATAAACTTATCATGTGTTTTTTCTGCTTTTTACTAGTCTTGTTATAGCTAAAATACTTTATTAAACCAATTGGTACATTTTGTTAGGATCATCACATGTATATTCCTTGAGTACCAAGTTTGGGTTCTTTGAGTACCGATTTTAAACTTTGGTGATTTTTTGTTGGTATTGCTTGATTGCTTCCATATTAGCTATTGTTGTTTACTATTTAGTATTGTTTATATTCTTGTAGACATTACCTTGGTATTGTTTACTGACATGGAATTTTCATATTTGGCTTGCAAGTGGAATGTGATTTGCTCAAGACTAAGTGTTAAGAGACTCAATTCTAAAGTGGCTTTATTAAAATGTTGATTTGCAACACTCAAAAGAGGAAGAAATTTGACACTATTTCCCAGACTCCACATTGTGGATGAAGGCAACACAATCCATGTTTTGGGGTCTTGTGTTGCTTGTGGGAAGTGCTTAGACTTTGCCTAATGTGGTTGGTTCTTTCATGCTGGCCTGCAAACAATAATGCCACCCCCTTTGTCTCACTGCCACTCTAATAATAAATCAAACTTTCCCAAAAGAGTTGGGATTACAAGGGACATCTTTAGAAGAGTAACCATCTACTTCTTTTTTCTACTATTTGCCTCATTCTTATTTTTCTTATTTTCAATAGGTTATCTTGTTAAACGTTGTAGATTATGAGGCAAATATGGACTATGCAAACGACAATGCTACAAACAAGGGCTTGAATGGTAGACATGACTTTCATGAGACTTTCATGAGGGCATGAAAGAGGTGCCAGGGGTTAATGTTCCTAACAAAAACTTGGGTGATGCAAAAATACGTGACACCATTATAGAATAATTTTGGGATGTGCTAGATGATTTGCAAAAGGATATCTTAAAGAGAGACAAGAGCTCCTCTATGGGATTTCATGAAAATGTGCATAAACCCCATAGTACTATCAACTCCCAAGTGGTCTTTGTTGATGTGCATGAGAATGTGCTAAGCATAAATGAACCCCATTTCCTAAGTCATGTAATGAGGTAATGGTCAACGTAGCTGGCAAAAAGCCAAGACTATATGCATGATATAGAGCTAGATTTTAGGGTGGAGGGAGTCAAGGACCAAAAGGGATAATCTATTAACAATGAAGTGCTGATGGGGAAAACTAGGGAGACAAAAGAAGCCAATTGAACTTGATGATTGTTGTGAAGTGCTAAAGAGGGACTTGGAGAGAGAGAACAAACCTACTGAACTTACTATCTATGAAGAGAAGAAGGAGAGCCAAAGAGAGAGGAGGAATCCACTAAAGCTATTGTCTATGGAGAGCTGAAAGGGGAGCTAGAGGGAGAGGAGCCCATTGAACCTACTATTTATGAAGAGTAGAAGAGAGAGCCAAAGGGAGAGAAAAAATCCACTAAAGCTCCTATCTATGGAGAGTTGAAAGGGGAGTAAGAGGGAGAGGAACCTATTATAGGACCTGTAGAAAATGAGGAGAAACTAGGTGAAGATGGTGATCTTGAAATAGAGATTTTTTTGTATAAAAGAAACAAAACACTCCCATATGCATATATTTAAGATGCATGCATTTAAGATGTAGTGCATTTGAAAGCACTAAATGGCCTTACAACTCAGCCTTTTGTTATGAGTCTATTATGATACTGGATTTCTTGTGTGTTCTGAGTTCAACTATTTGTGTGTGTTTGTCTCATGTTTGTCTTGACCTTGGTGGATTGATGAGCATAATGTTGTGTAGAAAGTAAGCTTTCAAATGATATTCCTAAATCAAAAGGTAGATTGATAATTGTTTATGTCAATTGGGTAATCTTGAAGGATTTAAAGATACCGAATAAACAGGATTGGTTGTTGGAGAGGTTCAAACCAATCTGGGTCAATAGAAAATGTTTTTGCATGGTGAGGGCAAATGCCAAAAATTTCCTATTGGAATACCATCTTGGAGTAAATGTTGTGATTTGGGATTGTTGTAGGAGGGTGAAGCTAATGCAAATTTTATTTTGCATGCTTCCCATTCACTATGAAAAACCCAAATGTTCCTATAGATAAAGTTACTTAGACCATCTCAATAATTGTGTATTCTATAGCCTTATTTTTTGTGACTTTTTTTTTGTTGATGCTAAATATTGGCCAAAGCTTGTGTTTTTAAAAAGGACTTGTGACTTTTTTTTGTTAATGCTAAATATTGGCCAAAGCCTATGTTTTTAAAGAACTTGTGGGAAGTGTGGGCAAAAAACTCTCAGTTTGATGCTAGTAATACAATACTTTTGGAAGATACCCGCTATACATCTTTGAAGAATGAGTATGAAAACTTCTTAGAGATCCATTCCTATGAGCCAGAAAGTGGAGCCACTTGATGGTCTATCCTATCTCCTAAATATAGGTGAGCCTTGGCTTTAGTGGATCAAATATCCTTGCCTACTAGCCTATTGTAGGCAACACCTGATGTTTGATATCAAGATTACTTGTCCCCATTGGTGGCTAATTACTTTATTTAGATGAAGGGCTATTCATGTTGGTTTGAATCCCTAAATGTATGGTTAATCCTAGTTGGCATGTGATATTATGTGCACTTAGTAATTTATCTTTGTAATTCATCCCTATGGTTAAAAATCTATATGATAACCTTGCTATTCATAGCTACTCCTACCTACCATACTATGCATTGCTTATTTATATCAAATTATTAATATCAGAGTCTTCTTCTTGTACTTTTTGGAACTTCCCATTCTTTTTTAATATATAGTTTTTAATCAATTTTAATGTTTTGTTTACTTTATTTTTTAAAAGAATTATTGTAGTCATTGGGATTTGGTTAGTTATGGTTTGGTAGATGGTACTATGTGGTGATCTTAGGGCTTTTAAAATTGTTAGTGGCAATTATGATACCCTTGGTACAAATATTAGTTTATGATACCCTTTTATTGATGCTAAATAGTACTAAATATGGTACTCTACAAATTCAAATTTGGCACTCACTATGGCCAATTTTGAGGGAAAGGGCCTTTTAATTAGTGTTTACTAACTATAAAATTAGTGAATAGGCCAATGGGACATTGCCATGTGTGGTCCAATATATTTGACTCTACTAATTTGGCCAAAACTTCTTCTAACACTAGCAAAAATGTGAAAAGGGGCATCCAAACTTATCCTCATGAAGCAATTCCAACCAAAGAACTTATCATTGATAATGCCATTTTTTATTGTCCTTTTCCTTGCTTTCAACTCCTTGATGCAACTTTTTGAAAAGTGGGATACTTTAAAGTCACCTCAAAATAGTAAAACTAAAGTACTTTTAATTTTATCTCAAATCAAGGGATTATTTAAATGTTTTTATATTTCTTACTCTTTTTTTATATGTTCATCTCATAGCTCTCATTATTTAATTATTTGAGCTTCTCCAAACTCATTTTTACAAAATTTCTATTCTATTTTAACCTCATTTCTTGTCAATACCTCTACCTTCTTCCTCCATGGATTCTTCTTCTATTGCTTCTTTTAGACAATGATCTAACTCTATACAGGCATGTACATGCTACAATATAAGAGAGAATGATCTGTGATATCTGACAATCTATAAGCTCTAAGATTGGATAACAATGCTTCCCTTTTGTAAAGGTCCTCACAAGATCAATAAAAGGAAAAGAGGAAATGCAAGCTTTCATTGAAAAGAACAAATTCTAGGGTTCAAAATACAAGATAAAAAATGGTATCCAAAAATTCAATGTGTGTATACTAGATAAAAAATGGTATCCAAAAATTCAATATGTGTATACTAGAAAGAATCTTCAATTGCATCTTCCATGTAGCAACACTTCACATCTCATTGTAAGACAATGAAATTTACTTTCAAAGAATATTAATACCTTGTAATACCTTTTACTTTAGTTTGTATGGATTTCTTTAATCTTGTAGACTAAGTTTTAGTTTATGCAGATGTATTTCTTTCAACAAGCATGTAATGGTAGTCATTGGAGTCATTGATAAGTACATTTTGTGTTATGCATGTTGAATTTGTTAATCTTATGTGTCCTGATTACATGACATCCTTCTAGTTCCTTAAAAATACTTTATTTTTTGTAATTTCAATATATGTTATTCTAACAAACACACAGGCATTTTGAAGTTTGGAAGAGCTTTCTTCATCATTGATCTCCATGGACTAATAGATTAGGATAATCTTGACAATGGAACCATCCAAGGCTTCAAGTTAAAGAATATTATTAAAGATATTCAAAATTCTATGAAGATTTGGAGAATATCAAGTATAGTCAGCTTATCTTTGTTCATCCCAATTCATACTTTTGGATCAATCTCAAGGAATAAGTTTGCATATCTTGCATGTGGTATGATCAGGTGCGTGGGTGAAGAGCAACATGAAATTTCAACAAATCAGTTACAAAACACAACAAATGCCTACAGATTTTGGCACAATGGTGGCTATACACACATACAAAACACCAACTACAATTGCATGGCTAGACTTCAGCTACAATATGTCATGAGAGAAATTAAGATAGGAGAGGTGAGAGAGAGGGAAAAATGGGATGTCTATTACTAAAGCATATAAGGGGGGCCTTTTTAAAAATGATATGTATCCATTAGAAATGCCTCTCGCAACTAGGAATTTGAGATCTTAGATAGATGGATGTGGCTTGATGTGTCAAACTTGATTGTAGCACATCAAGAAGGATATGCAAAAATTCAAATGTCTAGACCTGAAGATGTGCATAAAGGGGTTACTGCCTTGTAGCATGTTGTAGGGTATGACTACAAAACTTTGTGTGAATGAGGGAGGTTAGCCATGAAATATTGAATAACAACACGAAATCAAAGGGTCAATCGAGAATGTTGCACAACACATTACAAGTTAAAAAAAGATTCTCACACTAGTGTGAAATTCAAAAAATGGGTTGTACAAAATTTATATATAGGTCCCACATGTGCAAGACTAAGTCACATAGTGGCACATGTCCACCAACTAGGAAATGATAGAGAGCCATTTTCCACGTGTTTTTCTTTGATGTTTCCACATGTATATAAGATTGGAATTCCCAACCAACAATTTTCCATGTGGCAAGCATGTCGTGTTTCCTGGCCAACTGTTGACTCGTGACATCATGATGAATTTGACATGCTATAAATATGCATATCTTTGATTGCATAGTATAACTTGAGAGAAAAATTCAAGAGGTCAAGAACATTAAGAGGCACTTCTCTTCCATTCTATTTTAATGAAGTATTCACAACCACTAGATCCCACGATGCAGAAGGAGCCATTTTGGGAGTGTGATTGTCTCCTTGTGCATTGTGAGGTTCAAGCTTTGTATATCTTATGATTGGTGTTCCAAAATATGTTCATTATGTTCATAATTTGCATACCATGTGATTGGTATTAAATATTTTTAAGTATTTTGCAAAGAAAAATGGCTAATGACAAGATTAGCCACATGTTCTTGCTAAGTGGCCCTAGCTCTTGAGTTGCTCCATCAACCCCATTAATGTGTTCCAAGCTCCTGAGCTAACTTTATTTTAAGATGCAATCAATATTTCTATTAATATAGTTTATGTGAAATTCTTTGGCTTTAGATTACATGAATCCTATCAATTTGGGTGCTTGAGATTGTGCCTGTAAAGCTAGTTTATCTTAGGATATTTACTTGGCTTGTCTATGTACTAGCACCCATGTATGGCATGGTAACACTAGTTGATGTATCTCTCATGATACTATGGTGGAGGTGGTATTGCAGATTCTATAAACTCCACTCATGCTCTACTAAGTCTTCAAGTCTCTTACAAGTACATCAATGCCAACTCCTTGTACAAATGTGGCTTGGAAGAACTAGTCTTTGTGGTCTACCAGTCTAGTCTAACCCCATTCATGTGGTACTAAATCTTCAAGTCTCTTGCAAGCATCATTATTCCAAGAATGAAAACAATAACAAGCATGCTTGTTTGTGAGCCTTATACTTGATTCCAAAACAAGGATAGAGCTCTTCCCTCTAGCATTAAGCCAATGCCAAATTTCATGTTCTACAATATTACAACAATTAGTAATATTTAGGATGTTGGTAATTGAGTGGGTATGTTGCATGTCCATGAGATCTTCCCAATGTAAAAAATTCATCCTAGTATCCAAAATCGGCCAATGGTTTTTTCTATGCTCCAATATCTCTAGGGACAAGAGGACTTATGGATTGATTTAAGAGGTGGAAAGCAAGGAGCATTACCTAGGATGGGACTTCCTCTTGCATATACTCAAAACATTTCAAAGTCTTTATTATTGTATTCATGATTAACATATCCATTGATGATGGAGTCAATTTTTCCATCAAAAGTATGGAGGCAACTCAAACCCTATGGCATGTAGGAAGCCATTTTGATACTATCAGAATGACTCCCTACACACCATAGGGTTTCCAAGTGTGTATTGCCAATTTAACCACCATGATCATGTGCTCTTTCATACTTTTCCCAAATATTTCATTTGGATGTATCAAATTTTGTTTTGATTTATTGTTAATTTGGTCATGAATCTCATTTGAAACCAATTTTTTCTTCAGGTGAGAATATGTATCCTCATAAGAGTATAAGTCTAAGGATTGAGATCTTACTTGACACTAGAGTTCTCTTTATGTGAGACTCATTAGCTTTAGCATGCGTGACTCCCATAGATTTGGGTGATGGAGATTGTACACCTAAAACTAACTTAGGTTATTTTGTAGCCATAGCTAGAGGTAAAGGATATTCTCTTGGCTTGTCTAAGCATGTATGGCATGGTTACACTAGTTGAAATATCTCTCATGATACTATGGTGGAGGTGATATTGTAGATTTTGTCTACTCCATTTATGAGCTACTTAGTCTTCAAGACTTGCAATTTAATGTCAACTCCTTGTACACAACATGAGGCTTCTAAAGAGCTAATGTTTCTAGTCTACCAATCTATGGCCTCTTTAGGTGAGATTCCTTTGTGTTAGCATACCTGAATCCCATAGATTTAGATGCTTGAGATTGTTCACCTAGAACAATATTAGGTCATTTTGCAACCATCACTAAAGGTGAAGGATATTTTCTTGGCTTGTCTTTGCATGTCTAGCATGGTCACACTAGTTGATATATCTCTCATGATACTATGTTGGAGGTGGTATTGTAGATTTTGTCAACTCCATTCATGTGCTACTTAGTCTTCAAGTTTCTTGTAAGTAAATCAATGTTAAATTGTATAGATGAGGCTTTTGAAGAGCTAGTGTATATGGTCTATGAGTCTAGTCTAACTCCATTCATTTGCTAGTAAGTCTTCAAGTTTATTGCAAGCCTCATTGTTAGAATCATGAGGATATTAACAATCATGCTTATATGTAAGCCTTCTACTTGAGTCCAAAACTAGGATAGAGCTCCCCCCCTCTAGCGCTAAGCCAAAGCCAAAAGTCCATGTTATATAATCTTGCAACACTAACATATACACTTCCTCTGTCTCATGTAAATTGGTAGCTTGGATATTTAGGATGTTGATAATTGAGGGGGCATGTTGCTTGTCCATGAGAACTTCCCAATGCAAAAAATGCATCCCAATACTCACAATTGGCCAATATGTTTACATGGTTTGTTCTACCTCCCAATATTCCTAGATCCCAGAGGACTTATGGATGGATTTATCCAAAATGATATATCCATTGATGATGGAGTCAATTTTTCCATCAAAAGCATGGAGAGCATTGGACCCTACGGTGTAGAAGGAACCATTTTAATAGAGTCAAAATGGCTCCATGTGCACCATAGGGTGCATGTTAGTATTCTCAATTTAACCATCATGATCTTGTGCTCTTCCAGTCTTTTCCCAAATCCTCCATTTTGAATGTATCAAAGCATGTTTTGATCCATTTTCTTTTTTGTCATGGATTTCATTCGACACTAGTTTTTCCTCTGGTGAGTATATGTCTCCTCGTAAGAGTGTGAGTCTAAGGATTGAGATCTCAATTGAAACTTGAATTTTCCTTATGTGAGATTTATTGGCTTAAGCATGCCTAACTCCCATAGATTTGGATGCTTGAGATTGTCTACCTCTAAGGCTAACTTAGGTTATTTTGCAACCATAAATAGAGGTAAATGATATTATATTGGCTTGGCTTTGCATGTTTGGCATGATCACACTAGTTGATGTATCTCTCATGATATTATGGTGGAGTTGGTATTACACATTTTGTTTTGTTTGAATAATTAGAAATGGGCCAATTGGATGATTGCCATAGAAAAAATCATATAAAACGATATTGGGTGGTCCATATTATTGAGCTGGCATTTGTGGTCTAGCCGTCTAGTTTTATTCATGTGCTTCCATGTCTTCAAGTCTCTCAAGTAAATCATGGTCAACTCTTTGTATAGATGAGGCTTTGAGAATGAGAGTTATTGAATTTCCCCTAATTAATCAAAGGCCATTATCACATTGTTTCAATCATGAAAAAAATAACAATCATGCTTGTATGCCAGCTTTTTACTTGAGTCCAAAACTAGAAAAGAGCTACCCCCTCTAGCACTAAGCCAAAGCCTAGGTTATTTTGTAGCCAAAGAGACAGATAAATGATATTGTATGTGTATCTCTCAACAAACTTCATAGGAGGTGGTATTGTAATTTCTTTTTGTTCAAAGAATTGGAAATTGGATGATTTCCATAGGAAAATCCATATTGGACCATTTTGGGTCGTCCTTATCATGGATTTGTCTCTTGTGGGGCCTACTAGTCTAAATTTATTCATGTGCTTCTAATATTCAAGTCTCTTGTAAGTAAATCATGGTTAACTTCTTGTATACTGGATGAGGTTTTGAGAATGAGATTATCAAAATTTTTCTAACTAACCTTGATCCTTGGTGCCTAAATCCCTTCAAAATTATCATCAAAGTCTATTGCCTCAATATTAGTCACATGAAAACAATAACAATCATGCTTCCATGCAAGTATTCTACTTAACTCCAAAATTATGATAGAGCTCCCCCCGCTAGCATTTCTACTTGACTTTGAAGCCAACTATCCCTAGCTGAGGGTGATACATGAATGCCATTAAAGCAACTTGAATCCAACCTAAGCAATCCATTATAAAATAAAAACAATTATTCTCAAGGTTTTAGAGGCTCTACATTATGCAATGACACCTTGTGATTTCCAACTCTTACATATTTACTTTATCCTTCTAATATTTAATTTCATTAATGAGGTGCTTCAAAATGAATATTATTATTCTTTCCAAGCTTGAATGTTGCACCAATCTTTCATGATTATGTTGTCTTTTTTTTTCCAGACCCTATGGCAAACATGGAGGCATTTTGACAAAGTCAAAATAGCTTGATGTGCACCATAGGGCCCGGGTCAATTTCAGATGCCCTTTTGCAAGATCTTTTAAGTTTTGTTTTTGTTACTCCACTTACAAAGCCAATGGAGGTAATGAAGAGAAGACCACAAGTCTTGATGTCCTAGAGTTTGAAGATGTATACATTAGAGGGGAGTTATAGATTAATGACAAGAGTGTGAAAAACTAGAGAAAGTCCTAAAAGGCCAAAAGATCTTGATATTGATGAAGACATCTTTGTTGGAGAGGAATGCATTGTAGATAAATCCCCTGTAGAGAGGCTATTCTCCTTCCTTCATCACAAAGCTAGTCATAGTTCAAGCTTTCATAGTGTCAACATAATATTCGATGCTCCATTTGATTTAAAGGAGGTCATTTTTTCTAACATGGATTTCATCCAAGATGAATTCAACACATTCAAAGACCTCGTGGAGTCATAAAAATTTGTTGAAGATTCTAAATTCTTCATAAACTTTCCATACCAATAAATAATGTATAATCCTAAGAGAATTGTTAGGAAAAGGCTCCAATAGCTTCTTAATTATTGCAAGAAATCATTGGACAGTCTATTCCATAAAAAATATTGTGAAATATATGAATTTTTCTTTGGTTTCTTGAGCTTCCTAGCTTATTAGAGACTTAACAAGGCTTCAAGAGACTTCATTCTCTTAGAAGACAATCACAAGCATTGAGCAAGCTAACATGGATATGGAAGAGGTCCCCTATTGAGCAAGAGGGAAAAATGTCAAATGAGCTTGAAAACATTAATTTGAAAGTGGGTAATATTATGGAAGAGGAGAAAAAAGGCATACCAATGTCCATCAAATCCCTCACCCTTGCCCATCTCCCATCCATTACCATACTTGGGATAAAGTTCTTGTTGCTTAATGATATGAGAAAATTCATAAGGCTCACGGAGGACTTTTTCATTGAAGTAATTGCATAGGTTTGTGAGAATGATCAAGACCTTGTTGATAATTCCAATGAGGAATTCCATATCTTGGACACCAACACCTCAAGTTTTGTTGGGGCAAATGAAGCTCTTATGCTTGCAAAAAGGCTCTTGAACACTGAAAGACACTTCCAACTAAATATGAGTTTTTGGAGACTCAAGGATGAGTTGGTATTGAGAATATGAATGGGGAGGTGGAGAAGAAGGTCACCATGGAGGAAGCGATAGCTAGGTTCTATCAATTTTTTGGTAGAACAAACTGTTGCAGAGGAAGACCCTCAAAATAAGAGTCTTTTTTTGTTTCTTATTTGCCATTTCTTTACTTGCTCAAATATTCAATAGTTAAAATGAGTAATTCTCACATTTTCTAGAAATATTAGTTTGCAATGATGATGGTTTCTTGGCTCATTCTTTGCAAGGACCAAGTTTGGGTAATATTTTGCCCTTGCATACTATTTTCCCAAGCACGCTTCATCCATGTTGAATGTTGAAATGACTTGATTTTTTGGATGATTTTTGTTGTTTTTGAGGGTTGAATGGTTGATTTTTTATGGATTTTGAATGATTTTTAATTGTTTTGAAAGTGTTTGAGAGTGTTTTGGATGAGGTTGATTATGTTTTGGAAGCTCATGATGTTTTTTAGTAGAGATATGAGGCTCTGTGATTGTTTATCTTCTATATGAAGCATGGAGTAATGATTGATGAAGGATGAGGTTGTTTGAAAGCTCAATAAATGGTTTTTGATAGTTTGGAATGATTTTAGTATGAGTTATGTGGTTCTTATGCTTTTTTTTGATTTTTTGTAAATCCTCTGTTGAGCTTCTGTAGAGCCTCTGTTCCTGTTCTGTTTTGTTCTGTATGCCTCCATAAGTGTTCTGTGGAATGTATGTGAGACTTTGGGAAATTTTTCTAGCTGTAGAGGCTCGGGTAAGTTACTCATGAATATATGTGTGCATCACATGGGTTCAAAAAAAGGTATTTTTAAAATATTATTTTATACAATTTTTACATATAGAAGGGTGTAATATGAATGTGTTATTTAAAGATTGAATAGAAAAGAGTTATGTTTTATTCATGAAAATTTCAAAGATAAGGATATTTATAAATAGGCCTTGAATGCACGTGATGTAGAGAATATACATATAGTATTTTCCTTGAGTATAGAGGCGAGCACAGGCTCAACCACCAAGACCTACGGACCGCTTATTGTTCAAGTGTTTCAAGTAACCACTAATAGCTACCTCTCACATAGCCAAGACGTTATCCCTCTCTACAAGTGTAGTGAGCTTACCTTGATGCCCGATTGAGTTGCTTCCTCTCTCAAACACTCTGATAGCTCCACGATTCATGATGCAAGCTCAAGCATTTTCAAGCCTCTTCCTCCAAGCTCCATCCTCCATAGCCACACACGGGAGAAGAAGAAGAAGAAGAGAGGAGAAGGTGGAGAGCTTCACCTCCAAGATCGCTCACTCTCACAAGCTCACTCCCTCACACTCCCTCCCTCAAGCACTCACAAGCAAGAAAGAGAAGAGAAGGAGAGAAGAAGAAGAGTCCACTTTGTCACACACTAAAGAATGAGCTCTCATTCACTTTTAGAACTTTATATACAAAGCCCTAAATCCCTTTTGGGTAGTCATCCCCTTATCCCCTTTTTAACATGGCCGATCGTGGCCTAGCCCTTTTTCCCATTGTCCTCCTATCTTCTTATCTTCCTTCATTCTACCCATCTACCTTTACAATTTGCACAGGTAAGAGCCCAGCACTCTTAAAATAAATCACGGTGCACCTTGCACTCTTTTACAAAAGTATTGACTTGTGCTTTTTCTTGAGTGCCTCTCCTTGATTTAGGACTTTTTCACACTTTTTGTGTTTCCAGATTTTTCTTGGCGTGCCTTCTTTCTCCAATCCGCTTTTGCCTTGGCTCTGTCTTCTGCTTTAGATTTTCCTGATTTTCCACTTTGTTTGCTTGTTCTTTTGAGGGTTAACATTAGCCCCCTCCTAGCTGAGTGCCAGTTCCATGGCACTTGTTGGGGGATGAGTCGAACTCTATTGCTCGAGTAGCCAAGTAGCTCTTTGATTTTGTGTACAAGCGAGTTGGAGATGATCCTTGTCTAGGAGGGATTTATGGACCTATTGGAGAGATTTTTGGAACTGAAAGGCCCTTGCATTGGAGATGATCCCTTGTCTTGGAGGGACTTACAGACCTGAAAGGCCCTTGAGGTTGGACTGAGCCCTGGTATGGAGAGAGGCTAGTGGGTGGATTTGGCATTGAAATTGAATATTGTGTTGGATGGATCCATCGTCTAGACCTCTGCGGTGACCTTATTATGCACTATTCAAAATGAGCTTCTTCATTCAGTTTTTGATTGGGGTTGTTGCGTCTGCCCCTTGGTTTGTTGGGTCGATATGGTAGGATATTTCATGAGATGGGGAGCACATTGCATGGATGAAGGGGGGCCTTCGGTTGTACCTTGAAAGAAAAGAAAGGTGCATTACATGTGGGTGTGCGCCATTGTCAAGGGGTGCATTGTGCGCCTACTAGTGGGATGGAGCTTAGGGTGACAGGTCTAACCACAGGTGAGTGTTACCTCCCTGGGTGTGTCTTGCCCTTAATGTGCCCTAAGCGAGAAGTGGGGGATCAAAGTGAGGCTAGGGGGTTAGAAATGGAGTCGACCAACCGGGGCCACCGAGCGCATCTAACTTGAGAACCCCTAGGTGCAGTGTGACGGTGATCGATGTGCAGCTTGAGTTTTTTTTTGTTTTTTTTTCTTTTGTGTTTTGTGTTTTTTTTAAATAAATAGTTTCTTGAATTTGGAGAAGTAGTACAAGATGATAGATTCATTTTCCAGGTTTGTGGGTGTGGGATGGGGAAGTCGGGGGCTTTAATGATTTGTTAAGGAAGTGTCTGCTTAGCATATACCCTTTTTGACCTATTCTAACATGGAGAGGTGTGATAGACAAGAATGGATGGCTACATTTGGTAAATTGGCTATCGCTCATGTCCTCAAGAAGGGCCATGCAAAAGGATGAGAGTAAAGCAGCGCACAGCATTAGCCGAGTCATGGCTCACCCATCTATTTTCGCATTAATGTGAAAAAAGAGCAGCGGAAGATGGTACTCTATTGGTGCAGGGGGTTTCTTGAGAAGAGTCCTAAGTAATCTAATATAGTTACATGTTGTTACAAAGGCGAGATCTAGGCAAGAGGAGAATTCAATTAGGAAATGGGTCGTGGAGTCCCATAGATCTTGTTTTGAGAAGGCGAGTGCCTCCTCTGGTTTTTTGGCATTGACATTGTAGATCCTGGGGAAGTCATATATTGGCCATGGATATCCGGGTCAAAATCTACTCCCATCCTTTGAGGATATGGTAGATAGGTTGGATTGTTTCATTTGAAGGGTAGGGAGCCACAAAATGACATCCACGTGTCCACGTTGCCATTCCAAAATCTTCTCCTCCACTTAGGTTGGGATTCGTAGCCTTTCACCATGTGGGGTACCTCCTCAACCTTGTTTTCATAGTAATCTAGGGACTCTGTCCCCCAAACTGTTGGATTTTTCTCTCTTTGAGTGAGCCATCTTTCACCAAGCCTTTTTCCCATGGTGATTACCTTTGTTACTGCTTCGGTGGATAGTACTTTGCTCAAACCCGCTGGATATCGGCCACACCAACAGCTCTGTATTCCAGTTCATGGGTAAGCAGTCCCTTTCTAGTGGGATGGGTGGATGTGGAATTGCAAGTGGTTGTGCTTGAGCTCTTTCGCATGCTTGATCTAACATTCTGGTCCTCTTCTTTTTTGCTTCTGCCTTCCTTTCCATTGTGGCATCTTGTTCTTGGTGAGGGGGCTCTAGTTGTGGTGAGGGGGGGTGGGATCCACTCCTCATCTTGTTGCTTTCCTTCATGGCTTGACCCTACTCTTACCTCCTAGGGTTGTCGTTCCTGAATTTCCAAGGCGTTAATCTCCTCTAGTGTCAATCTTGATCCTAACCGTTTCTCTTGCTGATCTTGACTGATCAGGTCAAGGCTTGCATCTTGGACCTAGGAGCATAGCCCTTTTTTGATCGCCTTTTGAGCTATTTCTAGTTTTTTTTAAAGCACATCAACTACCTCCTCCTCCTCAGAGAGTGTGACGTCTAAGATTGTGCTGAGGAAGGCACGTTGTTGGATTTTGAGGCTAGCTTGAGCGGTGCCTACCCTGCCTTATGCTAATATTCGGCCTCCCTCTGCAAGGGACAAGCAGCTCGCTAGATCCTTCACTTGCTTCTCGCTCTTGGCTTCCCATTCCCTTGCCTTCTTTTTCATTTCTTCTAGGCCCTCGCTTTGCCTTTGTGACAGTGCCACTATCATCGGCTCTTGCATATTCCATTTTTGTACAAGGTCCTCTTTTTCGTTGCCCGATCTTCTCCTCTAGTGTTTATCATTCTTCCCTTTGTCGTTACATTCCACATTCTACTTCTTCTCTCTCTTTTTTCCATTCTTCCTACTCTTGTGCTCTCTCTGCTTCCAACGTGGCAAGCTCTTTCATGCTCTCTTGAAGTTTTCTCACATATGCTTTGAGCTCCACCTGCTGTAGAACCAGGAGCTTGTATTCCCTTTGCATTGCGACCAACTCCTGGTTCTCTTTCTCCAGTCTTTTTCACCACTGTTCTTCGTCATCTTCCTTGGCCCCCTCGCTCTACTTTCAACACATGGATTTCTTTGTGTTGCAAGGCCACTTGGTGGGTCTTTTCTAGTTGGGAGGCATTTGCCATTTCCCTTTCCGTTTCCAACATCACCAACTACTGCTCTCTTCTCCTCCTTTTCCCTTTCCAACTGAGCATAGAGCTCCTAACATGCTCCATCCGGTGCGCGGCCTATGGCTCCATGATGATAGCATCTACCTTTGGTCGCTTGGGTCCCTGTTGAGATTCGGTATATGCTACATCAGCCGATCTCTTCACTCCTGTAGTTGGGGTTCCCACACTGGAGGTGGGCATTGGGGTATGTGCCTAATTGACTAAGAGCTGCACCCATGCCATGAGGTTATTGTGGCTAGGGTGCTTGGAATTGCTATAATGGTTGGGGTAGTGGGAAAGAGGGTAGGCGGGGTCGATTAGAGTGCGGTTTTGCCCTTTCCTTCACGGACGGGTGGAAGCAAGTCTTCTACCGCTTGGGCACTGGTTACCGGCCTGTCCTGCCTGCCTAGGCAGGCTCATTGCTACTAGTTCCTCCTGCCTACACTGCTATTCAATGGACATGTGCACAACTTGTGCCAGGTCCTACTCTTCTTTCCTTCTCAACTCCTCTTCTTGTTCCATAGCTCTTTTTGACTCATCCTTGGCTTTAAGTAGGTCTGCTTCCTCTTTTTTCTTCCTCTCTTCCTCCTGCTTCTTCTTCGTTGCCTTCTTTTTAGGCATCTTCACCTTCTGTTTACTGGATTGAGCTTCTTGCTCTCCCTCTTCTTCACTAATCATCCTCTCACTTGCCAGTTCTTTGTTGTGACAATGAGGTGACTTCTCAAGCATTTCATCTGATCCCTCTTCTCTGTCTTGTGCCTCTTTTATAGCCTCTCAGATAAGGGCAATCAAGACTCCTCCATACCCTATGAATGAGGCCCTGGTCGAGGGCTTCTTCTTGTCAGTTCCCTTTGAGGTTGGGGATTCTCCACCCGCCGGTCTACTTCCAAGGTCGAGTGTCTTGATTGATTGGTCTATGGTTTTTCTAATATAGCCATTCCAATCCACTTCATGCAACGAATGAGCCGCCACACTCTCTAGCACGGGCATGCTGATCCTATGCATGAGCGAATTGTACCTTAGGCTGGAGAAAAGGGTGTGGATCACCTTTTCTTGCAATCTGATTTCCGCATCGGGAATGTCCTGGATACTTATGCCATCGTTTGTTAAGACGCTTTCCTTCTTCATCCCCAGCATGGCATAGAAGTCTCTTTTGTGCCTTTTCTCCACCTTTGGTTCCAATACTAATGCCTTTCCCACCAAGGTCTTATTGAGTGGAACCTGCACCTACTTGGTTCCTTCCTTCCTTGCCAAGGACACTATCCCACTCTCCTTATTAGGGTCATATGTCCTCAAGAATTCCACACACTTAGTGTGGTTGGGCTCTCAAACTTTTGGATATATGTAGCGAGGTTGTACTGATCCACAATCTTTCTAATGGCTTCCTTGCTGGTCACCACCCCTTCGACATTGTGGATGCTCCTAAACCTGAGCTGGTTCTATATCTGATTTTCAAGGGTTAGGCCATACTTCGCTCTTTCCTCTTCTATGAAGGGTAGGCGATGGGCTCGGTCTTGCTCTGCAACATCTTCAGCTCCTGTCATAAGCTAAAAGAAAAGACTTCATGCTTGATAGATAAACTCATTTTTAGTACATAATTAGACTTTTTCTTCCAAACAGTCTAAGTGCATTGCTTCCAAGTTTTATTATCAATTCCTCAGTCACAAGTTGCTTTGTCCTACTATTGAGGTTCCTCATGTTCCGCATGTGTTATTTTCCTTTATGGTTCTTGTTATGTGTTTGGTTTGTTTCATCACGCTTCCCCCTCTCTGAATTGAGAAGAATCCTTCCTAGGATTAAAGGGTTACATGATGATGGCCGTTCAACACATAATGTGAGAGCTTTACCTTCGCATGAGTCAGGAATAGAAATTCAGACTATACTCGAGATTGGCATAGCTATCCATGTCAAAAGGGCCAATGCCTATGTGCGTAATATAAGTGAGGACATCAAGCAAGAAGTCACCAGAGTCTATTTGACTAGTGACATGAAACTTCTCCTCTGTGATGATGTGATCTAAAAATAGATGTTCCTCAATGTGTTCTTCTAGGGGTTGGTTACGAATAGAAGTCAACACCCTATAGGAATTTGGAGCAACATAGGTTGGCTCATATTCAGTTGCCTTGATTGTGCATCACTATTCAACACTGGTTATTATTTGGTATCCCACTTGCTCCCATTTTAATTACAGAGTGTACCATTTTCATGAGAAGGAGGAGTCATGGTCGATAAGCTATTCCAACTTTGTGATTTCTTGATTTGTGGCTAGGGTTGTAGTCTTGTTATATGACGTAATGAGACGTTGCTTGATGGCTTGTTCATGGGATATCTTAGTTGCAATTAATTCCTGAGTTGCTTCTTTGGAAGCCTTGACAAATATAAATTTTGACTCTTCCCAAGAGCAAGGGAGTGTTCGTACTTCTGTTGCTATAGGTTCCTCCAAGAGGCCTAAGTCTTGTCGTTCATAGATTTTATCCAAGGTCATGAAAGTAGCGTCCAAGCATAGAAGGCAAGCAACCAAGTCACCCCCCGTATTTTCAGCTAAGTCTACGGCCAAGGTTAAGATTGATCGTCGCTCATAAGAGGGTTGAAAGTGAGTGGGGGGTTGAGGCTTAATAGGACTAGAGACTCCAGCAGCCAATAGTCGCATTTTGGGTTGTTCTTTAAGTTGGAGTTTGGCCTCACATTCGATGGGTTTAGTGGGAGTTGCGGTTGTTGTGTAGCCATTAGATGCATTCAAGATGTGACAGGTATCATTAGCACTAGAGATGGGAATTTTGCTAGTAGCGGGCTGTGATTTTGGGCAATAGATTGGTTCAAGCCCTGTTGAGCTAGACTTTGGAGGTTCTATGAACTTAGCGGTTTCATTCTCTTGTGCTATGAGTGTCTCTAGCATGGCGTTTCATGTGGTCAAGTTTGAGGGTGGCATTTGAGTAGGGCCTTCGGTTGTTTTGGCTTTAGGTAGCCAAATCTAGGTGTCACCCTCATAGTAGCCTTGCGCGTGCAATAACGTCTTAGGGAACTGTGTGTTGATGTTTATGGTTCCACCTTGGCCTCCTAGGTTTTGGGTGCAGATTATTATCCTTGCGAGGCCATGGGTTTCTATTCCTAGGTGGCTCTCCCTGTTTAGGTACCCATTGAAACTGGGGTTCATGGGTTTCAGTGGTGGTTTTAGTGGGTTGTTGGCTGCGAGACTGGATAGGTTGTGACAAGTCACAACCTCCTTGTTGAGACTTGGCGGTGGGTTTCTCTACTGGTGGCTTTGTGGACTTAGAAAGAGTCACACCACCCTTGTTGAAAGATGTAACTATGTGAACGTTATCCACGACTAGGTGGATGCGCTGCGACTCATAGTCGACATTGCAATGAGCTTGCTTCTTGGAAGTTTGTCCTAACAATGATTCTATGCCTACATCTTTAGTGTTGGACAACACATGGAAAATTATCAGGATGCTCTCAGACTCGATAGAAACTGCAACCTTGCACTTTTCCAGAAGTTTGTAGGGTCAGCCTCCATAAGGGGTGAGACTAGCATTAGTAGGCTGCAATGGCGGTTTGCCAATTTGGGTCCAATGGTCATGGGTTAAGATATTAAAATCAACTCCCTCGTCAATCAATGCATTGATGGTGCATGTGTGTTTGGCAGTGATCGTCATGCATAGGTAAGCTAGTGGTATGCTTCCTCATCCTCACTGTCCATCTCAGTGATAGCAACTACTCGTATGTTGACAGGTAGCGTTGGCATTGGCTCATGCAATGGGTGTGTGGGGGGGAAAGTACTTCTTTATGCAGCTGCCATTGAAGAAGCCTATGCCCTCGCCCTCTAGGGTTTTAAGTTATATGTTGCTAGTTTGACTAATGGTTTGAACCTTGAAAGGTCCTAGCCCTCCGAATTTTAGTTTTTACTTATGTCCTTTGACTTAGTACAGTAGTACTAAGTCACCCTGTTTGAAGTTGTGTTGCTTGACATGCTTGTCAAACTAGCTTTTGCGTCTTTCTTCTCGCATATGAGTGTATGGGTGGCTAGAAGCTGGGTTTCCATTAAGTGTTCTAGTTCAATCAAGCATTCTATCCATGCCCCCTTCCCATCCCATCTTTCTTGAAGAGCGATCCTGAGGCTTGGTACAAAGAATTCCAAGGGGAGGATTGCCTCTATGCCATATATCAATATAAAAGGGGTCTATCCTACAACTGTCGTGTAAGCTGTGCGGGTAGGCCCATAAGGCCACCATCAACCTATTATCCTAATCACTGCGTGAAGCGGAGATGACCTTGGTCAGGAATTTTACTAGGATTTTATTTGTTGATTCAGCTTGACCATTTTCATGTGGGTAATATGGTGAAGATTTTCGATGGATGATTAGAAAGGAGGACAGGAGGTGAGTTATCACTTCATTGATGAAATGGGTGCCTTGGTTGCTAACTATTTTGATGGGGCAGCCAAATCATGAGATCACCTGCTCCCATAGGAACTTAGCGGTGGTTCAAGAGTCATTCTTTCTTGTAGCTCGTGCTTCTGCCCATTTGGTTAGATAGTCGGTGGCCACAATGATGTATTTAGCCTATGAATATTGTGCCATGGGACTAATGGGGCCGATAAAGTCAATCCCCATTTCTCAAAAGGTTATCGTGAGATAATTAGGGTTATCTCCATACGATCTTTATGGATAGGTACTTTAGTTCGTTGACACTCATCACAATGCTTCACAAATCGTGTCGCATCTCGAAAGAAGGTAGGCCACCACAGCTCAGATTGCAACACTTTGTGAGTTGTCGTATCTCTATTGAAATGTCCTCCTCTATGACTCTGTTGTGTGCCTCTATCAGTACATCATGCATCTCATGCTCACACACACATCTGCGCAGTAACCCATCTTGTCCAAGCCTGTAAATTTGACCAACTATCAACTGATAGGGTTGGATTTTCAGGATAAGCCGCCTAAGTCGGGCCTTTTCTATCGGATGTTCTGATAGTCTGTGTTCAAGCACTTGAACTATTTCATCTGCCCAATAAGGTGTCATGTTAGCTCTAAACAAATATTTTTTGCTGGACAAGTGGAATAGATATACGTGTGGTAGTTTGTCCGCAATGCCTTGTCCAGCCGGTTCTCTCGTGGGGATGCGAGATAGATGGTCAACCATGTAATGTTGTTTCCCCTTACGCACCATCACAGAGAAATCAAGATCCAAAAGTAGAAGAATACATCTAGCAATGCATCCTATAGCGTATGGTTTATTAACCAAATATAATAAGGCTTGATGGTCAACAAAGAAAGTAAAAGGCGTGGCCAAAAGATAGTGCCGAAATTTCTTTACAGCAAACACCATGGCCGAGCCCTGTCTCTCCATTGTCAAGTAATTCATTTCAATCTCAATGAGTTGTCTACTAGTAAAGCTCACTGGATAATCAAGATTGTGCTTACTAGGTTGGCACAACATAGCTCCTACGGTGAATTTCGAAGCATCGATGTACACATGGAATATGAGTGTCCATTCTGGGGCTCATAGTATCCGAGTGGTGGTTAGAGCCTTTTTTTAATTCTTCATACACGCGTTGGCGTTCCGTAGTCCATTCAAATACAATTAACAACTTGTATAGAGTCCTAGCAACCATCTTTGAAAAATCTATGGCAATGTTATTCTTCAACACCATGTGTCCTAGGATACATCCATGTTTCACCCAAAACTAGCACTTCAAGGGGTTCAATGAGAGATAGTATAGTTGACACCTTTCAAAAACTGCTTAGAGTCTATCTAGGTGTTCTCACCAAGTGGAGTGAACACACAAGTCATCCACGAAGACTCCTAACTCCTTCCTCAGCATGTCTTTGAATATTTTACACATCAATCGTTAGAGAGTGGCTAGCGCATTAGTCAATCCAAAAGGCATGACTATGTAGGCAAAGACTCCCCATTCAATGGCAAATGCAGTCTTATGCCTATCGTTAGGATGCATTTGCACTTGATTGTATCCAAAGAAACTATCCAAAAAGCTGTAGGCCTCCTTGCCAACTACTCTCTCGAGCATATTCTTGGTGTACGATAATGGGTATTTATCTCTCTTGGTAGTTGTGTTTACCTTCCTATAATTGACACACACTCTAATCTTCCCATTCTTCTTTTGTATGATGACTATGGGCAAGACCCAATCCGTGTGTTCAATTTCATAGATGAATCTCACTCTCATTAGTTTGTCAATTTTCTCCTTAACAGTGTGAGCATGCTTTGGATTCATGGGATACGATTGCTGCTTGGCAGGTGTTGCGTCAGGCATCATGGGTATGTTGTGAGTCACCACACTCGGGTCTACTCCTTTGAGCTCTTCTAGGGACCAAGCAAAGACATCTATATACTCTCGCAGGAGAGTAAATAGACTTGCTTCATCTTGCTCAGCCAAGTCATTTCCTACAAAGACAGGTCGTGGGGTCTCCCCTTCCCAAGCTAAATTGACCTCCTTGACCTTGGCGGGTCCCTCAATTGGTTCGCTTGCCTACCCCTATCGTTTGGCTCCCAACAAGATCACCACCCTATCTCCCTTTTTTAACTTTGTGAATCATTTTGGTAGGTCTTGTGTTTTTTTTGTTCTTCGATTTGCATCTCTTTAGGTATCTTCCATTGTTCCTCCCTCAACCATTGGCGCCTTAGGTTGACGGGTAGGTCCGTCTTGGTGCATCTAGTCTTGGAAGGTCGAGATATTTCAGGATCACTATCTAAGCTAACTTCTGATTTAGAATCAAACTCTCTATCTTTGCTACAAGAGGATCTCTCCCCTGATGGTCGTAGCTTAGAAGCTGAGTTTGTTCACAACAGTGGTGCATCATTTGGCGGAGCTAGCCTGCTCGTAGTCAATTGCACCCATGTGCTCTAACCAAGTTTGATCACAATCCTTATGTTTGACACCACCTTTAAGTGCACTTTGCTTGCGTGGTCTAGGGTCTACTTCTATTTGTTCGATTATATGCCCCCCAATGTCGTACTCTAGGATATCGATTCCCTTTTTGCTCCCATCACTGAAGGAACAATAGTCCTCATATTTTTCATCGAAGCTGTCTTTGTCTGGTTGCTCTTGATTCTCCTAGTTCTGACTATTCTCTTCTTTTTTGTCAAGAAGTAAGGCCCAATTGTACTTCAAGTTCAAATCATACACCTTGGACCATCGCCATTCATGCTCATCCAAGAGATCTTGGAGTGGCTTAAGGTTTTGGCTGGATTACCAGCCAACTAATTGCTTAAAGATCCTAGGATCTCTTGGAGCTCGCGTCTATTTCTTGGGCCTCAGAATGCAACTTGAGTGGGTCTTCCACATAAACTCCTGGTCATCATGCAGCAGAATGGCATTGAAGGTGTGTCCTTGAACTTACCAGTTGCATTGACAATTTTTTTGTACTCAGTATCTAAGAACGGTAGGTCAATGGTGGCAAGAGTATGCATCCAGTCTCGCTTGTCCTTAGGGCATGGGATATACTTGGTAAGAGCTCCATAGGATCTCCTAGTTTGTCCATCACCCTTCACCATGGTGGAGATGGTGTCTAGGTTGATAGGCATAGTCTTACACATGTCCATCTCTACTCTCATAGCTTATGTTCAATTGCCTAAGAAGATAAGACCATTGCCCCAATCTTCTATGACTCCCGTATTGCACATCTAGGGCCGCCTAGCAGAATGTCATAGTCCACTCCCTTCATGACTATGAAGTCTATAGAGAACTGGATCCCTGCGATCTTTACTGGCCAATTTTTCAGCACTCTGAATGGCTTCACCTTCATTCCATTTGCCAATGTGACATTGAATCTAGCAACCTCGATCGGTGGGTTGCCCCAAGTTTGGAGTACCGCATGACTTAGCACACTCACTCTTGCCCCTATGTCCAAGATCCCCTTTCTGGTGACGTCCCCTAGTGCTAAGACTGGTAGTACTGCATGCATTTCTGTGCCTTCCCAAAAGGCATTGGTGTGTAGGGATTTGGGCATGGAATGGAGCATCAAAATCAGTATTTGATTTTTTGCATCATGCTCAGGAAAATCTGTGGCAATTGGCTCATTTTGTTCGTCAACCCATTGCTTAAGCTCCCGTTGGGTGGTGCCTAAGCAAGTCGCCTAAGCTCAAAGTTACCAGAGTGGTCACCAGTGTATTGAGGAGGTTGCTAGTCACTCGCATCTCTTCTAGGTCTATGGTTCTTGGCCAATGGCCCTAATTAATTTTTCGGCTTAGGGTAGTTAGACTTCATCCAGCCAGCCCAGCTTGTGGTTCCCTTGTCTCTCTTGGTTTTGATTGTGGAAGAGAGATCAGAGATCATCGATCTCGTCTTCCAGTATGGGCTTAGCATCCTTTAGGTGCTCTTGGGTCTCCCTCACCCATTCTTTCACCTTCTTGATGGCTTCTAGTTGGCGCTTCGGGTTGGGGTACTCCCCAACTTTAGCCGTTCCCTTTTCAGCCATCTGAGGCGCCGACGTCTCTTCTTTTGCATTAATGACTTCCCCTCCAACCGCCAGAGTCGTGGCACCTTCGGTTTTGAGGGTGACCTTAGCATCTATTCTCTTCTTCCTTCATCTTTGACTCTTTTTTCCAACTAAGGTTGCATCAAGGTTGCTAGGTTGCCCTGGCAATGATATGCCAGCCTGCTTCATTTGTGCATGGGTCATGACATGCAATGGGATAGGTGTGGCCTCCCTATCAAGTGTCTCCACACCAAACAACCCCAATGGAACTGATGGCTCATTTGTTGAACTAGAGGATGGTCTCCGTCTGGGGCTATCAAAAAAGAGATGAGTGATTCCATACTCAGTGCATCTTAGGTCAGCCTTATCTCTGTTTGCTTGCTCCCTCTCGGGGCAGCGCGAAGAAATATATCCTGGGTGACTGCAAGTTCGTGGCTCTTGGGCTTGCCCTCCTAGGCCCCTACCTCTCCCTCTTCCCAATGCCATCACCGGTACTGGTCAATATTCCATGAGGATAGTGTTGCCTTCCTCATCGTATGACATGTACTGGTTTACATAAGGCTCATCATTACTAAGCTCGTCCGCATAGCGAACCGAGGTGTCACTCATCGGTGGATGCGTCACATAGGGTCCAGGATGTCTAGGGATGCCCGTAGGATTTATTTCCATCCTTGCAATGGTTGGTTTAGCATCATTTGGTGTAGAAGAGGCAATGGGGCTCCCCTTCCAAAGAAGTTCAGTGGCATGCCTGCAAGGTGGGGTTGACCGTAAGGCTATGGGTATGGGAGCCTCCGAGGTAATTGACAATGCATTGTGTCAGGGCCGAACCTACCACAATTAGCACAAGGTCGTGACCTAGGGTCTTGACACTCAGCTGGCAAGTGGTTTTTGCCACAATGCGCAAATTGGACATGTGGGCACATTGGTCATCTCATCATCTCCTGTAGTTTGGCCCTATAGTTTGGCTATGTCCATCTCACCTAGCTCTTGTCCCGGCTCTTGTCCCGACTCAGTGCCCTCCCCTTTGTCCTGAGTGCTTGATTCTACCCTCTCACTTGGTGTTGAGGCTCTCTCAGAGCTCCTGACACTGGACTCTTCTTGATTTGAGCCTTTGGAGCCTCTTTCCTTAAGCTAGTCATCCACTCTAATAGCTTCTTCAAAGACCCTTGCCAGTGCATCTCGCTATAAACTTGAGTTGCTGGCCAAGGCTTTGTAAAGCTCTTCGCTTCGTATTCTATTGACGAATACCATGGATACCACCCTTTTGGTTGGTCTCTTATCCATGGGGATTCTCTTGAAGAGGCTCCTCACATAGGTCACGTAATCTTGAATATCCTCTCTCTCTCTTTCTGCTTGATGCACCAATAGGTTATCAGAGTATCCAGGTTCGAAAAATCTCTTAATAAATAGATCTTTCAAGCCATTGAAATCGGCATGCTCTACATCATCTAGACTTGTGTACCAAGTGGCCGACCCTTGTCGCCTAAGCATAGGCTGAAGGCTTGGGAGCATTGAGTAGGATCGATGAGGCCGTTGGCCTCACAGACCTGCTCAAACTACTCCACAACGTTGTATGTATCATCGGCAGCTTTGTATTTGTTGTTTTGCTACCACTCGGTTGACTCCTAACCCTGTTAGTAGCGATGTTGCCAATGCTGTCGTGTTATCTAGTAGCTGCTTTTTCATCAGAAGCTTGCTAAATGTGAGATCTCCTTCTAGCACTCTCTCACTCTTTGACCGATTTCTACCTACTAGGGCTAGCACCCTCTGGATCTCTCGCATTTCTAAACTTTGATGTAAGTTCCTAGTTTGATTATCTTGGTTGTACATAGCTAGGCCTTGCAGAGATCTACGGGCCAGTTTTCTTTCCTCCTCCAAATCTGCTAAGATGTCCTCGAGTGGTGTTCTGTGGTGTTCTAGCCAGGTTTGAGCATCGTATTTGTACACTAATTGTTGGACAACCTCAGGAAAGTCTCCTAGGTTAAGCTCCTTATCACTTCTATGGCCTAAGCTGCCCTCTTCCATGTCTAGGACTTCCTGTACTACCAAGTCATTAATCAGGTTGATAAGGCCGATTAGATCCACCTCCACAATAGTACACATCTGGTTTTCAGCTATATTCCTCACTTGGTCCTCCCTTCAGGGATTCAATCACCCACCTATGTCTTTGGGTCTTCTCCTAGTGGTGGGTTCCTTCAAGTTCTTAAGTTTGGGTGAGTTCCTTATTAATTACAACTAGTCCTCAACTTACCCTCACTGTGTGTGTGTGTGTGTGTGTGTGTGTGTGTGTGCCTCTTTTGTGCACTGTGTGAAATTAGGCTTTTAGCTTTTCTCCATCATACTTTGAGGACTGGAATTTAGAGTGAGTGAGAAGAAAAGTGCCTAAATGACTCTATCATTCTTGTCATGGGTTTATCTTGATAGGCTCATATGCCTGGTTTTTGACCTCGTCCTGCTGATTTGTAGGGTTCTCTACTACTCTCTCTGCACCTTCATGATTCGATAGTGCTTTAAGACTCCAATTGGTGCTCTTGTCGAGGCTGAATTGCTAGTGTAAAATACTGCACGGCACAGCGAACAGAATCTGAGAAAGAGATAGAGTACACAACAGATAAGAGGAGAATCAGTAAATTCTTTAACTTCAAACAACTGATACAAAGATGGCTCTGTCCACCCGTGCGCTTCCACTGTGTGAAGCTTAGATGGCGATCTAGACAGAAGATAGGTGAAGAGCTTAAGGCTAAATGGAACAACAACTCTGACTGGGTGAAAGATGAGTGAGTGATGGCTGCGAAGGGGTTTAGCTTTTATAGCTTGCGAAGGTCGTTAGGTCAGCCTATTGACCGACCTACCATATGAGCCTCCACTAGTCGGCCAGGGAATATTCCCTTTACCATCGGGCCCCCGGACCCCACAATAGGGGCCCCTTTTAACTCCCTTACCACGCAACTCAATGCAATGTGCCTCGAGTTGCTACCAACTTAACCTCTCCGTCTAACCCAAAGATTAGACCCACAATGGTCACCTTTTTGCCATCCGGTCACATAGACCTCATCTGATATACAAGTCAGGACTCCACCAATGTCCAGGCTCACACTTGGTTTCTCCTCATAATGGGGTCCTTACAACTTTGAGCACCATGGATCATTGGTAGCACCTAATGAGGGTGGGGCATTGATCATATCTAACACCCCCCCTCAATGTCCACCCATAGGTGAACTATCTCCTCAGCCCAATGCCGAGTCTCTGAAGATGAACTTGAAGCAGATCCTTTGTAAGTGCTTTGGTGAAGATATATGCTCCATTCTCCTCTGTTGGACAGTAGACCAGTTCCACTATCCCATCCTCTATCAAATCATGCACATAGTGATACTGGATCTCTATATATTTGGTGCGTGCATGAAACACTGGATTTTTGGCAATGGCGATGCAACTCTGATTGTCACATCTCAACACAGTTGGTTCTTCATCCTGCACTCCCATATGCCATAGAATCCTTCTCAACCATACGGCCTCACATGCAGCAAAACAAGCTGCCTTATACTCTGCTTCGGTAGAAGACAATGCCACTGTTGGTTGCTTCTTACTAATCCAAGAGAAAATTCCTGAACCCAAAGAGAAACAATAACCAGAAACTGACTTCCTAGAATCAATGTCTCCTGCCCAATCTGAGTCACAGTTCCCCACAAGAGAAGTTCCGAAACTGTATGTGATACCATAGTCAAGAGTTTTCTTCAAGTATCTGAGCACCCGCATCCCAGCCTTCCAATGACTCTCATGAGGTTTGTTTGAGAACCTGCTCAAAACACCAACAGCAAAACTGATATTTGGTCTGGTGTTACACAAGTAGATCAGACTTCCGACCAACCTCCTATACCTCCCAATGTCTGCTAGTGCTGATGTATCCTCGACGGATAACTTTGCATTCACCTCCATAGGTGTAGCTATCTCCTTGCACTCGGTCATGCCAAATGCCTTCAAGATCTCCCATGCATACTTCTTCTGAGAGATAAAGATCTTTCCTGGCTCTTGCCAGACTTCAATCCCCAAACAATAGTGCAACAAGCCCAAGTCTGTCATTTCAAACTCAGAACTCAAAGACTTTCGAGTTTGGTTGATCATATCTTCATAGTCACCTGTAATAAGAAGGTCGTCCACATATAGGACAATCACTACAGACTTTGTCCCATCCCTGTAAACATACAAGTTAGCATTTGAGGCACATCTTTTGAAGTTTAGGTTTAAAAAGAACCTATCTATCCGCTGGTACCATGCTCTGGGGGCTTGTTTCAGCCCATACAATGCCTTCTTCAGCTTACACACTTTGTTCTCAGAATGGGGGGCCTCAAATCCTGGTGGCTGAGCCACATACACCTTCTCCTTGAGGTCACCATTTAAGAACGCTAACTTAACATCCATTTGGTACACTGGCCACTTCTTGTGGGCAGCCACTGCAAGTACCGTGCGAATAGTGGTCATTCTGGCAGTTGGGGCAAATGACTCTTGAAAATCAAACCCCTCAACTTGTGAAAATCCTTGGGCAACCAGCCTAGCTTTGTACTTTTCTAAGTTACCATCAGCCTTGTACTTTACCTTCCAGATCCACTTGGTACCAATAACCTTCCGCTTTGCTGGTCGATCCACTAGCTCCCAAGTATCATTCTTCATTATGCTATCATACTCCGCCTGCATAACAGCCTTCCATGATGGATCTGCAAGTGCTTCTTCTAAGTCAGTTGGCTCCTTTACTTCTCTCATAATCTCAACCATCAAGGCCATATTGACTATGTGAGCAGAAGCCCTCCTTTGCTCCTCTATTCTCTGAGACCTCATTGGTCCGTCTGCCTTCTCCTCAACAGATGCCGACATAGGATTATTGTGGTCATAGAGCTGCTTCACCCAGCGCGGCAATGGCTTTTCCGGTGGGGTGATGTCAGGTTGGTGAACTTTTTCCTCATCATCTAAAGATGATGCTTCCTCCTCCTTAAGGATAGGGATAGCTCTCGGGACAGGTTCATAGTGGACTACTTCTTCGCTTGATGATAAAGTGGAAGAACTTGCCTTCTCCTCCTCCACTATATGCGGCTCCTCCTTGAACACCACATCACGGCTCGCGATGATCTTCTTTGCCTCTTGGTCATATAATTTGTAAGCCTTCTGCTCATCACTATAACCCAAGAAGATACATTTTCTGCTTTTTGGTTGTAACTTGTTTCTCTTCTCATCTGGAACATGTGCATAACATTCACATCCAAAAATTCTGAAATGTGAGATAGATGGTTTCTTACCAGTGTAAGCCTCATGAGGTGTTTTTCCCTTGAGAGCCTTTGTATAACTCCAATTTAGAATGTAGACTGTAGTATTAACAGCTTCAGCCCAAAAATGGTTAGGCAATCCCTTGCCCTTTAGCGTGCATCTTGCCATCTCCACAATGGTGCGATTCCTGCATTCCACAACACCATTCTGCTGAGGTGAGTGAGGCGTCGTCAATTGACGCTTGATCCCTTTGCTCTTGCAAAAGCCTTCAAACTCCTTTGAGTTGAACTCACCATCACCATCTGTTCTAAATTTCTTCACACTTTTCCCTATTTCATTCTCAACAAGTATTAGCCATTCTTTAAACTTACCAAAAGCTTGAGCCTTATCACGAAGGAAGTACACCCACATCTTCCTACTGTAGTCGTCGACAATCAACATAAAATAAGAAGATCCCCCCAAGGCCTGTGTAGGCATCTTACCACACAAGTCAGCATGCACCAACTCTAGAGGAGCCTGTGCTCTATTCTTGCTTTCTTGTGGAAATGCCTTTCTCTGTTGCTTGCCCATCATACAAGCTTCACATGGTTCCTTCAATTCAGTTATTGTAGGTAGGTGAGCAACCATACCTTGCTTTTGCATCTCCTTCAATACTGCAAATCCGATGTGTCCAAACCTTTCATGCCAAAGCTTACTTGTGCCCACTCCAGGAGTGGCTGTAAGAGCACTTAGCTCATACAGGTTGTTCCTTCTTTCTCCTTTGCCAACAATTGCCAGCACTATCAATAATTTCTGCACCTGTCTTCTTGAACCTCACTTCATGACCAAGATCAGTTATGGCAGCAACTGATAAGAGATTTCTCCTGATTTCGAGAACAAACAACACATTTGAAAGCTTTTTGACTTCACCATTTGCAGCAACAAAAGAAATAGTACATATGCCCGCAGCAGGGCATTTAGCATCATTTCCAACTGTCACAGTGATGGATTCTTGTAGAGGCTGCATAGAACTATATAGGCCTTTCTTGTTGGTCATGTGACGGGAGGCCCCACTATCCAACACCCATGAGTTAGTGGTAGATTCTTCTTGTGCCGAGGAGCACACTTCCTCAATGGTCTCCATGAATAATTCCAACTCCGCTTCAGCCGTATTGGCTGTCTCTTTCCCTTTACTTTTAAGGGTACCATTCTTTTCATCTGCCTTCTTGACACGACAATCTGCAATTGCATGTCCTTTCTTCTTACAGTAGAAGCACTCTCCTTGAAACTTCTTCTTGCCGCCCTTCTTCTTTTTGTCACCATCATTTTTGGTGGAGGAAACACCTTTGCCTTTTGCATTGGCAGAGAATGCAGCATCTCCATTGTTGCTTCCTTCTCGGCCTTTCGGCCTCAACTCCTCCTCCATTAATAATGCACAAAACTCCTCAAAAGTCAAAGCTTGTGGTCTCACCTGAGTATTAAGGGCAGTTACTAGTCCATCAAACTTTTGTGGACAAATCCGAAGACACCTCCGAACTAGCTCTTCGCTAGTCTTTTGTATCCTAGCGCTAGCCATCTGGTCGCGCAGATTCTTAATCCGAGTGATGAATGCTTCAACCGTCTCTCCTTCAGCAAACTTCTCCTCTGCTAGTTGATTCTCCAAGTTTTGAATCCTTGTTTGGTTTCGTGTTTCATACTGACTCCTTAGTACATTCCAAGCCTCTGACGCTTTGGTTGTATGCTGAATCAGAGTCAAAACACTGTCAGAACAGCTTGTAACTAAGGCACACAATGCATCTTCATTCCTTCGTTTCCAAGCTCGTAGAAGATCTGCATTCGGAGGAATCATCACACTAGGATTTGATGGGTCGGGGGTAGGCTGTGGTTCTGCGTTAGTCCCCAGCACAGTCTCTAGAAGCTCATAAGAATCAAGGATAGTTGTAATTTTGAACTTCCACAAGGTGTAGTTTGTACCATCTAACTTGCCTTCACTGAAGGTTGGTGAACGAATCCTCAGTGTTTGAATAGCCGGTACAGCAACACCACCTCCTGCACCACTTCCGAAAGTCGACATAGTTTCTCTTTGCTATTGAAGCCTTTGCCTCTTGCACGCTCTCCGATCTCTAGAGCCCCCTGGGCTCTGATACCATGTAAAATACTACACGGCGCAGCGAACAGAATCTGAGAAAGAGATAGAGAGTACACAATAGATAAGAGGAGAATCAGTAAATTCTTTAACTTCAAACAACTGATACAAAGATGGCTCTGTCCACCCGTGCGCTTCCACTGTGTGAAGCTTAGATGGCGATCTAGATAGAAGATAGGTGAAGAGCTTAAGGCTAGATGGAACAACAACTCTGACTGGGTGAAAGATGAGTGAGTGATGGCTGTTAAGGGGTTTAGCTTTTATAGCTTGCGAAGGTCGTTAGGTCAGCCTGTTGACCGACCTACCATATGAGCCTCCACTAGTCGGCCAGGGAATATTCTAGGGAATATTCCCTTTACCACAATAGGGGCCCCTTTTAACTCCCTTACCACGCAACTCAATGCAATGTGCCTCGAGTTGCTACCAACTTAACCTCTCCGTCTAACCCAAAGATTAGACCCACAATGGTCACCTTTTTGCCATCCGGTCACATAGACCTCATTTGATATACAAGTCAGGACTCCACCAATGTCCGGGCTCACACTTGGCTTCTCCTCATAATGGGGGCCTTACAACTTTGAGTACCATGGATCATTGGTAGCACCTAATGAGGGTGGGGCATTGATCATATCTAACAGCTAGATGGTTGACTAGTGTCGCCTCTATGCTTGCTTCTCCCTAATCCCTTTCTTCCTTATGCGAGAAAGGCTTCTCTAGTTTCTGTGTTGTCTTCAGATGTTCGGACAGTTAGTGTCTAGGTGGTCTCGTCTAATGTTCAAAATATTCTAAAAATTCAAACTCGATCCAATAGGTTCGAATTGCAGGGGCTGAATGTCTTGTTTGGCCCACTGGCCGAATGTCTGGTTCAGCCCATCTGAATGGCTGAGGGCCGAATGCAATTGGTTCAAGTGTCAAATTTGGACAGTCCAAATGCAGTTGTCCAAGGGCTGAATGACCAAGGGTCGAGTCAGGTGGACCAAGGTCCGAATGGTAAATTCGGGCAAGCTTTGTCCGAATGGGATTGGGCTGAGTCGGCAAGGCCGAGAGCCGAATTTTTGAGTGCCTGAGTAAGATGGGCCGAATGCCTAGTTGGTTTGAATGGTTGACTCGGATGGGCCAAGTGGTGGGTGTTCGAGTCAAGTGGGCAGAATGACCGAAGACAGGGTGGGCCAAGGGCTGAGGGACTGAGGGCCGATTCTAGGACTGATCGAAGCCTTCGCACTACTCGAGCACCTCTAGAGCCTAACCACTCCAGAGCCTAACTACACATGCAAGAGAAGGTGTGGGAATACCTATAGTGGGCAATGAACTCATCAGCGATGAGATTGAAGCAAGTCCACGCAATGAAGCTCTCTCTCACTCTCGCTCTCTCTCTCAGGCAACCAAGGTTTCAAATGAGTTTCCCCTTGGTCTCTTGGTTGCTAAACCCCTCATCCACAAAGTTCTTTCCACTTTTGTCCCCTTGCTTGTCAGTCTCAACCCCCTTTAGCTCTCCTTCCTCCCACTTTTCACAGGTATGTGTCCTGTTTGGCCTATTTTACAACATCAAACCCTGCACTTTTCCAACCGATTTTCTAACCTTAATCTACTCTAAATGCAACAAGAATCGAAAGCAAGGTACTTAACTAATTTCTCCTACTAAACTAACCATCAAAGATAAAAAATATTTACTTGTAGCATGGATTAAGGACCCAAAATATCTATATCTACCTCAAACTCCAATTTGGAGATGAAACCCTTACTTCGATACTCAATTTTAAGCGCACAAGCACTCAAGCTTGAATCCATTGGTCCTGACAACAGAACCAGAATGTAGAGGTGAGCATGAGCTCAACCACCAAGACCTATGGACCGCTTATTGTTCAAGTGTTTAAAGTGAGAACTAATGGCTACCTCTCACATAGCAAGCATACTATCCCTATCTACGAGTGTAGTGAGCTTACCTTGATGCCCAATTGAGTTGCTTCCTCTCTCAAGCACTTCGATAGCTTCACGATTCATGATGCAAGCTCAAGCATCCTCAAGCCTCTTCCTCCAAGCTCCATCCTCCATAGCCAAGCGTGGGATAAGAGAAGAGAAGAGAAGAGAAAAAGAAGAGAGGAGAAGGTGAAGAGCTTCACCTCCAAGATCCCTCACTCTCATAAGCTCACTCTCTCACTGTTGAGTGTTGAAATGACTTGTTTTTTGACTGATTTTTGTTGTTTTTGAGAGCTGAATGGTTGATTTTATGAGATGATTGATTGATTTGGAAGTGGTTTGAGAGTGTTTTAGATTATATTGATTGTGTTTTGGAAGTTCATAATGTTTATTAGTGGTTCTGTGATGTTCTGATAGGTTCTGATTGGTTCTGTATACCTTTTGTTTTGCTTTGTTTTGGTTTGTTTTGTTCTGATTGTCTTCTGCAAGGAGGGATGGAGTATTGATTGATGAAGATTGAGATCTTGTGAAAGCTTATTGAATGGTTTATGAGAGTTTGGAATGGTTTGAGAGTAAGTTATGTGGTTTTGATGACCTTCTGTAACCTTCTGTAGGTCTTCTGTAGAGCTTCTGTTTCTGTTCTGTTCTGTACTGTAGCTGTTCTGGTACTGTTCTGTGACTGTTCTCTATGCTTCTATATGTGTTCTGATGGATGAGAGTGCAGCTTGGGAAAGTTTTCTAGCCTTGGAAAGAGGTGAATACAAGTGCAAAAGAGCTGAAAGAAGTGGAAGAAGTAGCTGCTGAAGACTCAAGTGAAGACTAGAGTGAAGTGACAGTAGTGAGCTATGAAAGGACACTGTAGTGGCTCTGGTGACTCTTCATATCAGACATACCTCTTGGGAGGGGTATCCACGACCCAAGAAGGATTATTGAGAGTGATTTTGAGAGATTGTAGTGAGGATATGATGTATTATTGATGGAGTGAGAGAGAGAGAGTCAGAGATAGTCAATTTTATTGAAACAGAGTGATTGTATATGAGAGATTGAGAGAGAAGACTATGAAGATATTGAAGATGAATACTATGTGATGTATTTCCATTCAAAGATGGTGTATTCCTTTGCTTTCTTTGTTCTATTGATGGATTTTGTGAAGATGTTGAAGAATATGGTTGATTCTATCAAATCTGTGGGAGGTCTACATGATGCTGCAAGAAGATTTGTTGTACCTGATGTTCTTTTCTTCATTGTGATCATATGAAACATAATAAACAAGCTTGTTGATGTTACAAGATATATTTTCTTGCAAGAGAATTCCCTTTTCCTTGGTGTTCCTCTTGGGGCTCCACTCACTCCCTCCCTCAAGCACTCACAAGCAAGCAAGAGAAGAGAAGGAGAGAATAAGAAGAGTCCACTTTGCCACACACCAAAGAAGGAGCTCTCATTCACTTTTCAAACTTTATATAAAAAGCCCTAAATCCCTTTTGGGTAGACATCCCCTTATCCCCTTTTTTACATGGCTGGTCATGGCCTCTAGGCCCTTTTTCCCATTGTCCTCCTATCTTCTTAACTTCCTTCCTACCGCCCATCTACCTTTATAATTTTCACGAGTGAGAGCTTAGCGCTCTTAAAATAAACGTTGCACCTTGCACTCTTTTACAAAATTATTGACTTCTGCTTTTTCTTGAGTGTCTCTCCTTGATTTAGGACTTTTTCACACTTCTTGTGTTTCCCAATTTTTCATGGTGTGCCTTCGTTCTCCATTCCGCTTTTGCCTTGGCTCTGTCTTCTGCTTTAGATTTTACCGATTTTTCACCTTGTTCACTTGTTCGTTTGAGGGTTAAAACTAGACTTGGAAAGAGGTGAATGTAATTAAAAAGAGCTTGAGGAAGTGGAAGAAGTAGCTGCTGAAGACTCAAGAGAAGACTGGAGTGAAGTGATAGTAGTGAGCTATGAGGAGTCACTGTAGTGGCTCTGGTGACCTTTCATATCAGACACGCCTTTTGGAAGAGGAATCCACGACCAAAGAAGGATTATTATGAGTGATAATTGAATTATTGTAGTGAAGAGATAATGTACTATTAATTGAGAGAGAAAGAGAGAGTCAGAAATAGCTAATTCTATGCTAAACAATGTATCTATCTATGAGAGATTGTGGGAGAAAGCTATGAAAACTTTGAAGATGAATCATATGCGATATCTTTCCATTCAAAGTGGAGTATCCTTTTGTGTTTTCAATGTCTATCAAAGATTTTTATGAAGAATATGAAGAGAATGATGGATTTTTTGAAAGATAAAGCTGTGGGAGAATTATTTTTATGAAGCTGCGTGAAGATTTTTTTGTTCCTGGTGTTGTTTTCTTTGTTGAGATCATATAAAAGATAAAAAAGATAGTTGCTGATATTATAAGATAGATTTTCTTGCAGTAGAAAACCTATTTCCTTTAGTATTCTTTTTGGGAATCCATGTTTTTTGTGCGCAACTAGGAAACACTACCATCAACAAGCATCAAAAGAGGCTGAAAATGAAGGAAGTGTCATTGCGAAGAAGGGAAGAATCGAACGGGAGTTTGCAAAGTTCCTTCAACCACTAAAGAATTGGATATTCTCATTTTGCTAAAGCCACTTTCCATACGAAGTTCATCCCACAATGGTGAAAACATATCACCATCTTCATGCATGCTCTATATGGTGGACTATTTCCTCTTCCTGTTGAAGCAACATAGATGTGCATCTTGGTGGCAAATTGTTTGGGAACAACTGAAGTGCAGAAACAAAGAGAATGACCATCCATGGAAGATCTGGCATTCATTGAGAAGTTTCTAGACATCATTAAGTGGGAGATTGTGAAGAATCTTTAGGAGTCGTGGTCAGTGGAGGTTCATGAAAACAAGAACGAAAAGAGTTGGCATTTGTTCGTGGATGTTCAATAGTAGGACACGTGGGACGCATGGTGCATTGACCATCTCCTGTTTATCTAATTAGCAACCCACTGGAAGTTGGTGGATAGAGTATTCTTCACAACATACACTATTGAAACCATCAGAAGCTGGCAATACTATGATGATGTCACCACAACGATCCTCCGAAGAATGAGTTTTGATACCTTTAGAGAACGGAATACCTCCTCTTTGTAGCGGTTTGAAAGCTGAATTCAAAGACGAGAAAACCAAGAAGTAGAAGAAATGTTGGCTAAAGAGTCCCATAGATACTGAAGCCCCCTTTGATTCTATTTTGTTAAGTACACACCAACTGGTTGGAGCCAACTCCCTAAGAAATGATACAATCAAGAGGCAAGCACTAGAACGAGTCCAGAGGTACATGGGAAGAGACAAGGGCAAATCAAGGCTGAGAACAAGCTTGCAACAAAAGCCTCCTTTGACGCCCTAAAAGCACTCTTTATAGAAGTCCCCATGGCAACTCAAGGTCCCCTTCCTAGTCAAATCCATCCTGTAAATATTTATGAGACATGCCAGCAAATGTAGTCCCATTGCCCATTTTTAAGGGAGAGTATAATGAAGATCATGATCTTCATGTAGTAGAGTTTACGCTAGCATGTGTGGCTAACAATGCCAGAACCTCCGAGCATTGGTTAGCAATATTCCTTGCCACTTTCAAAGGCACGACATTTCAGTGATATGAGAGACAAGCAACAGGAACTTTTGCCACATGGGATGACCTGAAATTGGCTTTCCTCACTAAATTCTGGCGTGAAGGTTTTGAAGAGCGGATGCGAGAAGAGTTCATGAACCTAAGTCAAGTCCTCTAGAGAAAGAATAAAAGCTTATGTCTCGCGAATGGAATCCATACTAAATAGATGGACCAACAATCATTTGGATGAAGGCATCCAAAAGGGATTTTTCCTTAGTGGTCTACAAACAGAAGTTTGCAAGTTCGTGGAATTAAAAAGACCAGTTAATCTACAAGCTGCACTAGTGGAAGGTGCAAGACTGTATGACAAATTTGAAGCAAGGTTATCAATGACCTCAGGAAAATGAGTCTTACCTTCTCCCATACCAAGAATGGTATACCCACCAAATGCAATCCCAGGGACTGTTTCCTTCTCCTACCCCCAGATGCAAACAGTGGCATAGTACACTACACCTAATCCACAGTGACCATAAACGATAATGCCTCAAATGATGGTTCAACCACAATAGTAGCGTCAAAAAATTCCTCCAATGGCAACTCAACAACACTAAATCCTACCAAATGGAATCAACAACCCCAAGTCTCAACAGGAGCTCTGAATTAGAACTAGAACAGAGGACTCTCTGGGAGTCAACCCAACCAGTGTATGCAATGATCATAGAAGCTTCGCAAAACCCTACTACAAGTACTCTAAGAGGTGAAAATATGAAGCACTACCTATCCAACTCAATCGCAAGTATCAACAAAGAGCTTATGGATTACAAAATAGCTACAGACGTTGAAGGTGAAGACCTCCAATATATCCACTCTTACGAGAGGTGGGAGAGATGTGATGCATTCTAATACATGGTGTGGAAAGTGCCATCAAGCAAGACATTTAGCTACTGAATGTACCCAAAAGCCAACCATTCATGGAGCCTTCTATTCATACTATTTGAGGAAGAACCATACAGAGGATATCTGCTCTTTGAAAGAGATGCATGAAAGAAGAAAGAAAGATGAAGACGCAAGATTCAACTTGCTGGAATCCAAAATGACAATGCATGACATTGGACCCAAGCCTAGGGAGTTTGATCCTAATTTTGGTCCAAGGAGGTTTCCCTCTCAAAGTTACAGAGGACGACAATCTGGCGGTGGCCAGAGATCAGAGGTGGAGTGTTATAGATCTAGAGAAAATGGTCATATCTCACCAAACTATCCAAACCATAGGATGTCTCTGGATTACAAGCCCTTATGCAGCCGATGCAAAGGAGAAGGCCACACTGCAAAATATTGTCCAAGTCTAGCTCTTGTGAAAGTTACTCCTAACACCCAACAGAAGACCTAGGAACCTGCGTCTAATTTGGTGGAATTGGAAGGTGCTGCAATAACGCGTGCAAAGAAATGAAAAATCATAGTTCCGAAAGAGAATGTTCCCTCTGCAAAGACTATGAAGTTCAACCTTCCCAAGGAGAAACAAAACTGTACAATATAGAATAATGTAGTATAGAGCACTACAGAACCACTGAGAGCCACAAAGACAGTTGTAGAGGTAGGACCAAAGGTCCAGGAAATAGAGGATGCCAAAGTACCTCCTCAAGGAGAAGAAGCACAAATGTTACCATTCATAGAAGAAAAAGGGAATATAAAAGTGGGCATGGTCCCATTCCCCATCCAATTGGAAAACCCTGTGGATCCTATCAAAGAATATGATTTGGTCAAAGACCTAGACACTTTTAAAACAAACTTAACATTTCAACAGTTGTTGATGTTGTCTCCTAGTTTTCGAAGGAAATTCAAAAGCATACTGACAAGAAGAAGAGGCCTAAGAAGCGTTCCCTCCATGGCAACCAAGTCCAATAGAGCCTGAGAACCCATGACAGAAGTAGATGTGGCTAACGCCTTCCTAGATCCGGGAACCCTAGAGATTGGCATATGGATTGAAGGATGCTTTATTGAAATGCGTTGATTGATGGATGCTCATTAGTAAACATAATGATGGATGTGATAATGAAGGATCTAGGCTTGCAAGGAATGCAGCCTACCAGACCTCATACCCTCTGCTATCGGGAAGACCTTGGCTTTTTGAAGTAAGAGCAAGAACAGATTGATTCAAAGGAACCCTAACTGAGAGCGGAGTTTTGAGCCCGAGATGTGCCTAAAATTTACCAAAAAATATAGAATTTAGGGGAAAAATATTCAATATAATGATGGATGTGATAATGAAGGATCTAGGCTTGCAAGGAATGCAGCCTACCAGACCTCATACCCTCTACTATCGGGAAGACCTTGGCTTTTTGAAGCAAGAGCAAGGACAAATTGATTCAAAGGAACCCTAACTGAGAGAGGAGTTTTGAGCCCGAGATGTGCCTAAAATTTGCCAAAAAATATAGAATTTAGGGGAAAAATATTCAACATCAAAGGCGGCGGCTCCAGCTAGGATGATTTTAAGCACCAAGTAAAAGACGACTTGTAAAAGGCGCCCGACCGACACTTGTGGATTTTTCATAATTTTTTAGACTGCCGTGCAGATTTTCAGGAGTTTCCACTCAATGTGAGATGTCAAGCCGGACGCCCAGGATTTTTCAGAGCTCGATTCAGATGTCGGACAAGGAAGGAGCCAACAAACGGTCAAGATTCGAAGAGATGGACCAAAGTTTGGCCAAATGGGATGTGCCTTTTGGAGTTTGGAATCCCCCCCTAAAAATTTTAACCAAGGATGAAGCAAAAAACGTGGAGAGAGAATGTGGGAGCATGGCGTAATCAACAACGGCCGAAAATTGCGCCATGGATCTTCATGATGGAGATGGCAGGTTACAAACAACCCATCCAACTGATGATACCCCCGATCTTCTCCTTTCTTGCCAGTCTTATCGCCTATCTTCACCCGTGCAATGGCTATGGGAATGAAGAGAACCAGATTTAGTCTTTCTCTCTCCTCCCTCTCTCTCCCCTAAGGGGATGTTCTTGTGTGCAAGAGGAAAATAAAGAATGGTGAAGGAAAGCTTGTCCGATTGAGACCGGATTGCTTCTAGGTCAATGTAGACATGGAGATTGTTGATTGTGAAGATTTTCGACATTGAATAAGGGCTGACCCGCAGTCCCGCACCAAAACCGAGATCACGAGACACGAAGCCTAAGCGGTAATCCAATTTTTATGAAGAAAAATGAGTTTTTATGCTATTTGGTTGATGAAACATTGTTCCCATGGGCTGAATATTCATTATGATGTTGTTTTCTATGAGTTTCGACAGTTTATAATCTGAAATTCAGAAAATCATAAGTGATATGGCTGAAATTAGTGTTATAAAACCAATAAAACACGCGTTTAAGGGGTAAATTGGGATTTTTTACAAAATAAATGGGAAATATGAGAAATAATACAAATAAAAACCTGAAATTTTGTTGTCAAGGGACCTAAGGGCCACAGGCCACAATCAATCTTAATTTTAAGTCATTTTTTATTGAAGAAAATAGAGAAAAAATACCAAAAAACGATGAAAAATGGGTTTTAAATGGGAGAAAATTAGGAAACTGTAAAAGAAAAATTCCAAAAAATTACATGTGTGTTTGTGCAGCGTATAGTGAAGGTAAAGTACGAGGTTGGCCTCAATTTACCCTCGTTTCTATGTTTCTGTTCATGTTTATCGCTTTCTTTGTAAGGAAATACACATAAAATGACCCTTTCACCTATCAACGAATGCAAAACATTAAACGGTAGGGTGAGAGGGGAGTTTGAGCGTCAAAGTATAAACTAAAATCTGGTTTATGTGTTGCATCATGCTTATAGGACGTTGTTTTAAAATAAAGAGAAAGGCAACATGAGCGTAAGGCTCGGTGTCTTTCCTCATTACATAAACGCTAGCATGGAAATCATGGAAAGATTTGTTTTGTGCGATGCACAATGCTGATTTTCTTTTGTTTGTGCACTAAATGGTTCACATCATGCACTATGCATAGTTCATGGTATCAACGGAAAAGCTCCTGGACTGCATAGCAATTGTTTTTTTAGGAATTTGACCCACGATTGAGAGTGAAAGGTTATCCCTTGCTGTAGGATAGAGGGTCGGTTTCCCAAGGGACTATTAAGTGAGGACACATGGTATATCTCCTGGATTCGAAATATAAAAGAGAGGAGTTTGTGTTCGAATGTTCTATATGTTTTAGCAGTGCATCAAGGGGCTAATCCCTGCGATGTAGGAGAGCTGCAGTGGGACCGCAGTGTTTCTACCGAGAGGTTGCCTCCATGTGTGTAATTATCGTGGCATTGCCAATGTGTATGGGTTCTCCCTCTGAGGAGTTTATAAAAAAAAGGGGGAACATTGGACTATAAACTATAAACGCATAGATTAGGCTTTAGGGAAGTTTTTCATTTAGCATTAGATAGACGATCCTGGTCTGCGAGGCCATGAGGGTGTGTTTGTCTGTTATGAGCATGAGGTCCGGCTAGTGCCATAGCCAGTGCCGGCCCATTTCAGGTCCCATCAGTGGTGCATCTGTCGGGAGCTACCTATAAGTGGCGGTTTTCGAATTTAGGGTTTCAAGGGACCCTAAATTATCCATTAAATGGGGTTTGTTCAAGGATGGAAAAACTTGGCTTTGCCCATACAAAACTTACTTATGGACTTAGTTAGTTATGTAGAGCATGAGTCCTTTGCAGAAGATAATTTATGTGATGAAAAGAGTAGCCAATTAATGGTTACCCCATCCTCTAATACGATGGCATGGGTCGAGGTTCGCCTTGGTGTGGTCTCTACCCAAGAGAAATCATGTTTAACCATCCATCAACCTAGAGGGCATGAAACAAGCATGTTGGAAACTATGGTAGTTGTGGCATCAACAAGTCATCATGCTAAAGCCATAATGCCATGGGAAAGTGCTGATATACGATGGAATATGCTTGTGATTGAAACATCCCGTGTAATGGGCTACCATGACGACATAGTAAGCATCACAAGGATGTTAGAAGCCCTAACTGTCAAGGGAAAACCGTTGCTTAAAAGGCATGGTTCCCAAGTTTTAAGAAGTGGTAATGATAAATCTGCTTTGGATAAGGACCAAAAGCTCTTATATAAACCCATTATGGACTTTTCTTTTAAAGGGAAAGGTATGGAAGACCCTCACAAAGGGGATCAAAATGACATATTGAAACTTATAGGACTCCCTAGACCACTCAGTGAGTTGGCAGAAAGGGATGTCAATGAGGGTATTAACCTCCCTACACCAAAAAGGGTGGGGATGGAAGAGGTTAAAGATCCTAAGAGGCTAGACCCAGATCATGATGAATATGAAGATTTTAATGACCCGATGTTGATCCCGAAAGAGAGGAATAAATATCCTCCTCTTTATAGGGATCTCCCAATGTTCTATGGGTTGCCAAATGAGGATCTGATGATTCATTTAAGAGAATATGACCTAACTTGCATTGCAAGTGGGTTCGACGATATACATCGGATGCTCGTATTCCCAAGTACCCTAAAGGGAGAGGCAAGGAAATGGTATTGGAGCCTCCCAAGAGGGTCGATCAAATCATTTGAGAAGTCTTGTGATAGATTTCTAGATGAGTATGAAAAGAAGCTCCCTATGATTCAGGTCTTAGGGCAGCTTATGCAGTTTTGACAGGAATCTTATCTTTCTGTTAAAGAGTATGCTAGAGCCTTTGATAGTACTCTTAGGCTTTGGCCAAGGAGAGCCAGTGCATTACCAGATGATGTGCTATGTGAGTTCTTTCTGAATGGCTTAGAGATTAATACGCAAATCCAAGTGGGATTGCGGAATCCTAAGTTGTTAAGGGAAGCAAAACTGCATGCTATTGATTATGAGGGTCATATTTAGAGATGTTGGGAAAACTTTTGGAGTTTTCCCCGCTCAGTACAAGTGCATCCTAGCTTCCAACCATTTTTGCAAGAGGACAGCTTACTTGTTGATATCAAGGCAGCCTATGAAGGGAACCTTGGTGGCCAAAATTTCAAAGCAGAAAATGGCCATCCTATGAGTAGTAATGACATACCTATCAGTGAAAAGGTTCCAAGCCATGTAAGTCCCATTAGGGCTTGCAACACTTCCACGAGAGGTAGTTGTGATGGCAACATGGATAGAACCAATGGGCCCATGAGTGTTGATAAGCATTCTATGTGTGGTTCTAATTTTGTTGCTAGTAAGGCTCTTGAGAAACCTTTGATGATGGAATCATGATTCCAAGTGGATGTTGTTCCCTTCAATGAAAGCATGGTTTTTATGGGAAAAAATTTTCAGTGTGGACGTAAACAAGTAAAGACATCTTTTGTAAAGAGGATGCAAAATGCTAAAAGTCCACATGTGCTTCACAAAGGTCATAAGGATGTGAGGCCATTTGGCCATAAGGATAAGTTTGCATTGAGTTTGTTAGACCAGTGCAGCAAATTGAGGGAATGCAAGAATATTAAGGGAAATGTGAGATGGGTTTGGAGACCCAAAATCTCCAAAAGTATAGCAGGAGTGTCGGATGCAAGGCCAAGGATCCCATCTGGAGACTGGATATACATCTGACAATATACACTACCTTGGGATACACCCATGTGATGTGCCTAGGCTTGAAGCTCTACCTAGTTTGGGTCGCAGCACTGATTTATGTGAAAACCCAAATAGGGGAGGTTCGAATGAGTACAAAGCTATGATTCTTTCTCCCAAAGGAGCCACTCAGTCGCTTGAACGACCAGTTTATTTGGATGACAATAAATGTGGGACATGTGAGCCCACTGAGGCCGTTCATTCAACTCATAGTGTCCAAGAAGGGATCAGCCTTATTGACGAGTTATTTATGGAAAGGCTTGGACTTGTAGCTCTAAAATAAATATTTTTTTAAAAAAAAACCTAATATCAAAAAACACAAGATCAATCTTTTAGCTAATTTGCATGAGTAGCATGGGGTTAGTCGACCTATGATATGCTATCTTTGGCACTCTGGGTAGTCTGATAGGGTGTTATATATATGCCAAGGACATCAGTATTACGTGGACTAAAATGACTTATCTAGTTTTAAGCTAGGAAGGCTAGTTGCTTTGGATATTACGTCCAGATTTCGTTAGGCCAAGAGGGTCAGTTGTCTATTTAGTACAGGTGCAGTTAATGGTTTCTTGTTTTAGTCTTGTGCTAGACAGGTTCAAAGAAGAGCTTGGAAGGAGCCTTTGTTGCATGGAAGCTTCTCGTGGCCCTATCCAGGTGATATCTCTCCTTTATGAGTGCCATGTTTTTATGCTATACGTGTCTGTGTACTTGTAGGGGGTTTCTCTTTTCTTGTTGGGGACCGGCGTCCAAGGCATGAAGTCCCAGGTTTAGGTTAGGTATGTCTAAGGGAGGTCTGAGTAGTTGTTGCCTCTTGTAAAGACATTGCCAGACATCGGAAGACTTGTTTTAGAAAGTCGTTCTAGTGACCCTGTTTTGCTAGCCTACTAGGCAGCCGTTCTAGGAGTTCTTGTTAGTTGTGAGGCAGTTAGAGAAGCCTGCGGAAGGAACAATGATAATGATAGACAGAAACCATGACTATCTCAAAAGAAAATAAATATATACAAAGGTGTGTAAAAAGGGGTTCTAACCCCTATAAAAGAAAAGAAAGGCAAAGTTATAAGCAATTGATCATCGCCTTCCGAAGGCCTGGTAGGTTCCTGGGGACGAGTCAGAGACCTGGGGCCGATGCCTTGTCTTCCTAGGGGTGGCATCTCGCTGGAAAAGAAGAAAGTAAGGCAAGTTGGAGAGAAAGTAAAAGTGAGCGTCAAAAAAGGATTAAATGTCGCCTTGCGAGGGCTTGGTAGGTTCTTGGGTACCGAGATAGGACCTGAGGCCGATGCCCTGTTCTTATTGGGTCACTACGCTTAGCTCCCTCCTTTTACATGCCAGAGTATGGAAGAATAAAAACCTAAAAGAAGAAATGTGCTAAAAGAAAATACTTCTTGATCAGGCTATAGGAGTCCTCGCCTAGTAGGAGCTCCTGGTTGTGTTGTCCTTAGTTAGGTAGGTAGTTCAGACCACCACTTAGGGCGATCTCTTTGATAGTTCTTTTTAGTCTGGCCATGTTGGAGCAGTCGGTTAGTAACTAGCTTCGGACCTTCTATCAGATTATGCTAGGCCTACAACTTGTGGGTTTCATGCCTTGGTTTTATCAGGGGGTAGGGTGAGCATTGTGCTATGTTTTAGTATGTATCTATTTTGTATCAACTTGATGCTTCCTTTGGTTGTTTTGTGCAGATCTGTTGTGGGATTCGATGGGCTAAGTCACCCTATCCCGTGGTCGCCAATGAGAGCGGAGTTTTGAGCTCGAGATGTACCTAAAATTTTCCAAAAAATCTAGAATTTAGGGGAAAAATATTCAACATCGAAGGCGGCGGCTCCAGCTAGGACGATTTTAAGCACCAAGTGAAAGACGACTTTTAAAAGGCGCTCGAGCAACACTTGTGGATTTTTTATAATTTTTAAGACTTTTGTGCGGGTTGTCAAGAGTTTCCACTCAATGTGGGATGTCAAGTCGGATGCCCAGGATTTTTCAGAGCTCGATTCGGATGCCAGACAAGAAAGGAGCCAACAAACGGTCAAGATTCGAAGAGGTGGACCAATGTTTGGCCAAATGGGATGTGCCTTTTGGAGTTTGGGACCCCCCCTAAAAATTTTAACCAAGGATGAAGCAAAAAACGTGGAGAGAGAATGTGGAAGCATGGCGTGATCAACAACTGCCGAAAATTGCGCCATGGATCTTCATGATGGAGATGGCAGCACACAAACAACCCATCCAACTAATGATACCCCCGATCTTCTCCTTTCTTGCCGGTCTTATCGCCTGTCTTCGCCTGTGCAATGGCTGTGGGAATGAAGAGAACCAAATTTAGTCTTTCTCTCTCCTCCCTCTCTCTCCCCTAAGGGGCTGTTCTTGTGTGCAAGAGGAAAATGAAGAATGGTGAAGGAAAGCTTGTCCGGTTGAGAGACAGGATTGCTTCCGAGTCAATGTAGACATGGAGATTGCTGATTGTGAAGATGTTGGACATTGAATGAGGGCTGACCCGCAGTCCCGCACCAAAACCGAGATCTCGAGACACAAAGCCTAAGCGGTAATCCAATTTTTATGAAGAAAAATGAGTTTTTACGCTATTTGGTTGATGAAACATTGTTCCCATGGGCTGAATATTCATTATGATGTTGTTTTCTATGAGTTTCAACAGTTTATAATCTAAAAATCAGAAAATCATAAGTGATATGGCTGAAATTAGTGTTATAAAACCCGTAAAACATGCGTTTAAGGGGTAAAATTGGATTTTTTGCAAAATAAATGGGAAATATGAGACATAATACCAATAAAAACCTAAAATTTTGTTGATAAGGAACCTAAGGGCCATAGCTCACAATCAATCTTAATTTCTAGTCATTTTTTATTGAAGAAAATAGAGGAAAAATACCAAAAAATGGTGAAAATGGGTTTTAAATGGGAGAAAATTAGGAAACGGTAAAAGAAAATTTCCAAAAAGTTACATGTGTGTTTGTGCAGCGTATAGTGAAGGTAAAGCACGAAGTTGGCCTCGGTTTACCCTCGTTTCTATGTTTCCATTCATGTTTATCGCTTTCTTTGTAAGGAAATACACATAAAATGACCCTTTCACCTATCAACAAATGCAAAACATTAAACGGTAGGGTGAGAGGGGAGGTTGAGCGTCAAAATATAAACTAAAATCTGGTTTATGTATTGCATCATGCCTATAGGACGTTGTTTTAAAATAAAGAGAAAGACAGCATGAGCGTAAGGCTCGGTGTCTTTCCTCATTACATAAACGCTAGCATGGAAATCATGGAAAGATTTGTTTTGCACGATGCACAATGCTGATTTTCTTTTGTTTGTGCACTAAACGGTTCACATTATGTACTATGCATAGTTCATGCTATCAACGGAAAAGCTCCTGGACTGCATAGCAATTGTTTTCTTAGGAATTTGACCCACGATTGAGAGTGAAAGGTTATCCCTTACTGTAGGATAGAGGGTCGGTTTCCCAAGGAATTGTTAAGTGAGGACACATGGTATATCTCCTGGATTCAAAGTATAAAAGAGAGGAGTTTGTGTTCGAATGTTAGCAGCGCATCAAGGGAAATGTGTATGGGTTCTCCCTCTGAGAAGTTTATAAAAAAAAGGGGGAACGTTGGGCTATAAACTATAAATGCATAGATTAGGCTTTAGGGCAGTTTGTCCTTTCGCATTAAATAGATACTCCTGGTTCGCGAGGCCGTGAGGGTGTGTTTGTCTGTTATGAGCATGAGGTCCGGCTAGTGCCATAGCCAATGCCGGCCCATTTCAGGTCCCATCACTAACCCTAGGAAGAGGACCCAACAAGGTAGTACTAAAGTTGTATGGATCACAAAAAGGCAATGGATCTATATCCATTGAAGTTGTAGCAAACTCCTCCAATGAAGTAACAAATGGTACATCAAGAGACGAAGAGGCCGTCACACAGATATTTCCCAAGGAAACAAAGGCATAGTCCCTAACAGTGGGCACTATAAGCCAACTATCAAAGGAAGCAAAGTCTTTGTCCATGGGAGAATACCTCTTGCTGCCTGAATCCAAATTGACTTCTAAAATCACCTCTAACAACAGCGAGATAGAAGTATGGATGTACTATTCTCCCTATTACATGGTAGTCATGCAAAGATAGCCAAAGACAGAGACAGGAGTAGAGACACAGTCAAAATTAGAAGTAGAGGACATAACAGAGAGCTTGTTCTCTCTTACTACAGAGCCCCCATAGAGGTAAAAACAGAATCTGAAGAGGACGAAAGTGATAATGCATATGAAGATTATGGAAGCAAGGTAGAAGAGTCAATCCTACTAGGCAAAAGGCGAAGATGAGGAAGAAGTTCTTGAAGTTCCTAAAGCTATAGAAGCAGAAATCCCTTTCTGTTCGACAGAATGATTATGGTAGCCTTTGGACTGAGTAATGAGTCACATCATAAGCAAATCTTTTATAAGAAATGGATTAAGAAGACTAGGCTTTCCTTTAGCAGTGGCTCTTATCACCCAAAGTTACTCTTCCTAAGAGAAGATGATGATGATGCACCTTGCCAACAACCCCCAATTTGACAACTCAAACAAAACGTAGAATGTTCCTATTATGTGACATTTTTGGATGCATCCTCAGAAGACGAATCCTCGAGCCAAGAAGTAACTCATCCCCAACCCAAACCCACAACCCAAACCCGAAACCTTAATGATACCCTTTTAGCTTCCCAAAGAGTGAGCTAAGCCTCCATTAAAAGAGGATATCAATTCTAGTGAATTATTAAAAGATGAGACCACTCCCTTGAAGGAGTCAAGATATCTACCCAAAAGCACTCTGTGTGGGACATTCATCCGCGAAGTGGAAGGTGAAAATCAATTAACGCTTGTGGATGATGAAGGGACTGAACGTCACTTGAAGGTGGGTCTAAATCTTCCAGAAGAAGAACTACTAGTCCTGCGAGACCTACCAAAAGAGAACTTAGATGTGTTTGCATGGTCGTACAAAGATCTGAAGGGTATTGATCCCACAGTATGTCAACATCACATTGACCTAGAGCTTGATTCCAAACCTGTGGAGGCAGAGTTAGAGGCGCATGAATCCAAATTACTCTTCCCTAGTAAAGGCCAAATTACTAAAGCTCCTTGAAGCTGAGTTCGTCTATCCAGTGGCTAACAGTGAATGGGTTTCACCCATTGTGGTAGTATCCAACAAGAATGGAAAACTGTGAATATGTGTGGACTTTCGAAAGCTAAATTCTAAGACAAAGAAGGATCATTTCCCTATCCCTTTCACAGACCAACTATTGGACACAGTGGCAGGTCATGAGCTCTATTCTGTCTTGGATGGATTTAATGGATACAATCAAGTCCAAATTGCAGATGAAGATCAATCCAAAATGACCTTCACAATAGAATGGGGAACCTATGCTTACAGAGTGATGCCATTTGGGCTTTGTAATGCTCTTGCTACTTTCCAATGAGTGATGATGGCTGCCTTTCAAAACAATCTACATGATTTCATTGAGATGTACCTTGATGACTTCTTTGTCTATAGCCTAATTCGTGAGCATTGGGGACACTTAGAGTAGTGTTTTGACAGATGTCGAGAGTCTGGGATCTCTCTTAACCCGACAAATGTGTTTTTGGTGTCTCATCAGGAGTTCTTCTAGGCCACATTGTCTCTGCATATGGGATACCAACAAATCCTACCAAGATTGAGAAGATTGCCACCTTGATAGCCCCAACCAACCTTAAACAATTGAGAGGATTCCTTGGCCATGTTGGCTATTATAGAAGATTCATTACACACTTTGCGACAAAGGCATACCCTTTGCATAAACTCCTAAGAAAAGATGCAAAGTTCACATGGACCAATGATTGATGCATCAGTTGAAGGCCTATGTGCATTTTTATGCCAAAATGGTCCCTCTAAGTTAGATCAACCTATCTATTATGCAAGTCGAAAAGTATCCGACAAAGAACTTTACATCGACGGAGCTTGAGTGTCTAGAAATGGTGTTTACCTCGGAGAAGTTCTAACACTATCTACTGTCGACGCGCTTCAAATTCTACATGGACCATGAAGCCATGTCCTTCCTGATGAACAAGGCCAATGTGAAGCGAAGAATGATGAGATGGATCCTTTTGTTTCAAGAGTTTGACTTTGAAGTGGTTACCAAACCCGGTCACTCTCATGTCCTAGCTGATCATCTGTCGTCGCGAATCCTTAACAGTAATGATGAAAAAGAGCAAGATGATCCAGACCTTCTTGATGCTTCCTTGTTTCTAGTCAAAATAGTTACTCCATGGTATGCAGACATAGCCAACCTCCTGGCAACCCAACAGTACCCCCCGTGTATCTCGAGCTGTGAGAAGAAAAAGCTTCTATTGGAATTAGCCCCCTACACTCTATTAGGTGGTGGATGAAGTCTTGCGAAGATGTACTGCAAGTAAAGAGATTGGCATAGTAATGAAAGCATGCCATGAGGAGCCCTATGGTGGACACTTTGTGTGAGAAGCAACAACCAAAAAGGCCTTATTTGCAAGATATTGGTGGCCAACACTCCACAAAGATGCCTATGATTAATACAAATGGTATAATGCTTGTCAGTGAATGGAAAAGCCTACCAAATCTAGTGCCATGCCTTTGCAACCTATTCTTCCCCTAAAGACATTCAAGAAGTGAGGGATTGATTTCGTGGGCCCCATTGACCCACCAACCAGACTGAAGAAGAATAGATACATCTTGGTCTGTAGTACAGACTACGTAACCAAGTGGTGTGAAGCTAATGCTCTGAAGCAAGGGGATGATGGTAATAGCGTGGCCTTGTTCCTGTAATTAGAAAATCATCACCCATTTTGGCAGTCCCCTAGAGCTCGTTAGTGACCGAGGAATTCACTTCCTCAACAAGATTATGGAAGAGTTGACAGAACTGTACAAAATCCATCATCATAAGTCCACACCCTATTACCCCAAAGCCAACAACCAAGTTGAAGTTACCAATTGCATCCTCTACTCTATTCTGACAAGAACGATAGCCGCACATCGTCGTGATTGGGATGATCGACTTACAAAGGCCCTCTGGGCATACAGAATCTCCCATAAGGCTGCTATACATGACAAACCCCTTTTCAATTTGGTGTATGGAATAGAAGCCATCTTTCCTATTAAACTCAGGCTACCCTCTCTACCCATAGCCATCAAAGAATTCTTGGGAGATGACGAGTCCTTGCAACGTCATCTCTTGCACTTGGAGTGTCTTGATGAGACTCACAGGATGGTCCTACAGTGTACAGAAGCCACACAAGCTCGGCAAAAGGCCTATCATGATAGCTTCATTACAAGCAGAAGGATTTTAAGGAAGGCGACTTAGTCCTAGCTTATGATTCTCATTGGGCAAGTTTCCATGCAAGCTTCAACAATGCTGGATGGGCCCTTATAAGGTACTTGTCGTCAATTCTAATGGCATCCAAACAATCGATGCTTGGGGTGATCCCTTCCTTATTAATGGCTATCACCTCAATAAGTATTACTCCCTAGGGATCTTGACATCACCATCAATATCTTTCTCATTCCTTGTACGATGGTCAATATGCCTTTCCCTAATGCTCATGATAACCCTCTTGTGGATCTTGATGATGTAGTTTTGTTCTAATAGCCCCTCACAGCCACCTTCCCCTCCTCCTTAGCTTCCTTTCCATCTAATGCAGTAGAGGTGGCAAGGAAGGTTTTAATACATGGCGTTCCTACCATTCTACTCTTCAAATATAAAAAGAAAGAAAAAAAAAAGAGAAAGAAAAAAAAAACAAAATAAAAATATATCGGTCATGGGATAAAAGGACTTCGGTCCCTGTCATGCCGACCTATTCTTCAAGAAAAGGTAGAAACACCCTTGGGAGTAGGAAAAAAGTAAAGAAAATAAAAGAAAAAAAACAACATAAAAATAAAACTGTTATGGGAGAAAAGGAAGCAATTCTCTGTCATAACAGGCCTCGTTCCACAAAAAGGTAGCACATACCCTTGGACGAGAAGCTGGAAAAGGTGGTAATATCCCGCAGTACAGGATCGCCCAATCTCTAGCTGAACTCTTGCAAAAGAAGTTTTCAAGCCGCCTCCCTTGGTGCATTGAATCCTATAATCTCATTAGTGCTTTTGATTCCTACAACAAACTAAGTTTCCAACATGCAATCCAAGCACCAAACTTTTTGGCTACCTCCTTGGGTATGCCTCTTCATCAACCAATCCACATTGATAACATCAACCTGCTATTGACATTGATCTTCATCAACAAACTTAGAGCGATGTGAGCTTTCATCCTAACCAAATGGGGATGTGAGTATGGGCTACCCTCTATATTCATCAATACAGTGTGAGACAGAGAGTGGGGTGAGTGACCAATCCTTACCCTTTATATCCAATTGAGAGGTGAGATGTGTGAATGGAACGTTGCATGCATGAGATGGGCCTCTCAATGCACAAAGCACAAAATTATTCCTGTGCACGGAACTATAAGGCTCCTTGGCCTTCCTTCTTGCATCATATGCTGCCATAGAGCGGGATGCATAGTTGCACCATCAATTGCGCACAAGGCATACATCCTCTACACAAGTGATAGTGAGGATTACATCAATGGGGTTTCAGGAATGGGATGCCCTCCTGTATTATCAACAGAGCGTGAGACAGGGGGGTTGGGCATGAATGATGTTGCCTCAAACAATTATTAAGAGGTGCGGATTGAGGGATATTACAACAATTGGTGTCATGTATTTTCTCATTTCCCTATGCATATATAGGATGGGTCTCTGCCATCACCCCAGGACACATCACCCTATTCTATACACTGCACTACATGGCTCCCTAGCCTTTCTACTTGCATCTATGCCAGATGGGGTTGGATGCACTAATGCATCATCAATTGTGCACACTGGCATACTCCCTCTGAACCATCTCCATTGTTGATTTCTAAACGAGGTGTGAGACTGGGTTTCCATCATTATTTAAATCGAGCGATGTCTGTTGTGTGGGGTGAGTGATTGTTTTTTCATTCTTATATGAGTAAGTATGAGCTGAGTGCAATATCTTTCACCATCGATGATTTCCCACAATTCCCTTAGCAACTCTACCTCCCTAGGCGTTCATGTGTAGTCCCTGCCATGTTGAAGATATGCTGTGAAGACACTTTGGTACCTCCTATAGTACACGTGACATCGACAATTAACTTTAATTCTCGACAACAACATGGGCCAAGTTTTTCTAACCCTACACCTTTTGTTTCACGTAATGGTCATGTTTTAAGTGTGAGGACGTCTGTGGTTGTTCTGATGTGTGGTCTTAGGTTAGTGTTGCTTAGTTCACCCTTCCAAGTAAGGTCTTAAGTGTGGAGGCGCATCTCTACGTGTCTATGTTGCATACCCTTATGCATCTACCAAGATTTGCTCATGCATGTACACCATGTTCTAACTTTACTCTGATGGGGTCCCTTCCTCGCCCACCCGTCCTTCTTTACCCCCTTCCTATAGCCATTCCTTTTCCGTTTCCCTTTATCCCTTGTTTTGTCGCATTCCATGAGATACATCTTCTATTCACTGAAACACCCATCCAACCCAATAGCCTAGTTTATCCCTTTGATGCGGCTACTTTTCCTTTTTACAGCCCCTGTTGAGAGTGGAAAAAGACTAAATTTTTGACTAATTTTTATTGTTTTTGAGGACTGAATGATTGATTTTTTATGGATTTAGAGTGATGTATAGTTGTTAGTGGAAGTATTTGAGAGTGTTTTGGATGATATTTATTATGTTTTGGAAGCTCATGATGATTCTCAGTGGAGATATGAAGCTCTATGATGTTCTGTTGAGATTCTGATTGGTTCTGTATACCTTCTATATAGCTTCTGTTTTGTTCTGATTTTCTTCTGTATGAAGCATGGATTGGTGATTGATGAAGATTGAGATCTTTTGGAAGCCTATTGAATATTTTTTGATAGTATGGAATGGTTTGAGTATGATTTATGAGGTTCTGATGACCTTCTATAACCCTCTGTAGACCTTCTATAGAGCCTCTATCTCTACTCTGTCTCTGTACTGTAGCTGTACTGTAGCTGCTCTGGTACTGTATTGTAACTGTTCTGTAGACCTTCTGTAAGTGTTGTGTAGAAATTATGTGTGAATTTGGAAAAGTTTTCTAACTTTTAGAAAGGATGAATCTAAGTTCAAAAGAGGTAATAAAAGTGGAAGAAGCAACTGTTGAAGACTGAAGAGAAGACTAAGTGACAGTGACAGTAGTGAGCTATGAAAAGATATTGTAGTGGCTCTGGTGACTCTTCATATCAGACATACCTCTTGGGAGGTGTATCTACGACCTAAGAAGGATTATTGAGAGTTATTATGAGAGCATTGTAGTGAGGAGATGATGTACTATTGATAGATATAGAGAGAGAGAGAGCCAGAGATAGTCAATTCTATCAAAACAGTGTAACTGTATATGAGAGATTGAGAGAGAGAACTATGAAGACATTGAAGATGAATAATATGTGATTGATTTCCATTCAAAGATGGTGTATTCCTTTAATTTCTTTGTTATATTGATGGATTCTATAAAGATGTTGAAGATTATGGTTGATTCTATCAAATCCGTGGGAGATATCTACTATGATGTTGCGTGAAGATTTGTTGTTTTCTTTGTTTTGATGATCAAAAGATGAAATAAAAGCTTGTTGATGTTACAAGATAGATTTTCTTGCAAGAGAATTCCCTTTTCCTTGGTGTTCCTCTTGGGGGCTCCATGTTTTTTGTGCACAGCCGGGGAAACTTGCCATCAACAAGCACCAGAAAAAGCTGAAAATGAAAAAAATGGCATTGCCAAGAAGAGGAGAATTCAATGGAAGCTTGCAAAGTTCCTTCTTCCACTGAAGAGTTGGAGATTCTTATCATCAAAGCCACTTTTCACAAGAAGTTCATTCCACAACGGCGGAAACATATCACCATCATGATGCATGCTCTATGTGGTGGACTATTTCCTCTTCCTGTTAAAGCAGTAGAAACTTGCATCTTGGTGGCAAACTGTTTGGGAACAAACTGAAGAGCAGAAACAGAGAGAATGACCATCCATGGAAGATTTGGCATTCATTGAGAAGTTTCCAGACATCATCAAGTGGGAGATTGTGAAGAAGCTTCAGGAGTCGTTATCAGTGGAGATTCACAAAAACATGAAGGAAAAGAGTTGGAATTTGTTCATGGATACTCAACAACAAGATACGTGGGATGCTTGGTGCACTGACAATCTTCTGTTTGTCCAATTAGCAACCCACTAGAAGTTGGTAGACAAAGTGTTTTTCACAACATACACTGTTGAAACCCTCAGAAGCTGGCATTATTATAATGGCACAACAATGATCCTAAGAAGAATGAGTTTTGATACTTTCAAAATGGAATATCTTTGCCTCTGTAGTGGTTTGAAAGCCGAATTCAGAGATGTTGAAAAGAAGGAAGTAGAGGAGATGTTGGCCAGAGAATCCCTCAGAGACTGATCCCTCTTTGATACTATCTTGTTGAGTACATACCAACTGGTTGGAGCCAACCCCTTGATGAATGACGCAATAAAGAGGCAAGCGTTAGGACGAGTCCAGAGGTACGTGATAAGAGAGAAGGCAAAAATCAAAGCTGAGAATGAGCTCACAGTAGAAGCCTCCTTTGATGCCCTAAAAGCACTCTTTACAGAAGTCTCCATGGCAACTCAAGGTCCCCTTCTTAGTCAAATTCGTCTTGGAAATATTGATGACAGGCCAGCAAATGTAGTCCCATTGCTAATTTTTAAGGGAGAGTACAATGAAGACCCTGATCTTCATGTAGCAGAATTCATGGTAGCATGTGTGGCTATCAATGCCAGAACCCCTGAGCATTGGTTTTAGCAATATTCACGGCCACTTTCAAGGGTGTGGTGTTTCAATGGTATGAGAGACAAGCAGCAGGAACTTTTGGCACTTGGGAGCTTTCCTCACTAAATTCAAGCGTGAAGGTTTTGAAGAGCGGATGTGAGAGGAGTTCATGAACCTAAGTCAGTCCTCTGGAGAAAGAGTAGAAGCTTATGTTTCGCGAATGGAATCTATCCTAAAGAGATGGACTAACCATCATTTGGATGAAGGCATCCAGAAAGGATGTTTCTTAGGGGCCTACAACCAGAAGTTCGTAAGTTTGTGGAATTGAGAAGACCAATCAATCTGCAAGCTACAGTGGAAGGTGCAAGATTGTATGACGAAGTTGAAGCAAGGCTGTCAATGACTGCAGGAAGAGGAGTCTTACCTCTTCCCATGCCAGGAATGGTATACCCACCAAATGCAGTCCCAGGGACAGTTCCCTACCCCTATCCCCAGATGCAAACAGTGCCGCAATATAATGCACCTAACCCACTGTGGTCACCGTAGACGACAGTGCCTCAAATGATGGTTCAACCACAGTAACAGTGGCCTCAAACAGTTCTTCCAATGGCGACTCAACAACAGTGGAATCCTACCAACTGGAATCAACAACCCCAAGTCTCAATAGGAGCTCTGAATCAGAACCAGAACAAAGGACCTTTTGGATTGACCCAACCAGTGTATACAGTAATTACAAAGGCTTCACAAAATCCCACTACAAGTACTTCCGGAGGTGAAAATCTGAAGTACTACTTATCCAACTCAGTTGCAAGTATCAAGAAAGAGCTTCTGGATGTGATTACAGAACAGCTACAGACATTGAAGGTAAATACTGCCAATATATCCACTCTTGCAGGAGCTGAAAGAGATGTGATTCGCTCTAATACATGGTGCAGAAAGTGTCATCAAGCAGGACATTCAGCCACCACTGAATGTACCTGAAAACCAACCATTCTTGGAGCCTTCTGTTCCTACTGTTTGCGGAAGAACCATATAGAGGATATTTGCTCTCTGAAAGAGATGCATAAACAAAGACAGAAGGATGAAAATGCAAGATTCAACTTGCTGGAATCCAAAATGACAACACAGGATATTGGACCAAAGCCTAGGGAGTTTGGTCCTAATTTTGGTCCAAGGAGGTTTCCCTCTCAAAGTTACAGAGGACGACAGCCTGGCAGTGGTCAGAGATCAGAGGTGGAATGTTACAAGTGTGGAGAAAAGGGTCATATCTTTCCAAAATGTCCAAACCCTAGACAATCTGTGGATTACAAGCCCTTATGCAGTCGATGCAAAGGTGAAGGCCGTACTGCAAAGGATTGTCCAAGCCCAGCCCCTGTAAAGGCCAATTGCACTGATAGCCAACAGAAGGTACAAGAGCCTGCCTCCAATTTGGTAGATTTGGAAGTTACCATTGTTACACGCACCAAGAAGAAGGAACCAGAGTAGTTCAGAACGAAAATAATTCTCCTGCCAAGACTGTGAAGTTCAACCTACCAACAGAGGGACAGAGCAATACAGAATAGAACAGTTCAATATAGAGCATTGTAGTGCCACAGAGAGTTACAGAGACAGTCCCAGAGATAGGACCAGAGGCCCAAGAGATAGAAGATACAAAAGCACCTCCAGAAACAGAGAAAGTGCCGATGCTGTAATTATTAGAAGAAAAAGGAAAGATGAAAATGGGTGTAGCCCCATTCTCGAGTGGGCTGGAGAAGCCTGTGGATCCTATCAAAGATTATGACTTGGTAAAGGACCTAGACACCTTTAAACCAAACCTAACATTCCGACAATTGCTAATGCTGTCTCCTAACTATTGAAAGAAATTCAAAAGCATCTTGACAAGAAGACGTGGACTAAGGATTGCTCCTTCAACAGTGACCAGGACCAATAAGGCCCCATAGCCTATAAAGGAATTCCTAGACACATCCTCTGAAGATGAATCCCTAAGTCCAAAAGAAATTACCACTCACATCGAAGCAAACAAAGCTCTGATACCCTTCCAACAACCTCAACAGATACATAAGTCATCTGTTTAGAAGGAGGACACTGGTTCTAGCGGAACATTAGACGAGGATACTACTCTCTTGAAAGAGTCAGACCTCTATCCAGAAGCAATCCGTGGGACATTTATCAGCGAAGTGGAATGTGAAAGACAAGTAACATCCTTGGATATTGAAGGTACCGAATGTCACCTAAAAGTGTGCCTCAATCTTCCAGAAGAAGAATTAGTGGTCCTGCGAGAATTATTAAAAGAGAAAGATGTGTTTGCTTGGTCATACAAAGACCTAAAGGGAATTGATCCCACAGTATGCCAACATCACATTGACCTAGAGCCCGATGCCAAACCGGTAAGGCAAGACAAAGGCGAATGAATCCTAATTGCTCTGCTTTGGTGAAGGCAGAATTATTGAAACTTCTTGAAGCCAAGTTCATTTATCCCGTGGCTAACAGTGAATGGGTTTCGCCCATTGTGGTAGTACCCAAGAAGAACGGGAAACTTCGAATATGTGTGGACTTTCAAAAGCTCAATTCAAAGACAAAGAAGGATCATTTCCCTATCCCTTTTATAGACCAACTGTTGGACACACTGGTAGGCCATGAGTTGTATTCCCTCTTAGATGGATTCAATGGATATAACCAAGTCCAAATCGCAGAAGAGGACCAATCCAAAACAACCTTCACCATAGAATGGGGGACCTATGCGTATAGAGTGATGCTATTTGGGCTCTATAATGCTCCTGCCACCTTTCAATGAGTAATGATGGCTGCCTTTCAAAATCATCTGCATGATTTCATTGAGGTGTATCTTGATGACTTTTGTGTCTATAGTTTGATTCAAGAGCACTGGGGACACCTAGAGCAATGTTTTGACAGATGCTGAGAGTATGGGATTTCTCTCAACCCCGACAAATGTGTCTTTGGCGTCTCCTCTGGAGTTCTCTTGGGCCATATTGTCTCGGCACAAGGGATTGCAATAGACCCGGCGAAGAATGAGAAGATTGCCGCTTTAACAGATCGACAAACCTCAAGCAATTGAGAGGATTTCTTAGTCATGTGGGCTATTACAAAAGATTTATTGCACATTTTGCAACCAAGGCAGCCCCTCTGCACAAGCTCCTAAGGAAAGAGGCAAATTTCCTTTGGACTGATGACTGTGAATAAGCCTTTAATGCCCTAAAATAGTGCCTTATCCAAGCATCTATCTTACAGCCTCCTGACTGGACGAAGGAGTTCCATGTGCACACAGATGCATCAGTTGAAGGGCCAGGTGTTGTTCTATGTCAAAAGGGCCCTTCTAAATTAGATCAACCAATTTATTATGCAAGCTGAAAGGTCACTAATAGGGAACGAAACTACACAGTGACAGAGCTTGAATGCTTAGCAATGGTGTTTGCACTGGAGAAGTTTCGACACTATTCATTGTCAACGCATTTCAAGTTCTACGTGGATCATGAAGCCCTGTCCTTCCTGATGAACAAAGTTGATGTTAAAGAACGACTGATGAGATGGTTGCTCCTATTCCAGGAGTTTGATTTTGAAGTGGTCACTTAGCCTGCCCGTTCCCATGTCCTAGTTGATCATCTATCATGGATCCCTCAAACAGAAGCAGAGGAACAGGATGATCCAAACCTTCCTGATGCTTCTTTGTTTCTAGTTGAAACAGTTACTCCCTGGTATGCAGACATAGCCAATCTCCTAGCAACTCAACAGTATCCTACTGGCATCTCAAGCTGTGAGAAGAAGAAGCTTCTGTTAGAATTAGCCCCCTACACTTTGTTAGGCGGTGCACTGTACAAGAGAGGCAAAGATGAAGTGCTGCGAAGATGTGTTGCAGGGGATGAAATTGGCATAGTATTGAAAGCATGCCACGACGAACCATGTGGTGGACACTTCACAAGAGAAGCAACAGGCAGGAAGGCTGTCGCTTCTGTTAGCAAGATACTAGTGGTGGCCGACCCTCCACAAGGATGCATATGATTACTATAAGAGATGTGATGCTTGTCAGCGAATGGGGAAACCCACCAAAACAAGTGACATGCCATTACAACCCATTCTTCCCCTAAATCCGTTTGAGAAGTGGGGGATTGATTTTGTGGGTCCCATTGATCCACCCACCAGACGGAAGCAGAACAGATACATCTTAGTATGTACGGATTATGTCACAAAGTGGTGTGAAGCTAAAGCTCTGAAGTGGGATGATGGTAACAGCGTAGCCCTGTTCATGTACGAGAATATTATCACCCGTTTTGGTAGTCCCCTCGAGCTGGTAAGTGACAAAGGTACTCATTTCCTTAATAAAGTCATGGAGGAGCTGACAGAACTGTATAAGATCCGTCATTGCAAGTCCACTCCTTATTACCCCAGAGCCAATGGCTAGGTTGAAGTCACTAATCGCATTCTCTGCTTGATTCTGATGAGAACGATTGTCGCACATCGTCGTGACTAGGACGATTGACTTACAGAGGCCCTTTGGGCGTACAGAACCTCTCATAAGGCAGCTACAGGACGGACCCCTTTCCAGCTAGTGTATGGTACAGAAGCCGTCTTCCCTGTTGAACTGGAATTGCCCTCTTTGCGAGTGGTAGTTAAAGAATTCTTGGGAGATAATGAGTTACTGCAACGCCACCTCCTGCACTTGGAATGCTTGGAGATACGGTGGATGGCCCTACAGTGCATGGAAACCACTCAAGCACAACGCAAGGCCTATCATGACAGTTTCATCAAGCACAAGGAGTTCAAAGAAGGTGATCTTGTCCTGGCCTATGATTCGAGATTTGGCAAGTTTCTTGGCAAGCTTCAACAGCGGTGGATGGGTCCATACAAGGTACTTGCTGTCAATCCTAACAGCTCTGTTCAGGGTGCAGACCGTTGATGCCTCTGATGATCCTTTCCTCATCAATGGCTATCATCTAAAGATGTACTTCCCTCCTTGGGGATCTTGACAATCGCAGTCGACCTACCCTTTCCCTTTTGGGAGTCACATTATCCTTCTTGTCGTGCTTCTGATCTCCCTTATAATTCTCCTCATGAGGCGGTCTCGTTCTGCTATCCCCTCGCAGAAATATCTCAACCCGACATTGTTCTCTTCTCATCTGATTCAACAATGATAGCGAGGTTGGTCCTGACACAGGGTATTTCTACCATTCTATTTTTCATTTAAAAAAAGAAGAAAAAAAAAGAAAAAAGAAAAGAAAAAAACAACAAAAACAAAAAGAAAATAAAAACAAAACAAACAAAACTGTTATGGGAGAAAAGGAAGATATTCCCTGTCATAGCAGGCCTTGTTCCAAGAAAAGATGGAAACACCCTTGGGCGGGAAGTTGACTGTGGAAAAGGTGGTAACACCCACAGTTCAGGATAGCTAACTCACCAGCAAAACCTCTTCAGGCAGCAAGTAATTTGAAGCCACCTTCCTTGGTGCACTGTCTCGGTAATATCAGTTTGCCTGCCCTTCTTAACAAACACCTCTTCTTACAATCATTGAAGTATGAGATTTGTAGGCTGCCTCCCTGGGTACGCCTCGTCTTCAAGATCCTGATGACAACATCATCAACCTCTTGAGTGATGTGAGCTTTCATCCTAACAGGTTGGGGATGTGAGCATGGGCTGCCCTCTGTATCTATCAGAGCGTGAGACAGAGAGTGGGGTGAGTGACTAGTCTTTCCCTTCAAATTAAATGAGAGGTGAGATGTGTGAACGGAGTGTTGCACGCATGGGATGGGCCTCTCAATGCACAAAGAACGATCTGTTCCTGTGCACTGCACCATAAGGCTCCTTGGCCTTCCTTCTTGCACTGTATGCCGGCACAGGGTGGGATGCACAGTTGCACCATCAAATGCGCACAAGGCATACAACCTCTGCACAAGTGACAGTGAGGATTACACCAATGGGTTTCAGGATACAACCTGTGCATAAGTGACAGTGAGGATTACACCAATGGGTTTCAGGAATGGGTTACCCTCTGTATCTTTCAACAGAGCGTGAGACAGAGGGTGGGATGAGTGTGACTGATGTATCTTCAATCAATTATTGAGAGGTGAGGATTGAGGGACGTTGCAACCATTGGAGTCAGGTGCGTTCTCATTTTTCTATGCACCCACGGGATGGGTCTCTACCATCAGCACAGGACACGTCATTCTGTTCTGTACACTGCACTGCAAGGCTCCCTGGCCTTTCTCTTTGCACCTATGCCAGGCAGGCTGGACACACTGATGCACCATTAATTGTGTACCCTGGCATACTCCCTCTGCACCATTCCTTTGTCGATTTCTAAATCGAGTGTGAGCTCTGGGTTTTCATCATTATTTTCTTCGAGTGATATTAGTAATGGGGCGAGTGACTGCTCTTTCAATCCATTTGAGTGATCGTGAGTTGAGTGCAATATCCCTTGTCATCGACAAATTTCATGTGATTCCTACAACCAGCTACCTCGCTGGGTGCTGCTGCTTGGTCCCTGCCACAAAGGATGAAGAACGTGTGCTGTGAAGACACCTTGTTACCTCCTGCAGCCGACAACGATACAAGACGCAACCTCAATAGTCGACATTCCTCCTCGGCAATATGGGCCAAGTTTTTCTAACCCTACACCTTCTGTTTCTCAGTAATGGTTATGTCTTAAGTGTGGGGACGTTTGTGGTTGGTCTGATATGAGGTACCAGGTTCTTGATGATGGATTTACCCTTCCTGCTAAGGCTTTAAGTGTGGGGACGCTTCCCTGCGTGTCGATGATGCATACCCCTATGCATATACCCTGTTCTGATCATGTATCTATGCTATGACTTTATTTTATCTTGATGGGGTCCCTTCCCCACTTCTACGTTTTATTTTACCCTGTCCTCGGGGTTGTTCTTTGGTGGTTTTCCTTTATCCTTTGTTTTGTGACTCTTTCATACGAACGCACCCTATGTTCACCGGAATCCCAATCCAACCTTACAGCCCTGTTCCTCCCTTCGAACTGCCTATTTTTCCTTTTTACCAACCCCTATTTTGATAAATGGTTCTCAAGTTATTAATTTTTGAAGCAATTCCCGTAAATTGGACAGTTTTCCATGTGAATGCGTCTTTATTGCTTCGGAACCCTGATCTGATGTGCCAGCCCTATCCTACCCTTCTCCTTGAAATTTTTCCTGCTTACTCCATGTCATTTCGATGCACGGTTCTTTCGTTATTAATTTTTGCTAATTGTTGGGCCCTTTTCGTGCTTCTTTTTCACATTTTTCCATGTGAACCTGCCCTATTTTCACCAGAATTCTAGTTTGATTTGACAGTCGTATCCTGCCAGCCTTTTCCCCACTTTTTTCTTTTTCCTCTCCCCTCTTTCGATTGCTGGATTTTAAGTTATTAATTTTTCTGCATATTTTCAGATGCATTCTTCGTGTTTTTTCCACGTGAACCCCTCCTAATTCCTTTCAAACTAAGTTTTGTTGTGCCAATCCTGTGAATCCCTTTCTTTCGAACATTTTTCCCTTTTACCGTCCTTTATTCCAGTGCACGGTTCTTCCCGTATTAATTTTCGAGTCCATTTTTAGGCCCATTTTTGGGGTTTTTCCCATGTGAACGCATCCTATCTCAATTGAAACTGTGTTTTATCATGATAGGGTTGTTGGCGACCTTATTTTGCACAATTTTCCTTCTTCATTCCGATGCGCGGATTTTTCGATATTAAAACACGTATGTGTTTTTGGGTTTGTTTTGTGCGTTTTTCCCATGTGAACACCCTGATTTTGCCCTGGACCCGGTGTTGCATGTTTCCATCATTTTCCCCTCATCTCCTGGCACATGTTTCCTTTTTACGGATTTTTTATTCGACGAACGATTTGGATTTTATTAATTTTTCTTTCTTTTTCCCGAGTGACCGTGTTTCTCGTGTCGCACGCTTGTTTTTTGTTGTACGCGCCTCGGGACACCTCCCCTGGCATCTGTGGTACGCGCGCACCATCCTTGCTCGTTTGACCCTGTCACTGCAAATTTTTTTACCCTTGCCCGTGCATGCACACAGGTCGGGGATGTGTTTCTTGCCCCTCTATTTTCCATTTTATTATTATTAGTTATTTATTTTCCCTTTTAAAAAACACAGCAAAAAGGAAAAAAAAGAAAAAAAACAAACAAACAACCCAGACACACAATGAAAAAAAATAAAAATACAATTTAATACATAATCCTAATAATACATAAATCCAGCAAATGTGTGTGTGTGTGTGTGTGTGTGTGTGTGTGTGTGTGTATATAATTTTAAAATTAAAAAATAAAATAAAAACAAAACACACAAAAAAAGAACACAAAGCAAGAAAGCAAAAAGAAAGAAAAACAAGAAAAACAAAAAATAGAAAAAAAACCAAAACACAGGAAATAAGAAAAAGGAAAAAAAAAAGAAGAGAAAAAAGAAGCAAAAGAAAGTAAAATAAAAGAAAAAAAAACATACATGTTGCCGTTGAGATCCTACGTCCCTGCCTCTTCTTCCTTCCCTCCTCCATCCTCTTCTTCTCCTTCCTCTTCTTCCTTCTTCTCCTTCTCTTCCATCCTTCTCCTTTTTCTCTCCCCCACCCAATCGGTGCTGCCGCCCCTCGATCGACGCCACTCCAACGCCCCTCTGCCGTTGTCTGTTGCCGCCCTAGTTAGATTAATTGACCTTTAGTCAGCCCACACTAACCCTGGTTAGACTTAACCTGACTAACCTGACTAACTAGACTTACCCAGACTTAACTTACCTAACTAGACTAACCAGACCTAACCTGACTAACCTGACTAACTAGCCTAACCTAGTTAACTTGATTAACTAGCCTAACCTAATTTACTAGACTTAACCTAAGTAACCTAATTTACCAGACGTAACCTATCTACCCAGACTAACCTACCTAACTTAATTGATTTGCTCAACTAAATTAACTTAATCAACTTTCTCAGATTAAGCTAACCTAATTCACCTAATCTACTCAGTTAGCCCCCGTTCCTGCCTTTTCTCTTCCGTTCTTTTCTCGCTGAGTATGGGTGTGCTAGCAGGCGTTCACACGCAAGGACGCACTTTCGACTTGTCCGTGCGGTGGAGTATTGCAGTCAACCATTCACACGCAGTCATCCTTCGATGTTCACACGCAGCCCATGTACCGCCTTTTATTTTTCAACCTGCAAAATATATAAAAATACATAAAAATACACATAAAACACATAAAAATTTTAAAAATTCATTTAAAATAAAAATTATTTTTTAAATTTTTTTTAACCAATATTACAAAAATTATTTTGAATATTTTTAAGGTGGAAATTTAAAAAAATAAATTGTAAAAAATTCAAAATCTGAAACTTCATTTAAAATTACATGAAAAATGAGTAAAATTTATTAAAAATTAGTAAAAATTCAAAAATAAATTCAAAAAAATTCCAAAAATTTCCACAAATCCCCTTGCCCCTTTTTTCACTAATTTCTCAATTAAAAAATATTTCCATAAAAGGAAAAAATATTATTTAAAGTAAAAAATCCCTAGTTTTAATACTTCACTTTATAAAATTTCATTTTAAATCCTAAACATCAGCTGAAAGTCATGGATGAATTAACAAACATTGTTGACACTTGCTAGATAGTTGAAAATTTCACTTTTACACTTCATAACATATTCATGTGTTATATATCCTGATTTATTTATTTTTTAAGAAAGAAAAGAAAAAAGACAAAAAAATAAAGATAACAAACCAAATAAACCAAACCAAACAATATACACAAAACAAACACACCTAAAATTCAAAAATTAAAAAAATTTAAAAAACTACAAATAAATAAAATTTAAATAAAATAAAAAATAAAAATAAAATCCAAATAAAACAAAAACACTAAGGTGCTTTATTTTTTTCAGTCAATGGTCTTTGTTTTTATTTGACTGGATTCATTTTATTTGGGGCACTACTCCGTGCATCTTCAGTCCATTACATACACACCCCTACTAGGTATTTATTTTATGAGCTTTATTTATTTTCATTACCCCTTAACCACAATAAATTGCTAAAATAAACTTTATTCACCCACATTTTCCACGCACATTCATGCTAAACACACAATTTCTAATAATAAAAATCAACCAGCCATTCACTTTACACGCGTTACATGCACTTAAGAGACACCTTAAATTTTAATAAAAATGAACCAACCGTCACAAAAAAACACGCGCTGGCAAAAAAGCACTCCACATCACCATTAATTTCTAATTAATGAATTTGCATTTAGAGACCCAGTCTGGGAATCGTAGTCCAGGTTTCGATAAAGCACTGTTTCACCTTAATAATTTATAATTAATATTTTAAGAAAAAACTATCATTTTCTTATTAATGCTTATAACCTAATAAAATGTCACCCATTGTTAATAATTTCTTAAAATGAACCCTTCATTAAAACAAATTTCCCTCACTGCACTCTTTTTCCCCTTTTAATAAACAGGCTTCATGGGATGGGCGCGTAAAGTCTTTTTGGTTGAAATTGTTGGTCAAGGTTATGGTCAGGTCTTGATGTACATTTTTATGATATTATGGTTTGTTTATGTGTTACGATTACAAGTACGGTTTGTAGTTTTCTTTCTTTCTCGCCTGATACGGGGATTTGGGTGCCTGTTCGTTGCATCGCATGAAGTTTTCGGTCGCACATGTGTAGAAGTCATGCTGAATTTTTTATAGGATGTGGGTTGTTTGGGGTGGTAAATGGGTTAGTTACGTCTGTATGTGTGTATCATTCTTTTTTATAGATTCCTTTTTAATAGCCCTTTGGTTGTTTTGCAGGCATTCTTTGTGATTATCTGTGTTGTGGTGTGTGTGTTTTCCATCTGAATGGCGCCTCAAGCTCCTCCTCCTATCCAGTATGTCTGGCTGGTCAGTAGGGATTATTCTTCCCTACTAGTTTTTGAGCCTATAGTGAAAGCAGGACTTACGACTTTCGTGGATGCTTCATTCCCCTTGATTCCAGATGATCCATCCATGTGTGATGAGTTCCTTGCCTCATACAGCAAGAAGTCGGGCCTGGTTCATGGTGCTTCCATGATATTGACACCCCGAGGGTTAGGTAAGGCTTTATCTCTTCCCTACAAAGGAGAGCCCTTTGTTACAACTAGACAATTATTCTCCAACGATGAGATTTTCAAGCTGTTACAGAAGCAAACCAAGGAAATTTTGGATGTCAAGAAAGTGATCAACACTTTAGGAGTATCTTTTTCCATGATCATTGATCCTCTTTGAAAGTTGGTCTGCCAATTTCTCCAAGACAGGTTTATGCTTGCCAAAACACCATCCCATTACTTGTCCAAAGAGCTCTTTATAGCTTCCAGGATGGTGTTAAAAGGGGCGGCTATTGATTGGAGTACTTACCTGCTTACAAAGATGGACCAACATTTTGTCAAAGTAACCAGAGGAAATGTTACAAATGTCACATATGGTTCTTACTTGTATGCTTTCTTGACATACTCAGGCCTAAAGAAGGGTGCGCTACCACCTCCTCCATCTGATCCAGTACCTCCCCCTTCACATTCAGAAGAGTCAAAACCTATTGATATAGAGGATCCTGATTCCCCTCCTCCACTAGTCATTCAGCGAAAATGCTTGAAGCGTATGGCAGATAAAACTCCTTCAGTTCTTTCTTTAGTCACAATTCCTGCTACATCTAGCAGTGACCTCCCTGCTTACCTCACATGTAACAATTTGTTCAAAGCACATAAAGAGGGCTCCTTGGACATATCAGTCCCTTCACTAAATAGTCTAGTGTCAGGAGATGCTATTCCATTCCTCTGTAAAGACATCCAGAGTTCAATTGAACTTTCAGTGACAGCCTGTGCTCAACAGCTGTATGCTTTTTTTATGAAGAACTGATGCAGTCCAAAGACCAGTTGTTGCATAAGGCAACCTTAGAGTTAACCTCTGCTAAAGACACACTTGCAGATCTATTTAAGCAGATGGAGCAACAAACCCAAATGATTGAGACTTAGAGAGAAGAAATATCTTCTTTGAAGATTTAGTTAACAGAAGCTCAATCAAAGGTCACTAAAGTCTCAGAGGAGAAGGAGAGGATGTCCAAAGAAGCTCAAGAGTTTCAGACTCTTTTAGATGCAAAACTCTCAGCCTTATAGATTGCTCATAACACAGTGGAATCACAAGCTTCCCAAATTAAGCAGTTGCAAGACCAACTGATGCAGTCACGGCCTGCTCCTCCAAGCCCCAATGTTCCTATGATTCCTTCCATCTCTAAGCAGGACTTGGCAGTTCTCCAGAGACATGCCACCTTGTGTCCTTTGTTCCAAGATAAAGTGGAAAGATTGCAGTCCAGAATGGATTTATTATGGTCAACATTTGAGCATTTCTAGGAATATGTTCCTCCGGACCATTCTTTATTTGTCCACTATCAATTGCAAAAGTTGGCCTTTTACATGAAGCTTTCAATGATGGATCTTCCTCTTCCAGAGGATGGTTGGAGTGGGGCTTGGTCTCCTGAGTTACTGACAGAAGTGATCCGTATGGTGTTTGAAGATTCTGTGATGACGGATACCATGTTGCTGTCATATATCTATCTACGAGGAGATCTGTTGATTCCAGATGAAGTAGATATGGCCTGGTATGTGGGGGATGTGGTTTTGCAAGCTGTTTTATATGTCAACTATTTGGAGTTGCGGATAGATGACATGTTCCAATGTTACTCCTCAAAAGTGGCTACTTGCCCTGACAATTCCTGGCACTCAATGATTGATTCTATGGTCTTGAATCAACATCAAAACACAGCTTCTACCTATGTACAGAGCACTAACCAACTGAGGGTGGATCTCTTAGCTCACCTTTCTAAAAACCATCCATTTGATTCAACCTTTTTTTATTCCTATCAGAGAATATCTATCTTAGGTCCCTCTGTTCCTAGCCTACTATACTACCAACAAATGGCTCATCGCTATGATACCTATCTTTCCCTTTATCAAATCAATTCAACAACAATCTTACCTCTTCTTTTACAACCTTAATCTTTTCCTCAAATTCCCATATTTACCTATTGCTCTTTTATCGAAGATAGAGTATTTTCCCCTTCTCCACAATGCCCTTCTCCATCCATCCATATACCTTTTACTTTTCCTGTTTATCAATTAACACATTTCCTAACTGATTCCCTTAAATTTTCAACCACTCCTTTTTAAACTTATCCCTCCTTTTATGATTTTGCCTACCTATCTCTTCATCCTCTTTTACTTATTCCACTTTTATCTCTTGTCACTTCTATTTCTCAACCCCCTCAGTTGGTTAGTGAATACGAAGGGTTTGATCAGTAGATTCCGAGAAGAAGAGGATGGAGCTCGACTGATTCTCTTACAGGACCTCAGATAAACTGGCCAATAATTCCAGGAGATTGGACAACTGCCAATCAAGCATACCAGAACTACCTTCATTTTTCTCACCAATATTCACAATCTCTAGATTCTTCAGTGAGATTAACAGCTCATTTTGCTTGGTATCTAGCATACATGCATAGGCATTCCCATAATGATCAAAAGGCCATTCCAAAGCTTTGTATGAATGTCAATGTGAACATTGACTCCCACTAGTTGGATGTCCTGTATTTTCATGCCCTATGTCTACCTAGCAGATACCTTGTTTTGCTAGAAAGGATGTGCTGCCTGTAGTTCTTTCAACATCCTCCAAAGACATTTGTAGATGAATCCTTCTCCATGGATCGTTTTCGAAACCACCAAGCCTTCAAAAGGGATCATCTTCATTGATACCTTTGCAATGTATTTTGCATTATTCTTAATGATATATATATATCTCTCTTTTTGGAGGTGTCATTCAGATGGTTGTGTTAGTGTTTGTGTGTGTTGTAATAATTGTATGTGATGAGTTCGTGCTGATTGAGAATAATTTGTTCGAGAGCTCTTTTCAAACGATTGATGGTGGATGGAAAGCCTATGGTGCAAAGCTGAAGAGAACCTCTTATATCCTTTACAAATTTGTTATGACTTTTAAATGATTAATCATATGAGTTAATGAATAACAAAGTTTTCCTTTAGTAGTATTTTTCTATCAGATACAGGTAATAAGTTGGGGTCGTGTTTTGAAGACATTATTGAAGAATCGACGGAAGACTAAAATTAAGCTCTTTAATGAACTTATATTCTTCTTTTCCTTAGGTTGCGAGGACACTTCCTTTCTAAGTGTGGGGATATATTGAAAGTGGAAAAAGACTGAATTTTTGACTGATTTTTGTTGTTTTTGAGGAGTGAATGATTGATTTTTGATGAATTTAGAGTGATGTGTGGTTGTTAGTGGAAGTATTTGAGAGTGTTTTGGATGATATTGATTATGTTTTGGAAGTTCATGATGATTCTCAGTGGAGATATGAAGCTCTATGATGTTCTGTTGAGGTTCTAATTGGTTCTGTATGCCTTCTATATAGCTTCTGTTTTGTTCTGATTTTCTTCTGTATGAAGCATGGATTGGTGATTGATGAAGATTGAGATCTTTTGGAAGCCTATTGAATAGTTTTTGATAGTATGGAATGGTTTTAGTATGAGTTATGAGGTTTTGATGACCTTTTGTAACCCTCTGTAGACCTTTTGTAGAGCCTCTATCTCTACTCTATCTCTGTATTGTAACTATACTGTAGCTGCTTTAGTACTGTACTGTAACTGTTCTGTAGACCTTCAGTAAGTGTTCTGTAGAAAGTATGTGTGAATTTGGGAAATTTTTTTAACTTTTGGAAAGGATGAATCTAAGTTCAAAAGAGCTAAAACAAGTGGAAGAAGCAACTGCTGAAGACTGAGTGACAGGATAGTAGTGAGCTGTGAAAAGACATTGTAGTGGCTCTGGTGACTCTTCATATCAGACATACCTCTTGGGAGGTATGTCTGATATACCTCTTGGAAGGTATGTCTGGTGACTCTTCATATCAGACATACCTCTTGGGAGGTACATCCACGACCTAAGAAGGATTATTGAGAGTTATTATGAGAGCATTGTAGTGAGGAGATGATGTACTATTGATAGAGATAGAGAGAGAAAGCCAGAGATAATCAATTCTATCAAAACAGTGTAACTGTATATGAGAGATTGAGAGAGAACTATGAAGACATTGAAGATGAATAATATGTGTTTGATTTCCATTCAAAGATGGTGTATTCCTTTAATTTCTTTGTTATATTGATGGATTCTATGAAGATGTTGAAGATTATGGTTGATTCTATCAAATCCATGGGAGATATCTACTATGATGCTGCGCGAAGATTTGTTGTTTTCTTTGTTTTGATGATCAAAAGAATGAAATAAAAGCTTGTTAATGTTACAAGATAGATTTTCTTGCAAGAGAATCCCCTTTTCCTTGGTGTTCCTCTTGGGGGCTCCAGCCCCTTATTCCGAGCCACGAATCTTGAGTTATTAATTTTTGAAGAATTTTTCTCCCATTTCACGTGTTTCCATGCGAGTGTGCCTTTTTCACATCAACACTGCAATCTGACGAGCCTGCCCTACCATACACCTTCCCATGGATCTTTTTCCTTTCTATTTCTTATCATTCCGATGTACAATTAGTCTGTTATTAATTTTTTTACAAATTCTAGTCTTTTGTGTATGTTTTTTACTATTTTCATGTGAACTTGCCTTAATTACCTCCGAATTTAATTTTGATTGCATAACCCTATCTAGCTTGGCCTTGTGCTTGCATTTCTTTTTCCCCCCTCCTCTTCAGCCTACTGATTTTATTTTATTAATATTTCTGTGCATTTTTATGCTCTTTTTTTCTTTTTTTCCATATAAATGCCCCCTAACACCCTCATAACTGCATTTTGACTGGACAACCTTGTCCCACTCCCTTCCTCTGACATTTTTCCTTTTCATTGCCCTCCGTTTCAATGCCCAAATTTTTTCGTATTAATTTTTTACTCTATTTTTAATTATGTTTTTGCAGTTTTTTCCATGCAAACGCGCCTTCCCATCCTCGAAACTGTGTTTGAACTTTCTCATCATGTCTGCCCTATTCATGGGACATTTTCCGCGTTCACTGTTTTGGCTGTCAGATCTTTTCGTATTAATTTTTCTTCCTCATTGCGAATATGTTTTTCTGGTTTTTTTCATGTGAACGAGTCCTATCTTTGTCGAAATGGCATTCTGATGTGATATCATGTTTGGCACGTCATTTCATATATTTTTTCTTTTTTCCACACTTTGTTCCGGCAGATGGATTTTCTAGAATTAAATTTTGTATATTTTTGTCTCCCAAAGTCGCGTGGGTTTGCATGTGAACGCCCTTGTTTTCATCCTTCGACACGCATATCCCATTCATCCTATCGTCAGCTAGCCTTGCGCATGACTACCCTTGCTAAAACACTCCCAGCAACGTAATTTTTTTTACCCCCCGACTGCGCACGCGGCGGGATGCGGGGGGCCGTTTCTCTTCTCTTCTTATTCTTTTTTTTCTTTTTTTTTTAAATTTAATCATTCCCCCCCTCTAACCACCCTCCCGTGTCCCCTCAGCCCCCTCTCCCTCTTCTCTCTCCCTTTCTTTCTCTCTCTCTCTCTCTCTCTCTCTCTCTCTCTCTCTCTCTCCCCTCCCTCCTTCCTCACCCCCACCTGCACCTCCTACCCCTCCTCCTCCTCCTTCTCTCTCCCCTTCTTCTACTCCTCCTTCTCCTCCTCCTTCCAACTCTACTCATGCTCCTCCTCCTCCTCCCCCTTCCCACCCGTCGATGTTGCATTCCTTTCCCCATGCCTATTGCGGTTCCTCCCCCCCCCATCCACTACGGTTCTTCCCCGTCTACCACTGCTTCTATCTCTCCCTCCTCCGCTGGCCGCCGCACTTCTCTGCCGCCGCCACCGCTTCGATCTCTCCCTCCCCACCACTGCCCCGTTGTATTCCCCCCTCGCCACCACTTTTGTTTCCCCCTTGCCACCACCCCATACACCCCTGTTCCCACCCCTATACACCCCCTTTCCCACCCCCATTCACCACCCATTTCCCCCACAAACATACCCCCCTTTCCCACCTCTCATTTCTCCCTTTGCCCCTATTTCCCCCCACCCGCAAGAACATCCCCCTTCCCCCTACCCTACACCCTATTCACACCACCCCCATTACACCCCTTACCCCCTGCCACCCACTAGCCCCCCTTCCCACGCCCCCCATTTTCCCCCCACAGGCCCCCATTTTCGCCCTACGTTCCCACACCTGCCCCGAGCTCCTTGTTGACCCCTAATCACGCACTCCGTGTATCCGTTTTTGGTGCCTGTTGTTCGCATACTGGTTCGCGTGCTAGAATTTTCTGCATGTTGATTGTTATCGTTCACGCGTTGTGCGTGTGTGGTCGCATGTGTGACATTCCAATGCTTGTTCATGCGTGAGGACACGCATCTTGTTTCATCCATGACACGGAGTTGTTTCGTGCGCATCTGCTATTGGGTACCTTGCTATCCTGATTTGATTATTTTATTCCCATACATTAAAAAAACTCGCAAAATTCATTAGAAAATTGGCAAAATGTGTAAAAATAAATAAAAAAATTTCCATCCAATTCTTGAAACTTCAATATTAAATTTCAAAACCCAATGAGCACATGAAAAATCCTAAATTTTCATTAGAATACCATAAAAAAGCTAAAATGTATGAAACAATTTTGAAAATTTTGATGAAATCATTTAGCAACTTTCTAAATACTTTTATAATTTTCGTTAGTTGATAATGTAAACAAAAAAATATAAAATAATTTAAACCCTTTAATTTCATGAAAATTTACTAAAAATGGTTGCAAATGGTTTTTAAAGTTAAAAATCCAATAAAATTATTTAAAAAATATATTCACCTTTATTTATATTTTTGGATCATTTGCATGTGCTAAAATGATTGCAATTAATTGGAAACAATTAATTGAATAATAAAATCTTATTTTCTATACAAATTCTTTTTTTAAATCTTTTTCCACTTCAAAAATGGTTATAAAATTTTGGAAATTTTTGAAAAATCGATTGGACCTCTCTGTTTAGCTTTCAATCTATGTTTGGATGAATAAACATTTTAAAAAAAAAACAAATAAACAATACATTAATCACACAATCATCTTATAATTGATTTAAGCCTAAACCCAACTCCAAATACATACACACAAATCTTTCAAAATCAAATTGAATTAAGAAAAAAACACACAAATGTATTTATTTAAAAATAAAATAAGACAAAACAAAAACAAAATAATTAAAAAAAGACAACAAAACACACAAACCTAACACATAATTACATAAATGCCAAACCCTCTTTTGTCCGTGTTTGTTTTTATATTCGGATGTGGTGTTTTGTAAATGCCAAGAGGCTGACTATTCTTTGGTCGTCTTGTTGGTTGTGTACAAGGATTTTTCATGTCTTTTGGATACTTTACAAGTGGGATTTTGCACGACAAACCTTGCGGGTGTCCACACGCCACCAAGTTTTCTTCTTTCCCTCTTTCACATACACATTAACACAACAGTAATTGTAAATAAAAATAACTCGACCGTTGCACCCACAAAATTAATACAATGCAATTTTTTAAATTTGTAATTAAAATGAACCCGACTATTAATTGTAAAAGAAACCTCTGTCATTGCACATACACTTTGGCACAATAACCCACCTAATTTCCAAAATTCACCCACAGTGCACGCGCACATGCGCTATTCAAACACAATTAATCTTTGTAATTAAAAATGAATCCCCAAAGTCACGCATGCATGCACTTTGTGCCAAAGATCATGTAATTTCTAAAAATGAATTGCATTAGTAAAGGCCCCCAGTCTAGTCAAGTCATATTGAGTGGGAATGGGCTACGCAAACGACTCACCCTACATTAACGGATTAATTTAATAATAAACCGAGCTTAATTGATCATCTAAAAAATGATTTCGATAGCAATCACTCGCTCACTTCACCCACCTTAGGTATACGCCAATGTTTATGGGGATTGGGATTTCTTAATCAGAGATGTCGCTCGTATTTGTCTGTGTTTATTTTGATGGTCCGAATCTGTGATTCTATTTTGAGACTAGTCTGTGTCTGGGATACGGTGTGTTTGAGTTTTTGTTCTTTTGGAGCGCTTGATTCCGAGGTTTCAAGGTGCCTGACTATTTGCATCACATGAAGCTTTCAATCGCATGAGTGCGTAGGTCATGTCGAATTTTTTATGTAGGATGTGGATTGATTGGTGACGTCTGGGCTAGTCTTGTTTGTTTCTCTGTTTCTTTTTCTTGATATTTTTCTTGGTTGAGGTTTGTTTGGGTTTTGTAGGAATTTTTCTGTTTTTTCTTGGTTGTGTGTGTGTGGATATCCTAGATAGTCTAAATGGCATCAACCTCTACTCCCCCGATTCTGATCCAGCATGTGCCATTGTTGGTGCATGACTATTCCCTTCTCTTGGAGGCAGATTCTATTTGACATGCTGGTCTTCGTTCATTTGTAGCACTTAAGTTTTCGCGAGGGACAACAAGCTCTACTACTCTTTCCTGGTGTCATACAAAAAACAGTCTGGTTCTGGGATGCTTGTGCTTATCCACTGCCAATATCAGTGAAGTGTTATGTCTGCCTCTTTCAGCTTCCTTTATACCTAGTGGTAATCAGTTTACTGACTGCTGAGGAGATCCTTTCACTTCTTCAAGAAGGAGACATCTACCCCTTTGGTGTCCAGTAAAGTTATTACTAGCTCTGGGGTTTCTATTGCTCATATCTCCTCTCTGGTGTGGAAGCAACTATGCCGGTTCTTACAACATAGATTCATGTCCGAAAAGCCTGCTTCCAAATGTCTATCCAAGGAGCTTTTTACAGCGTCTATTCGGATCCTTGAGGGAGCCAAGTTTAATTGGGATGCATTCATTTTGGCCAAGATGGATCAACATTTTCAGAGAGTCAGAAAAGGTCAAGGTAGTAATGTTTCTTATGGTGTCTTACTTCAAAAAATTATTATGTTTGCCCCTCCTCTGGTGGTGTGCCAATAGTGGCTAATCCTGCTCCTCTTTCGAAGCAACCTTCACCTTCTATTCCATCTCCTCCTCCATTACAATGGAATTAATATATGAAGCATGAGCCCCCTCCCAGGTTTTTTCGAACTAAACACAAATGTACCACAGGGCTACCCCTAGTCCCTCTTCAGCTTTAGTTTGCAAATCCTCATGTGCAAGACAATACCCCTCCCGTTTCTAGCAATTCCCTCCCTTCATTCCTATCTTGTCCTAATTTATTTTCTTCCCAAAGGGATGCATAGCTAGATCAATAAATTCCCTCTTCTTTATAAATGATGTTGGCTGGATCTTTGCTTTCCCAATTGATTTCTATTGTCCAGTCTCTACATTGGAGACTTCCCTTACTTCCTATCTTCAGTCTATTTACATAGGGGTTTATAATTCATTGCAAGACAAAGTTGATTCCTTGACTAGTCAGTTGAGCAAAGCTTTGGAGGACTTGGCATCTAAAAAAGATACCCTCAACGGCATTCATAAACAGATTACTGATGCTACTGCTTTGATAGATTCCCAGCAAGCTCAAATCAAAGAGTTACAAACTAAAGTGACTACCTTGGAAGCTGAGAATGTGTCTCTAACTCAAGAAAAGAATGCAGCTCTGAGGACATGATAGAGTCATCTCATAAGTTGGGTACTTGTGAGGGTGAATTGCAACATTCCTAAGACATTGTTGAATCCCAGAAGAAGCTTATTGAAGAGCTTAACCAAAAAATTGATGTTCTTTCTACTCCTTGAGCTCGGTAGTTTCTTCTATCTTATCTTCTAAAGAGGAGCTTGATCAGTTTTTAGTAGCAAAAGGCTAAGCTATGTGATGGGTTTTCTGCTAAGGTACAACGCCTTCAACAAACAACAAATGAACTATGTGCAGGATGACTTTACTCGCTATGCTGAATTGGTGTCACCTTCCCCCTCCTTATGGATTAAGTATAATCAGCAGAGGTTTGCCTTATATATGTCTTTAAGCAATGTGGATTTGGAACCTCCAAAGGATAGGTGGTCCAATCTATGGACTGCAGATTTTTTGAGAGTTGTCTTTGATAGATTTGTGGATGATCTAGTTTCACATGAAACCCTGTTATTGTCTTTTATGTATCTCACAGGACATCTGCAAATTCCTGATGAGGAGGATCTGAATATTTATGTAGGGGATGTGATTTTGCAAGCAGTCATATATGTTCATTCAATGGAGCTCTTGTTAGCAGAAATCTTGAAGACTTATCATTAGCAGACATCCTAGTGTAGAGAGCATGCTTGGCATCCACCTTTGGAGGATGATGCTTTAGAACCTTGCCGTTTACGAAGTGCCTTTCATAAGTCTAATATCTAGCGATTGCAAACTCAATTGTTGAGCTATATTGCTAATCATCCATTTTTTAATGATTCCTTTTTCCATGCTCTTAATTTGTTGTTCTATTTATCTATTGGATCCTACTAATCTTCTTTCCTATTCTCTTATGTCCTATCGCTTTCCATTATATGTTTCCCTTCTTTCTTCTAGCTCTGATACTATTCCTCTTTTATCTTTTACTCCTTTTGGATTCCCTCATATTCCTATTTTTACTCTTTGTCCTTTTATTGCTAATCCTACATCATCTCCTACCCCTTCTAAACCTCCTCCTATAGTTCATCCTATTCCTTTTGTTTTCTTAGCAGAATCCCTTCAAACATCTTTGATGAATTCTCTATCTTTTCCATCTTCCTTATCCCTTCACTTACCTTCATTTTATGATTTGTCTTATCCACCTTTGCAATGTTTCCCTTTTATTCCATTACCATCTCCATCTGACTCTATTAACCTTCCTCCCCAATCAGTGATGGATACACTTGGATATGACAATGACATTCTTTCTCGAAGGCAATGGGCATTGCATGATTCTTTGACAAGACTAGTGTTTACTTGGCCACTTATTTCTGGGTCTTGGGAGACGTCTCGACTTCTTATCTTCATTTTTCTCAGGTGCATTTTCAATCTGAGGATACTTATGTACACCTTGCTGCTCACTTTTGTTGGTATCTTACTTTCATGCATATGCAGTCTCATTTGAATACTTAGAAGAGTATCCTGCATCTGATCATAAATCCAAATGTGGATGTGACTTTTGCTCAAATGGATGTCTTATATTACTTTGCACAGGCTTTCCCTACCCAAGTTCCTTATTTTGCTAGAAAGGATGTGCTGTTTACAATTCCTACAAAATGTACCTTAGTATTTTGTAGATGAGAGTAAAGCTCTGGAGCGTCTCAAGCTTAGCATGCAATTTAAAACGAAATATATTTGTCCTACTTCAAAGTGAAGCCTTTTCTAGGTGTATCATCTTTTCTTAATGGAAAATCTTTTTCTTTGCTCTCCATTTTTTGGGGGCATGTGCCATTCAAACTACCTAGTATTGTGTCTGTATGAGTTTTGTGTATGTTCTATGATATAGTGTGGTGTATTATCCTCTTATGTGGAGTTGAAGATGAAGATGGATCTGATTGAGAAGCTGATGGATGGTGGTTCATGATTCTATCTTATTAATGGATGACAAAAACTCTTATATTCTTTACGAATTTGTCATGATTTGTTATTGTTTATAAGATATGTTAATGGATAAAGGGTTTTCCTTTCGTTGTATTCTTTCTTAGATACATGTGATAAGTTGGGGTCGTGGTTGGGTGGTTTCTTGAAGATGCTAAAAAAGATCAAGTTGAGCTATTTGATGAACTTGTATTCCCTTTTTTCTAGGTCACGAGGACGCTCCCTTATTAAGTGTAGGGATATGTTGAATGCTGAAATGACTTGATTTTTTGGATGATTTTTGTTGTTTTTTAGGGCTAAATGGTTGATTTTTAATGGATTTTGAATTATATTTAGTTATTTTGGAAGTGTTTGAGAGTGTTTGGATGAGGCTGATTATGTTTTGGAAGCTCATGATGTTTTTCAGTAGAGATATGAGGCTTTGTGATTGGTTTTGATAGCTTCTGTTTTGTTCTGTTTATCTTCTGTATGAAGCATGAAGTAATTATTGATGAAGGGTGAGGTTGTTTGAAAGCTCAATAAATGGTTTTTGATAGTTTGGAATGATTTTAGTATGAGTTATGTGGTTCTTATGCTTTCTATTGACTTTTTGTAAATCCTCTGTTGAGCTTTTGTAGAGCCTCTATTCTTGTTCTATTCTATTCTGTATGCCTCTGTAAAAAGTGTTCTGTGGAATGTATGTGAGACTTTGGGAAATTTTTCTAGCCTTGGAAAGAGGTGAATTTAAGTTCAAAAGAGCTCGAGGAAGTGGAAGAAATAGCTATTGAAGACTCAAGAGACGACTGGAGTGAGGTGATAGTAGTGAGCTATAAGGAGTCAATGTAGTGGCTCTGGTGACCTTTCATATCAGACACACCTTTTGGGAGAGGCATCCACAACCAAAGAATGATTATTATGATTGATTATTGAAGTATTGTAGTGAAGAGATAGCGTACTATTGATTGAGAGAGAAAGAGAGAGTCAGAAATGGGCCAATTCTATGCCAAACAATGTATCTATCTATGAGAGATTGTGGGAGAAAGCTATGAAAACTTTGAAGATGAATCATTTGTGATATCTTTCCATTCAAAGTGGAGTATTATTTTTTGTTTTCAATGTCTATCAAAGAATTGTATTAAGAATATGAAGAGAATGATGGATTTTGTTAAAAATAAAGTTGTGGGAGAATTGTTTTTATGAAACTACGTGAAGATTTTTTTGTTCCTGGTGTTGTTTTTTTTGTTGAGATCATATAAATTATGAAAAAGATGGTTGTTGATGTTACAAGATATATTTTCTTACAGTAGAAACCATATTTCCTTGGTGTTCTTTTTGGGGCTCCAATCCAAACATTGCAAAGATCTAACCATAAAAGTATAGTGATAAGCCATTTGTGCCAATGATTTCTTTGAAGACTTTTTCTAGAAATTTAGGTCATTCGCACATGCTTGCATATAAAGACAAAGTCATACTTATCAAGAAGTACACTACAATAAGATTTTTTGGCTATGCTACTCGATGTAAAGGCTAAAGGAGTGGATGCGTCTTATGCTTATGTCTTGGTTGTTAATCCCTTAAGGAACGTCCCTTCACAAAGGTATAGGAGGCAAATATACCTCCTACACAACAAAAAGTAGTGCATTTTTGCTAAAAGACAAAGAGAAATACGAGGAAGCAAAAAATAGCAAAAGAATATGACTTTTTGATTGAATTCTAAGCAATGCAAATGAACAAAAACATATGTTTCTAATATTTTTAACTATAGATATAGAATATAATAAAGAGTGAATGCTCTCCAAAAAAATTTGATGATATCACATTTTGCACAAACTCTCATTTAGCTAATGAGAATCTTATTTCTAAGTTTCATCTTGATCTTAATATTTTCCTCGTTTTATTATGCAATACTAATTGATTTTACACATCGAAGATGTTTTTTACAAAAGTATTAAAATTATACATAATAATTTTGATTTTCTTAGCCACCACCACCTCTTGTGGTTGTGAAGTAGAATATTCTTGCTTAATAGTGAGACTTCTCTATGCCTTGTATGCTCCGTATGGACAATGGTCCATAATTGTCAATAAAGTACTCTTCATGTGCTTTAGTAAAATGTACTACATTAAAAAAGGAACTCATTAGGTCAATGGAAAAATGAACGTGTGAGATAAAGTTTCCAAGGAGTATACTTACCAAGTAAACTATGATGTCTTTTTTAATGCAAGCTTTAAATATTGTTTCCACTAAAGTTTTTATAGCCTTCTTATAGTCTGGACAATAGCTTGCATTATTCTTGCTTTGCCTACAAAAGTCTTATGAACTTATCAAGCTCCATCCAAACCTTCAGATGATCATTTGATACTTAGGGGTCACTTGTCACATTGGTTGTCCATTCACACAAATCTTTCTAGCATCCCCATATTGTGTTTTTGGGACATTGTCAAAGTTGGAGATAAATATTCTAGCCTTTGCTCCTCGCATTGATACAAGGGCTAATACATTGCCTTTTCCAGATTATTGTTTATCTTATTGGAGTTGCATATCGCCCCCCCTGAAAGCCCATTCTTGAAAGGAGTTCTTCACATTTCTTGGTGTAGGGGTTTGAAAGTGATGTAGGCTTGATAGACTATGCATAATCTAAATGCAACCTTAGTGTCAAGAATCGTGTGGTGGGGGGAATTGCTTGAGCTAGTGCATCAAACACACACTATATACACAAGAGGAAGCTCACTCAAGAACACAAGAAGAGAGATAGAGGCCAAAACGTTTTCTTATTGATTTCTCCTTCTTCTTCCACACACTATAGAATGTACACAAAGTATAGATAAGATACAACATAAAGGAAAGTTGCCTACTAAGTCAAACAGTGCATAACAAACTACACTAATCGACTGGCACTATATATTTGCCAGCTGTAGATAGGTGTAATAAACTAAATATAATAAGTGATAAGTCAGTGGCCATGTGAGTATCATAATGACCACCAACGTGCTAAGTATAGACATGTGGACCCATCTAGCCAGGCGGTCCATCATCAATGTCTGCATGTGTTGAGCTTGCCGTCTCAACACTTAGAAGCTTATCAAGAATATGGATCTTTTAATGCAATGTATAAATATGTTCCCTTTCTAATGGAATTTGAAGGATGGCCTCCCAATTTGTACCTTCTAATTCTTGGAGGACACTACTTTGTAAATGCCTTCCTGCACTATTCGAATTCCTAGCTCAACTATTCATCTTGTCCCTTGATGGGGCAACTCCTATGCTTCTTGTGTCAGACCAACCCAAGAAGGTAATTCTATCCATATAACATGAGCATGGATGTGATATTATTACTTCACCAAAAATCCCAAACATGCATTTAAAGGCTTTCAAGTTACACTTAAATGCTATTTTATATCAAATGACCCAATCCCCTCTCTCTCAAGTTGCTCTCCTTTATCTTATGACTCTATGATGCTTAGGATGTCTATGTGCTTGAAAAGCCATATGCGGGTCTCATGGATCTCATTGGTCACTTTACACAATTCACCATAGACCATTCTTGGGTTGAATGCTTTTAACCTTGCCCTATGATGACAAATCCCTTGCATGTTGCAAATCCCCGTTCATGAGTGCAATACTTATATGTTCCATCTTTTTATGTTTTAGTATTTTTGTTTCATCTAGTTTCTATACAAATACAAGTCTCCTCTATGTATTCTCTAAAGTCATGGTATAAGCATGTATCATTGCAACCAATGTACTCTTTAGATCCACCCTTACTTTGTTGAATTCATCATATTGAAAAACCAACATATCTTTCTTCTTTCCCTTTGTAAAATGCATTGAATCTTTAATATTCTTGTAGACAGTTAAGAGCTTTGTGATTACCAATTTTTTCTTTTGTCTCTCTTCTACAAGGATATATGTTCTAGGAAAAACAAGACCTCTCCAACAATGTTGATTAAGGTTTTTTAGTACCACCTTGTTAATTGCTCTATACCCTTGTTTACTAATTGAAGCATTGTCACGTGCTTCCAAAACTTCCCTTGATTCAACTATGTTTTTATGTGCTATTCACCTCATGAAATGAAAATTCCAATACTTGTTATATATTTTTTATTCTTCCCTTGAAGCCCTCGTCCGAATTATCAAGGCTCTTGAAATGCCTTTGTTTGAACCTAAAACTAGTCGATGTCAATGAGGCTTTCAATTTTTGCTAAGTGATCCTTTTGTGATTTATTCTCCTCCTTGAGCTTCTTCATTTCCTCCTTCGTTTTTTTGAATTGTGTTTACTTCGACCAATCTATTCACTTGTTGTCCATACTTTGCCTCCCAAGAAGAATGGTTGTGATAAAGTAACTGTCTCAAATTGTGAATCCGCTTAGATGTTGAGACTCCACAAAATTACAATATCCCAATAAGCTATCCTTTCCATCTTCGATAGACGTGATTGTATTATCAAGCCTCCAAAAATTGGGTGCTTGATCTATTAATGGATCTATTGGATATAAGCCTCCATTTACTCACAAATTAATGTACTTTTTGCCTTCATCTCTCAACCTTTCAATTTTAACTTGATCAAAAAGAACTTTATGGTTCTTTTCCCTCCATGCAAAATATTCTTCTTTCACACTAATATGAATATGACTCTTCTTTTTCATTGGCACTTCATCCATGTTTCTTGAAAGAAAAAGAGAGTGGAAAACCTACAATATTGAAAGATATGGTTATGAATGCCTTCTTAAGCCAATGCAAGTGCAAATGCAAATAGAAATTACTTTAGTATTCCAATTACCTCAATAAATTCCTTGATTTGTCTAATCCAATTGGCATGCCAAGCCTTTTCCAATGGAGCATAAAAATACATTAAAAAAAGTAGAAGAGCAATAATAAGAAAGAAGACAAAGGACTTTCACAATGGAAATGACTTATTAATCCATTGTTGTTAGCATTTCAACTACCTTCACAACTTTTTTGCTTCTTTTAATTCAATTGACATGGCAAGCCTCTTCCAATAGAGCATACAAATACATAAAAAGAGTAAGGGCAATAGTAAGAAAGAATGAAGATAAAGAGAATTTAGGCCTATCAATATGAAAATGACTTTTAAAACTGTAAAAATCTTAACATTCCAATTATCTTGTCAACCTCTTGCTTCTTCCAAATAGCTTGCACAACTTACATCTTCCAATACAGCATAATACATAAAAAGTGTAAGATTTCGTAAACTCTTAGCAATGTGAATGGAAATTATATTTCAAGGTTCTTTCAATTGCATGGACAAACATACAAAGAGAGAATGCCGAGAGGAAAAAGAGGAGGAAGGAAAGTAAACAATAAATAAAACAACAAAAGATTATATAGAACCTAGAGAAAATTTAGAAAAGTAAAAGAATTAGAAAATTTTTAGTCCAAAAATAAAATGTAATGAGACCTTGAAAAATAGACATTTAGAGATTGTAATCAAGTTTTTTGAGAAATATGGCATCATTTTCAAGATCTTAGCTAAAATATTTGGGAATAAGTGTAAGAAGCTGGGAATAAGGATTTAGTGTAAATAACATTGATATTATGCCATGTCACACTGACATTGGTATAAAAGGAGAGGACATGTAATTTTACATATCTTTTTGACACATTAATACAATTATAGTCTTTCTCTCCCATCTTGCTCACAGCTTCTATGGCTTCCCCTTCTTTCCTGTCTTTCTCTCTCTAAATCTAGTCTTTCTCTCTCCTCGTCACTCTTCTTCTCTCTCTTCGTGCAGTCTTTCTCTCTGTCTGGAGTCTTCTCTCTCCTCTTTCTCTCTCCCTAGTTCTCTCTCTGACAAGTGGTATCAGAGCTTATGTCTTTGATCCTTGTGCAACACATCATTTTCATGATTTAAGATCTTGCTGGGGAGGTCACATTCATGAAAATTTTGGTTACAATATGTTTGGCTTGGTTTGGAACCATGTTTGTTTGTGCCTAGTTAGCTGGGGTAACTAGCATAGGGAAAATCATGGTTAGAACTATGATGACTGCATCAAACCGTGCTAAAGATGGTGGACCATGAGAGTATCCAGTGGACAATGGCGGGTTCCTACCAAAAATTTGACAGCTCGTGACTCATTGTGGTCCCAAAAATGAAGGGAGATGGAATAAATGCAGGTAATTGTGGTTTGGGAATGAGTTTGGTTGGGTTACTTTTGGGAGGTAGGGTTTACCTTTGTTAACGGACTTTCTTTCTCTCTCTTGCCCAAGCTTCTTTCAACCTCGATAGCCAAAATCTCCATTGTCTCTTTGTCCCATGAGTTCTACTATCAAAATGGACCTGAGAGCTTGAGTCTTCTTCCTCCAAGCTTTCTTTAGAGTCCCCTTATGGCTCATAGGCCGCTATTTGATCATATAGGACTTCAGTATAACCTGCCGCATTCTGCGCATGCAATCCATGCTAAAGTATAATGAGGATTTCAAGAGCTCCTTGAGCTCTCAGGTAGCCATGGGAGGCCAGAGAGGAAATGTAGACCTACTCCGAGGAGTCCACAATCGGCCAGTTAGGATGAGGACCACCAGCACCTGCTCCGCCTACGCCTGAGAAGACAGCCCTCTTTGACCTCAAAATTTGAAATAACCTTCTGCAACAACTTCAGAGATATCAATTTCGAACCTTATTGCATGCCAGGAGCATGAGGCTTTTGTGCATTTCAATGGAAACACTGTAAATGGGAACAGGGACTGTATACAAGGCGAGCCATACCGAAGCCATTGTTATTGGCCATTGCCCTGTCAATGGCTTTAGCTTCAGCGATGGCAGGATAAATTCATGTATGGAAGAGAGTTATCACAATCTATTCTTCTGCATCAACATCGTCAAAAAGATTCAGTAGCACTTCATTTTCTTCATCAACAATCCGTGGTCATTTTTTTTCCTTTGGACACAGGCTTGATCAGAAGAAATCCATTGGGATTCCATCTAGGTCCAGTGGCATGGATTTTTATTTTTTTTTTGCATAATCCCGCAAGCCGACAAGAATAGCTCCTTCTTTGATTTAGTCCATTCAACATGATTTGCATCCTTATTTTGATACTCAACAAGGATCTGTTATTGTAAAATTCAGCTGATTGCCAAGCTTCTTCAACGTGTGTTGCTGGAAAACTCATACCACAATCTTTTCCAATAAAAGCAACCCATATTTTGCAGTCCAAAAGTATCATGTTGCTTGCTTCTGGAAATGGTGACGATGAGGAGGGATCTAAGGGCGGATTCAACATTCTGAATCACAGGCGCAACAGTTACAACAAGGTCTAGTCACAACAAGATGAAGCTTCACTATTTATGCAATTTGTAATAGATCCAGGCTTGCAATGAAAAGCTCTTTTGAATCCTTGTAGTGAAGAAGCCTGAGGACAGGAAGGGGCTCCCACACTTTGCAGCACACCTAGATTAGAAGTTCAGTGTCACTTTCCCCCTGTAAGCACCCACATTTGCATCCTTGCTTGAGATAACATGCTCGAAACTGTAGACATCAGCAGATACTCTATCTAGCTGTCTCAACCGCTCTGTTCCAGTGGGACCACTTGCCACACCTATACTATGTAAATTGGCCTTGATTGCAGCAGTGGGCCTAGAGAAATGTGAAAAGTTCATAACACTTGCACTTGCACCTTGGAAAGAAGGCCCACCTGCATTGCCCAAGTCAGCTGACTGCATGGGAGGCTGTGGTATCATCACCACCTGCCCATTGTTTTCTGATTGGACTCTACTTGTTGTGATTGAGCAAGGAGTCATATGTGATTCTGTCAGCTCACTTGTGTCATTGTACTTCGAATCCCCTTGCCCAGATGCATGAGCTGGGACAAGTCCTGTACTTGCAGCAAGTCTAGAACATCCATCAAGTGCGATGTTCTTTGAAGGAGGTTCTAAAGTGGAAAGTTTTGAATTCATGGAGTACATAGGATCATCATGTTGAACGGTATGATGCACAGGTTCACAAGTTTTAACTAGGAAGTTTGGACTGGATGGATCAATCAGAACATCTGCACAAGACTTGTCAAGATTTTCATCCAAGGAGTGTTGCAACCATGAGAACAATTCATCCTCCTGCCCTTGCGCTTGCTGCTGGTTCTGCTGATAATTCAAGGGATGCCTGAACAGCATTATGTGATGCTCTAGTCAATGGATTGTGTAGTGTATCCAACCATGGGATTGCTGAACTCCAAGAGCAAAGCGCTGCAATTGGGAGTTCTGAGGCTACTGCATTTGTTTGGAATCAGGCTGCACTGACTGAGGATGCATTACAGGAAATTGTTGTGCTGGCACAATTACAAAACTGGAAAACTGATTCAAGCCAGACTAGGCAATCTGAGATGGGCTAGCTGCTGGTACAGAGCTTGCTATCCCTTGTAACTGACCAGGAAACTGATGCAGAACAGGTAAGGCACTAGGGGGAAGAACATGTGCAGTTCCCAACAAAGGAGAGGCTTGCACAGGGACTCCTGGTGCATGGTCTACCTAAGAATGTGTGGCAGACACCCCTTTGCTAGCTGCTCTAACAGATCCACTTGAATCAACTCTTGTACGCTTGTCCTTGGCATTACGATTCTAAACAGGTGAACTCCTTGGGCGATCTATCCGACAAGTAGGTGTTCGAGATATTTGAGGGGAAGCAGCCTTTTGTGAAGCTGTGGCTGCCAAAGTCAGAGCCACTTGGACTTCATCACAATCTCCAGAAGCAGAGAGGACAGGGAAGTCTACTTTGTAGGCATTAGAAGTTGGGACTGACAGATGTCAACAGATGTTGTTCATTGATCAGTGTTGTTCGCAAATGTCTTACAAATTGGGACTGACAGATGTCAGTAGATGTTGTTCACTAATCAGTGTTGTTTGCAAATGTCTGTGAAGTAGAGAGAATTGCAGATTTTCCATTTCATTGGTTGCAAGTTACTTTGCAACTGAAGGTTTGGCTTTTGCTGGTTTTCTTGGGAGAGGTCAATTGTTGTGGTTGGTTCATGCATTGCAAGGTTACATATTTAGAGCACATGTTCATAGTGGTAGCATAACTGAAGAAGAAAGCAACTCAGCATAACTAAAGAAGACGCAAAAACAGTTCTTCCACACTTGATGATGATGCCCTCATACTTGCAAGCTATGTCCTGAAATTTGTAGCTAAACCTTTCAGACTTCAAAAGGTCTTACCAAATGCAAGCTTGATACAATTGCAAATCAATCAGTGGATAGAGGTCCTAAAATTCACCAACACAGCAACTTGACTACAATGGCAGCTGAGAACAATAGCTCCAGCTCTAGTGAACAAGGTTGGCTTCAAACACAGGCTAATATTGACAAACTTGGACAAGGTTGGCTTCAAACACAGGCTAATATTGACAAACTTGGAGTTATAGCTGATCGGTGTATTGCTCTTATGAAGGCGGTTATGGAAAAAAGAGCAAGACCTGAATCAAATGCTTATGCTTATGGCCAACATGTATATGCTAATGGTACACTTGAATCAAATGCTTATGCTTATGGATAACATGTATATGCTGATGGTACACAGTATGATTTACATGCATCTTATGAATATAAACAGCAACAACATGCAAATGAATATGAGCAGTATCCAAGTACATCTGGACAGCATGTTAATGCTTATAAATATGATGTACCATATCATAATGCAAAGTATCATTCCATTGAACCTTGGCAGCAGAATGGCTATTATGGTCAACATGGTTATGCTTATGAGCATCCACCTCTTCAGCAACATAGTTATGATTATACTTGTGAAGTTCTCTTAGTTGAGCAGCCCAGTTCTTATGGATGTGACAGTAATGGTTATCCTTATCAGTACTCTCCTAGCTTTGATCAGCAGCAAGTTCATAACTACCATGGTACCCCATATCCCAATCAAGTCATATCTCATGATTACCCAAATGTAATGATGAGTTCTTTTCCAAGTGCTAATGATGAAGAAGAGAATAATGAGCAAGCTGAACAACAAGATTTGGATAATGAACAACATGATCAACAAGAGGATGAGCAAGAAGACCAAGAAGATGTACAAGCCCTCCAAGAAGATGTACAAGAAAGGAACAATGAAGAGCAAGATGTACAAGCTGATGGCATCTTCGTTGATGAATCACATGAGGCACTTGCAAATGAGCAAGATGTACAAGCTGATGGCATCTTCGTTGATGAATCACATGAAGCACTTGCAGATGTAGATGGTTATGTTGAAGGTTTTAGACTCTTAGAGAAACCTCATGATGATATTCTTGAGCATCAGTTTACACTTAATCAAGGTTTACAACAGCCATTGAACGCATTTGATAATGAGTACCTTGATCATGGTTATGATGACTGGCACATGTCTGATGATGATATGATACATGATTTGGACATACATGAATATGAAGATGACATTGTGCTTCCCTATGATCTGGGGGATTATGGATGTGATCATGGACTTGATTATGGGGATACTTCATCGTATCCATTTGATCCGGGTGGATTGGAGTATGTGATTGAGAGGCATTCTATTCTCTTGGACAATCATTATGACAGAATACCTTTTGATCTAGGAGGTTTTGAGCAGGATTTTGCACCTTCATTAGGTGTCCATATTGGGGTTCAAAATTTTCATATTTGAGAGGCTTATTTGGCTGAAAATTAGTCCATTTATCTATGGTTCTACTGCAGACAGTTTCTGGACAGCTTACTGTTTTGGTTCAGCTTCAATTCTGGCTTGATTACAAAAGAAGGATATCTATATGGGTTGCAAGTATGTCTAATGATTTTTCTTTTGACTCATAGCACACTTGATTTGGATATGCCCATCCCAAGATATCTCCATTTTACTACAGCAGGTTCTGTAGTAGATAGCAAGCTGTCTATTTCTTGCAAGCGTCCTTTCTTGGAGTTATGATGGTTCAGTTTTCAGTTTTATCATTTCAAAATGGATGTTCATATGGCCTATTCACTTTTCCCACTTATGATCCTCTCCATTACTTAGTACAAACTAGTGCTTTTCCTATTTTTTTGTAGCCCTTGTATCAAAGTAGTACTCTGTTTCATCTATCCTTTTCTAGTCTTTCAAGTTTGTTTTTGAGAACAAAAACTTTCAGGAAGGGATGGATTGTAAGAAGCTGGAAATAAGGATTTAGTGTAAATAACATTGATATTATGCCATGTCACACTGACATTGGTATAAAAGGAGAGGACATGTAATTTTGCATATCTTTTTGACACATTAATACAATTACAGTCTTTCTCTCCCATCTTGCTCACAGCTTCTATGGCTTCCCCTTCTTTCCTATATTTCTCTCTCTAAATCTAGTCTTTCTCTCTCCTCGTCACTCTTCTTCTCTCTCTTCCCGCAGTCTTTCTCTCTCTTCTGTAGTCTTCTCTCTCCTCTTTCTCTCTCCCTAGTTCTCTCTCTGACAATAAGGTCATTAAACACGAAAGTAAAGGAAAGAGAGAGAAAAGAAAAAGCTACATTGCCATTATTAAATACTAATTTGGCCCTAAATTAAAGAAAATAAGAAATTTATTTTTCTATTTTAGTATAGTTAGAATGTGATTAAGAATTAATCCAAATCCTTATAGGGTCCATTTTTTCTTAAAATTAATCTTAATGATTAGATAATAAATATATGTTTAGTTGCAAATTTGGTATTTTGAGATATCGGGCTACTATTAGAACACAAGAAACTCAAGAAAGGGATAAAAACAATCCTATTTAATCAAAAGAATTATATGGTTGGGATTTTTGTATTAAAAGAAGCTAGCATAGAAATATATTGGAGCTTTTTGCCATTATTTGGTGCAATCTACTTAGCCTAAATTTGTTTTGGCATTCAAGGATAGGCTGCATGAAAAACTTGATTGGTCTCTTTGCTCTCACAAGGTGTCAGTAGATCATTACCACAAATGTGTGATCTAAATGGTTGTACATGTCACTCTTGCCTTCAACTTGGCCATAGTACAAGCCTTCAACTACTTTATACCCTCTCATAATTTTGTTATGCCATGTATCCTTTTGTGCCTTCACTATCTGATATATAGTTTTGGTGCATTTGATCATATAGAAATCCTCATTTTTCTCTATTGTCTTGACTACAAAGTTGAATCCAATGGAAACTCACAAAAATGATTAGGGTTCCCTTCATAAATGGGTAGATTAGAGACATTTTTCATTGGTAAACCAAAATCAAAGCTGTCCTCACCATCATCATCGTTCTCAACACTACGAGTATTATTTGATTCTGGGATAGGATGGATGGTAAGATATTTCCATTTTTCTACATACTACAGTTGTTGCATCTTCTCCATTGTCCACAAATATATGAATCACAGAAACATGAGTGTTTGATAATGTAAAGCATATAGATATCCTTTGAATATCCATCAATGCAATGAAACTAGCATGAGTGTGCAACACGCTCACAATCCCATTGGTCATCGTGTTGCACATCATCCTTGGAGGCTAACAAAAAAACCATTGTTTTATTGTATCTATGCACTTGATCTCTAAGTTGAAATGTCTAATTTAAATAGTTAACTACATCAGGCATACGCTTCATAGGCTAGCCATGTGCTTTCCAATCCTTGTGAGTAAGAGTCCTCTCTATGACTACCCTAGCTCCATCATGCTTCCCTTTTCCATGTCTAATGCCAAAACGTTATGCACCATTTGTAAACTTGTCAAGTGATAATACATAGCCAAAGTAGAAAGGTCTTCAAGCTTTGAACTAAGATGCTGCACCATCTAATCATACATAATGACGTTGTAAAGAATGGCCTTTTTATTTCAGCCACTTGTCATGGAGAAAAAAACAATGCTATACAAAGAGAGTATCATACAACTTATCATTAGATATGTAAAAATGATGTTTCTTTTCCATAGCATCTCCTGGTTTCCTAATACAAGTTATGTGAACAAGTATCATAACTTGATTAGACCAACAATGCATTAACTATATCTCATTCTGCATCTTAACTAAGTAATTCTCCACAAAGTCAACTGTGGAATTAAAATGCAATGGAAGCTTCATCAAACACTATTTAAGTTGTAGCTACCATCGGAAAAAGTTGTGCTTGATGAGGTGGTAGCACATGAGAGAGCATGATCTACAACTTTTTCAACATTAACTATGAAAGAGGACAATACAACACACACACACACACACACACACACACACACACACATAGAGCTACATAATCAACTATGCTACACGTGAGAGAGAGCAATCTACAACTTTGTCAACATTATCATGAAAAGGTGGAAAACAATTTGTTTAACCAAATGTTTTTTTAGACAAAGAAAATGAATTCCCAAACAAGACTAGAAAAAAAAACTAATTTTGAGGTGTGCTCTACTAAAAAGAGGTAGTGTCCCTCAATAGTCCATGTTATATCACCAAATCATGCTTTCACCCATATAAAATATTCACAATTATATGGAATCAAAAGAGGGCTCTACATGGTATAGAATATGGCAAATGACTCATTTGAAAAATTTCACATTTGTGTTATTTTTTTGTATTCCTTGCATAGTATTAACTAAGATTAAATGGAGAAAGGCATGCCCTTAGATTAATAAGTTCCACCATGCTAAACATACCTTTTTATTGTGGAATGTACATGTAGACAAAAATAAAAGTTAGTAAATCAATATTGCATTTTAAATGAAAGTTTGTAGTGATCCCTTGGAGATATAAAGCATAGCCTTTGATGGAAGCACACACGGTCCAAGAAGGTGGAGTAGGGAGAACTCTATAATTAATAGAGTTGAGAAGCCATTAGGTAGGCCAATATTTGTGGTACCCCTTAAAAGAAAAAGCTAGCCAGAGAGAGAGAGAGAGAGAGAGAGAGAGAGAGAGAGAGAGAGAGAGAGAGAGAGAGAGAGAGAGAGAGAGAGAGAGAATAAATGAGTGAGAGAGTGAGTGAGAGTGAGGGGCCAAGACCCTTCTCTTGCTTCTCTTCTTTTTTGCATATTTATCTTGCTAGAACATGTGGTGTGCTAATTCTTGAATTGCTTGCTTGAGATAGTGTGTATGAGAAAGTGAGGGACATAAAAGCGGAAGGTCCTTTTTCTCTATTGCCACACTTCTTTCGTAGCACCATTGGCGATGAGCATATTGGTTGTGGTTGATGGCTTGGAAGCTTGAGGATGTAAATTTGAATCAAGGGACCATCAAGATGTGAAAATGTCAGATCTAGAGTATGTCAAGAGCTATGGAGGTTGGAAGATGAAGACTAAATTCATGTTGACATGGACAATGAGTAGACAACTGTTACAGAAGTGAATTGGGTTCCAAGATGAAAGCTTGGACTCATAAAGACAATCTTGTGTATTGGACTGACAATGACAATGACACTAATAACTAAAAGAGGAAAGCATCATGATATTGCATTCATCATTATAAAAGTGATAGTTAAGTACAATGTTTTATAGAAGTTGGGTTGTTCCACACTCCTCATTGTGCATATGGGATTCAAGACATCTCTTCTTGGAGCATACATCATTTGTCTAATTCTCAACACCCCCCCTCAAATGATGAGTCCCTACACTTGTTGGCTTTTCCCCCCCTACATGGTGACATGGAGACTCACTCATAGGCAACCTAAACAAGTTAAAGCTTGAAACTTTACATCTTTGGCAAGGGTTTTTACAAAGCAAATCCACTAAGGGAAAAATAGAGATCCACTATGGAAAATTATTTAGAACAATCTGTCAGAGTTATTGATGGTAGCGGAAGCATCTTCTTCTTCATTCATGAACTGGTTCTAGTGCTAATCATTCTACATTTGTTGTGCTCTTTTCTTGTGGAAACATTCGTTGGCTATATGGCCATTCTTGCCACTAATGACATATAATCCGATCCTTGTTGTTGTTTGTGGTGAGTCCTCGACCACAGCCTTTTGCTCCATAAGTGCCCTTGATGTACAAGAGACTGTTGTTGGTGGTGTGTTCCTTTGTTTCCTTGCTTTTAACTTTGCTTTCTCCATCAAATAGTGAGTACTCAATATCTTTAAGTGAGACACTTGGAACATTACTTAGGGTGGACACAAGATTTTCACAAGGATCCTTATTTACACTTGCAAGTAGTATGGCTATTGCTTCATCTTCATCAATATTCTTCTTAAGAGTTGCAAGCTAGGTTTTTACGCTGTTGAACTTGTTAATGTGTATGGTCATGGAAATACTATCTTTTATATCCAATTTATAAAACTACATGAGTAATTTTACCTTTGAATTCTTTGCTTGGGTACCAAAAATCATGTCAAGTTCCTCCCAAGTAGTTCTAGCATCCCTAATGCTAGAGATATGATATAACACATCATCACTTAGTCCCCAGGAAATGATGCCTAGTGCCTTGTTATTCAGCTTCTTCCATTCTCTGGTTTTTGGTGGAGCTACTGTGAGAGTGCGCAACGGAAGAGGAAATACGAACACGGAGGGAGAGAGGGAGAGAAAGCAGAAAATAAGGAAGAGAAATCTGCACTGACTGAAATGAATGCTGAATACACTGAAATGGACTGATCAGTCCCTGCACGCAGCCCACAGCGTTAGTGAGGGCACCAGATCAGGCTGATGATGATGCCAGCACCACCACGGGGGAGAAGGAGTGTCGGAATCTGCAAGAAGACAACTGACCAAGTGGGGAGGGGGGCTGCCAATATATAGGCAACGGATAAACCCTAACCCTAACCCTAAAATGGGCGCCCCACAACAGTGACCAAAAAGGTGGCCGAGCAGCCAGTGGCTGCCCACTAAAAGAGGCCAAAAAGAAATACACATCCTAAGATAGCCAGTCAAGAGTGACTAGCCTCCCCCATCATAACACATGACAGACATGTCAGAGCTCCTAATGTCCTCGTCTGACTCAGACTGAGGCTCACAGGCAGGAGATGACAAGGCATGACAAACATGACTGCTAACACCCCCTCTCAAATTCTGGATGTGGCTGAAGGCCGAAGAAGAAATGGATCCGGGGATGGCAAGAGGAATGCCAATGTCAATGAAGTCCGTCGATGTAGACTGCCGCTGAAGGAGCTCCTCACGATCCTGGAAAGCCCCCTCTAAAACACTAGGGGCCAGGGAATCCACAGCCGCATCACCGAGATTGTCCCCCTCTGAAAGGGATGGGGGGTACGAGGGAACCACCAGAGGAGAAGGTGGGGGATGGGAAGGAACCTGTGGAATAGAAGGTGCACAAGCGGGAACGGGTGTAGCAATAGACTGCCTCGGAGGACCCTGCATCAAAGAAGGGGAATGGAGCCTGTAAAGCCCGCTCTCCTGCCAACCTGTAGATAAGACAGCTCCTGTAAGAGAATCCTCAATAACAACGGCATGCTTGGTGAAGATCACTCGTGTGCCAAGCCTCGTAAGGCCATAAACTGAGAGGAGGGGAAGGCCCAAGTCCGGAACATGTAGGGCCTGTGAAAGGAAGCTCGTAGGTTGGTCTGTAAACAAAGGCGATGTGCCAACACCACTAATAGGCACCGATAAAATGTCACCAACAGTGACTGAACCCTCTGATGGATGGAGATCCTGTAACAAATCACCTCGGGGAGTCATATGACTCGAAGCACCACTGTCCACTAACCAAGGCTGCGCAGAAGACACTGCAGCCACTGAAGAAGGATCCTCCTCCAAAGCATGGATATGAAGGAACACTGACTCATGGGTAACAGCGGGTGTAGAGGTAGAAGAAGGCTCCGATGTAGATCCACCCTTCGCTCCCGGACGAAGGTGAGGGTACTTCTTCCAGCATTTCTCCTCGGGATGTGTCCCTTTCCCACAGTGTGGGCACTTCGGTCTCTCTGAATCTGAGTCAGAGCCTGAAGAACTGTCCTTCTTCTTAGCCTTTGACTTCTTCTTCTTCTTCTGTCCTCCCGAACCTGCAACAAAGGCTCTAGTGGAGTCGGATCCACTAGCACTGACCTCTCTGAGTCGCTCGTCATGCTCCAAAACAAGCGGGGATAGCTCCTCCCATAGAAGCTTCTCACGGGTCCTCGATGTAAGAAGGCTGGTGTAGAAGACATCAAACCGAGGCGATGGCAGCTGAGTCAAAAGAATCATGGCCATATCTTCAGAAGATATCGTTCGACCGAGGGATGCAAGCTCATCCCTCATATCCTGTAATCTGTTGATGTGGTCCTTCATGGAAGGACTATCATCAATAGCGAGCATCGGCAACTTCTTTTCAAGAGATATCCGGTGGGCAAACGTCTTCTGTTGATAGAGAGACGCGAGCTTTCTCCACACGTCTGCTGCAGTCTTCAACCTGTGAACATGAACAAGGACAGAATCCTGTAAACTCAGAAAGAGGAAAGACCTGGCTCTAGAATTGAGCCGATCCCATAAGGCTGCACGATCCATAGATGTCCCATCTGCGGGATCCACCTGAGGCCGAGGAATAGGAACAGAAACAAGCTCCCAAAGATCGAAGGAGTCCAAGATACACTCCACCTTGCAGGACCATAGAGAAAAGTTGGAGCCATCCAACCGGTACTCTTTGGGCAGCTGAGGAAGTACGGGTACCTGTACAGGGGGTACCAAAGGCTGCATCTTCGGCCCTCTGGAAGGAGCTCGTCGAGATACATGAATAGAAGGGGGACGAGAACGAGGAATAGACTCCGTATGACGATCCTCGCGATAGAAATCACGCCTCCATTCAGATGAATGTCGAGACAAAAGCTCATCATCCTCATGAGTCATCAAAACCTGTAAACTGATGAGAAGACATCTTCCAATCTGCAAACACCAAAACACAACAAGGGAAGGTTACCGATGCCAAAACACAAACACCAAAAGCTCCTGAGCTGGCCGCCTTGCACAGAACGCACGGATGATGTCAAACGCAAATGCTGACAATGCAATCACCACAGAAAAATAGCCGCCTGCCTGAAAACGCAGCCTGGGAAGAAGTCGCCAGCAGGAAAAGAGCCGTCGGACGATGGAACAACAGCCAGAACAGCAAGGCGCAGGCTGGAAGGATGTCGCCCAGCTAGAGGAGGGCCGCCCAGGCTGAAAACGCAGGCAGGAAGAGGGTGGTGATGACGTGGCAGCCACTGGAGAAGGCGCCAGCAGCAAACGCAAATTTGTTGACACCAAAACAGGCCGACCTGATCAAGGAGATGGTGCAGAGGATGACGCCTCAGCTGTTGGAGACGTCTTGACCAGCAAACACAGAGTTGTGGGTGTTCTCCCGCGTAAAACTCAGCTCCGTGTACTCTCAGTTTGGCGATGATACCATGTGAGAGTGCGCAACGGAAGAGGAAATACGAACACGGAGGGAGAGAGGGAGAGAAAGTAGAAAATAAGGAAGAGAAATCTGCACTGACTGAAATGAATGCTGAATACACTGAAATGGACTGATCAGTCCCTGCACGCAGCCCACAGCGTCAGTGAGGGCACCAGATCAGGCTGATGATGATGGCAGCACCACCACGGGGGAGAAGGAGTGTCGGAATTTGCAAGAAGACAACTGACCAAGTGGGGAGGGGGGCTGCCAATATATAGGCAACGGACAAACCCTAACCCTAACCCTAAAATGGGCGCAAACCCTAAAATGGGCGCAAACCCTAAAAGTGCCCTAAAATGGGCGCCCCACAACAGTGACCAAAAAGGTGGCCGGGCAGCCAGTGGCTGCCCACTAAAAGAGGCCAAAAAGAAATACACATCCTAAGACAGCCAGTCAAGAGTGACTAGCCTCCCCCATCATAACACATGACAGACATGTCAGAGCTCCTAATTTCCTCGTCTGACTCAGACTGAGGCTCACAGGCAGGAGATGACAAGGCATGACAAACATGACTGCTAACAGCTACTACAAGGATCTGACTTTCTGAATCTTCTTTCCCGCCATCTGCATCACCTTCATCATCTTCAAAGAGATCCCAAAGGTCTTTCTTCATGAGGTGGTACATGGTCTTTTCCTTCTAGGAATGAAAGTCTTCACCATTGAATTTATCTATTTGCTCAAGTTCACTCATTTTGAAGGAGGTGAGCGTACTCGAGCAATGTCTATCCTTTTACAAGGGGGTTAAAACTTACAATATATTTGATCAAGCAACTGAGATGGGATAAAAAATGAGTTGTTCTTGAGTGAGCTTATGATCGAAGTGCTAAAAAGCACTAATGGAGTACCAAGAGATACTATGCCATGACTGTGCCTTGAAGACTCGATGTTGAGCTTGATAGTTGATCCTTGATGTTCCAAATCTTCTTTTTGAGAATTTATTTTGCTGGAAATTGATCAATCCTTAGTGTTTGAGGCTTTAGTGTGTTGGAATGAAGTGGAAAATGAAGTGTTTATGACCTTGAAGGTCAATGGCTATGGCTTCTTCTTTTAGGGTTTTGACAAGTGATTGTCTTTTTAGCTCGTACAACTCAAGGAGTTGACTGTTGCAAGAGATATTGCATGGGAAGTAGGCTTACATAGTGAGCTTCAAAAGCCCTATACTCACAGGGTAAATTGTGCAACGCAGGAGAGATGAATTTGTGTACGGACTAGAATCAGCACAATTCTGAGCAATGACCTGGGAAATGCATAATGCCAAGTAGGGAAGAGGCCAATGTCGTGGTTTGATGTGTTGTCTTAAAGTGCCTTGAGTAGGAGAATATTTTCTCAGCTTAAATCATGAGTTATCTCCTCTTCTTTGGCTAGATCCAAGGCCTCCAAGCAGACAGGGTGCTATTGGCTATGGCAGCCACCATGAAAGCTTCAATGAAGGTGAAGGTGAAGCTGGAGTAGGAAATGAAGTCTTGAGCTGATACCAAGCTGGGAAAAAGTGAAAGGGAGCTAGAGAAGCAGAGTGAGGAGCTGACCATGCTCAGCTGAGCTCTAATACCATGTGAAAATGTCGAATCTAGAGCATGGCACGAGCTATGGAGGTTCGAAGATGAAGACTAAATTCATGTTGACATGGACAATGAGTAGACAAATGTTGCACAAGTGCATTAGGTTCCAAGATGGAAGCTTGGACTCATAAAGACAATCTTGTGTATTGGACTAACAATGACAATGACACTAATAAGTGAAAGAGGAGAGCATCATGATATTGCATTCATCATTATAAAAGTGATAGTCAAATACAATGTTTTATAGAAGTTGGTTTGTTCCACTCTCCTCATTGTGCATATGGGATTCAGGACATCTCTTCCTGGAGCATACATAATCTGTCTATTTCTCAACACAAGCTTCCTTTCAACATTAAAATTATAGCAAGAAAGGTAAGTTTGATTAACTTACTACATGTAACCTTTGAGTTGTTTATGCTTTCTTTCATTTCTGGGAATTGAGTGAAGAGACAAAAAGTTTGGAGCTAGAGTATGAACTATGTGAGAGGTAAACTAAATCCATTGAGAGAAAGGAAACCCTTCAAATAGTATGAGCTCATCAATTTCCTATGTTCACATGGGTGGACACCTATGTTCACATGGTTGGATACATATGTTCACATGGTGTCTTCATGTGAATCTAGGCTCTTGCCCCCTCAAATATACACTTGTCTATCCTCCTTGATACAATCATCCAAGGAGAAAGGTCCCAGCGTGATCAATCTTTGATGTCCATTTGGCATGCAATCTATTATATCCATGCATAAGGAAAATACTAGCATGCTTCTTGCCCACTCTAATCTGTGCTAATATTTTGAGGGAAGGCACCCCACTCTAGGCATTTGGGGATGTATCTTATCTTGCAAAAAATTTCTTCTTTAGATATCTCCTTTAAGATCATGAGGTTGAATATCTTCCTTTCACAACAAGTATAATATATTCTCAATTATAGAAATGGCTCATTGACTTGAGTTTTTTGTTCTAACATGTGAATTGTTTACCACATTAGTTATGGACTTGTCAATTGCATTTATTTATTCAAGTATACAATGCCAAATTTTAGAGAATGTGATTATATGCTCTACCCAAAGAAAGAATTCAAATGATATATAACATAATAGATATTTGATATAAGCTCCAAAATTGTTCACCACCCTCAATTTGGTAGTTTACATTGTTAAGTCTAGATGAGATGGAAACATTTGGGGTGAGTTTAAGTTCATGCTTGGTATTCTTTTATAGTACCTATAGCTTAAGGCCAACAATATATAAAATATGCACAATTATATGGAAGCATAAAAGTGCCCCACATTATATAGAAGATTGCAAATGACTCATTTGAGTAAGTTTAATCATTATGGGTTTGTTCTTGCCTTTCTTGCATAATATTTCTAAGATGAAGAGGAGGAAGACAATGCCCTTAGATCAATATACTCCACCAGGTTGACCATACTTTTTTATTATGCAATATACACATAGCAAAAAATAAAAGTTAGTAAAAAAAATGAAAAAAATATGCCTCATTATTGAGCTGAAGTTGTCTCTACACTTGTGTATATTATGAATAGGATTCCTAGTGTTGCAATACATGATGTGATATTAGAGGAAAAGTTTACTAGAAAGAAACTAGATTTGTCACATGTTAAAGTATTCAGATGTATTGCATATATACATGTTCCTAATGAGATTAGAAAGAAGTTGGATTTGAAAGTTGAAAAGTGTGTAATTGTTGGCTATTCCCTTGAAGAAAAAGGTTACAAGTGTTATAATCCAGTTACACACAAGAGGTATGGGTGAGCAGAGATGTGTTTGATGAAATGAGTAGTTGATATGCTCTTGAAAAATAGATTGTTGTTGCAAATGATGTAAAAGAAAAGGTGATTGTAGAAAATGTGGATCCACAGTCACAGACATTGAGTGGATCAAAAAAGTCCTCTTCTAGTAGGTCTACTAAGAGACCATGAAGTGGCAGATTGCATGTGAATAGCACTCCTACAAGTGCAGGAAATCTATGGGGAAAAGAAAAAGTGGTTGAGCCACTTGGTAAGCTAAATGTTTCTGCAAGCTATTCACATGTAGATGGTGAGTCTGATGGCTCAGATTAGAGTATGAATGAAGAGTTTGGCCTTTTAGTTGGTTTTTGTTAACCACATATAGAATCAAAAAGTGAGAGGCAAACAAGATGCAAATTCAAAAAGCGAGAACATGCAAAGGCCTATAGAAATTTTGGAGTGAAGCAAAGAAGCACAAGTAAGAGGCAAATTCCACTCTACACAAGATCCAAAGTGAGCGCAAGAACTAGGAGGACAACAAAAGATAGTAAGGACTCTAGGAGGACATTGCATTGAAAATTTTGTAAAATTGAGTGGTTAAATTTTTGAAAAGACTTTTAAATTATTTTTCAAGTGTTGGTCTCACTCCCGTGTAAATTGTAAAATTATCTAATACGTAGTTAAAGCGTGAGAGAGTAGTGAGTCAGGAAAAATTAAAGACTACCAAATGGATAACTAGAAATCTAAGAAACATCTATAAATGAATTTGGTGCCACATGCACTATCCACAAGTTAGGACTTTGCTCACTTGTAACCCAAAAAAAAGGGAGGACCACATATTAAAGTGGGGAAGACCTTTGTGTAAGGCATTCCAAAGTGTGCAAAATAAAAAACACTTACCTTCTTTTGGCTCTTGTCACATTATGTGTTGTCTTCTCTCAAGAATCTCCTATGTCTATGTGTTGTATGCAAGCTTGGGAGGCAGATTCTATGTGGGAGTGCAATAGCTTATTCTCTTCTTTGTGATCCTTGTCTTGGCTGTAAGAAATTTCCAATCCATCTTCTCACTTCCTTGAGCTCTGCTCTAGTTTGTGAGATAGATAGTAAAGACTATTGTAATAGGAACATGACTTAAGAAGTGGGTGATAGGGAGAAGAACACAAGGAGAAAGAGAGAGATAGTGCATCTGCATGGATTGGAGGTTTGATCATGGCAATTCCCTCTTTTGCGAAACTCTGGAGTGGAGATTGGTGAAGCCCAAAAATAGCACACACAATGGGATTGGTGAAGTGTGGGAGACTCATCAGCATCCTAGACTATAACAATCGGTGATATTTCTATTGTTCCATGATAACCACTTATTCTCTTTTGGAACTTGTGAGCAAAGCGGCTTGTGAGATTCATAGGGAGTGGAAACCACGGAAAGAGTTGTCGTAGTGTGAGAGGCTCTGAGAAACTTGACTAAAGAGAGCGCATGATTGATATGTGTATTTCCATCTAGGTTCAACATGTAGGCAAAGTGACCTACATTTAGGTTCCGTTTTCAAGATTCGATGGAATCTCTTTGGTTGATTCTCCAACCATCGACCATGAGCAAAATATGGCAAGCTCAAGCGAGATAGGTCTTCTTGCCATGACTAGCTTGATGCAGAAACCTCACGTGTCTTAGTTTAGGAAGACATGTTAAAAGGATATTGATTCGTGCAAGCATTGTTTGTTTTCCTTGATTAGAGTAGGATCTTGGAGAACATTGATTAGATTATGAAACTTTCTTTTTGATTCATTAAAATTTGAAAAAGTACAAAAAAATAGTATCATTACTTACCCGCAATCATCATTGCTTGCATCTTAGGAACTGTCAAGTATTTTCGAGTGGTGGTGTACTTCATGATTTAAGAAATCAAAAAATTTTCAGGTTTTTGCTGATTATTTACTAATTTCTCACCTATTTGTATCATGGGAATACTAAGCATGGCATGGCCTAAGTGCTTGACGACAACTAGCTAGATGGGTCTACATTTAGGTGGCAATAAAAGGGGTGGGGGGGAGAGAGAGTCTGTGTCTATGTCTGCACGTGTGTGTGTGTGTGTGTGTGTGTGTGTGTGTGTGTGTGTGTGTGTGTGTGTGTGTGTGTGTGTGTGTGTGTGTGTGTGTGTGTGTGTGTGTGTGTGTGTGTGTGTGTGTGTGTGTGTGTGTGTGTGTGTGTGTGTGTGTGTGTGTGTGTGTGTGAGATGTAAATTTGTCATTTTTTGTTTCATTTCCTCCATAATCTAGGGGGAGAGAGAGAGAGAGATTGATGCAACATGTGAGAAACTCTCAAAGGTTTGTAGCAAGTTCTTAACACCCAATCTTAGCATTGTCAAAACATAGATGTGGATGCAAAAGTAGCCAAATCAAGTCCATTGGTTACACATGGAGACACTTTTATATGACAAATATGGCATTGTCAATGTCAGAACCTTGAGCTTTTTTTGCAAACTATGATTGCACACGCACTCTATGTAAACCCTAACCCTAATGTATCAAGGCCTAATGATAACTGTAATATAAGCTCTTTATGTATATATATCCTACCCCTAACATTTCAAGGTGTAACCTAATGTGAATATGCCGTGGAATAAATGATTGTCTCTTCATGATGGCATTACAAATTGACGGTGTGGCAATAATAATAAATGCATTTAATTTAAGGAAGTTTGATGTAAGTAGCTTTATTGTTTCATTATTTCAATAAAAATATATGTTTTCAATTTTAAATAAAAATCTAAAAAGCATATCTTTCCATTCTTGGCAAGCATAAAAATGGACAACTATGGCAATCTAAAGAGGAGTTGCATACAAAGGCCTAACAAAGAATTAAATAATCTACTAGCTATTGGTTGCATGCATGTTGTTGGGAGAGACAACATAGATCGCTACTATAATTTACTGGTGAGACCTAGATGGGCTATTACTTTCTACATCTACATATGTGCATGAGTCTATTGTGGAGAGATTTAGGATTTCTTGTGCTAGATGCAAGTATGTGTTGTTGGTAATGAAGAAGTTCCACAATACTCTCTTGCTTTTTTACTATTCAAGACAGCAAGTTGCATCTTAGAACCTCTCTTTGCCCTAGGGGGAGAGCTACTATGCCCTCTTCTAAGTACCTTACTTAGAGATTGGTTTACCTAAGTGCCTCTTCTTTATTAAAATCAAAAGAGTGTTAAGTCATCTTATGGACTTGATTCTTTCTAGACTACTTCAAAGATTTTTTACAAGGGCATAAAGGTTTTGGGCCAATCTAGTATTAGTGTTTGAGTGAATTTATTTTTATAAACAAATGGTGTGGGAATGTAAAAGTTTGATTGAGATGGAGTACATTCATAAAAACCCTAGGATTGGAAAGCAGATTTTGATGTGATTAATCTTGATTGCTCAAGATGAGATCTTTATTGCTCACTATTGGCTAGACCTTCACAAGTGTTGATTTATATATCTACATATGCATGTGAGGGAATGCGCAATGATTTGAGGTTGCTCACGCTAGATGCAAATGTGCATTGTTAATAGCAAGGGATTTCTTGATTCTTGACCATTGAAGGCAATAAATTGCAACTCGAGATCTCTCTATTCTAAGAGAAGGAGCTTCTATATACTCTTTTGGGCACCTTGCTTAGAAATTGGATGACTTATAATGCTCTTTTTCAAAAAGATAAAAGAGTATCAAATCATCAAATAACTTGATTGTTTAAACTAATTAACAAAATACCACAAGAGGCATGGACCAATTCATTGTTGGCGTCTAGGTGAATCTATGCAATTGTGCAAAGGCCATCTAGATTTGTCTATATTGTGGATTTCAAAGTTTGTTCAACTGCTAAAATCAAGGTAGCAATGTTAGCTTCTACTACCCTTTATTTGCTAGAGATTGGTTTCAATCAACAACAGCCACAAGAGACCATAGTCACTAGAGCGATGCATGGACTCATACCAAGGATATTTAGTTATTCCCAAGCTATGTTGATGTCCGGCTTAGTTTGAAGACCTAGGTGTGTAACGACGACCTCTCGGTGCCGTCTTTGGGTAGGCAACACCCACCCTATGGAGCCTGCCTCATGAGGGATCACCCTCTAATCGGTAGCCCCACAGCAATGCGGAAGCGTTTTTGGAGGTAACACGGAACGCGACACGGAACGCGTCACGGAAAACCGCAGGTAACACGTAACGGGCAAGGTAACACGACACGGAAATGAGGTAACTCGATTTGTATATTATGAAGTGCAACGGAGGCACGAGAATAATTACAAGAAGCCAAAAAGGCTAGAGGGACGAGAAATCACAGATAGAGGGTGGACGCTATCAACGTGCATACCACGACGCCATCATGTGGGTGAGGGAGAGGAGCACTACCCTCATACACACCTCTCCTTAAAAGAACGACGCCCTCGTGTTCAGTGTGCAAATGAATAGACTTGCACGCAGAGCGGTGTGTTGAGACTCAAAAGTTCGGGGGTCTAAACATGTCTCACTATCAAGACAGCCAGTGTCTGCCCGCTAGACCTAACCTATGACCACAAACTTGGGGGTCTTTGTCGACTCAATATCAAGCCGACCAGTGTCTTCCCACTAGGTGCCATGCCCACTGACTCAATTACAGGTGTGGAGACATGGTCTTGTTGACTCAAAGAATGATCATCCACTGACTCAATTTACAATTGTGGAATGATCCCAACCTGGCTGACTAGGAAGAGAAAGTAATATTGGAAACACATCAATTCAACCATCTGCTGACAAGATTTACAATCACAGAATGGAGAATAACCAAGTTAAAACAAGTTGTGTTCACTTGAAATAATTGAAGGTCCTGACAGTCTGAGTGTGCAGAAACTGTCAGTGGACTGAAGAGGCGAGGCGCGGAACTCAGCTGGGAGTGTGCCACGCCATGAATGCAAGGGCCCATGAAGAGGCGCCCTGAGGTTGATGGCCCCAATTGGCCAGATCTGTCAATCCAGTATGAATGTGTTTGCGCGAGGTGTGCGGTGATGGCGCACCTCCCCTTAAAAGAACTTGGGCCAGGTAAGCCCAAACTTTCTGATTATGGCCCCAATTGGCCTGATTTGTCAATCCTTGGATCATCTCGAAAAGAAGGCCCCAATTGGCCTGATCTGTCAATCCTTTCTTCAGATAGTAGGTGCGTTTTGATGACGCACCTCCCCTTAAAAATAATTGGGCCAGGTAAGCCCAATATTTTCGAGTATGCCGCCGTCTTGCGAAGGTAGCATTTTTGTTGGTGCATAAAGCACCCAATAAAGGGGGGATAGCCGTTCCTTTATACTCGTGGCGACGCGAGTCTTTAGCCCTCGTCTTGGCAGCTACATCGCCAATTAAACGAGCAGCAGCCGTTCTTTTATACTCGTGGCGACGCGAGTTTGCAGCTCTTGTGATGACGCCTCCAGCGCCAAGTGCAATAGGACTTGCCGTTCGTTTATACTCGTGGCGACGCGAGTTTCCAATCCTTATAATGACGCATAAAGCGCCCAGTGAAGAGGAACTAGCCGTTCGTTTATACTCGTGGCACCGCGAGTGTTGGACTGCTCTCCTAGCAGCTTGCACATAAGCCATTCTTTTATACTCCTGGCGACGGGAGATCTTTATCCTTCGAAGATGTACTCGATTCAAGTACCAAATAGTAACTGGATAAATGGCCGTTCGTTTAGGCTCCTGGCACAGGGAGCTTGGTGTCTTTTCAGGCTGAACCTGAGAAGTGCCCGTTTCTTTATTCTCCCGCGGCAAGGAGTCTTCATGAGACCAAGTGCCCGTTTCTTTATTCTCCCGCGGCAAGGAGTCTTCCAGGTAAGATATGCCCGTTCGTTTATTCTCCCGCGGCAAGGAGTCTTCAAGGTAAGATGTGCCCGTTCGTTTATTCTCCCGCGGCAAGGAGTCTTCAAGGTAAGATGTGCCCGTTCGTTTATTCTCCCGCGGCAAGGAGTCTTCAAGGTAAAATGTGCCCGTTCGTTTATTCTCCCGCGGCAAGGAGTCTTCAACATAATGTGAAGCAAAGTTGTCCGTTTCTTTATCCTCCTGGCACAGGGAGTCTATGAACAGATCTTCAATAAGCATAGCCATTCGTTTACCCTCCTGGCAGAAGGAGCCTTCGAAAAGATAATCAATATGCATAGCCATTTCTTTATCCTCCCGGCACAAGGAGTCTTCCTTTTGACATGTGGCCATTCGTTTACCCTCCTGGCGCAAGGAGCGTTCGAAAATATCATCAATCTGCATAGCCATTTCTTTATCCTCCCGGCGCAAGGAGTCTTCAACAAACGCTTTGGCCGTTCGTTTATCCTCCCGGCTAAAGGAGTCTTCCACACAAATTGTTACCGTTCGTTTATCCTCCCGGTATAAGGAGTCTTCAACATAAACTGTTACCGTTCGTTTATCCTCCCGGTATAAGGAGTCTTCCACATAAGCTGTGGCCGTTCGTTTATCCTCCCGGCTAAAGGAGTCTTCTACATAAACTGTCGCCTTTCGTTTATCCTCCCGGCATAAGGAGTCTTGATCATCCAGGATGGCCGTTTCTTTATTCTCCCGGCTAAAGGAGTCTTCACAAGAAGATGTCGTCGTTTCTTTATTCTCCCGGCCAAAGGAGTCGTTTAATTGTAGCTCATGGTGAAGGACCGTATCTTTATCCTCCTGGGTCAAGGAGTGAAGGAATGTGTCCTCAATCTCTTCTATGGCCTGTTCTTTATCCTCCTGGGTCCAGGAGTCTGCAATTCTGCCCTTCTCTGCATAAAACTGATACTCTTCAAACTCGACCATGACCTCCAGCAGCCCGACAATACCAAAGGGAGGGTCACCAATCCGCGAACTCGCATCCGGCTCCGTATGGCCCCTTTTTCCCTTGAGGGATTCACCCCATCGCGGCATAAACTGGTCCATGTCGGTCTCCTTCCACAGTAGGATTTCATCATCTGAACTTGGGAGCTCGGTTTCTGCCTTCACCTCTTCGAACCTGACGATGGCCTCCAGCAGCCCGATGCTACCAAAGGGAGGGTCACCAATCCACGAACTCGCATCCGGCTCCGTATGGCCCCTTTTTCCCTGGCGGGCTTAACCCCATCGCGGCATAAACTGGTCCATGTCGGTCTGTTGTGAGGATATACAGACCGCTCTCCCTTGTTGACGATTATATTCCTGATCTGCTTCTTCTTCTTCTTCTTCTTCTTCTTCTTCTTCTTCTCCTTCTTCTTCTTCCTCTTCTTCTTCTTCTTCTTCTTCTTCTTCTTCTTCTTCTTCTTCTTCTTCCTCTTCTTCTTCTTCTTGTCTTCTGGCCGTTCGTTTATTCTCCCGGCTCAAGGAGTCTTCAAGGATGTTAGCGTGGAATGTGGCCGTTCGTTTATCCTCCCGGCTCCAGGAGTCTTCACCTTGTGATCTGGCCGTTCGTTTATCCTCCCGGCTCAAGGAGTCTTCATATTGTGGTCTGGCCGTTCGTTTATCCTCCCGGCTCAAGGAGTCTTCATTTTGTGATCTGGCCGTTCGTTTATCCTCCCGGCTCAAGGAGTCTTCATATTGTGGTCTGGCCGTTCGTTTATCCTCCCGGCTCAAGGAGTCTTCATTTTGTGATCTGGCCGTTCGTTTATCCTCCCGGCTCAAGGAGTCTTCAAAGCTAAATGGAACATGCGAGTACGAAATCGACAGCATGCCATAGGGAGAGAAAAATGGTTGGGGATGGGCTAAAATTGCCTCATCCAGGATATTACATTGTTCCAGGATCACTCCATCTGATAATAGATGCGACTCTGAGGTCGTCTTTTCTTCAGCACATTCTTCTATCAAGACGTCATGAAATAAATAACTAGGCCCAAAGGCCACTGGTAAGCATACTGGAGGTTGATGGACCACGGTTTCCTTTATACTCGTCCGTTCCACTACGAGTTCTTCAGGCTGATCTTCTGTCTCTGAATCCGACCCAGAGGTCGCTTGCCATTCATAATAGTCTTCTATAAGCACTCCATCTACCATGTAACTGGGCATACTGGCCCCTTGTATGTAAACTGGAGGCTTCTGGGCCACGGTTTTGTTTATACTCGCCCGTGCCGCTACGAGTTCTTCATGCTGCTTCTGCATAGATGACTCACTGTCGACGACTGATTCATAAAAATTTTCACTTCGGTGTTTTTCGGCCTCAAAACCAGTTTTTTCGGCTTCTTTCTGCTCAAATCGCCGTTTTTCGGCCTGAAAACCAGTTTTTTCGGCTTCTTTTTGCTCAAATCGCCGTTTTTCGGCCTGAAAACCAGTTTTTTCCACTTTTTTCACATAAAAATTCTGATTTTGCCGTTTTTTGGGCTCATTTTTGGACCAGTGAGTCAAAATTTTGTGTTTTTCAGCATAAAACTGCTTATTTTGCAGTTTTTCGGCCTCTTTTTCAGGCCTGTCCACACTTTTGTGCTCATTTTTCACTTTTTCTGCACCTTTCTTCTTTTTACCCATCCTACTTTGCCCAGGCTCACTCACCCGGGGGTTCATTACGCACCAGCCGAGGAGTTTGCTCTGATACCAAGTGTAACGACGACCTCTCGGTGCCGTCTTTGGGTAGGCAACACCCACCCTATGGAGCCTGCCTCATGAGGGATCACCCTCTAATCGGTAGCCCCACAGCAATGCGGAAGCGTTTTTGGAGGTAACACGGAACGCGACACGGAACGCGTCACGGAAAACCGCAGGTAACACGTAACGGGCAAGGTAACACGACACGGAAATGAGGTAACTCGATTTGTATATTATGAAGTGCAACGGAGGCACGAGAATAATTACAAGAAGCCAAAAAGGCTAGAGGGACGAGAAATCACAGATAGAGGGTGGACGCTATCAACGTGCATACCACGACGCCATCATGTGGGTGAGGGAGAGGAGCACTACCCTCATAAGGTGTGTGCACATGCAGGGGAGGGAGCACCTACTAGGGGCTTGGAAGCAAGAGGAGAGTGCATGCCTTGCAAAATGGAGGAATATTTTACATACAATTCCTAAGACAAGTTGGTCATAGAGGGCATCCTATAGTGTTCTGTAATAAATATGGAACTTTATGGAAGGGCTAATATAATCTCAGGCATGTACAGCTTGCACTCTCAAATGGCCTACAATCACAATGTTGCCCACAACTTGCCATCCAGACAATTAATGCATATGACCTGAAATAAAATAAACAGGTCATTCCACACTCTGAAGCATGTTAAAATCAAATCATACATGACCTTGATGTGTATCTACAAACTTGTCCTTATTTTCAATGTCCAAGACAAAAGCTACATTTGGGACATAACCTTCAGCCTTCATGTGAGACTTAAAGGACTCCAATAGTTCCAAGATAACCTTGCTTTGCTTGGAACCTACAACAAAGTTATGTGACATACGGTTCAGTTCAATTATTGCACTTCCAGGGGTTTTTCTTGCCCCTGCATAATTCCTCATTACTGCAATGTACATTGCATCACTCCACCTACCAGCACTAGCATAAATGTCTGCCATGAGCGAGTATGCAGAAGCATCTTCTTGATTCACCTCCACAAGCTGCTGGAAACACCTCTCTCCCACCTCCACTTTCCCATACAACTTACAAGCACTAAGTAATGCCATCAGTATTTCGTGTGATGGGGGACACTGCATGGCTGCAAGAAACCTTTCAGCCTCACACACGTTCCCTGATCTTGCAAAAAGATCAACCATACAAGAGTAATGATCCAAACTTGGCTTGATTCCATATTCTTTGCTCATCATCATAAAATACTCCTGACCTTCAAGGACCAAATTGGCACGACTGCATGCAGCAAGCAGACAAGTGAATGCAACACCATCTGGCTTCACACCTTGCTCCAACATCTTCTCAAAGCATAGTACAGCCATGTTTCCTTGTTGGTTCTCCCCATATGCCTTTATCATTGCTGTCCATGGTATAACATGCCGAGCAGGTAACCTATCAAATACTTCACGTCCTTCTACAACGGAACCACATTTACCATACATATCTATTAATGCATTGCCCACAAAAGGGTTTTTCTCTAGCCCTGATTTCCTTATCTCTACATGTAGCTCCCGACCAGTTTCTAGGGCTCCAATGTTCCCACAAGCCTTCAAGCAAAGAACAAATGTTGCAGCATCTGCAGATACACCTTCCACCTGCATCTGTTTCAAACAATTCAGCACTTTCTCACCAAGTCCTTGTTCAGCATAGCCTGCTAATAGAGCAGTCCAGGAGACTGCATTTCGAACTGGCAACCTATCAAATGTGTGCTGCGCTTCTGAAAGTGAGAAGCTTTTCACATACACATCCACAAGTGTGCTTCCTACATGAATGTCATTTTCTAAACCTCTCATGACAATTTCAGAATGCATACCTTGTCCTGTTCCTATGGTTGCACAAGCTTTCAAGCAGATAACATATGTAATAGAATTGGCAGGCACCCCTTGATGTTGCATCTCCTCATAGCATCGCATAGCCATATCACCTTCACGATTATGAACATAGGCATCTAGCATTATTGTCCACGATATAACACCATGGACAGTCAATTTCTCAAATGCTTCTCGTCCTTCCTTGATAAAGCCACATTTTCCATACATGTCCACGAGCATGTCACCAACAACAGGGTCTCTTTCTAATCCTGATCTTCTGATTTCAGCATGTATTTCTCTTCCTATATCTATGGCTCCTACTGCAACACAAGCTTTTAAGCAAAGAACAAAAGTAGTAGAATCTGCATGTATGCCCTCCAGCTGCATCTTTCTAAAGCAATTCAGAGCAGCTTCAGCATTACCATTCTCTGCATGTCCTGCAATTAATGAATTCCAGGAGGTTGTGTCTTGAATTGGCAGTCTGTTGAACACTTGTTGTGCTTCCATAAAGGAGTGACATTTCCCATACATATCCACCAGCATGCTCCCCACAGAACGCTCTCTTTCTAGGCCCCTTAGGATGATCTCAGCATGTATCTCTTGGCCCGTTGGGAATGCTCCTATACTGCCACAGGCTTTCAAACTGCAAGCAAATGCGATAGGGTCAGCACACACACCTTGCATGCGCATCCGTTTGAAACAGTCCAACACTTCCTTACCGAACCCTTGGTCAGCATATCCTGCAATCAAAGTGGTCCATGAGACTGCATCGCGAGCGAGCAGGCAATCAAACACCCTGCGTGCTTCAGGAAGCAAGCCGCATTTGCCATACATGTCCACCAATGTGCTGCCAACGTAGAGCTCATTGTCCAATCCTCGTTTCGTCGCTTCATTGTGTACGCTGCGACCAATATCTGCATCTTCCAACTTGGCACATGCATTGAGGAGGGCCACAAGGGTGAATCTGCTGGGCTGAGCGGAGTTTTCCTGCTGCATAGTGCGGTAGAGGTGAAGGGCGTCTTGCGGCCGGCCAGATTCGCTGTAGCCAGAGATGAGGGAGGTCCAGGAGTGCTCGGCGCGTAAAGGGAGATGATCGAACACATCCTGGGCATCAGGCAGGCAGCCACAGTCGACGAGGGCGGGGACGAGGTAGTTGCCGAGGGCGGGGCGCAGGTGTAGGCGGCGGAGGCGGAGGTAGGCGAGCAAGCGCCTGGCCTGGTGTGTGTCTCTATCATGCCTGCACCTCTGCAGGACGGCGATCAAGCTCCCCTCATCAGATGCAGACATGCAGACATCTCCCTTACGAATGCACCAAAAACATTTTTGATAGCAAATACAACCCCATTTGACTCAAAAAGAGTAGGGCATGAAGACATCTCCCTTACGAATTCACCCAAAACATTTTTGGTAGCAAATACAACCCCATTTGACTCAAAAAGAGTAGGGCATTCATGAAGAAGAAGATGGCTTGTAAAAGACGATGAGGACATTGAACTTAGGCAGGTTACACACACAGGCTCGGACGGTCGATTTGGCATGCAAAAGGAAGAGGTGTTTGGTTGACGTGGCAACTTTCGATTTGTTGTATGATTCTCACGCAATGGATTAAGTGTGGGCGGGGGAAGCCCCCTGTCCAAGGGAGAAATGACCTCTTCCAAGGTCTCATCCTCGATCGTTAGAACCCTTTATCCCTTCGTTTTCTTCTTCCCTGTCATTTTAGTCTTACTGTGTTGCGTTTGAGTTAGACAAGATCACTGTTGTGTCTCTCCCTCTTAGTTTTACCTCTTCAATTATTCCTTATTCCTTTTCAAACAGCCAATTTTAGTGAGTGCAAGTGAGATGTGCTCAATCAAAGATCTACAATTCATTTTATATTAGACCTTGATTATTTGTGAGCACTAAACCGAGCCTAATATCTTCATTAGAAATTAATAGCCACCTGTTAACTTCATTCAAGGGCAAGATGTTGTCCAATGGCTGTTTTAGGGAGCTTTTTTGAGCAAGGGAGTTAATTCTTTAGGCTTAAAATTTCAAAAGGTAGCCTCTGCATAAAAAATTTAGATGTTTCTATTGAAATTTCATCTCAAAACACTCAAAACCAAGGTGCTTCAGCAATTTCACCCCCCTTTATAAACTATTTGCATTTGATTTGACAAATTGTCTCACAAATCTATTTACAAATAAGAATCCATTGGGATTCTTTATTTGTTAGCCTACTTGGTGTGAGTGCAAAGAGCTTGCTTCGATTCCATAAACACTTAGATTGATCTTTCGAATTAGTATGGGACACCCACCTAGGACATTGCAAATAAAAAATCCATGGTTTAAAACACTCTAAAGAAGAAGCTTACAATTTTTGGAGAGCGGCCCTTTAGTTCCAAAAACTCTAGGACCTTTATATGTCACAAAAAGACGTAAAATGTCCAATCCAAGCTAAAGTTTTATGAACAAACTTTGCAAAATGGTTTCCTCAATGTTGCACTTCCACTGGTTACATTGCATGGCCCATAGCTTTTGAGGATAGCACATTGTAACATTTGTGCCGAGCAATGACATTGGTAAGGTGTGACATAGTAGGGTACTTTGCCTTATTTTTGCAAAAGAGCTTATCAAGGATGCATAGGAACAAGGTCACAACACTAAACAGCTTTCTTATTTGTCCTTCAAGATGACATTTCTCCCAAGCATTCAATAGTAGCAAATCGCTTTCTAAAGCTCAAATCGATATTTTCTACCTTGAATTGACGACTTTGGTTTTCTCACACTAATTGCAAAAGGGCCAATAAGACTCAAAGTGTCATCCTATATGGCTATAATTGCATAGTGGGCACTCCACACCTAGTTTCTTCTCGATGCTTTGTGCCAAGGCTAGTGCTACATGCAAGCTTATGTAACTTTGAAGCACCATTGTTACTATTGGTTAACACATATCACGTTTTGATACATGGAGGCCATGCTCTTTTTGCTTCCAACAAAATGAATGTGTATCATACACTTACATTCCCTAAACAATTAAGGTGGCATAACATTGTGATTAATGGCGTGAGTGCCAACCTACCCCATACCCATGCTACATGGAGCCCTCAAGAGCATCCCCTAAACTTTTGGCAAGGGATGTAGTCTTTGTCACATGGTCTCATAATCAACTATTTTTAAAAGAGCTTTAGTTCCCTCAATCTTTAATGATAACATGATCATATCACCACTTTTTCCTAATTGGAAGGGATGGTGTAAATGACCAATCCTAGCATAATGGACATTAGCATGGATAGAGAGAGGCCATTGACCCAAAACAAATAGTAAGTCATGCAACATCTAAGGGCCAACACATGTCAAAGGGTACATCAAACTAACACGTTAAAAGTTTATTTACCACATCAAACTAATATGCCAAATAGATTATTTTGTCCATTTCTATGTCAATTTTGTGCCCCTCTAAAGGCACATTAAAAGATTGTTTCCACCAACATTACAAATTCTTCTACCATTTTCAAGCTCGATTCTAAATATATTATAGGTATATTATACGTAGTCCAATTTTTTATATACACAACATGCCTCTCTTGAGCTTGCCTGCCTAACTACCTAGCTACCTAGCTACCTAGCTTGGATGGATGGATGGATGGATAGATAGATAGATGGATAGGGGGTAAATCTAGAAAAAAGGCATTCAACCTCTCCTTCATCCTTCTTTCTTCTTCTTCTTCACCTTGTTGAAGAAAAAGAAAGAAGAAGAAGAAGAAGAATATTAGAGGACACACCTCTTCAAAGCTTACTTTGTTCCAAATTTTCTTTTGTTGCCCTATTCTAGGTACTCTTAGATTGCAACTTGGACATGCTTGGCTTGACATGAGAGAGAGAGGGGGGGGTGAATCTAGATCACACACACACGTGTGTTTATAAAGAGAGGGTGAATATTAAGATTAATACTATTATATATTATATTAATTTATATTTATATATAGATCGATGCTACATGCATACATAAACACACACACATACTCTCTCTCTCTCTCTCTCTCTCTCTCTCTCTCTCTCTCTCTCTCTCTCTCTCTCTCTCTCTCTCTCTCTCTCTCTCTCTCTCTCTCTCTCTCTCTCTCTCTCTCTCTCTCTCTCTCTCTCTCTCTCTCTCTCTCTCTCTCTCTCTCTCTCTCATATAGTCTACATCCACCAAACACCTTATCTTAGTAAGCATGTGGTTAGCTACCCATTTTTTAAAATTTCACAAAGCTTATTGAGAGAGGTACAAGCATCTAGTTTTAGAATTTCTAAAGCAATTTGCTATTATTATTCTCATATAGGGCCAAAGAATTATGTAGAGCACCTTGAGTAATGTTAGTTAATATCGTTATTAGTATATGTAATAATATTATTAATTGATTTATTATATTAGTTTATTTATAATAATATGTATGTGTTAATATAATATATATTAACACACATATTATATATAATATACTACATTAGATATATGATACATTATATATGTATGTATGTATGTATGTATGTATGTATGTATGTATGTATGTATGTATGTATGTATGTATGTATGTATGTATGTATGTATGTATCTAATGTAGTATATAAGACATTGTATATACTAACATATTACATTAGATATAATATTATATCATGTATTATACATTAAAATAACATATATAACTCCTAATATGTTAATGTATCAACATCTTCCCTTTCCTTTTTTTTCCCTCCCATCACCATCATGTTGCACAACATCAACTCCCCTATCACAATTGATCCTCTTGTAGCAACATGCCACCATCTCCTTCATCACTACATAAATGCCTCCATGCTTCTTAACACTACCTAAAACTTTGCCATGCATAGTGCGAAGACTTGAAACATCATTGTTTGTTGGGGCATTATTGCTTGGTAAGGTAAAATTGATCACGACTTAACTCAAAGAGCCTTGTTAACCCCCAAACAAACAAGTTGGAAAATCCAGAAAATCTAAAGCAGAGGACAAGGCCAAGGCAAAAGTGGAATGGAAGACGAAGGTGCGCTAAGAAGAAATTGGAAACATAAGAAGTGTAGAAAAGTCCTAAATCAAGGAAAAATGCGCATGAGAAAAAGCACGAGTCTATACTTTTGTGAAAAAGCGCAAGGCGCACCATGATTTATTTTAAGAGTGCTGGGCTCTCACTCGTGCAATTTGTAAAGGTAGATGGGGGGTAGGAAGGAAGCTAGAAAGATAGGAGGACAATGGGAAAAAGAGCCTAGGCCATGGTCGGCCATGTAAAAAAGGGAGCTGCCCAAAAGGGATTTAGGGTTTTGTATATAAGGTTGAAAAGTGAATGAGAAGATCATTCTTGTGTGTGGCCAAAAGTGGCTCTCCTCTTCTTCTTCTTCTTCTTCTTCTTCTTCTTCTTCTTCTTCTTCTTCTTCTTGCTTGCTTGAGCTTGTGCTTGAGAGAGGGAGTGTGAGAGTGTGAGGGTGAGGGACTAGGGTGGAGAAGCTCTCTATCTTCTCCTCTCTTCTTCTCTTCTCTTCTCTTCTCTTGCTCGCGGCAATGGAGGTTGGAGTGTGGAGCTTGAGGATGAAGCTTGCACTTGGATCGTGGAGCTACCAGAGTGCTCGGGAGAGGAGGTAACTCAATCGGGCATGGAGATAAGCTCACTACACCCGTAGAGATGGATAGCTCGTCGACTATGTGAGAGGTAGCCATTAGTGCTCGACTTGGAATACTTGAAGCAATAAGCGGTCCGTGGGTCTTGACGGTTGATCACCACCACATTTTGGTTCCGTTCCGGGATCAATGAATTCAAGCCTTGAGTGCTTGTGTGCTTCGAATTGAGCATTGAAGTAGGGCTTTCCCCAAACCAGTGCTTGAGGTAGATAGGTAGGAAGCAAGGGAGTTTGAAGAGGTATTCGATTTCCTTAGCAAGTAGGTTTTTGGTTATTTTGGATTTGGAAAAGTAGGATGGAGTAGTGTATGTATTTCCTTTATGATTTTTGCTTGCATTTAGGAAGGATAGGAGCAAAACATTGGAGCATGCAGTAGGGTTTTCTCTAATGTATAATAGGCTGAAACAGGGAAAAGAAATGAAATTTTGGGTTACATATTGGTAAAGGGAGCAAGACCAAGGTGAATGTAGGCATGGGAAGAGTAATAAGAGACTAGGAGTGGCAAGGAAGACTAAATTTTGCATTGCAAGGTTTTAGGAGAGCTGAAGAGAGAGGGAGAGCTTCATTGCCCACTACAAGTAATTCCACACCTTCTCCTACATGAGTAGCTAGGATTTGGAGGTGCTCGACTAGTAGGAAGGCCTCGATTGGTAGACGTGACGAATCCGGCAAAAATCTGACGAAAAACACGTCGCGTTTGATCCGTCTGAGTGTTGGTGATTCTGGGCTGAGTCCCAAAATCGGCCCTCGGCCCACCTGACTTAGATCACATGACCACTCGGCCCACTTGACTCAGACACTCATTGCTCGGCCCATTTGAGTCAACCATTCGGAACAAACCAATATTTGGCCCTTGCACCTCAGCCCGTCCGAACATACCATTCGGCCCAATCCACTCGACCACTTCCACTCGACTCTTTTTGACTTGACCTGTCCGAATGATTGACTCAGCCCACTAATGTGACTCGGCCCTTGGCCATGTCCGTTCGGCCGTCTGAGCCACAAGTTCGGCCGGTGTTCCTATTTGGCCCAGCCGTCCAAGTCTATCACTTGGTCCCTGCAATTCTGACGAGGTGGAATCTTGCAAATTTTTTGGAAATTTGCACCAGACCCAGCTAGATCTCAACCGCACAAACCTTTGTGAGCCATTCCGAAGCCCAAAACTCGATTATGGCACAAGAAATAGGCAAATTTGCAAGATGCAACCACTTAGTAGCTTCAGTAGATGGTAGAGAGAGAGTCAATGCCTTAAACGGTAGCCAATGGAGTCATAGACCCCGAATCAAACCTAAAACGAGCAGGACAATGCAACAAGAAACCCTAGAACCTCAATGGGCCAATCTAGCCAACAAGGGCAAAAAGGCCACACCACAAAAACACATATGGGTTGCATTCGGACTACATCTAGTCCAAGCGAAATGCAACAACATGAAGCTACAATTGCGAGGAGGACTAGACATGATAGTCCTAATGATAGATGCACCTTGAACAATGCTGCACAAACAACCCAAGATAGCACTAGAGAACCCAAATCTAGTTGTATAGTTGGGGACTTAAGGGCATGCATCAAGAGGCTTAAATTTACAAGCCAAAACCCGGAAGATGAAGACATAGTGCCGCGTGCTTATCTTAGGGTCAAACTCACCGCAAAAAGAGAGCATAGCGTCGCTGCTCTCATCGATGAAGGGGCAGATTTTAATATCTTGACCTATGAAACATGGACTCTACTTGGCCAACCAGAGCTCACACCAACTAATGCAACTATTAGTCCATACGAGGGACACCCACAAGCACTCATAGGAAAGTGCAAAATCCTTGTAACTATTGAAACTAAATGCTTGCCTATCCTATTCCATGTTCCTCCAAATAGTGCTAGTTGTGGAAAGGAAACCCTCTTAGGAAGACCCTTCAAAAAAAGGGTGACTAAGTGTGAGGCGGATTACGTAGCACAGAGGATACACTTGACACTACCGGGTGTGAGGATAATCGCAACCTTTAGTATGGGTAACCTCATCAAACCTCAAGGGAAAGATAAGGAATGTTCTAACATACCAGGCAAGTCTAGTGATGAGAGCAAGGACTTGTTGAAAGAGTTGATACAAGTGTATGTTGAAGAGAGAAAATCGATGAGCGAGGCCATACTCGAAACAAGAAGGTCAGGAGACAATACCAAGGACAGGCTTTGGACTTACAAATATCGTAGAAGACCCCAAAGGAAGCCCAAGCCTTATAGAAGAAGGTATCAATGGAGAGCCAATACAACGCCGCAATGGATATCCAAAGCATTGCTACGTGCTCAAGGGTATTACGCAGGTAACCGATGGATTTGGGTACCAAAACCCCTTGCTAAACCACCTTTATCAGCTGAAGGCCAAGACTTACCAAGAGCAAAGAAGCGCAAGAGGAAATCTAAACGAAAAAACAAGTCTCGAGTCAAAAACATTGGAGTGACCGAGCCTCTCAACCAAACGAGACTATTCAAAGGGTAGATCCTCGGCCTAGCATGCTTAACACGCATATATCATATGTACTTGTCAGGTGTACACAAAAGCCACTAGTGCCCAAGGAGCTTTTGATTTCCCAAGAGGATAACAAGCGTCTTAGGTGCAACATTGCTCATGGCAAGGTTGATTGCTTAGCAAAGCAACTAGTAGAATCATCTAACAGCCACGAGCAAATCTCCCAGCCAGTGCCAAGTCTACCTAGGAGTCCCAAGTCCACTTAGGAGTCCCAAGTCTCCTACACCCTCTTTGCCTAAACGAACACAGGAAGCACAACAACAGTCGTCAAGTGCAGCTACTCAATCCCAATCTCTATCACTATCTAAGCTTCCAAATGTCCAAAAGGTGGGACATGACACCACCCTTAGCTCTCAGCCTAAGGATATGCCTATGCAATCCATTGTGACTAGCTCAACTGATGCTTGATCTGCACAAATGAATTTGCAAAGGGAAACAAAAGACATGGCCACTTCTGATCTTCTTAAGGACTTAACATTACAGTTTATGAATAGTGGCCAGTCCACTGAGCTAACCACTACTACTTCCAATCAGGAATCACAGTAGTCACAGCCTTTGGCATTGATGATGCCTCTTGCAGAACGGGTCCTTAGCAATTTACCCATAGAGGAGGTGTTGCAATCAACATCCTTGACACCTCTAGCACTGTCGAATCACCTAAAGCCTAGGCTTGAGGAGAAACCTCTCAAAGATGTGGCCAAGGAGATGGCGCATCTGACCAATTAACCTAGCAAGGCTATCCAATAGGTCGTAGCTACGTTCCATGAGGACATGCCAAAGGAAGAGAAAGCTGAGGCCCGACCAAGCATATCAACGGCTAGCCTAGTTCAAGGTCCTAAGTCTTTAAGGGAGACACCTTCATTAACCAAGAAAAAGAGGGGAAAACAACGAAAACAATGGCAGTTGCAAGCGATTAGGGACACCAAGAAGATGGAGACCAAGAGCACGGAAGGGCTTGAGAATGAAGCTTCGAGTCTACAAACCCATGGCCATCTCTCCTAATAGTGATGAAACCTCAGGCACATCCGTGTGTTTTGATAAGTTGAAGTAACCATTACCATCAACAGTTGCTTGCAACACTCAATCCACTAACAACAAAACTTACATTGACCAGTCAAGAGTGGATACAACACTGTCACAATAGGGTGACAAAACTAGACCAGTCACATCTAAGGAGAAACATGAAAACCCTAAGGACAAAAGCAATCTTGGCATTGACCAATCTCGCTCATCTAGGCCTGATCCCCTAGCTACGCTAAAGCCTAGGGAAACTCCTAGAACCTTGCATGAGATAGCAACCGAGCAAGCCTTCATAGAACATAAAAGTGTCACAGAATGCTCAAATGAGTTGGATGCTAAACTCAAAGTATTCACACGTGTCTGTGTCCTCGCAGATATGGGTAAATTCTCTAAGGAGAAGCTTGAGGAATACTTGCCATTTTCTCTATCCTGGGAAGAATAAGAATATCTTAATGAGCACTATGACAAGCTCCTATATGAATGCATGAAACTCATCTTTGACGAGGAGGCCGACAATTTGTGCCTAAGTGTAACATTCAACGAAGTGCTTTGCCAACCAAATCTCTTAGAGATAGAGCAACTTAAGCAATAATCAAAGGGTCAAAGTTAATTTGAAGAACGTTGGTTTGAAAACCGCGTTACAATGGCCAAACTAGGAGCCCAGATTATGACAATCTCAGAGGAGTGATTGGCCAAATGGCAGTCTCGAAGAGACCCAACCTATGTGGCGCCAACTTCCTTTCGAGTACTGACTGCCATTTGGGGAAAGGACTTAACTAAAACTAGCCAAGAGAACCCTCTGGCTGATAAGGTTCTCATTGAGGAGGAGCTACATGTTGCAAGTAGACTTGGATAAGGTACCATGCTTCTCGATATTGCAAAATACATGTTGTTATTAAGCAGGCTGCCACGAGTACTGGATGCATGTGCCACACTCTAGTGCAATCCTGAGTTCTACAGTTGGTTTTAATACTCACAAAGTGACATGGGTCCATAAATATGCACATAAACAAACAATGAATTTCGTAACGATGTATAGATAATGCCAACACACACAAGCAATGATAGTCAAGTGCAGGGAGAAAAGTTAGGTTTGACAGGATGAGCTCCTAAGGTCCTCTTCTCGCCACGCGTCTAAAAGTCATGTGACCATTCCCACCTCCTTTAGGTCGAGGGCATGTAATCCTCATGGTAGCCATGGCAAGCCTTGACCAATGCCTCTGAGGGGTACACGGGGCACCATCCCATTCTGCAGGCTTTTCCCATTTTCAATCCATCCTTCTAAGGATGAGTTGTGCCCCATTCCATCACAACCAGGCCGTGCAACTGGGAGTGAACAAAGATCTGCTACTAGCTGGAATACGCCCCGTAATCGAGGCAATACGACATCATCATGGGGGTCATCCCTCCACAACGACCACTGCATGCCTCACCTCACCCCTTCTTGTCATCTGTGCTTAATAATCCACTATTTAATCCCTTTCATGCGAATAATTATATTCTGCCTCAGGGCCTAACCCTTGGTTCACATTTTGCAGGTTCCCCCACAGTAGCCGCGTCATGAAGTAGACAGTGTAGTTGGCCTGCAAGGAAGCTCTCCGGCACAAAAGAGAGCATACGGCACAAGCACCTCCATCAGAATGCTATGTGCCTACCCTTAAGAGGTATGCAAAGAAATGGGGCCCCAAGCAACACCACCCAGGATGCATGCCAAAAACTCCCTAGGCGAGGAGGATGGAGGCCCAAGGGAATGCCCAGGAGGTGGAAACCCCTGTCGTGCAGGCCTAGGTGCTTAAAGGAAGAGAGGGAAGCTTAAAACAAGAAAGAATTTGAAGTAAAAGTATTCTTGAAACGATAGCAGTCGAGGCACCATTTGGGTCCCAGCCGATATCTCTCCTGCCTGGCTTGATAGGAGCCCCTCATCGGCATAGCCCCAGTTGCTCGACCACCCGAACTCACCCCGCCTCATACAAATGGAATAGCCCCTATGTGTATAAGCTACATGCCAAATGCCATTGTGCCATACTTTTTTGTCCTTAAAATGGTTAAAGGGGCAAGCTCCCCGATTGTACAACCCTCCCTTGCCTACTAATAATACATGTCATGTCTTTAGCAAGCGCCAATGATATGCATCGCAGTCTCAACACCCTAGGATTTACATAAAGCAATTTATTTTTTCGTTGCATCTGCAGATTGAAAATTTTCCTTTGTCTATGCAGGATGGGAAAAAGAAATACCTATCGGATGTATTTCATGTCCTGAATATCATCAAGAACCTGGTTTTTGTTGGTCAAATGGTTGAGCAGGGCTTGCAGGTCAAATTTAATTCTCATGGATGCTTTGTTGAGGATATGAAAAATAAAGGTCGCTTGATAGCAAAAGGAAAGAAGAAAGGTAGAATGTTTACGTTGGAAGCAGACATGCCTGAATTGAGTGCAACAATGTTTGCACATGGTACCGGTGTAGTTGCAGATATTGATATCTGGCATAAACGCATTGGTCATGTTAATGTATAACGACTTAAATCAATGCAGGCCCAAAATATTGTTGCAGGATTGCCTAAATTCAAGGTTGCAGAAATGCATAAGGTATGTGAAGCTTGTCAATTTGGAAAACAGGCAAGGAAACCATTTCCTAGACATGTTCAAGAGAGTAAGAAGCCATTGGAATTCATCCACTCTGATGTGTGGACTACTAAAGTTGCATCTCTTAGAGGCTGTCATTATTTTGTCACTTTTATTTATGAATATAGCAGAAAAGTTTGGGTGTATTTTATGAAAAAGAAAAGTGAAGTTTTTGGGCATTTCAAAACTCTTAAAGCTATGGTTGAAAAAGAAACAGGCCTGCAAATAAAATGCCTAAGGTCAGATGGAGGGGGAGAGTACCTCTCAAATGAGTTTGCAAGGTTCCTGCACGAGCATGGCATAAAGCAGCAATATTCATGCAGTCATACCCCACAACAAAATGGAATTGCAGAAAGGAAAAATAGGCATATTGGAGAGGTATCTCGTGCCATGCTCAACGAAAAAGACTTGCCAGATTTTTACTGGGCTGAAGCAGTTGCTACAGCAGTCTACATAATGAACAGGACTCCCACTGCAGCAATACATGGGATGACTCCAGAGGAGAGATATACTGGAAGGAAACCAGATATTTCTCATTTGAAGATTTTTGGTTGCATTGCCTATGTTCATGTGCCAGATGAGTTGAGATCCAAGTTGGATCCAAAAGCTGAGAAGTGCATCTTTATTGGTTACTCTCTGGCAGAAAGGGTACAGATGATATAACCCTTCTACTCGTAAGTTTACAGTGAGCAAAGATGTTGTTTTTGATGAGATGAGTAGCTGGTATAAACTAGTAAATGTGATTGATGATGTAGATGCACAAAATGGTAATGCTGCACAAAATTCACAGCAGCAGTCACAAAATATTAGTGGACTTGGAGCGTCCTCTAGTAGTGGTTCACATTCTTCGCCATGGATAGGCAGATTGAGATCAGGAGAATCTTCTCAAAGAAATACAGATAGTGGTATTCAGGTATCACGAAAAGGAAAAGAGAAGGTAGATCAGCCCATGTTTGATGTGAATGTAGGTCACTCTTATGTGGATGGTGAATCCAGTGGCTCAGAACAGAGCATTGATGATGAGTTGGGTTTTCCTTCTATTGTTACACCTAGAGTAAGGAAGACCAGGGATGTTTTGAGAGCACCTAGGAGTGAACCTACTTTGCGCACGTCTACCAGAGCTAGGTATCCTGTGGATAGGCTGAAATATGATGGATTTACAGCCATTCACTATGCCTATATGGTCAAAGTGATACAGGAACCAGAACCCACTTCTTTTGAGCAAGCCATGGATGAAGAAATGAATGCCTTGGAAGCAAATGCTACATGGGAATTGGTACCTTTGCCTAAAGGTAAGAATGCAATTGGCTGTAAGTGGGTTTATAAGGTGAAGCACAATGTACATGGTTCTGTGAACAGATACAAGGCAAGATTAGTAGTCAAGGGGTATGCACAAACATATGGCATTGATTATGAAGAAACATTCAATCCGGTTGCAAGGATGGCAACCGTAAGAGCAGTCATTGCTATGGCTGCATCAAAGGAATGGTCTTTACATCAGATGGATGTAAAGAATGCATTCTTGCATGGTGATTTGCAAGAAGAGGTATATATGGAGCAGCCACCAGGTTATGTGCATGCTGTTCATCCTGAGTTTGTTTGCAGGTTGAAGAAAGCATTGTATGGCTTGAAGCAAGTACCTAGAGCATGGTCTAACAAGATAGGACATTATCTTGTCACTATTGGCTTTCAGATTTCCAAGGCAGATTTCTCACTTTATGTGAGAAAAACAGAGAAAGGTATTATGCTACTTGTCATTTATGTTGATGATTTGATTATGACAGGTGACAGTGATGAAGATATCCTTCATGTGAAAATGCTATTGAAGCAAAAGTTTGAGATGAAGGATTTGGGAGAGCTGTGTTATTTCTTGGGCATTGAGGTGATTAGATCACCAAGTGGGATACGGCTCTTGCAGAGGCAGTATGGATTGGACATGCTATCCAAATATGGGATGACAGGTTGTAAGCCTATTTCAGTTCCTTTGGAGCAGAATATGAAGCTGAGCGCAGATGCAGGTGAGCTTCTGGAAGACCCTACTATGTACAGACGCATAGTAGGAAGTTTGATTTATATGACTATTACCAGACCAGATTTGAGCTATGCTGTTGGATTGGTAAGTCAGTTTATGCAGGCTCCAAGGAAACCGCATTTGGATGCGGCTAGACGCATACTCAGGTATGTGAATTCCACATTGCAGTATGGACTACTTTATGAGACTGGGGTTCAGATATAGTTGCATGGATACACTGATGCTGATTGGGCTGGTAGTATTTTTGATAGACGATCTACCAGTGGATATGTGTTCTCTTTTGGGAGTGCTGCAGTCACTTGGAGCAGCAAGAAACAGCCTATAGTTGCCTTGTCGAGCACAGAGGCTGAGTACCGGGGCGCAGCAATGGCTGCGTGTGAGGTAGCTTGGTTGCATAAGCTACTTTATGATATGCATCAGCCTACAGATGGGCCAGTTGTCATTTATTATGACAACATGAGTAGTATACACTTGGCAAATAACCCAGTCTATCATGCTAGAACAAAGCACATTGAGGTGCATTATCACTATGTGCGGGAGAGGGTTTTACTAGGTCTTATTGATCTAGTTTATGTCAGCACAGAGGATCAGGTAGCTGACATATTTACGAAGGCATTGGGCGCAGAGAAGCTGCACAAGTTCAAAGACCTACTTGGTGTGCAGGAATTGGGATTGAGCTCGAGGGGGAGTGTTGAGATATCGAGCTCCACTCGTGATATGCCAGGGTGACCATTGTGCATTTATGTCACCGACTTGTCAGTTGTAGATGCGGTTGGTACACCGCCCATGAATAATAGCTAGATGACAGCTATCCTTATCTACTCTAGTTCGTGGCTCAGTTAGTATGCCACCTTAGTTAGTTGAGTTTGGTTTGAGACCCATATATAGGGTTCTTCTATTTTTATGTACTTGAGTTCTTTTTTGCTTAGACAACTAAGAAGAGGAAAACTGTTTTTAGCCTCCACCTGTGTGTGTATTCCCCCATTGTGCAAGCAAGAAAGCTACAAGTGAGACTCCTTCCTTCTCTCCCACAATCTTGACACATATAAAACATTTGACAAACACTTTGTCCAACTATCATGCAAGAAAGGGAACTTTTTCAATATGTAAAATCGGATGGCATAAATCATCACCCATCCCTACATAACCTAGACTTTGTAAATCCTACATCCCTCAAACCATTTAACATGGATAGTCATATGATTACATGTACCACAATCAACATATCACATATTATCACATGCCTCCTTTCCTATAACAATATTTAGTATATGTTTCATGACAACTTGTCATTGTGAATGTTATCTTTCTTATCAAAACAATGGACTATAATATGACATGTTCTTCCCATAGTAATAGCAAAAAATACCAGAATTGCTAGAACCTCTATTTAACCATCCATCCCTTCCTCTAGTGCTCCCCTTGCCTCTAAAATTACCATAGTCTCTGGAATTTGCATGTCACCAAATTGTTGATAAACCTATTTTTTTGGTTATCACTAGTACGACCATACCACTACCTCTTAAAGAGGATCCGACACATCCCCTTCCTAAACTTGAGTGGATTGCTTAAACCTATTTGCTACTTCTTTCAAATGATTCACCCTGCATATTGATCTCTTCAGTAATCATGAAAGAGATCAACTTGTCAAAATCTAGAAATGTCTTTTGTACACACACAGAAGTAACAAATGATTTCCATGCCTTCTCATTATTAAGACCACCCAAAGTAGACAAAATCAAATCATTAGAGAGATCAACTTGTCAAAATCCAGAAATGTCTTTTGTACACGCACAGAAGTAACAAATGATTTCCATGCCTTCTCATTATTAAGACCACCCAAAGTAGACAAAATCAAATCATTATCTTCAGATATTACATCAATAGCTGCTGCTAAGGTATCTGTAATAATTTTCACCTTCAAAACATACTTATTTATAGAATCTTTCCTTTCTTTAAGATAGTTGAATCTTCCATGCCTTTGTATCTACTGAAAACATACTCTCAAAAGTTGTCTAAGTTGCACCTAAAGTTTTTACATTTTTTATATATCCCAACATAGTGTTTTGCATTCTATTTTTTTCATGTCTTTAATTATTCTTCAATCATAGGATTACTTAGCTCTGGTTCCTTTTCTCCACCTATAACAAACTTGTAGAGGCATTTTTTTTATAAGAAATTTTATCATACGCAACTTCCATGATGGGTATTTGTTTATATCTGGCCTCTCAATGACTAAATTTCCACTGTTCTCAACCATCATGTCACAATTGAGTAGTAAATAGTAAGCAAAACTTCTACAACTCTTCATAAGATATACAGAGTACTAAACTAGGTAGTATTTTTTACTAATTACTTAATAGTACATACAATCTATAACTACTTTACATATAAACCTTGTGTTTTCTTCTTAAGAAACACCTCAAAACATACAATTGTGAAATCTGTAATCTATGCATCCAAAGAATGACCAACATAACCTTAATTACGACATACCCTAAAGTTGTTCTATGCAACATTTTGAAGTTAAAACTCTTGAGAAACACGGATCTTGAGCAAGGTTAACTATGGAGATTGGAAGTCAAAGAAAAGAAGCATATTGATATGGACAAGACATACTAACTATTACTCAAGTGAATTAGGTTCCAAGATTAATTGACTTGGACTCATAAACACAATCTTGAGTAGACATGACAAGAACTGAATGTACAAAGTACAATGGCATTGCATTCAAATGATTGTCAAGTACACTCTTTTATAGTACAAGATGGTACCACTTTCCTCCATTGTGCCTATGGGATAAAGGAAACTCTTCCTAGATTGAGCGACATGTTCCTTGCCTAGCTATTCCTAACCATGAAAAGCACTGAGTATATAGAGGTTGTTATGATGAGTAGAACTTTGCTAAGTGTGAGTATATCACAAACATGGCAAAATATCTAGGGGTCATTACAAGGTCTCACTGAAATTGTAGAGGCAATGCTACAGAGGTTACATGAGAAATACAAGGCTTATGATAAGAACATTAAGGCAAGTACATAGAATGCTCTAAAAAATTCCATTTGAATAGTGGGAATAGAAGGACTAATGAGGCTTGTCCTTCTAGTCTTGAGTGTTTTCTTGTTCTTCTTCATAATCTTCTTCGTCTGACAATTGCAAGGTAGGCCTTCTATGATCTTTTCATGGCATGACAAAAATTTTCAATGTGCCCAATTCTTTTGCAAAAGTCACAAACAATGTTTTTCTTACCTATGTACTTCTTGTTAACATAGAGGGCATATTCTTCTTTTGAAGTTCTTGCTTCTTCTTTACCTTTAAGCTTTTTCTCTTCTTCAAGGAGTGATGCTTTGATATCTACCATCTTTGGATTTGGCATACTAATTAGTGTGGTGGAGACATTACCAAATTTTGGAGGAAGAGTCCTAAGCAAGACTCCAATGCATATGTCTTCTTCCATTTTTAAGTTAATCCTTACAAGTTGAGTTAGCAAGATTTCCATATAATTAAGGTGAGTTGCAAGGGATGCATTAGCCTTCATATCCAACTTGAAAAACTCAATCAACAATCCATATTTTGAGGATTTAGAATAGGCACCAAATAGTGTGTTCAACTATTTCCAAGTGACATGACATGTATCACATGTGTCTACATGGTGGATATAACTGTCATCAAGCTCAAGCTTTAATGATTGGTTGGGCTTTGTTGTCATTCTTTTGCCATACTACTACAAGAGCAACATCTTTAGGTCTCTTCTCTTGTCCACTAGTTATTGACCACCACAAACCTTTTCTCATGAGGATTAGCTTTATCCTTGTTTGCCACATGTGGAAGCTCATTCCTCTGAAGCAACATGATGGTGAATCTTTGCCCATACAAGATGTTTGAGTAGTAATAAATAACTAGCAAGTGAGTTGAAATTGGATGTGTCAAGAGACACAAGAAGTACTAGTGCCAAAAAGCACTAAATGTGTATCAAAAAGATATTATGCTTGTTGATCTTGATGCTAAACTTTTGATACTTGATGTTGAATCTTTCAAGGTGGTTCTTCTCTTGCTGATTTGGAGGGTTTCCCTTACTAAATATTGAGTGTAATAGTAGATCAAAGTGGCAATGACTTGCTCAAGCTGAATGGAATATGAAAATGGAGAGTGGCTATGGCTGCCCTTTGGGTTTCCTGGGCCTAACTAGTTTTTCCAATGTAACAGCTCCTACAATGGACTAATTTTGTCAAGAGATAACCAATAGCATTACCTTCAAAAGTCCTAAGATAGCTGGAGCAATTGTGGAGCCTTCAAGTTTAGTGGTTGCAATATGACAGGCTACTGACAAAATTTATGCCAAATCTAGAAAAAACACCAATGCCAATGACAATGCGCATCAATCTAGTCACTTTTTAGGACAAGAGGGAGTGTCTTGATCTAGAAAAGATATCCATAGAAGAAAACTCAATGAGATATGGATTGGTTGAAGAGATCTAGCTACTCCAAGTGAGTAGGGTACTGCTAGCTATGGAGGTCAAGAAGAGTAAAGTGAAGATGGAGTGAAGGGATGAAGTCATTAGCTAGAGTTGAGTTGACCAGAGGTTGTGGGGAGTTGGAGGAGCAATGAGCTATGCCAAACCATCACCATAGCTCTGATGCAATGCTAAGAAACATGGAACTTGAGAAAGGTTAGCTATGGAGGTTGAAAGTCAAAGACAAGAAGTATGTTGATATGGACTAGATACACTAACTATTACTCAAGTGAATTAGGTTCCAAGATTAATTGACTTAGACTCATAAACACAATCTTGAGTAGACATGACAAGAATTGAAAGTACAAAGTACAATGGTATTGCATTCAAACGATTGTCAAGTACACTCTTTTATAGTTGCAGGATGGTACCACTTTCCTCCATTGTGCCTATGGGATAAAGGCAACTCTTCCTAGATTGAGATGCATGTTCCTTGGTTGTTCCATGCAAATAGACACATGTGGGTGTGATTGCATATTTCTCAATAAAAATAGGACCTAAAACGATCTCAAATAGCCAAAAACATAGAGAGAAAGCCCAAAAGGGCTTATTTGCAAAATATATACTATTATGTTTGCTCACCAAATCTCACAATAATTTGAGATTTTTAATCCAACCTTCTTTCAATGCCTCCACAAGCACTGTTCAAGGGAAAGAGAGTGAGAGTGGATAATCTTCTTACCGATTGCTTGCTTGCTTGACTTCTTGCTTCTTCTTCTTCTTCACTTTAGCCTTCAAAACTAGCCTCTCTCAATAGCACCACTCTGATATGATATCAAGAATCACATGGTGGGGGGACATGCTTGAGTTATTGTATTGAATACACACAAAATACATAAGATGAAGCTTATTAAAGAACACAAGAATAGAGATGGAGGCCAATATGTTTTTTTAAAATGGTTTTTCTACATTCTTTTACCCAAATTGCAATATACACAAAGTGTAGACAAGGTACAACATAAAGAAAGTAGTCTAATACTTCAAAAAGTACATAAGTAACTATACTAATCAATTGGCACTATAACTACGCCAGTTGTAGATAGGTGTAGCTAATTAAATATAATAAGTAATAAGTCAATAGCCATGTGAGGATCATAATGACCATGGATGTGCTAAGTATAGATGTGTGGACCCATCTCATTAGTCATTCTATCATCAATGTCCACACATGTTGAGCTTGCCATCTCAACACCCTCCTCCTCTTGAATTGATTTCATACCTTGTAACTAATTCATTGAATGAAGATTTTGCAATATCTCTAGCTCACATGCAACATGTCTTGCCATATCCTATGTATAAATCCCTAAATACATGAAGTTATGGGTTCTCTACTTCCTTCATAGTATAAACCTAAAATCATGTGACACCATTTTAGATTGAATATCCAAATATGTGAGTGAATCTACACTAGCTTGCTTGCTCATCAAACCTTACAATGCAAATAAGTTTGTGTACTAGTCTGCACCTTTATTGACCTCTTGCATACAAGGTATCCAACTTGGCCTTTGAGGTATCTCTAGAAACAACTTTAAAACCTAAGGCACATCTAGATTTGATATTCTACTCAACCATTCAAGTCCCATACTCAAAGTAGAACCTAGGAATGCTTGAGACCATATCCAAGGCACATCACTAGGGATGAAGACTACTCAAAAGCAATACCACAACCATTGAAAGGTTGCCCAAGAAACTTTGCATAAATCTAGCCTAGAGTTTGACAAAATAACCTCTGATCTAAATCTTGTGCACATAGGCTGACTAGCGATACCATCATAAATTTTTCACAAGAAATCCCCAAGTGATAGTTAAGGCATTGTGCATGCAATGGAAGCTAAGCACCTATCAGTTGTGGGGGGAAGAGCCACACCTAGGATCAAAAAGGAACTTGATTCTATTAAAGGAGAGGAATGATCACCTTTTCATTCAATGTTACTTTGACCTTAGGAGGTAGCTACTTGCATCCTTGACACATTTGGAAACCTAGTATAATTGACTCAGAAACCATGCCTCCTAGCATAAGGTAGAAAAGAGGGGTTTCCTCTTTCAGCTAATCTATTACTGTAAAAAGCCATCCATGCCATGTTGTTGGGTTTTAGAATGGATCTTTTCCAGGCTAATTGTGCCTCAAATTCCAAAACCTTTCTAGGTACTTCTCCAACCTTATCACTCCAATAATGCTCTTCAATGCCCCATGACCCTAGGTCTTGAAATTTCTAGTCAACCTAGCATTGTTCTAATGCTTGCCCAGTTTGGATCACTTATTCCATGACACTAACAAGGAGGGTCCATTCGAGCTTCCTACCATCATGTCAAATTTAAATTTCATGGATGTGTCCCCTAGCTTGGCTCTTCTCAAGGTGGAAATCTCATCCTCCCAACAACAAATTGAGGCTGCCTCTCTCATCTTCTCAAAGGGGGTGTCTAGCCTCTCTTGGGGTGTTACCTTGAGCCATTCTCTAAGTTCACTTATCCTTACAAGTCTCCTCTACTTTGGGTCTATCAGTATTCATGATGAAGTAGTCTGGTTTGACAAATTCCTTGTGGCAAGTTGGTCAAGTGGAGTGGTGTCTTCGATATCTAGCATGTTGTACTCCTCCACATCTAGTGGCAAGGGTGGCAATGGTGGTTGTTGTATCTCCAAGAAGCCTAATCTAGTTAATTTCTCACCTAAGAAGCCATCTACCTTAAGTTGACACACACCTCATCTCTTGTGGGGTTGTACTCAGGTAGCTATGGTAGAGATTCCATAATGTGTGTTGAAGTGCCTCTTTGGCCTGTGTGTTGAAGTGCCTCTTTGGCCATCTGCAATTTCCTTTTGAGGCCTTCTATCATGTTTCTTCTATGGGTTCTATGACTTGAATCAATGTCTTCATGAAACTCCTCTATTGAATCTTCATTATTCTCTCTGCCACTTCTGCCCTATCCAAGGCAATTTCTTGTGTACGTGTTTAGATCCACATCCTTCAAGTGTTCTATTGATCGAGTCTTCAAACATAGTCAAGTGGATCACGTTCATTGTAGCATTGTGGCGAGCACTAGAGAACAATGTGTATAAACTTGGCATGCAACTATAAATCAGGATCAAGGATTGCCTCTAGCTTGATGCCATCATTACCCATTTCTTACTTTGTAAATTTGAACTAAGTCACAACTTATTTTCTTTATTTTGGTTTGAAAGGGTGTTGTGGTAGGCCTAGAGCTCGATGCACCAATTTTGCTAAGTGAGGAATCTCCACCTTCTATAGTCCCTCTGTTGTTTTCATCGTGATAGTCCCTATTCTTTTGTCTACATCATAATTTGTCAAGAACTCAATACATCTTGGATGGTTAACTCTACCCCCCAAACTTCTCCACATACATAGCCAAGGAGCACACTTCCACTAATTCTTTGTCTATTTTCTCTTCATCAACAACTTTTTTGAGGTTTTGGATTTTTCTGTACCTCAAATCTCAATTTCTCAATATGTCCACATTCATGTTATATTTTGTTTGCTTTGCATCTGTAAAAGGAATCTATGGCTTCCTGTGCCTCTCACAAACAACCTTCTCATTGACTCCTGCCATTTTATGATGTGTTTGTAAAAAGAAGAATCTGTAATGAGAAAGAAATTTGAAATTACATAAGCTCACACATTTCATTTGTCCAAAAAAATAATTGCTACTTTATTCCTTGCAAAAGTTATGAATTGTGAAAGTAATTGACCTTAAGCAAATGATTGACTTCCTCCCCTCCCTGAAAGTTTCGTAATGTGAGGGTGGAGTGATGAAGGAGGAAATGGCACATGGCTCAACTATGCTTATTATAGAATGAAAAAAAAATGAAATGAAAGAACATAAATAATTTTTTTACAAAGTGAAAATTGTAGCCATACACAAGAATGTAGGCTAATGAGATGCTATAAGACTCTTCAACAGAAGCCAATCATAAAAATTAGGACTATATTCCATGGCAACATAGTGGTCCATGTTCCTTGGTTTGATGCCCACATAGATTATATACGTGAAAATATTTGTGAGAAAATCTCATGTGCTCAAGCAGCTAGCAAATGTGCATTTCCTCCTCACATAGTACTCTATCCAAATACGATGTAGTAGCACATGGTGCTCCAAGTGAGTTTTTTATATGAGGGCCAAAACTCAATAGGAAGTGGGTGCAATATAAGTGGGGTCATACTCAGTGGTTTGATGGCTCGATGGTGTTCATAATTAGTCATTATTTGACAATCGAATCACTCCCATTGGGCTCGAAGAGTAAACCACTTTTGAAGAAATGGGTATTTTGATTTGGCTAGTTTCTCCAAGTCTGTTATCTCTGTTCTTGAGGCAGCTATGCTTGAAAGATGTTATTACACACCTGTGTATGGCTTGCTCCTTGCTAACTTGCAGCAATGAGCTCTTTGGCAACAAAGGCATGCTTGGTGAATATCAAATCATATTCCTCCTAAGAGCAAGGAAGGCCTCTAACTGCCATTGCAGTTTCTTCATCTAACAAACTTAGATCCAAGCGGTCATAGCTATGAGCAAACAAGGTGAATGTATTATTAAGATGACAGATGCTATCGACTATATTGTCACCCATATTGATAGCCATGTTTATAACTAGATCTAATATCAAAGGTCCCACGTATGTAGGTAGTAATTTTGCATGTGGTTTTGGTTTGACATGACTTACCAATTATATACTTATACCTGACCTTGCTAGAGGATTTTCTTGATTATTATTCAGCTTAGGTGCAAGCCCGAATGGGGGCGTGGTTATTGTATTAGTTGAAGATTGGTCCTGAGGTGTAATTGGGCCTAAAGTGGAGACGGATGACATGTTTCTTTGAGTTTGAGAAGGTGTTGTCTCCAAAACTTGATGCTTGGTCTGTTGAAGTAGCACTAACTATTTTGTCATGTGACTTTGCATGTGTTAGTTTTTCATAGCACTAATTATTTTGTCAGGTTCTTCATTGGTAGGTTCAAGATTTGGGTTGTTTTGTGGCTTGATTTTTGTGGGTCAAAGACCTATTATTGGGAACATACTTGATGTGGGATTTTTGGGAGGTGGCTTTTTTACTGATTCCTGTTTGTTCTTCTAAGCTTGTTGTGATTCATTCACTATTTGTTTAACCCCATCATTAGAGTTGGTGGTGATGAAAACATCAATGACATCACAGGCTTAGGTAAAGCTGTCAAGAATCGCATGGTGGGGGGGACTTGCTTGAGCTACTACACCATACACACAAGAGAAAACTCACTCAATAATACAAAAAGAGAGATGGATGCCAAAAAAATTTCTTGCTAGTTTCTTCTTCTTTTTCCACACACAATACAATGTGCACAAAGTATAGATAAGATACAACATAAAGGATAGTGATCTACTAAGTCAATTAGTACATAGATGACTATACTAATCAACTAACACTATAACTATACTAGTTGTATAGATAGGTGCAACAAACTAAATATAATAGTTAGTGGCAGCCATGTGAGAATCATAATGACCATTGATGTGTCTGTCCCAACACCCATTAAATGCAAGAAATCTATTTAAGAATAAGGAAAAGGTTCAAATACTTTATTAGGAGAGGCAGGATTTTCCTTCAAGCTCAACTGTATCTCTGCAACTCCAAGTAAGCTTCAAAATTTCAAAGCTTCTCTGCACCCAATGTCTTTGTGAAAATTTAAGCTATCTGATCCTATAAGCTGACATATACCAAGTCAATCTCTCTTGTAAGTACATTATCTCTCATAAAGAGGTAATGCACCTCAATGTGTTTTGTCCTAGCATGGAACATTGTTTTCCTAGCTAGTTGTATGTTGCTTATGTTGTCACAATGAATGACAATTAGACCATCTCCCTACACATCCAAATCATCTAATAACATTTGTAGCCATACCACTTCACGTAATGCCATAGCAGTACCTCTATACTTAGCCTTTATACTCAATAAAGTAGCTTTAGGTTGCTTTTTGTTACTCCATATAAGTGCTGCACTACCAAGGGAAAACACATGATATCCCAAGTTTAATTTCAAATATTCCCGACTTCTCACGAAATGGACTTGAAGAACTCTAAAATCATTAAATAGAGAAGATCTCGAGCAAAAAGACCCAAGGATCATAACATGATATTTTCCCGGATTAACAAAGACTGTAGCCATCCGTCATCACGGAAGTGACAGTGCAAACAATAGTTAGGAGCCATAAGTCGAATTCGACTACACACATTTAAAACTTGGTAAGTAGAGATAAATCACAAAGCTTTAAGCCTTAATGCTTAAAAAGATTCAAGAAAATAAAAGGAAGTGATGAAGATGATGATGATCTGGCCGTCGCTTCCCCCCTTTTCATGGAAAAAAACGGTGCACTATTTCCCAAATATGGCATCTCTGATTCTATACCAAAAAGCCTGAATTCAACTCCAAAGATTCAGCAATTAACTCTAGCAATCTCCCCCTCTTCTCAATTCAACGAGAGGCTTGGGTTGAAGCAAGATCATTTGAGAGCCAAGCAAATCAGTCATGGCATCTCTGGAAGCCTCTTTGGACCTCAAAGATCAAATCACCAACATCAAATTGCATCTCGAAAGCTTCAGATTGCTGATTTTGCCAAGATCTCTTCCATAAAGAGCTCTTCTTCTTAGCCACAACCCTTCTTTTCCAATTTAGCTATAAATATGAGGCATGGGGAGTATTGAGGGCAGTCGTCGGGGCAAGAGAGGAGAGGCCCTTTTGAGGTGTATAGAGCAAGGAGTGAGGCAAGAGAAGCGTGCGCACCAGAATTTCTCGTCAAGAAGACAAGGAGGATACTTTGCAAGCTCTCGAATTAAATTGTTCCATCCCTTCTATCCTATTCCCCTGTGGAATCAAGACTGTTCTCAATTTCTCTAATTTCTTGGTGATCGCCTTCCCTCCCCCCTTCCCGATCAATCAAAATTCCATCAATCTCATTACTCCCAAGCTCCTTTGCCAAATTCCCCTTTTTGTGATCTCACAATTAAAGACCATGGCCCCAAAGAAGAAAGTTACAAAGGTCGTGGAGGCAGGAGCTACTAATAACACTGCGGACACAATTACTACAAACGGAATGGCAAGTACGGGGACTACAAATGAAACCGTGAATACCATCAACCAAGCACCCGTTATGGATCCTCATGTACTATTTTTCTTAAATAAAAACAACTAGCATGCCTTTATCCCATGAACAGTCAACAAAAGTTACATGTGTAAAATAAGATTTTATTTGATTCCTATTTATAATCTCTTTGAGAAATTCTTAACTGCAATTTCCAAGGGGTAACTTGGGTCTGTACAAGATGAACATAAGCGAGTACAAGGAAGGTATTGTATCCCTAAAAGATTTAATATTTTTTATTTTTGTGTTGATTAAATAAAATATCTGATAGATAATCACATATGCTAATCCTTGATTATAAGAGACCTTGAGATGAAATTACCAAAGGATATTGTTCATAATTAAAGTAACCAAGATTTTCTTTTATTGCAAGAAAGAACCCACGAAACTCCAAGGGAGGTATTCTCAAGTATGAAATTCTTGTTTAGATTCATTCCAAACTAGTCCCTAGGGAAGGGGAAATCCATGAATACTATTGTAAGGTATTGCCACTTATGCTAACTTGTCTTGATGTTATTAATTTTTGAAAAGAAAAGATTTATCTTGGAAATAAACCTATTAGAAGTTTATGTATAATACATTGAAAATAAATATTTTTGTGATTGCAAGCTAGGTGTACTAATCTTTTCTAAAATCATTAGACTAAAAGATGGATGACCAAGTACAGATCGATGGTGGCTGACTTAGTATTCCGGTGAGCACAAAACGCCGACTGAGGCAGTGTTCTTAATGGCGCTAGACCTCCCCAAGGCCAGCGTAAATAAAACCTACTCCAAGAGGTTTTACTTTTGTTAGTGAGTATAGACCAATCATGACACGGAGGTATTATTGTAGGGAACTCTAATCGGTAGGAGGAGGTAAGGATACTAGGGGGCTCTAGTCACAAACTCCTTAGGCTCTTATGAACTGCCAACTACCCTTTGATTTCCAAACTATGTCCTGGAAGCTCCAATACTAGTTGGGGAACGGATCTTGGAAAGAATAATACCTTCAAACAAGAAAATATTTGTAAACGGTCATCTTTCTGAAAGGAACTATTAAGAAGGAATTGCTTTACTTTGTTTTTATGTCTTGAATTAAGGGCGTGGAATGAATTTGTATCAGGAGATAATTCAAAGAAGATGTTTTTATATGTTGAACCTAAAGTGGTAGGTAATTAGGTAACTAAAACTACTCTCTCGATGGAAGCGAGAGGATAGACCCCCAACGGATCCAAACCTATGGTTGGGTGGTCTGGGTAAGCCGAGAGCTTTCCTGGAATAAAAATCGCACTTGATGGACCATTAGAAACTAGAAAGCCTGGCTCGCATCACTTTAGAATCCGCTAATACTAATTAGCCGCTAGTAATAGATTTGACCAGAGAAACTCAAGTCGATCCTCATGGGAGTGGCTGGAACTTCCACTGCAGGGTAGACTCAAGCGAGCCTAATTAGCAAACTCTGAGGGTTTTATCAAAATCCCGAACGACACTTCCTAGGACATCTCTTGATGGGCTACTAAGGACGTACCACCAAGGAAAGCTTGAGCGGCATGTTACAGTTGGTATCAAAGCACATGTTGATGCAACACTAAACTAGTTATAATTACATCATAAAATATATTTCCACTTATGTAGTGAAATCTTCTCTTGTTGATATATGTTCTTAATTTCTGGTAGAAAGATGAACCTTGGAAATAATTCTTGACTTTCCAAGTTATGTCATGTCAACAATGCACTCCTCTAACTTCAGATGGAGAAACCAAATGATGTGAATATTAGATCAGATGTACAATCCTTCACCCTTGTATTATAAAAGGCGATGGATGTTAAAAAGAGGGTATTGTCACATTGATTCAAACCGTCTTGCTTACCTCCAGAATAATTTAAAGAGGTTAAGGTGGATGAAAGCCCTTAAGGCTGCCAAGATTTATCTCTTCTATGAGGTCAGAGTAAACTCAAACATGTTCATTAGAGAGGGCGACAAGTCAAACTAAACCGGTACATCTATGAGGAGGTTACAAGGGTTACACCAGTTGATCGAGTCATGGTTATAGAATGCTCCAATTGCCCCAACTACAAGAATGATGGATTACATGATCTTCCTCTGAAATATAGATTTCTAGATATTTATTCTCAGAATCCTAATTACTAGGTGATGGATGTATCGCAATGCCATTCCTAGATTGTGGTAGAAAAATCTTTTCCAAGAATAATATGACCTCCCGAACTACTCGAATAATGTATTCCCTTCCTATTTAAGTAAAGAATTATTTTTTTCCATCCATTTGTATCCTTGATAAATCAAAAATAGTAGATAGACTTTTTTCCTGATTAAAAATTAAAACTCTCCTTTGAAGTATAAACTCTGATCATTATCGGAAGGACAAGTAGTACATAATTTCTCTCCTAAATTAATGAGGCAGAGTAAGCAAGTAAACATCTTTTTTTTTCTAAATATTATTGGAAAGAAAATTGATCATAAAATTTCATAATTCCTAGAATGTCACCTCATTGATTTGAGCAGCTCCAATAGTTCATGAGATTAACAAAGGCCAAAAAATGTAAAAATTTTGAACAGAAATAATCAAAATAAGGGCAATTTCCAAGGTTATGCAAAAAGAGCCCAAGGATAGTACCAACCAAACAAGATGAAGAAGGCCAAATCAAATGCAGTGGGAAGCTTTATACCCACATGAAGGAGCAATGATACTCCAAGGTGTTTCTATTACAAGGAACCATGGCATTTCAAGAGGCAGTGCCCAAAGCTTGGCCAAGGTCAGTTTCACGGAGTTAGAGTATATGCAACTCTCAATAAGAAGGGTCCAAATCGCCAATTATCAGTAATTCAAACACTAGCAGATTATCAAGGTAAACCCTTTCAAATTTTAATTGACTGTGGAAGTACCCACTCTTTCATATCTCCAAAATGTCCAAAAAGGTTAGGCATAAAAACTATTCTTCCACCTAGAATGCTTGTGGAATTAGCAAATGGCAAGGAAGTTCTATCAACACAACAAACTAGCAAGGTAGAATTCAACTTGGTTTGCAATTCTTCCAAAATGAACTTCTGAATTATGAACCTCGAGGCTTATGAGTGTTTGCTAGGAATGGATTTGCTATTCCAAATAATGCCCATATCCATTGTAGAAAGGACCAAATCACATTCCATAACTCAAAGGGAGAACAAGTAACCACTCAAGGAGAAGCAAAAAACCCTAAGGTTCAGCTAGTTAAAGTCTCCCAAATAGTAACGGGACTGAAGAAAGGATTACCCATCTATCTAATTAAACTCAACAAGGCTGAGCATGATAGTGAAGCCAAGGATCAACCATCTTGGCTAAAAGAATATGCGGATGTTTTTCCAAAAGACCTGATAAAGCTCCTACCAGCAAACGAAGTAAATCATGAAATTCAACTCATTCCAAGTGCTACCCCCATCGTCAAACAGTCTTACCGAATGTCAATTCCTGAAGCCATTGAGCTTAAAGAACAATCCAAGCAGCTATTAGACCAGGGATACATTTTGCCAAGTAATTCACCCTGGGGAGCCCCGGTTTTATTTCAAAAAAAGAAAGATAGAAAAATCTGCCTTTGTATCGATTACCATGGATTAAACTAGGTGATAGTGAAAAAATATATCAAATCCTTAGGATAGATGAGTTGCTTGACCAAAATGTCCAAAAAGGTTAGGCATAAAAACTACAAGGAGAAAATGCATTTTCAAAGATTGATCTCAAATGAGGATATTATCAAATAAGAATTAGGGGGAAAGATATCCCTAAAATTGCTTTTTAACGCAAGGTACGGTCATTATGAGCTTATTGTGATGTCATTTGGGTTAACAAATGCTCCTGCCACACCTTCAACATGTTGATGCAAGACATTTTTCTACCCTGCCTTAACGACTTCGTCCTCGTCTTCTTTGATGATATCTTAACATATTCCAGGAATAAAAAAGATCATGAACCAAAGCTACGAACAGTTCTTGAAACAATGAGGGGCCACAAACTATATGCTAAAAAGACTTGAAACAATGAGGGCCCACAAACTATATGCTAAAAAGAAGTGTGCTTTCTTCAAGAAATAGATTGAAAATCTAGGATTCATAGTATTAGTAGATGGCATTTCCTGCCAAGGGCCAAGATTTACAAGACTGGCCACCCCCGACAACGGTCAAGAAAGTGTGAAGCTTTCTAGGGCTAATAGGTTGGTATAGAGTCTTCATTAAATATTGTGCCTTAATCACCGCACCTCTCACTGACCTTCTCAAAAAGCATGTCTCCATTATATGGATGTCCACTGAACAATCTATCTTTGAGAAGCTTAAGCAAAGTTTGATAACCGCCTCTATCTTAAGGCTACCCGACCTTAGCAAATAATTCAAAGTCATAACTGATGCAATCTCTCTTACTTGGGTTGTGTGCTCATGCAAGAAGAAGGACATCCAGTAGCCTATGCTTCAAGAAAATTAAAGATCCACAAAAGAAACTATGCCACACATGATCTAGAATTACTTGCTGAAATTTATGCCTTTAAACTATGGAGACATTACCTACTTGGTAATAGTTTTGCTCTAGTCATTGATCATAAAAGCCTAAAGTGGATTTTTACTCAGTCAGATCTCAATATGAGACAACGCTGATGGATTGAGACCTTGCAAGAATTGACTTTGAAATCAAGTACAAACCAAGTAAGGAGAATGTGATTGCAAATTCCCTAAGCCGTAAATCATTCCTTAATGCTCTAATCCTAGAAGAACCCTCTAGGGCTGATAATAATTTCAATGCCCAGTAACCTTCTCATGGAAATGGCTAAAGAAGAGGCAATGAAGGATCCAAGCTATCAAAACTTGTTAAGAGACATTTTTGTCAAGGATTCAAATCCAAAACTCAAGACAAAGTATCAATATTTTTCCATAAAACGAGGAGCTTGCCTATTACAGGACAAGACTATGCATTCTTGCAAGTCAAAAACTCAAAAGGAAAATACTCTGGGAAGCTCACGATTCCCCATTTTTGGGCCATCCTAGTTATGCTAAGACTCTTAATACAATTATAAGAAGCTTCTATAGGGAAAAACTCAAAGGTGATGTACTCAAATATGTCATCGAATGCCTAAACTACCAACAAATTAAGGTCGAGCATGTCAAGTTGCCATGAAAACTCCAGCCACTTGACATCCCTCAAATGAAATGGGAATATATCAACATGGACTTCATAGTTGGATTACCCTCGATACAAGGAGGATATAACTCCATAATGGTAGTCATTGATATGTTAACAAAAGTTACATACCCTATCCCTGTAAAAACCAGTTATAAGGCTTCCGATATCACCAGGCTTTTCATTAAGGAAATTTTCAGGCTACGTGGATTACTCTAAAGAATCATCAACGGCCGCAAATCTCTCTTTACCTCAAACTTTTGGTAGAGTTTGTTCGAAGCTCTAGGAACCCAGCTCTACTTCAATACTGCTTACCATCCCCAAACCTATGGTCAAACAGAGTGGGTAAACCAGGTTATTGAAGACATACTGAGAGCTTATTGTAATCGGGAACCCAAATGGTGGATCCAATACCTATCCTTGGTTGAATTTTCCTATAATGCATCATGCCATCAAAATATTCAAATGACTTCTTTTCTGGCATTATATGGGCAAGATTGTCTTACACCATTAATTTTTTCGATCCTACCCTACAAAAAGAAGCATCTAGGCAAATGCTAGAATAAATGGATCAATAAGTAAAGACTATAAGGCAAGATATTCAAGCCACCAAGGATCGACAGAAGGCATATGCCGATCAACGAAGGCAAGAATGCATCTTCAAAGAAGGTGACATGGTTTTCCTATGAGTTCGCCCATAGAAAGGTTCCTTATCTTTTGGGGAAATTCAAGAAGCTAAGTCCCAGGTATTGCGGGCCATATAAGGTGCTAAAGTGTCTAGGACCAAATGCCTACAAGTTGCAACTCCCTAATAACTTGAAAGTACATAATATATTTCATGTCAATCAATTGAAAGCAGATATTCCTAACCCACACCATGTACTAAACAACCAACAAATTGTAATGCCCAATCAAGGAGTCCTTGAAATTCGGCCAGAAAAGATACTTGACATGTGAGAGAAGACCTAAGAAACAAAACCCTTACAGAGTATCTCGTCCAGTGGAAAGACTACCCTGAAGAGGATGCCACTTGGATTGACCGTGAATCACTATGTAACCAATATTCCCAATTTCATTCGAGATGAGGACATCTTGATTCCTCTAAGGGGGAGAGGATATGATATCCTGACTTTAATTTCAAATCTTCTTGACTTCTCATAGAATCAACTTGAAGAACTCTAAAATCATTAAATAGAGAAGATCTCAAGCAAAAAGGCATGAGGATCGTAACCTGACATTTTTTTGGATTAACAAAGACTGTAGCCATCCATCTCATAGAAGTGACTGCGCAAACAAAAGTTAGGAGCCATAAGTTGAATTCGACTACACATTTGAAACTTGGTAACTAGAGACAAAGCACAAAGCTTTAAGCCTTAAAGCTTAAAAATCTTGAAGAAACTAGAAGGAAGAGAGCAAGATGACGACGATCTGGCCACCGCCCCCTCCCCCCCTTTTTTTTCATGGAAAAAAATGACACACCATTTTCCCAAATATGGAATCTCTGATTCTGTACCAAAAATCCTGAATTCAACTCCAAAGATTCAGCAGTTAACTCTAGCAATCTCCCCCTCTTCTCAGTTCAACGAGAGGCTTGGGTTGAAGCAAGATCATCTGAGAGCCATGTGAATCAGTCATGGCATTTCTGGTAGCCTCTTTGAACCTCAAAGATCAAATTGCCAGCATTAGATTGTATCTTGAAAGCTTTAGATTGTTGATTTTGCCAAGATCCCCTCCATAAATAGCTCTTCTTCTTAGCCACAACCCTTCTTCTCCAATTTAGCTATAAATATGAGGCATGGGGAGCCGTTGAGGGCAGCTTGAGCAAGAGAGGAGAGGCCCTTTTGAGGAGTATAGAGCAAGATGGAGTGGGGCAAGAGAAGCATGAGCACAGGAATTTCTCATTAAGAACACAAGGAGGATACTCCGTCCATCCATTTTATCCTATTCCTGTGTGGAATCAAGACTCTTCTCGATTTCTCTAAATTCTTGGTGATAGCCTTCCCCCCCTAGTCAATCAAATTCTATCAATCTAGATACCCCCAAGCTCCTTCACCAAATTTTCCTTTTTGCAATCTCACGATTAAAGACCATGGTCCCGAACAAGAAAGTTACGAAATTCGTGGAGGCAAGAGCTAGCAATAACACTGCAGATACATTTACTACAAACGGAATGGCGAGTATAGGGATTACAAACAAAGCCACGAATACCATCAACCAAGCACCTATCATGAATCCTCATGTACTATTTTTCTTTAAAAAATAGCTAGCATGCCTTTATCCCATGAATAGGCAACAAAATTTGCATGCGTAAAATAAGATTTTATTCGATTCCTACATATAATCTCTTTGAGAAATTCTTAACCATGAATTCCAAGGGGTAACTTGGGTCTGTACAAGATGAACCTAAGTGAGTACAAGGTAGCTTCCTTTCCACCGCCTGTCTACATTTACAAATTGCACGGGTGAGAGCCCGACGCTCTTTTACAAGATTTTAGGATGCGCCTTTTTATTTTAAAATGTGCCTTTTCCCCTTTTGCATTTGCCTTGGACTTTTAAGGTTGCCCTTGCGCTTTTGGTCTTTTTTCCTCTTCTTTCTTCAGTCGGGCTACCTTTTTTCCACCTTTTCCCTGTGTCTTTTCCACTTTCTTTTTCTTTCTTCGTGTTGGGGTTAACATTGGCTATCATTGCTTGATTGGCAAAAGCAATTCCCGCAGCAGAGAAATAATCATTCATCAACTCAATCCATATCTCTGCCTCCATTGCGACATCTATTCCTTTTCCACCAAACTCGAGTGCCTTAATCTGCTTAAGAAGGAATTTCTTCTCTTGCATGTCAGCATTCGTGGGTGCAGAAGGTGCCTAACAATCAAGCCATACCACTTAGGTTATTCTATTTAGAATATTTCTACGAACTATACATTAATCAATCACATATCATTACAAAGTTTGGCTCTGATACCAACTATAATGTGCCCTACCTAGTGGTTGTCCAGGAACATTTTTAGCTGTCCATCGAGAGACGAATCTAAGAGATGCTTCCCGGAACTCCCATGGAACGTTATGGGGTTTGTCGCCTAGGTTTTCTTGATTCCACCTCACAACAGAATGTTCGCAGTTGAGCCCACTGGGATCGACCTGAAATTTGGGTTCCTAATGGTCAAGGTCTCCTGACGGCATTCTAGCATCGGGTCTTGGATATCCTACTTTACACAGAGATACCCAAATCGAAGCAGATCCATGCCGCACTTGGTTCAAAGAGAATGGAAAACAAGAGGGATACATTGCTCAACCTCTCTACCCATAGGGCATAGTCCCATTCTGGTCCCCTAAAACGGTATGAATCGGAGTTCTAACCTAACAATTTCTAGTTGGTAAAACGTTGTGAGAAGCCTCCTAGTTCTCTGGGACAAGCCTATAGTAAGGCAGACCCATCAAGGGTTCCACCCACCTGCTTCCCTCAATAGGCATTCTTTAGTTATTTAATTAGGTCCTACTACTGTTATGTGTGACATTTAAAGTAAGCTTCCTTAATCAAGCCTTTTAGGGAACAGGGTTCGTTTGCATAATTTAAAGCATAAACACGAATAAAGAGCAAGCAATCCTTTTGAGAAACAAGTTCAAACAAGCTTCTTAGCTTATCTTCAAGTTAATCTTTGTCTCCTGTGTCCATACAGGAGAAATTATATGTCCCTTCTACCCTACATAAGTAACTAGTCCAAATCACATGGCACCATAATTTCCATCCTTTATCTAGAATAGGATCTTCTAATGTCACAGACTTTGGGGCCACAGAGGTCTTCAACTCCATTCCGAACTTGGCAATGGATGTCCAAAGCTCCCCTAACTCGCAAGCTGCCTAGAAGTGAAACATTATTCCCATGATTGGCCTTTTCACCACTCAACCTTTGGCTCGTGAATCGAGCAATGCCCCTTTCAGGTTGATCCGCAATGCGATCATGGAGGTGATTCACCCGTGCAAAATATCCTTCCTTAATTAATCCAGTTAAGAATCAAGCACAATCAAGGCATTCAACCCTAATATCATCTTTTAAAAAAGGCATCCTTTTACCCCATGGCAAATTTGTCATCATAGACCCCACCACAAAATTATATAACTAATCAAGCACTTGAAGTTTTGTCTAAAATTGCAACCAATAATTAGTTTGGAAGCACAACTATTATGGCAGATGTTTGATCAACCATCAAGACCATTGCATTTCTTCAAAATGTGCGCGAATAAGTATAATATCAATTTTTCCTCATGTTCACTCTCCCCTTGGGATGCGAGAGCAACACTATGCAAAATTTTACTTAACACTCCCTTCCTTTGACTAAGGCGTATGTTAAGGCTTCATGCAAGCATTACCTTGTAAGATACCATCAAGCCAGTACTAAAGGATACTTATCCTTATTTTTTGATTAAACATCCAAACTATTGAACTTGGGTTCAAATTTCAACATCTACCCAAATGTTTACCTAGTCTCTGAGATCAAAGTTTTACACAAAGCTTAGGTAAGTCAATCTAAGCTTCTAATTAGCCACTCATATCTTGATCTAAATCTATCAAGTCTCTAAGTAACTTTCTAGAATTTCTTGTCTCCTGATTTTATGATGGAAATTGTTATGCATTCCTCTTGCCAACAAGAGTAACTCTATTGAAGATTAGATAAATGTGAATAATCCTAACTTGCGCAATAGTGGACATCCATTTCCTATAGGTAATTGCATGTTTTTCTATGAAAACAATCTTGGTGATCGTCATCTCGGTGACCTTTCTAACTTATCATGAAGGGCAAAACCAATGTTCTTATAGAAATTGATCATAGATAATATTTTGATTATCTTGATAGCAATTTTACAACTATCATCCAGGTTTTATTGTGCCACTTGAGGATGCTTACAATAACCTAGGTGAAATAACCCCTTTACCTTAGATTAACATATCTATCCCATCGAGTACACATGATTCTATTTAATCACAACCAAGTATAAATTTTACATTGCTAATTACACTTAGGTATAGATGTGTTTATCATACATGGATGAGTGCAATTTTCTTTTTCATAATTTTAACTCTTGCACTTGAATATGTATCCTATAATTATAAATATGGAATTTATCCCTTTCAATGATCTATTCTCATGTGGCATAGTACAATACCTAATGTATCTCATGCGGAAAATCAAAGCAAGCATCTAACAATTTGGAAATGTATTACTTATATCCGGTATCGTAGTTGTATTAACAGTGATACCCTCGCATGAAGCTTTGTTGTTGGTTGTGGGATTGCCACCCACACGTGACATTCTTCACTTGGGGGTCATTCTTGATCTTCTTCTCTTTAAGATGCAACCCTTGCAGGACCTTCAACAGCCTTTCGCTCAAATAGAGGGGGAAAATGGGGGGAATAAGATCGTGATGTAGAAGCAAAGGGAAGGTGTGTGTGGTCTCCCTCTAAGGAGGGGAAAAGAAAGAGAACCTTCTAGAACCTTCTCTCTCTCTCTCTCTCTCTCTCTCTCTCTCTCTCTCTCTCTCTCTCTCTCTCTCTCTCTCTCTCTCTCTCTCTCTCTCTCTCTCTCTCTCTTTGTGTCAATAGTGCAATAGCATGGGAGTATTGCCTCCTTTCATCTGGGGGCAGGGGGTTTATATAAGAGAAGGGAATTATGTAATGGGAGTGGATCCCCTCATTGCCCCACTGCATGATGGCAGTGGTGCATGGCAGTGGGAGTGCAGATTGGAGACACTTCATGGCGGTCGAGAAGGAGTGCGAATTGGATGGGTGGTTGTTGGTCTCGACAGGGGGTAGTAGGCTACGTGGCTCCCCCTTGTTATTCTCATTATTACCTTCTTTTTCTCTCTCTTTCTCTTCGCCATGCTTTTTCATGGCCAGCGTGAGTAAAACCTAATCCAAGGGGTTTTATTTTTTGTTTCACGCTAGTGAGTATAGACCAATCATGACACGAAAGGTCTTGTCGTAGTAGGAAACTCTAGTCAGTAGGAGGGGGTAAGGATAACAAGGGGATCTAGTTACAAACTCCTTAGGCTCTTATGAACTTCCAACTACCCTTCGATTTCCAAATTGTGTCTTTGGAGTTCCAATATTAGTTGGGGAACAGATCTTGGAAAGAATAATACCTTCAAACAAGAAAATATTTGTAAAATGTCATTTTTTTGAAAGGAACTATAAAGAAGGAATTTCTTTACTCTGTTTTTATGTCATGAATTAAGGGCGTGGAACAAATTTCTATCAGGAGATAATTCAAAGAAGTTGTTTTTATATGTTGAACCTAAAGTGGTAGGTAATTTGATAACTAAAACTACTCTGTCGATGGAAGTAGGAGGATAGATCCAAACCTATGGTTGGGTGGTCTGGATAATAAGCCGAGAGCTTTCTTGGAATAAAAATCGCACTTGATGGACCATTAGAAACTAGAAAGCTTGACTTGCATCACTTTAGAATCGACTAATGCTAATTAATCGCTAGTAATAGATTCGACAAAAAAAACTCAGGTTAATCCTCATGGGAGTGGCCGGAACTTCCACTGCGTGGTAGAATCAAACGATTCTAGTTTAGCAACCTCTAAGGGTTTTATCAAAATCCTGAATGGTGCTTCCTAGGGCATCTCTTGATGGGCTACTAAGAACGTACCACCAAGGAAAGCTCGGGTGGCACATTACAAAACATAAATCCACTGGTATATTTTTTGTTAGACATGCTTCATGCCCAATCTACATCTGTGTATCCAAACATCTAGATATCCTTACCTACCTCATAAAAAAACTCATAATGCAAAGTGGGCTTCACATCCCTCAATATGCATCTAACTACATCCAAGTGAGGCTTTCAAGGCATCTACATAAACTGACTAATAAGGCCAATAGCATACTCAAGTCTAACCTTGTGATAGTCATGTAAGTCAAACTTCCTACTATCCTCCTGAACATAGTAGGGTCTCCTATCTTTCTCCAATGGCACTAAAAGAGACTTACATGGTATTATACCATACTTGGACAACATATCCAAGCCATACTATTTTTGGGATAGCCATATACTATTGTCATCACATCTTATCATCTCAATACTAAGAAAATACCTTAGCTCACCCAAATCTTTCACCTCAAACTTCTTCTTCAAAAATTCCTTAACTTTAGCAATCTCATTGTCACTGTCACCTGTAATAATCAAGTCATCCACATAGATGACTATGATGGCTAAATATGTATCCCCCTTTATCACATAAAGTGAGTGGTTAGCATCAAAAACATAAAAGCCAATGTCAGCAAGATACTCTCCGATCTTGTTAGACCATGCTCCAGGTGCTTGCTTCAGTCCATAGAGCACTTTCTTTAACATGCACACATATGTGGGATGCTCTAAGTTCTCATAACCTGCTGGCTACTCCATATACACCTGTTCTTGCAATCCACCATGCAAGAATCCATTCTTGACATCCATTTGCTACAAATTCCAACCTTTGGGTACTAGCAAAGCAATCATGCATCTAATAGTTACCATCCTAGCAATTGAAAGAATGAATGTCTCTTCATAATCTATGCTATATATTTGAGCATAGCCTTTTGCAACCAGCCTAACCTTATACCTACTAATAGAACCATGTGCATTATGCTTGATTTTGTAAACCCGCTTACATCCAATAGCTTTCTTACCCTTAGGCAATGATAGTAGATCCCAAGTTTTATTAGCTTCTAATGTAGCCATCTCCTCATCCATTGCTATATCCCAATGAGCATGACCAATAGCATCCTCAAAATAAATGGGCTCAACATCCTCAACCACCTTTACCATATAAGCATAACGGTAAGCTAGATAACCTTCAAAACCAAATCTTTTAACAAGGTATCTAACCCTTCTAGACCTGTGTACTACTAAATTGCTCAATGGATCCTTTACATTACCATGTACTCTCTGTATACATGGTGTCCTGACTAAAGGAATACCAAGCTCATCATCCAAACTCTCTAAACCACTAGAATCTCCATCAAATTTCAAATGACTACTAGATGTATAATTACCATCCAACACTTTCTTCTTCCCTTTGTATTTACCTACAACACTTGTAGATGCACATGAAGATGCGGGTCTACTCCGTAGTCTCCCAAACCAAGGGCTAACTATAGATATAGTACGAGATGATGTTTCTAGTCCACTAAGGTTTTGTGATTCACCTGTGAGAGACAGTGTTACAACAACGATATTCTTTATGCTCTAAAGAGTATCCAATAAAAATGCATTTTTAACCTTTGGATCAAGCTTCGTTTGCAACTCATTAAGCACATGAATATATGAAATATAGCCAAACACTTTCAAGTGTAACATCGGGTTTCTTGTAAGTAAAGCATTCTTTGGGAGTCATTCCATGAATTGTAGTTGTGGAAGTTTTGTTCATAATATAGACGGTAGTATGAAAGCTTCAAACCAAAAATATTTTGGCATATTCTTTTTAGCCATATCAATGCTCGTGTAACTTCTGCAATATGTCTATTTTTCTTTTTTGCAACCCCATTTTGTTGTGGAATATACAGGCAAGTAAATTGTCTCTTTATCCCATGAGACTTCAAAAATTCACCGAACTTATTAAAGAGGTACTCTCCCCCTCCATATGATCTCAAGCACTTAACTTTCAAGCATGTTTCTATTTCAACAACAGCCTTGAAAGTTTTGAAGTACTCAAATACATTACTCTTTTCCTTCATGAAATATATCTATAGCTTTATTGAACAATCATCAATAAATGTGACAAAGTATTTGTTGTCACCAAGACATATATTCTTTATAGGCTCCCAAAAATTTATAAGCATAAGGTCAAGTATGTTTTTGCTCACATCTCTGTCATGCAAAAAGGTTGTCTTGCATGCTTACCAAACCGACATGCTTCATGCACTTTATGAAACTCTACAACTCTAAAAGTAGGCAACCATGTAACCAATCCTTTGGACTACATTACTTTTAGCATTTGTACATTTTCATGTTCAATACGTTTATGCCATATTTTAATGTCTACAACCACTCCATTGCCTTTACTATACATGGTAGCATTCATAGCAAGAATTTCAGCATCTAAGGTGAACATCTGGCCAACTCTACTTCCTTTTGCAACCAACCTGCACTTATCGTTAAAGTCTTCTATAGAACAACCTTTTGTATTAAATCAAACTTGTAACCCTTTCTCTACCATTTGGCCAAGAGATACTAAATTCTTTGTAATTGATGGCACATGTAATACATCTGATAAACACTTTATTTGGCCATCATACAAGGACAAGAAAACCTTTCCAATGTATGAAATTGGATCGCATGAATCATCACCCAACTGTATATAATCTGGATTTTGTAAATTCTACATCTCTCCAAACCATTCAACATGGCTAGTCATATAATTAGATACACTTGAATCAGCATACCATACAGCATCATGTGTTCACTTCCTTGTAACAGCATTCATCATATACTGGATAACAAATAAACTCTCATTTTTATCTTCATTCTATCATGAAGACTATGCATAGTTTCCTTGCTATAACTTACCACTATGGATATCATTCTTCTTAGAATAACAATGAACTGCAACTATTTTGCCACAATAATGAGACGAATAATATCAAAATTACTAGAACCTCTATTCTTCCATCCACCTCTTCCTCTAGAGCTCCCCCTGTCTCTAAAGTTTCCACGACCTCCTGAAACCTGCATTTTACTGAATTGCTAATTTATTATGTTTTGCTTGTTATCACTAACACGTCCTATACCACGGCCTCTCAAAGAGAATCTACCACGTTCCCTTCTTAAACTTGAGTAAAAATCTTAGGGTTGTTGTTCACCACTTCTTTCAGATGATTCACCCTGCACATTGATCTCTTTGGTTATCATTAGATTAATTCATCAAAATATGAAAATGTGCTTTTGTACATATACAAAAGTGACAAACGATTTTCAAGCATTCTTATTATTAAGGCCACCCAAAGTAGATGAAACCAAATCATCATCATTATACATTGCATCAAATCACTGCCAAAGCATCTGCAATGCTCGTCACTTTCAAAACACACTCACATTGATAGGGATTTTCTCTTTTTTCAAAGTATCCAACTCTTGCTTGAGTTGAATCTTCAATGCCTTTATATTTACTAAAAATATGCTCTCAAAAATTATCCAAGTTGCATATGAAGTTTTTGTATTTTTGACATGCCCCAACATAGTGTTATCAATGACTACAGATAGCCAATACATCACCTTTTTATCCTTTGCATTCCATTCTTTCCATGCCTTTAATTCATCTACAATCGTAGAGTTACTCAACTTTGGCTCCTTTTCTTCACCTGAAACGAACTTGTAAAAGTATTTTGCAATAAGAAAGTTTATTACACGTAACTTCTATGATGAGTAGTTATTCTTATCTAGCTTCTTAATGATGGGGTTTCCAATGTTCTCTACTATTATCACAAAAATGATACACAACAACAAGAAGTCTTATGCAAACTTTCATAACAAATATACAACAATACACCAAGCAATCTTTTTCATTAACTACTCAATAGTACATGTAATGTGCAACCTGTTTACAAATAAAATTTATATTTACTTTCTAGAAAATACCTCAAAACTTATAAATTTAAAATCTATAACCTATGCACCCATTTTTGGTCAAAACAACCAAAATTGCAATATGCCTTGAAACTGTTGCCCAAAATCTTGCATATCTAAAACAAGGCCTAAAATGGCCTCAATGCCCAAAAAAGCAATAGTAAAGCCCTAAAGGATATATTTGCAAAATATACGTGCTCTTCTCACACACCAAATCTCATAGCAATCTAAGATTTTTGTTCTACTCTACTTTCGGTGCCCCCATAGGCATTATCCAAGAGAAAGGGTGGAAGAATAGGAGGGCTTCTTACCCATTGCTTGCTTGCTCAAATCTTTTCTTCTTCTCCTTCACTTCAGCCGTCAAAACCAACCACACTCAATGGTTTCGTTGTAATACCATATCAAGAATCGCATGGTGGGGGAAATTGCTTGAGTTGTTATACCACACATGAGAGGAAGCTCACTCAACAACACAAGAAGAGAGAATCTGGAGGCCAAAACATTTTCTTGTTGGTTTCTTCTTCTTCTTCCACACACAATACAATGTATACAAAGTACAGATAAGATACAACATAAAGAAAAGTTACCTACTAAGTCAATAATCGGTTGGCATTATAACTATATGCCAGTTGTAGGTAGGTTCAACAAACTAAATATAATAAGTGATAAGTCAATGGCCATGTGAGGTTCATATTAACCACCAATGTGCTAAGTGTAGACATGCAGACCCATCTAGCTAGGTGGTCCATTATCAATGTCTGCACATGTTGAGCTTGCCATCTCAACAAAATCCTAGGTGCCCTTGCTGAAAGACGTTATGATTCTAACATTTACAAGATCAAGATGCATACATTGGATCTTGTAGTCAACATTGCATTGGGTTTGTTTATTGAAGGTTTGGCCCAATAGTGTGTTTCCTATCTCACCCCCTCAACATTTGAAAGTACATAAAAATTGAGTGGGAGGCTTTTAATCTCAATGGTGATCATGATTCTACGCTTTCCTAATAGAAAGTATGATTTTTTACATATGGAGTAATTTTAGCCATGGTAGGGGCTAATTGAGTTGTCCAATTTCGATCCAATCATCGTACATGAGTATGTTATTATCAACCCCTTCGTCACAATCAATACATCAAAGACATGATCTTTAGGGTTGTGATTCACAACCTCAAATAGGTTGGTACAATAGTTTTCTCATCTTCTAACTCAACACTAATGGATACTTCCCATATGTTTATGGGCACCACCAACATAGGGGGCTCATACACTGGGTGCACTAATGGGTAGTATTTCTTAATGCAAGTTCTATTGAAGCCTATGCCCTCTCCATCTAGGGTTTCAAGCTCCACGTTATTGGTTCTACTAATCTAACGAGGTCCTAATTCTTAGAACTTCATTTTCTATTTATGCCCCTTGATAGAATATAGTAACACTAGGTCACCTTTTTCAAAGTAGCGTTGTTTGACATGTTTGTCAAACTAGACATTTCTTCATGCATTTTCACAAATAAGGGTGTGTATAGTGATAAGTCAAGTTTCAAATAACCTTTCTGATTCAATTAAATTATCATTCCAAGTCTTTTGGCCTTTCCATCTCTCTTGTATAGCTATTTACATGCTCAGAATAAAGAATTTGATTGGCAAGGTCGCTTTTGTCCCATATGTTAGCTTGAATGGTATTTGTCTGATAGTTGTTTAGTAGGCAATACAATAGGCCCACAAGATTGCCATCAACTTATTATCCCAATCTCTTTATGAAGTAGAGACAATTTTCGTCAGTTCATTGACCAAGATTTTGTTTGTTGCCTCTGCTTGACCAGTGGCCTGGGAACAATATAGCAACAATTTTCAATGGATAACTAGAAAGGTGGATAGCAAATTCTTAATCACCTCATTGATGACTGACTAATTCAATGGGGTAACCAAATCCAAAAATAACTTGCTCCCAAAGAAATTTATTAGTATTCCTTGCATCATTCTTCCTCATTGCTCATGCTTCAACCCATTGCATAAGATAATCAGTGGCTACAACAATGTATTTTGCTTGAGAGTACTAAGTAGAAAGACTAATGGGTCCAAGGAAGTCAATCCCCCATTTTTTGAATGGTTGGCATGCTAATACTAGTGTCAACTCCATTTTGTCCTTTTGCATAGGAACTTTTGTATGCTGACACTCATCACAATGCTTAACAAACTTGGCAGCATCATGGATAGTGTAGTTCACCACAATTGAGACTATAGAACCTTACATGTGAAAGGTGAGAAGGATCGAAGCTTGCACGTGAGAGCTATGGCGGGAGAGCCAGAGCAAGAAAGAGAGAGACAAGAAATGGGAACTCCAACAACCACAATGTGTATCTGGGCCTTCCTTTATTCAAATTATCACTAAAAGAATAAAGAATAAGTGACTATGACGGGCACCCACCACTTGCAGTGTGGAGTGGCAGGTACTGTCATTGTAGTAATACACGGGCAGCTAGGTGGAGGCGCCTTTACCCCCAACAACCTCCCACTTAAAAGCGAATCTGCCCCAATGAGAGAGAAAAAAGAAAAGACAGTACAACATGTACACATGTACAATAGGATGAGGAAAAAGACGTCATCTCATCCAATGCCCATCAATCTCCTGAGAAAGGCAAAGCGCTTGGTAATGAGGCTTTTCGTGAGCAAGTCTGCAGGATTCTGCTCAGTCAGAATCTTGACAAGGTCAACAAACTTGTCCTCAATGACCTCACGAATGAAGTGATACCTCACCTCAATATGTTTTGTCTTCACATGGAAGACTGGATTCTTGGCCAACTGAATGGCACTCATAGAATCCGAATGCAGTGTAGGCATAGCATCTATCATACCAAGGTCTTCAATCAAACGGCCTAACCAGATAGCCTCCTTGCAAGCCTCTGTGGCTATAATATACTCAGCCTCTGTAGTATAAAGGGGTGTACACTTCTACACCCTCAACATCCAAGAGATAGCCCCTCCAGTATAAGTGAATACATAGCCAGAAGTGGACTTCCTACTATCTGCATGTCCTGCATAATCAGAGTCAGTGTACCCCACGACTCCTGAATCCTAGCTGCCATAACAAAGACACATATCTGTTGTGCCTTTCAGGTACCTCATGATACTCTTCACGGCATCCCAATGTTTCTTGCTAGGTGTAGCCATATAACGTACCACAACCCCAACTGCAAAAGCAACATCTGGACGGGTGGCTATTATGGCAAAAGCAATATCTGGACGGGTGGCTATTATGGCATACATAAGGCTATCCACGGCTGATGCATAGGGAATCTTGGCCATCTCCGCCCTCTACTCATCTATCTGTGAACAATCAGCCTATGAACCCTTCACATGAGAAGGTAATGGATAGCCAATGGGCTTAACATCCTGCATGCGAAAGCGCTCAAGGACTTTATGTACGTACTCCCTCTGTGGCAGATAGAGGAGCCCCTAAGATCTATCGCGTGTGATGCTCATACCAAGTATATGAGAGGCCAATCCCAAATCTTTCATCTCAAAGCTCTTCTTGAGCTGAGTCTTAAGAGCATCGAGCTGCTCATGAGCTGTCCCTGCTAAAAGCATGTCATCCACATAGAGTACCAAAATCAGTATAGAACCGTCATGGGCTTTCTTCGTATACAAGCACGGATCCATAGCACTATGGCTATAGCCCTGTGACTGCATGAATGCATCAAACTTATGGTACCATTCTTTAGGTGCCTGCTTCAAGCCATATAGACTCTTCTTTAGCTTGCACACTAGGTATTCCCTGCCAGGGTCTGCAAAGCCCTTAGGTTGCGTCATGTAAATCTCATCTTGCAAGTCCCCATGTAAAAAGGCCGTCTTGACATCCATCTGGTACAAGTCCAGGTCAAGCTATGCAACCAAGGCCAAGACTAAGCGTAGGGTGGTCATCTTGACCAGAGGAGAAAAGACTTCATCAAAGTCAACACCATGCTCCTGCTTAAAACCCTTAGCAACCAATCGAGCCTTGTATGCCAACTTGGGGTGTCCAAGGGTACCTTTTAGCTTGTACGCCCACTTGCATGGCAAAGCCTTCTTACCCTGAGGCAAGGAAACCAAATCCCAAGTCTTATTCTTATGCAATGAGTCAAGCTCAGACTGCATAGCCCTCTCCCAAGAGTGATAATCACCCCTATGCATAGCCTCATCATAAGTAAGAGGCTCTCCTGCATCTGTAACTAGTACATAATCCATAGAGGGTACAAAACGGTCAGGAGGTCGTCTATCTCTAGTAGAACGCCTCAAGCCAGGCTCTACTGCTTGACCAACATCCTGTCTAGCATCAGCATGACTAACATCTGGGCTATGAGCATCAGGTGATATTGCACGATGTCTAGCTGCGGGCTGAACGGGAGTAGGTGGCTCCTCCTGAAAGATAACTCTGCGTACCTCAACCACTTTCTTAGGCTTCATATGCATTTTGTCCTCATGAAAAATGACATCATGGCTGCGGATCACTTTTCACGCATGTGGATCCCAAAGACTGTAACCCATCTCTCCTCCTGCATCTCCATAGCCAATGAAAATGCATTTGACACTCTTAGGATCCAGCTTATTGCGTTTGTCCTTGGGCACATGGCAGAATCCCTCACAGCCAAAGACATGCAAATGATCATAAGAGAGGGGTTTGCCTGCCCATACCTCCTCTGCAACCTGAAAGTCTATGCCACTGCTAGGTAACCTGTTAATGAGATGCACTGCAGTAGTAACTACCTCAGCCCAAAAGTGTTGCGGTAAGCTAGCCTGCATAAGCATGCTATGGACCCTTTCCTAAATGGTCCTATTCATGCATTCAGCCATACCATTTTGGGGGTGGGGTGTAAGGGGCGGTCAACTGATGCTTAATACCCTGCTCATCACAAAACTACTCAAAAGCACGTGATACATACTCACACCCATTATTTGACCTTAGGCATTTGAGCCTTTTCCCAGACTGGTTCTCTGCCAATGCAAACCAACATTGAAATGTATCTAAGACATCGGATTTTCTCTTTATAGGATAAGCCCAAACCTTACGTGAGTAATCATCTATGAAAGTAACAAAGTACTTTGCCCCACCAAGTGACTTACAGGGCATGGGTCCACATACATCTGAGTGCACAAGAGCCAAGGGCTCACCCATGCGTTTCTTACCAGACTTTTTATGTGTATTTCTAGTCTGCCTGCCATACAAACAATGATCACAAGAATCAAAATGCGAAGAGTCAAAAGGCAGAAGATACTGCAAAGCACGGAGCATTTGCATTCCTTTAAGAGACATATGCCCCAAATGAGCATGCCAAAGGGATACATGGGGAATAGAACCCATAGACAAAACATGATCCAATGTAGCTCTAGATTCAAGTAAGGGATAGAGGCTGCCAGACTTAGCACCTCTTGCAAGTACAAGCCTGCCACGAGTAATCCTCCATGTAGAGTCTCCAAAAGACACAAAATACCCTACATCATCAAGCTGTTCAGCTGACATAAGGTTGTATGTCAACGTAGGTACATGGCATACATCATGTAAAATAAAAGAGCTGCCAAAAGGAAAATGCAGCCAAACATCTCCAATGCCTACAATGTCAAGAGACCTATCATCACCAAGACGCACAGAACCAATCATGGTACGATAGGTATGAAACCAATCTCGACAGGGTGTCACATGAAAGGACGCACTCGAATCCAAGAGCCAGCACTACGCATACATAGAATGTATCTTAGAAGACTGTATCTTAGAATGTATCTTAGAAGTCTGTAAGGCATCCCATGAAGAAGCTGCAAGTATGTAATCATCATCTGAATCGGTGGCCTGCATGACATTAACCTCTTCTATCTTTACACTAGACTTTGCAGGTACAATACTGCGCTTAGAAGACTTTTCCTGCACTTTTTTTCTTTTCTTTTCCTTACACTTATCATCGTGCATTTTATGGCACTACGGCCTAATATGTCCTTCTTTCCCACAATAATGACAAGTAAGATCAGACTTCCGTCCATGGGACTTACTGCAACCAAGTGACTTGGACCTGGACTTCTGAGAGCCCCTGCCCTTATGATCATTATCATGCATGCCATGTCTGTCACCTCTAACGGTCAATGCATGTGAAGAGCGAGAAGCATCATTGTTTCTCCTGTTAATTTCCTCAGTTAATAAAGCACTTTCAACATCTTTGATTTTCAACCCATCAAGCTTGTTCATGCATATGGCAATACGGAAGACATCCCATGATTCAGGAAGGGTGCCAAGCAAAATAATGTGTGCAAGTTATCGTTGGACTCAATACCCTGTGATAACAGATTCTTCATGATAGCATGAAATTGACTGAAATGAGATGATAGGGATTGATCCCTCCTTCATGTGAAGGTCCATTAACTACTTCAGTCAATACATCTGTGACATAGAACTCTGCTGCGCATAGAGCTCTTGAATCTTCTCCCATAAATCCCATGCACTCTGATTCTCATCTTCAACAATATTATAATGGACCTCTTCTGAGAGTGACAAAATAATGGTAGACTTGCATAGCTCATCAACTTCCATCCAAACATCATCATCCATATTCTCAGGTTTGACACCTTTGAAATGCAAGGGTTTAATTTGCAAGTTCTGCACCAAAACCTGCCATATTTGAGACTTCCAATACCCATACTTAGTACCATCCAACTTGGCAATGTTAAAGAGAGCTGTGTCTTTCAGATGACCAGTCATACTGTCCCAAATCAATGCAAAAAGGAAAAATTGCATGTTGTTGTAATTAGCAGAAAATGCACTAAAACCACTACTAAAATTGGCTGAAAGAGTGGATTTTACCAAGAGAAGCACCTATCCACCAAATATTACCAATATAACATCAAATAGTAAGCATTATCCTCAGAGAAGTGCTCAAAATCTACATATTTCAGCTTGCTGTAATGAATGACAGATTTCAGTAAATGAGAGCTAACTATGCCAAAAGCGGATCCCAAGTCAATCATATACTTCCAAGACCATAACTAGCATCATGCGGGCATAACATAGGCATATGACAGTCGATAAGCATAAATCCAACACCCAAACATGTCATGAAATATCTGCCAGTGAGTAGGCACATCCCCCAGTCAACAAAGCAAAGTGTGCCTGCCACTACAAAGACTTGACACAAGTAGGTGTCAACTCACAAGGAAAGGGAACCAAGTCAAAGAGTCAGCTCATAATCATCAGAAGGAGCCAAGACATATGAACCATGCATCATCCCAAAGGGTAAGAAATCCCAAATAGTCTCAAAAGCTCAAATAGCATAGACCGCCTGCTCAATGTCTGTCAAGCATCCAAAGACGCTCCCACTGGCACAAGTCATAAATATCAAGCGACAAAGCTCGAACAAAGCATGTACAAGCACCAGTGACAATTGTCCAAGATCAAGCATCAATGATACATCCCGAATATGTAGGTGATAGAGCATCCATAGACATCATGTACATCCCAAATGTAACTTTGGCAATCCAATAAATAGCCCAAGTAAGCTCCAGGAATCTAAAGTCAAGCCAAGTCAAAGCTCCATTAGCAAAAGGCTCCAAACAATGTAACTAGCATGCATAGGTGACATAAGCATTAAGTGCATGTCCAAAGCAGTCAAGCATAGACCAATAAGTACCAAGATACATCCAAGATAAATATCCAAATGCTATGGAAAGAGGAGCTCAAGCTCAACCAATGATTAAGAAGCAATTTCGAACTCTTTTCCAATCCCCAATGGTCAATACATCAATGTACATCTCCAAGACATAGCATAAGCATAAGCATACATGAGTAGAATAGCTTCAACCCAACTATTTAAAGCAGACATTCACTACTCCAAACTGAGTATTTCAAGCCTCAAATCAATACCAAAATGATGGCAATCCATTAACATAGCATCTCTATACATGTAGACATCATCCGGGAATCAATATGCATCAAGTGATCAATCCCAATAAGCATTGACTTCAAGAGATAAGTGCTGTCCTGTTTTGGCCAGATCTGGGACTATTCAAAATAGTCAATGGGACTGAGCTAAATCAGCTCCAAATGCATCGCAAAGCTCTTTTTTAGGAAAAGCAATGATTAATAAGAGTATTAAGAAAAATAAAAAAGTAGAAAATTATTTATACACATGAAAAAACAAGAAAATTTCTTGGCCAAAAGTACTTGTATGCTGCACTTGTAAACAGCAGCATTGCAATTGGTTACTCCATGCACTCTTATTTCAATCCAGTTCTTATCCCCATACTCTTTTCAGATAGCTTTTTATGTTTCATGAACTAATACCCACAGCAGTATATTCTACACGGAGAAATGAATCACCCTGACAAGTGACTAATCCCCTGCATCTCCTGGGCCTCCAGGCTCCTACATCCCTAATCTCCATATGTTAAGGCAACTAGGCCTAAGTGCATCCAGCAATCCCCAGATGCAAATATTGGGCTGATTGGGAGCAAGCCATAAGTGCATTCAGCAGTTCCCAAATACATTCGTGCATCTTTGCAAACACGGAATCTCAACTCTAGTCAATATGATGCATCAGATGTGCATTGAGCTCACAACATTGGCATATCAAGCACCAGGATGATAGGGAGTGGATGGCCAGGTTTTGAAAATGAAATATCTTTTCTTTCTTTGGGAGAAGCAAGTTTCCTTAGTCTCTCTATATAGAGATTATAATAAATAATACTACATTTCTATGACCGTAGTGAGCATGAAGCTCCCATGAATTTAGCTTCCCATTAGAGCTGACATAGTAACTCTATCATCCATTATGCTCAGTCCAGATACTTTACCAAGTATAAAAATGTCCTGCATCTTTCTTAGCACTTGGCTATTGTCTTCATATAAATGTAAGCACCATGACACTGCGGATAAATAACGCAGGCACAAGGTGGGAGAATTACAGGCATTCCTCCACAAACGCTATGCATTTTGCATCAGATGTATGTCTAAAGATCAAATCCAAATCCGGTATATACCCTTCATTCTTCATATATGGACTCAAGCTGTCTACAATTTCTGACATGGCCTTGTATCTGTTGAAACCCACAATAAACTCGTGCAATGTTTGATTCACCTCAACCAACGCACTTCCAGGCTTTTTGTTTGCCTTAACATCTTTCCTCATCTTCTCCACCTTGTTTGCATCACTCCACTTGCCAGCACTTGCATATATGTCAGCCATCAACAAGTATGCAGAAGCATCTTCTTGATTCACCTCCAGAAGCTTCTGAAAACATATTTGTCCAAGTTCCAATTTCCCATACAGCTTACAACCATTTAACAAAGCCATCAGGACTTCCCTAGATGGCGGGCACTTCAATGATGGAAGAAGCCTCTCTGCCTCATAAACATATCCTGATCTTGCAAGAAGGTCAATCATACAGGCACAGTGATCACCTGTTGGTTCAATTCCATATTTTACTCTCATCTCATCAAAATACTCCCTGCCCTGCTTGATCAAACTCGCATGACTGCATGCAGCTAGCAAACATGTGAAGGTAATAGAATCTGGCTTCACACCTTGTTGTTGCATCTCCTCAAAGCATTTTACAGCCAAGTTACCCTCATGATTCTCACCATATGCTTTTATCATTGCAGTCCATGATACAACATCTCGGACAAGTAACTTATCAAATACTTCACGTCCTTCTACAGTGGAGCCACACTTGGCATACATATCTATCAACATGTTGCCAACTGAGGGAACTTTGTCGAGTCCTGATTTCCTAACCTCAACATGTATTGCTCGGCCTGTTTCTAAAGCTCCTAAGGTGGCACAAGCTCTCAAACAAAGAGCAAAAGTAATGGCACCCACAGACACACCTTCCACTACCATTTGTTTAAAACAATCTAAAATTTCTTCACCAAGCCCATGCTGAGCATAAGATGCAACCAATGCAGCCCATGACACTGCATCTCGAACAGGCAACTGATCAAACACCTCTCGTCCTTCTGCAACTGATCCACACTTCCCATACATGCCAATCAATGTGTTACCAACAAAAATGTTTTTTTCCAGCCCTGATTTCCTCAACTCTGCATGTATTTCTCGACCTGTCTCCAAGGCTCCTACTGTCCCACAAGCTTTCAAGCAGAGAACAAATGTGACAGCTTGGGCAGATACATGTTCAAGCTGCATCTGTCTAAAGAAGCTCAGCACTTCATCACCAAGACCATATTCCGCATATCCTGAAATGAGGGCATTCCATGTGACTGCATTTTGAAATGGCAGCCCGTGGAACACCTGGAGTGCTTCTTCAAGGAATCCACATTTACTATACATACCAACCAGTGTGCTACCCACAAACAGATTATTTTCTAATCCCCTGTGAATCACATCAGCATGTACTTTTCGACCTGTTTCTAAGGCTTGAGTAGTATCACAAGCTTTTAACCAGAGAACAACTAGGACAGTATCCACAGATATACCCTGCTCTTTCATTTCCTCAAAACATTGTAAAGCCAAATTGCCCTCATGGTTATCAACATATGCCTTTATCATTACAGTCCATGAGACAATGTCTTTAACAAGCAGTTTGTCAAACACTTTCCGCCCTTCTGCATACAAGCCACATCTGCCATACATGTCTATCAGCGTGTTTCCTATTAAATGATCTGTTTCTAATCCTGATTTCCTGATCTCAGCATGGATCTCTCGACCTGCTTTTATGGCTCCTCTACTGCCACATGCTTTCAAGCAGATAATAAATGTGACAGCATCTGCAGACACACCTTCCAATTGCATCTGTTTGAAACATTTTAGCACTTCCATGCTAAATCCATGTTCAGCATATCCTGCAATCAGAGCATTCCATGAAACTGCATTTCGATCTAGCAAACAGTCAAACACTCGTGCTGCTTCAGCAAGAGCAGAACTTTTCCCATACATATCAACCAGTGTAACGGCCAGAAGAACTTCTGTTTCCCACCCCCTTAGAATCAACTCATGGTGTAATTCCTGACCTGCCACCAAGGCTCCTAAGACCCCACAAGCTTTCAAACAGAGAAGGACTGTGGCAGCAGCTGCAGCCACACCCTGCTCTTGCATCTCTGTAAAACATTCTACTGCAATGGCAGCTTCTTGGTTCTCACAGTATGCCTTTATCATTGCAGCCCAAGATACTGAATCACGAGCATGTATCTTGTCAAACACTTCCTGGCCTTCTGTTAGGGATCCACATTTCCCATACATAATCACTAAACTGTTGGCCACAAAAGGATCACTTTCTAGCCCTGATTTTCGAATCTCAGCATGAATCTCCTTACCAGTTTCCAGGGCTGCTAAAGTGTCACACGCTTTCAGACACAGAACAAATGTAACTGCATCTGCAGCTACACCTTCTAGCTGCATACATTTGAAACAGTCAAGCACCTCCTCACTACGCCCATGTTCTATGTATCCAGTGATAAGTGCATTCCATGCAACTGAATTTTTGACTGGCAACCTTTCAAACACTTGTTGCGCTTCAACCAAACAACTGCATTTGCCATACATATCCACTAATGTGCTGCCCACATAAAGCTCCTTTTCAAAACCTTGTTCAAGGATTTTAGAATGTACTGTCTGACCTATTTCCAAGGCCTTTATGGTGCCACAGGCTTTCAAAGAGAGATTGAATGTGGCAGCATTGGCAGACACTCCCTGCTCTTGCATCCGTTCAAAGCATTGTATGACCAGCTCAGCTTCATGTCTCTCGTCATGAATCTTCAGCATTGTGGTCCACGATAAAATGTCTTGAAAATGCAGTTTGTCAAACAGTTTGTGAACTTCTGCCATAGAGCCACATTTTCCATACATGTCTATTAACATATTGCCAACAATGGGATCTATATCTAATCCCAGTTTACTTATATCAGCATGTAATTTTTGGCCTCCTTCTAAGGATCTTGTGAGGCCACAAGATTTCAAGGACAGAACAAGTGTGACTGCATCGACAAGGACACCTGCTAGCTGCATGCTTTTGAAACACTCAAATGCCTCTTCACCATGCCCATGGTCAACATATCCAGCAATAAGTGCATTCCAAGAGAAAGCATTTGCAACTGATAGCTTATCAAACACTTGTTGTGCTTCTACAAGAGAGCCACATTTGCCATACATATCAACCATTGCACTGCTCACAGATAGCTCCTTGTCAAAACCTCTCCGAAGAACTTCAGCATGCACCTGTCGTCCTTTATCTAAGGCCTGTGAAATGCCACAAGACTTTAAGCAGAGAACAAAAGTTACATCATCCATAAACACACCTTGCTCTTGCATGTCCTCAAAACATTGTAAAGCCTTGTCATCCTCTTGATTCTCACAATATGCCTTTATAAGAGCAGTCCATGATACAACATCCCATGTCAACATGTTGTTGAAAACTCTCTCTCCTTCTACAACAGAACCACACTTCCCATACATGTCTATCAATACATTTCCTATTGTAGGATCATTTCCTAAGCCTGAGTTTCTAAGCTTGGTGTGTATTTCGTGCCCTGCTCTCAATGCTCCCAAGGCACCACAAGCTTTCAAGTACATGACAAAGGTAACTGCATCTGCAGGTATGCTTTGCAGCTGCATCATTGTGTAACATCTCAATGCTTCCTCACAAGGCCCATGTTCTACATACCCAGCAAGCATTGCATTCCATGTGACCACATTTCGAACTGGTAAACTATCAAACACCAGCTGTGCTTCTGAAAGCGAGCAGCACTTGCTGTACATGTCCACAAGTTTGCTAGCCACATACAAATCCCCTTCCAAACCCCTCAAAATAATTGCAGCATGTACCTCTTGGCCTGTTTCTAAAGCGGCTATGGTACCACAAGCTTTCAAGCTGCACACAAAAGTGACAGCATCTGCAGAGACACCCTGTTGCTGCATGTGTTTGAAACAGTTCAACACTTCATCACTAAGCCCTTGTTCAGCATATCCTGCAATTAGAGCGGTCCAGGAAACTGCATCTTTAGTTGGTAGGAGATCGAACACTTGCTGTGCTTCTGCAAGCAGACCACATTTGCTGTACATATCCACGAGAGTACTGCCAACATAAAGATCATCATCGAATCCCCTCATGGTTGTTTCCTCATGAATGGCTAGCCCTGTCTGGATGTAATGCAATCTTGCACAAGTGTGGAGGAGAGTTACAAAGCTGTATCGTGTAGGGTGTGTGTGATTTACCCTCTGCATCTTGTGGTAAAGATGGAAAGCATGGTGTGGATTCCCAGATTCGATGTAGCCCGAAATGAGCGAAGTCCAGGAGCGCTCGTTCGGGTAGGAAAGCATGTCAAAGGCCTGCTGCGCCTCAGCCAAGCTCCCACAATCGACGAGCATGGCGACAAGGTGGTTCCCAAGGATCGGGTGTGACTCCAGGCGGTGTTGGCGCATGTAGGCATGCAAGCATGCGGCTTGCGAGGGGTCCTTCTTGCGCCTGCATTGCTGGAGGATGCTGATCAGAGCCGCAGTCCGTGGCGCGGCAGCCTGCATTCCTTTTCTGGTTCCACATAGGAGAGGCTGCGGCCATGGTCGGACCAAGATGCTGGCAGGGCTCTCCTCTGTTGTCGTCTGAGGACGAGCAGAGGAAGGAATCCTCTTTGATCTCAGGAGGGTGCTTCGACTATGAGCGGCGGGCGGATGAGCGGCGGGCGGGCTGCGTAGATTTGTTCACACGATGAAGCAACCCAGCTGTAGCCTCTATGTAGCCTAGTCACTAGTCACTAGTGTTCTACAAAGTTAACTAAGGCCCTACCTGAAGGGCGAGCTTGTTTAAGCCAGCACCATGTGTGCACACGTTTTGGGTGAGTTTGAATCCGAGCGACGAACCAATCGTATTCGCCTACCTGGAGGCCAAGCTCGTTTATGTCAACATTCTATGTGTGCACATATCGGCTTAGTTTGAATCCTAGGAACAAACTAATCGTATTTGCCTGCTTAAAAGGCGAGCTAGTTTATGACAACATTGTGTGTGCGTGCAATTCGGCTAAGTTCAAATTCGAAAGACAAACCTATCATATTTGCCTACCTAAAGGGCAAGTTGGTTTATGCCAACATTGTATGTGTGCATATTTCGATTGAGTTCGAATCCTAGGGACAAACCAATTGTATTTACCTACCTAAAGGGTGAGCTCGTTTACGCAAAATTGTCAATGCACACATTTCGACGAAGTTCAAATCCTAAGGATGGACCAGTCATATTTGTCTCACCCCTATAGGAGGTCTTGGCAACTTAAATATATCGTAATTTTTTAAAAGCTTTTAAAACCCTAACACATAGAAGCTTAAGGTCATTTTTTTCTTAATTTAAGGCCTTAGTGCACACAAACCTAAGGGGTACAGCCTACAGAGGTGGGTGTATTAAGAATGGGGTAGGAAGAGAAAGGTTGCCTTTGAATCTCAACTCCTCTTGTGTTGTCCCTACTATCCCTCTTGGTGTGACCTTTTAGTGGATAGATTTTACATTATCCCTACTCTCCCTCTTGTTGTGTCCTTTTATAGTGGATAGATTTTATGGGATCTCGAACATGGTTTGAGCATACATACAAACACGATTTATTTTTGGGCAAGCAATTCGATGGTGCAAGGACCATTCCATATTTTAAAAACTTGTGTTTTTTAGTATTTGTTTGTCATGATGGGATCAAGGTCAGGGCATTTTAGGCACATCTTATATTGATTTGGTAAAAAGTTGAACAAAATGTAGCCAAAACATCCACCCATGCCTCTATTGAGTTCCATGATGACTATTCTCTTCTCTATCCTCATATTGAGAGCATACAAAACAAGCTTTTCTTGATCATTAAAAAACAACCCACATGTATTTGCAACCATAAAAGCATCAAAGCAAGAGTTTATGAAGGAAAGCAAAGCATAGGAAGACCTAAAGCTCAAATGCCTATGTAATGACAAACCTAGTGCACAATAGAGCTTAGTGAGTGGATTCAATCTCTCTGCTTGAGCTTGTCTCTTGTTCTCTCTTCTTACACCTACACTTTGCTTGTAGCTCTAGCTCCAGCTTTGGTGTGCACTTGAACAAGCCCCTTATATCTTGTTGTTGTTCAAGCCCTTATATACCTCCTTCAAGCTTCTATGCCATAGTTTGGTATTTAATTCTCTATAAGAGAAAGTGCTTTCAACTCTATGTATGCATCTTTACAAGCAAGCATTTGTCTCTTCCAAATTGTACTATTTGAGTTGTCTTTTGAATTTATGGAAGAGTTTGATTCACAAGTTATTTAGAGCTTCATCTCATAGGAAGATTTCATGGTGGTCTATCAACTCGTCCTTATGTCGAGCTCAAAGCGACACGAGGTTTTACCTCTTGTTGTATTAATTGATAGTGAATAATTTACATTTATTAAAAAGGAGATACTAGTTAGCCAAAAGCCTGAGTGCATTGACCAAATCCCTATGAATGGCTTTTCCTAACATATTTGAAAGCTCAAGAAACCATTTGTTTTTGTTAGCAATAGCCCTCTAACTAATTTCTAGATCTTATCCACCAAAACATTTTGTGTTTCTTGCTTCCCATAGGGCACGAAGTAGGTGATACGAATTAGCTATAAACTTAATTGATTGGTTTCATCATTGCTTTTAGTGAGCCCAAAATTTTTGTATCTAATGCACTGCTCAATTCCCCCAAAGTTGTCACTATAAGAAATACACTCGTCATAACTCTATAGCTAAAAAGCTTGTCTTTCAGTGGGATCCTAATCTCACAAGTTTCCTTCAGTGCTTTGTGCAACTACTCCTTTGTAAGGTTAATTTCCCAAAGCCTCTTGATTCTTCCAATATCAATTGTTGTATCCTCACATAGCCTTTTGGCAAGCTATAGATTAAGGTTGCATATTAGTGCCTCTCATGCAAATCTTTTCCTTCTTGAGATAACATCTTGAAAACATTCATGGAGACTAACTCCCAAAAAAAATTTTGAGAGTGTAAAAGCTCCAAGTATTTTTTATTTGTTGAAACAAGATTATACTTCCATTTTGATCTATCCCGTGGCTCACTATTGATGGCCCTTTCCTTGCCAAGGATCTGCCCTTCTTTCTTAATTGCATGACTAAATGTGGATCAAGTGGCCAATTCCAAAAAATATTCTGTTCACCCCCTAGCTATTGTCCCTCCAAGATCTAATCTTTCTTAAGGATTAGCTACCAATCTGCCAACATGTTTTTGACCAAGCGTGAAGCTTTCAAGTTCTCAATAGCCTAAGAAACTATTGCCTCCTTGCCATTAAGTTTCCAACTCATGAAAAAAACATTGCTCTAAGTGAAGATCTCCTCAAATATCATTTTCACCCATGGGGTAGATTGTTCTAGGCATTTATGAAATAGATGCAAATTTATTCTACACTTGGCAACTTCTATATCTACATCCATTAGTTTCAAGCCACCCCTTTCTTGTGACTTCATCAACTCCACTATCAAGATGGGGGCAATATATCTTTTTCCATTGCTTTTTCCATTGAAAAGAATCCATCAATGAACTCCAAGACTTTGAGTGATTTTTATTCCAAAGCATTAGAGGTATGTAAAACCTTAGTGCACGAAAAATGAAAATATGAGGAATTTTTAACTTCACATGTTGAGGTCATGATGTGCTCTAGCTATTAACCTTCTTTCTTAGCTTATCCAATATATATTTAGATATGATTATTGTCACTAAATTGATTGCTTATTACGCAATCTCTATTTAATAAATTTATGACAATAAATTAATGACTCACTTTTCTTTAAGTGTTGATGATGATCTAGCATGGCCATGAGACCATTTAGAGACTAGTATTTCTAGTGTATCACTTAATGGGGTGATCTGAGCACTGTGACGGGGATATCTGGTACAGGCAGTACAAGTTATGAAGGGGGAAAGAAGTGTCTGCCAAGTATAAGAGTGTACACAAGAACCAAGGAGTTACACATAAATGAAGATGGATTGAGTTCTAAGAAGAGGAAGTGCATTAGCATTATGTATATGTATTTACGTGTGCATCCTGGGACGCTTGGGAACGTTTACTTGTGTGTAATGAGCATTGCATTCATTTGGGGTCATCCTCTCCCTTACAAGTCAAGGTTTAAGGTCTTTTCTTTCATTAAGAAAGACGAGAGAGGTAATTCTCTCACTAAGAAAGACAAGAGACGTGATCCTTTGGAAGTGAGGAGAGAAGTGATTTCTCTTTCTAAGGTCTAAAATGACACAAGCATTTGTGTGGAATTCAATCTTAAAGTTAAGGCCCAATGCAATCTAATGAACTCTCCTTATCTATGGCTCAAGGTGGTTGCATGGACCACAAGTTAAGAGTATAATTTAAAAAGCTGTTTTTTTTAATAAAATAGACATGGTGAATCCATTTTTTAAATATCTTGCGATAAAAAGACGATCTTTAAAAACGGCCCACGAGGGTTATCAGAAACAACGAGATCTACAACTTTTGTGTTGGACGTTCTTCATTCGAGCAATGCACAGAGAGATATCTCGAAATTGGTGCTGTATAGTAGATCCTCAAATAGCCGCATCTTGCATAAAGATCAACCTTTCCAATCTTGGCACTCAAGTCTCTATCCAAGAAGAGAAGCTCTTGAAAGCCTGTAAAAGAGGAGGCTCTTCTTGGGTGCGGGGGAGGTGAAGGAAGCATCACTTTGCATGCATCCAAGAGGAGAAGAGAAGGACAAGTGCTGTGGAAGCCTTGCTGAAATCAAGTTCCAAGAGGAGAAGAGAAGGTACAAGAGCTGCGGAAGCTCTACTAAAATCAAGTTCCAAGAGGAGAAAAGGTACAAGAGTTGTGGAAGCTCTACTAAAATCAAGTTCCAAGAGGAGAAAAGAAGGTGCAAGTGCTGCGGAAGCTCTGTTGAAATCAAGCTCCAAGAGGAGATCCCTACACATATTGTGTAGGAGAGAAGGAGAGACTCAAGAAGGATCAAAAGGTTCCAACTTCCAAGTTGTGCAAGTGTTAGCCGGTTATATACCGTGCAAGGAACTATGATCTTGTTCCCAAGATCTACAAGTAAGAATTGGTTTATGTGTAAGGGATGAGCTTGCTCCTTGTCAATAATATAACTTCACAAGGGGGGGGGGGGGGGGGGGGGGGGGACTGGCCCATCTTCTAGTCCGTAGTGTGTTGTCAATCTCTCTCTCTCTCTCTCTCTCTCTCTCTCTCTCTCTCTCTCTCTCTCTCTCTCTCTCTCTCTCTCTCTCTCTCTCTCTCTCCATCTTTCTTTTCTCTCATATGTTCTCTCTCTGCACCAGCATAATATTCACCATATATCTTTTAAGTATATAAGTAAGTCAAGTGTGTATCTCAGATCTTATAACAATTAGTTCTTTTATTTCTATCCCCATTGGAAAGCCTAGATATTAGATTATGTTGCATGTATTTACAATTGTGCCTCTCCAACCAAGTGCCTCAAGACCTTCTATGACACTTATTAGGGTAGACTTATTAAGATTACACTAGTATCTAGCAACTTCTTCATAAATGTTAAGAGGTTTGCATTTGCCTAAAGAATCATCAGTAGGTCATCTGCATATTGTCATCCAATTATTTGCTTGCCTTTGTATTTAAGCCCTTATAAAGATCCTATAGAACTAAGATTATCAATCATATAGAAAATCTGATGTGTGGCCGATGCAAACATAAAAGGGGATTGAGTGGACACCCTTGCCTAACTCTTGACTTCACAAGTAGTGCTTCTATCAAAGTATGATTGACTAAAACATATGCTTAGAAGGAAAGGTAAATTTGCTAGTTACTTGTTGGGAAAACCCATCTTGACCATGACTTGTTGGATGAAATACCAACCCACCTTATCAAATGTTTTTTCAATGTCCTACTACAAGAACGCAATCTTTGCTTGGATGATGCCATCTGCTTAGCAAATAGAATAACATTGAGTACATTATCTAGAAGATTATAGCCTTTAATAAAGCCATATTGTATTTTGTTGATATGCTTCTGTAGTGTGTAGGAGTTAATAAGATGATGGTGCTCCTCTTCTAGGATGTAAGCAATGAGCAATTCTCCCATTAATTGTTGTTAGCACGTAGTGCTTGAGCCATTTGACACTTCGCCCATTAAATCCCATAAATGTTTTGGTGCTCATTCCTTTGAGGGCTTCAAATAGCTCATTTTCTGTGAAGCTAGCTACTAATTTTGCAATTTCAACCTCAAAGATAACATTGTCAATATAGGGAAGAAGTCTTTGCATTATTACCTTGTTAAAAATATTTTGTGAAGGCTGAGGTCAAAGAAAAGTCAAAGTGCAAGTACCGACTACTATTTTTTGGAAGGATTATAATTTTGTGGAGCTTCATTATATTATTTTGGGCACTTGTGTATTATTGTTGTACTCATGGATACCAAATTATCATGAATGTATTATTTTGTGACAGCCAATGCACATTGTATTTATCACCTACAATTGTATTCATTGTACTCGCAACTCTTGCACGGGTTGCGCACATGTATTTGTGATTAGATTAGTATATGCTTGGTCTAACTAAGCTAAGGTACAAGCATGCAATGAGGATTGGACTAGCCTAGAACCCAAAAAGGAGGTAGAATACCCAAAAGAGGGCACAAACCCTAAAACACAAAGTGGGGTGCAAACCCTAAACCTAAAATAGTGCACCGTCCTAAAGAGGTGACCTAATCCTAATCCTAATTTGTGTCTATATAAGGGTGGGAGGTCTTAGTTGTAATCACTCTTTTAGTGCATCCATGCTACTGCGAAAGCTCTATCGATGCAACTATTGAAGCTTTATATTCTCTTCTTCTATTCTATCCTATTGCCTCCATTATTGAGAGTGAATGAGAGAGTGAGAGTGAGAGGTGTGTCAAGTGAGGGACTAAGGGAAGGTGAAGCTCTTCATTGTCTTCTTTCTCTTCTTCTTCTTCTTCTCTACTGACTTCTCAACTTGATGGTGTGCTTGAAGGTAGATGCGAAGGAGTGACGACATTAGATCGTGTTGATTGTGGTCCTAGAACCATCATTGAGCCTTCAAGCTTTTGGACTATAACACGGGAAGGTAACTTGGTCAGTTCACTACACCTCGAAGTTAGTTTTGTGTTCTTTCTTTATTGGTTTGGAGAGAAGAATGTATGGCTAGTTAGAGTGAAGTGTTGAGAGACAAGGTGAAAGATTATTGCCAAAGCGAGTTGCAGCTTTTGAAGGAATAGAAGTCCATCCAAAGTCTCGATTGTTGGTGCATTTGGTTTAACATTTTAGTTCTATTGTTGTCACGACCAAGGACGGTGCAATTGCCAAGGTTCTCACACTCCTATCGTGTGGTAGCATAGGAGTCCTATGCATGGGCATTGATGGGATTGATGGGGTGTCGATCGATCGTCTGCATTTGTGGCTAGTATTCTGGAAATCCATTCGGCTAGGTTAGGAAGGCTAAATCGAAAGGAATCGGTTCATTGGATTAAGATTGAAGTGATGGGAATTGTAACTCAAACTCCAAAACACAATAAAACTCAAAAATACAAAAATGCAAAACGCAACTCACACGCACTCACACATCTAATCAGTCATGCACACTCAAACTAACGATCACTCATGCTCACATTAGTTCATTCACACTCATATTCACACCCATAAATCCTAATCACAGTTCACTCACACTCACACCCACAAACCCTAACCACCATTCACTCTCACTCACATCAATGATCACTCACACTATTTTTTAAGGTTCACTCTTACCTACTTTACTTATAGTGACATCCATAAATCCTCATCACTCACACTTACACCCAAGATCACTCACACACATTAGTACACTCACATCCATAAACCCTAACCACCATTCACTCACACTCACACTAATAATCACTTACACTCACATTAGTTCATTCACACTCACACATCCCTAAATCTTAACCAAAGTTCTCTCACCTTGTAGTTCACTCACATTCAAAATTCATGATCCACACATATATCACATTAATCCACTTATCACTTACACCACCCACTTCCACTTGCTACTTGCACTTGCCACTTGCATCACTTGGTTTGCACCACTTGCACTACCCTCATATGACTTGCACCACCCACCTAGGACTTGCATTTGCACCACCTATGCTTGCACTACCTACCTATACTTGCCACTTGCACCATTAGGTTTACACCACTTGCACTGCCCTCATGACCTACACCACCCACCTAGGACTTGCATCACCTCACCTAACACTTGCACTTGCACTTGCACTGATGCCAGGAGGCATATTTCACCGTGGATTTCGTAAAATTATATTTGCCAAGGCTCGCACACAAGGTGGATTCCTTGTGCGAAAAGTTGATGGGGACGCCTGTCCTTTTCGGGCATCTCGTTAATTTAATATGCAAGTGGGTGATTCTATAGCGGGTGATTCGCAAAATACATATTCAAATTAATGGATGTTTATGAGTTTAGAGTGTGCACTCATATTAAATTAAGGTTATGACAAAGTTCCAACCTAATTATTTATTTTGTAGAGCTGAAGACTGCTAGCTATTCACTTTTGTCGATTTAATTTTATTATTTTCTAACAATTGTGAATGTTTCAGTTGATTTGTAGAGTAGGCGGCGATGGCGCTGGGAAGCACTGGGCGATTGCGTGTATTCAAGTTATTTAGAATAAATTATCATTTTTGATGGTCGCGCGTCTTAGGCATAGCGCTTATATTTATTTTGATGTGCTTATTTATTAAAGCACTTGACATATATTTATTATTTTGTATGCGCATGGGTGCATGATTTAAATATTCATTATTGGTCATTATATTTGGGCATAGCCCGACTCTTGGGAGGCCCAACCGCTTTATTCTTTATTTGGACAAAAGCAAACACAAAAGCTAAACCGTGCTAATTGTAAATTTGGGCTATTTTTTTAGCTTGGAGATGAATAATATATTAAATACATGCTTTGTGGAGCACTCACATAAGGCATGGGGGGGATTGTACCCAATGGGTCTTCTTGCTTCATATCGTGCAAGTTTACTCTCTTGGATTTTGAGCAAAAAGTAGAGTTTTTTGTTCACGAGGACCTTCTGGCGCTTGCTATGTACGCATACGACATCCAATTTGCACACTGGTGGTATCAGAGTGAAGCTGAGATCGAGGGCTTCCAATCGCTTACCATCTCACATGAAGGCGAAGCTCTTGGAACAAACGTTCCAAACAGTCAGTCTCGTGACAATCCGTCAATACCAACGCCTTCCTTGCAGTGAAGAACCCTCTGTTACGCAATCAGATCGCGAAGGACCAGTCTCTACTGGCGGAGGATGTTAACCTCAAATCGGAATGGCAAAAAAATAAAGGAAAAAGAGCAAAAAGAACAGAAAGAAAGCAAAGGCGTAGAGGCGGCCTCGAAAATTAAACTGAGGCAAAAAGAGCCATTTTAAAGGAAAGGCACCTCAAAAACTTTAAAAGATCTTGTAAAATAGCGCCATGCTCCCTTCTGTGCCACTTGTAAAAGAATAGACGGGTATAGGCTTAGGGCATGAAGCAAGAAGAGGGAATTAGAAAAAGGGACCTTGCCACAATGGCCGGTCATGTAACAAGGGATGGGCGCCCATAGGTGTTTTAGGGTTTGTATATATAAAGTTCAAAAAGTGAATGAAAGCTCATTCTTTAGTGTGCGGCTAACAAGAGTCCTCTCTTCTTCTCTTCTTCTTGCTTGTATGTGTGTTCTTGAGGGAGGGAGTGAGTGAGTGTGTGGGAGTGAGGGATCAAGAGGGTGAAGCTCTTCACCGTCTCCTCTTCTCTCTTCCTCTCTCTTCTCTTCCCTTCTCTTACCTTGCACGTGGCTATGGAGAATGGAGCTTGGAGATGGAGGAGGCTTGAGGATGCTTGAGCTAGCATCTAGGATCGTGGAGCTACCGACTTGTGTGAGGGAGGAGGTAACTTGTTTCAGCATCAAGGTAAGCTCACTATACCCCGAGAGGATCGACGACACGTCAGCTAGGTGAGAGATAGCCATGAGAGCTCGCTTGGAATGCTTGAAGTAATAATTGGTTTGTGGGTCTTGGCGGTTGAGCAAAAGCTCCCACATTTTGGTTCCGTTGCCGGGACCAACAAATTCAAGCTTGAGCCCTCGCGCGCCTCATATTGAGCATCAAAGTAAGGGATTCATCCCCGAACCGGAGCTTGAGGTTGGTAGGAAGTTGGGTTTTTGATCTTCGAAACAAGTAAGTATTTTGGGTTATTTTTGCTGGTTTGATGATTGGAAAAGAGGGAGAAATCATTTTAGTTTTTTGCCTTCGACCGTTGTTTCATTTAGAGTAGGTTGAAATTAGGAAACCGGATAGGAAAAGTGTGGGGTTTGATGTTGTAAAACAGGGTAAAACAGGGCACAAGTCATGGAAAAATGGAAAAAAGAGAGCATTTGGGATGTTAATGTTAGCAAGTGAGTGATTGGGGACACTGAAACCTTACCCAAGAAAGGATTTAAGAGCCAAGGGGACAGGGAAGAGCTCATTTCATGCCTTTACATCGAGAGAGAGTGAGAGAGAGCGAGAGTGTATTTCCAACATTGATTTGATTCGATCTTGCCATTGAGGAGTTCTCCGCACGATTCAGGTACATCAGGACCTCCTTCGTATGTATTTGTTGTGATCTGGAAGGCGGCGTGCTCGGTGGTTGTGTGGATTGTTAGATTCAATGAAATCATTCGTGATGCAACCGTCGTCGCGCATGGCTCGACCTGTTCGAGTGTTGACAATTCTGGGCCGAGTCCCAGAATCGGCCCTTAGCCAACTATACTCAGACGCCTTTCACTCGGCCCGTCCGAGTGAAGCATTCTAATCAACCTTAAAACTTGGCCCTTGACCCTGCCAACTCGGCCCAGCACCACTCGGACAAGTTGACACTCAACCCGGCTGAACTCACCATTTAGCCCTCAGCCCATTAGGCTCGGCCCACTCGACTTGGACTACTCGACCACTCGGCCCTCGGCCCATTCGACTCAGACCACTCACCCACTCTGCCCTCGGCCCATTCAGACTAATTACCATTTGGCCCTTGGCCCGGCCCGTCCGAGTGAATCCACTCGGCCTACAATTCCATTCGGCCCTCGGTCCGGCCCTCGGCCCCGGCCCAGCGGCCCCTGTAACTTGGACGAATAACCCAAAGACGGACAAGGCGGCCAGATGTGGGTCAATAAGCCTACTAGGCCTAAAACAAAGCGAGAGGGTGCATAAGCCGCTTAGACACTTGTTTTCCGCACTCACCCTGAATTTCCATACTTGAAGTACACTTAAGGACATGTGAAAGCCTAATTGAGTACAAGTGTATGGAAAAGAACACACACATATTGAGTGGAGGTAAATTGAGGATTGGATGCAATAAGTCAAGGAACTCACTCAAATAAACACCTCAAGGAACCCACCAGTAGGAGAAGATTCTAAGACATAGACAAACAACCAAAGTACAGAGTAGGACCAAGCAAGCAGCACTAGAGAAGTGGATCTCACTAGCTTGTTCAACTTGATCGACAGCTTGGTGGAGCACGAGAATGCAATCATGTCAGAGGAAAGCTCAGACCGCAGGCCGAACGAGAAACTTGACTTAGGAGTTTTTCCAGAGGCGATTCAACAGTTGGTAAGTAGCTACGATGCGCACGCTCAGTATGAGCACCACGGTAGAACAACAAAAGCCATCATAACAGACTTGGAAGAGGAACAAAAGCTAGTCCACAAGGCACTGCAAGGCATAGTGAAATAGAACCAAGACCAGCATGCTAGGAGCTTAAGGCAGAACACAAAATTGCGCGAGGTACAGCGGGTGTTGAGCCTGGCAGGTGGGAATCAGACCGATCACGAGAGAGCCCTAGAAGGAGACTTGACATTGAGTGAGCTTCTCATGAAGCGATTGCTCGACAACACCGCAGCGGAGCAGAGTGCTGCAGCACTAACGACATCATTACTAACAGGATTAGGAACAAACCAAGGCTCTAAGGGCCAGTCTAGAACCCCAATTGTTGTAAAGCAACTCGACAAGTACCAACCCCAGGACGACCCGTACAACTTTGTAGAGCAATTTGAGCAAGTCTGCGAGGCCAATGGCCTCATCAACTTGACTCAATGCTCTCAAGCATTTGGGCTTTCCTTAGGCAACAAGGGTAGGACTTAGTACACGAGTCTAGATGCTAGAGAACGAGCGGATTTTAATGGCTCAAAAACCTCTTCATCAAGAGATTCTCTGAGCTTGGATACTCTGACAATCTGCTAGTGAGACTGATGAATGTCAAGCAGAAAGAGAAAGAGGACATTCGTGACTATGTTACCCACGTGAGGAGCCTCTTCAAGAAGATGATGGCAATGATGTTGCCTTTCCCTCTTGATCACAATGACGAGTAATGATGTTGTATGTTTAAAGATGATGATGACGATAATGATGATGATGCCAAGTGGCCTACTTCAAGGTGGCCTATTTCAGGCGAATTGTTCCAAGACCAACGTAGCCAACAACATGTGGGTAATAGAGCACTATAGTCATGGATAGCACAACACTTGTGAAGGTGGTAGCAGATGGCACAACTCTACAAGCGAGGTTTAGCCCATTTAATTATGGTTGTGGTAGCACACACATGAAGGGTAGCAAAAAATTATGGTGCCATGACAAAGATGATGTCAGTGTGCACACAATTAGAAGAAGTAGGTTTCTGCTTGATGATGCCGATAAGGATAGCTCATGGGTAGCAACCATGAGTCATGAGGGGAGGATGGGGTGCAGTAGGCTCCATCATGATTGAATATGATGATGATTCTAATAGTTAGGGCATGGAAAAGAAGTAAGGTTAATATTTCCTTTACTTTTCTCTCCTTGTCTCCCCCTTAATATTCATAGAGATTATTTTCCTTATTTCTCTTGCATAGCTCTAACTCTAAAAGACTAATCTCTCTTAATACTTTCGAGAAATCAAGTGAGCCATAGCTCATTATACCCCATAGCCTATCTTGAATGAGTTTTCCATCTTTTCCTTCAAACTTTGTGTCTTTGATCTCTATTTATTTGTCTTTATACCTTCTTAAAATAAAACAAAGCAAAATAAAGCAATGAAACATTCTATGCTTTTGACCTACAACCATGTCATGATCACTTGTAGATCTCATTCTACCCACAAAAAAAAACCCATGCTTGTCATGTTAATTTGCAAACAGAAGAAGAAAACAAACCTTAGTATTTGATTCTATATGTTTTAGAGTTAATGTTTGAGCATCCCTTCTATTTCACAACAAAAGCCATGTGTAGAGGTGAGCTCACACTCACCGCCAAGACCCAGGGATCGCTTATTCTTTCAAGCATTTCAAGCGAGCACCTATGGCTATCTCTCACCTAGCCAACGCGCCTTCGATCCTACCGGGGTGTAGTGAGCTTACCTTGATGCCCCAATGAGTAGCCTCCTCCCTCGAGCACTCTGGTAGCTCCACGATTCGTGATATAAGCTCAAGCCTCTTCCTCCAAGCTCCATCCTCCATAGCCACACGTGAGATGAGAGAAGAGAAGAGAAGAGAAGAAGAAGAGAAGAGATGATGGAGAGCTTCACCTCCAAGATCCCTCACCCTCACACACTCACTCCCTCACTCACTCTCACTCCCTCCCTCAAGCACTCACTAACAAGCAAAGAGAAGAGAAGGAGAGAAGAAGAGTCCACTTTGCTACACACCCAAGAATGAGCTCTTCATTCACTTTTCAACTTTATATACAAAACCCTAAATCCCTTTTGGGTATTGCTAAAATTTAGTTATCCTTATAGCTCAAATAACATGCATTCATCAAACTATGTACCACAACTTGACAATTTAAATGTTTCTACCAACAAAGATTGGCTCTTGTGATCTTTGCAAAAACTTGACGTATTCTACCCCAACTTCTATGCTAGTTTCATGTCCCTTGTCTCCTTAATACCACCTCTACATGCCAGGCCTTTTAGTTTCATTACCTTATTTGATCAATGGAAGAAATGCCTTCATTGAAGCTAGGCAAGCTCACGAAAGCCCCCTACATCAGTTCATGCTTCAAATACTTGAAGAGTATAACACATTGAAGACATATAGAAGTATCAAGTACTTCAATACCTTCCGCACATGAAGATACTTTTGCAACACCGAAGATCATGATGAATTGGTAAAGGAGCATCAAAGCCAACTCAACAAGATGATGGAGGAGAAAAGGCCATGTTTTGCAAAGTTGGAAAGAAGAAGAGAAGATTGCCTTTGTAGCCTACAAGGTAGAAAGAACAAGGGTAATGACCATTGCAAGGGAAGGTAGAAAGAACAAGGTAGAAAAGAGCAAGGTAGAAAGAACAAGGGTAATGACCTTTCTTCATCATACAAATCCTTTAAACTCTTTTCTCCTTCCCTTGTCTTTAAGGCCTCTTTCAGTACAAGCACCTAGAGCTAGAAATAAAAGAGCTTAAAAGACAAGGTAGAAAGAATAAGGAGAAAAGAGCCAGAAATAAAGGAGTTGAAGAGGCAAAGAGAAGAGGCAAGAAGAGAGCTATAGAGGCGGCAAGGACCCAAAGAGATGAGGAGACCATGAAGAAGCTGGCAGAGCTGCACAACCAACTTCAAGTAGCTCTCCTTCATGAGAAAGTCATACTAAGGGAACAAGTAGAATGCAAAAATTAGGAGAACAGTGGTTTGCTCTTGCTTCCTTTTCTTGTCCATGAGAGAAAGAGAGAGTGTGTGTGTGAGGGAGCAAGGGACCGCGGAGAAGCTCTTCTTCTCCTCTCTTCATCATCTTCTTCCTCTCTTCCCCTTTCTTACACATGGGGCTATGGATGTCGAATCTTGGAGCTTGGAGATGGAGCTTGCTTGAGAGTGCATCTCAAATTTGGAGCCATTGATGAATTAATGGGATGAGGCACTTGATCAAATTTGAAGGTAAGCTCACTACATTGGTGTGTGAAGAGTGTGCACAACTATGTGAGAGGTAGCTATAGCTCTCAACTTGAAATGCTTGAAGCAATAAGTGGTCTGTGGGTCTTGGTGGCTTGCCCATGAGGGCAATGACATGAGTTCACACTTTCTTGGCCACTCTTTTGTAGTCATCCTTGTTGTCCAATAAGGGAAAGTCAATGGTTTCAAGGATGTGTATCCAATCATACTCATCATTTGGGAAATAAATGAGTTTAGTTAGAGGGCCATAGTTGGGCTTTCTATATGAATCTCTTTCAACATCACATCAGATGGTGTCAAGGTTAAAGCGTGAGATCTTCCAAGTATCCATCTCTACATAGGCTATCTCTATTTTATTCTTGAATAGGATCATCCTGTTATCCCAATCCTCAATTGCTCAAATAGTCCTCATCTACCTAACAAGATACCATAATCCACTCCCTTCATAACATTGAAGTTTAATGAGAATTGGGCACCTGCAAATCTTGATTGTCTAATCTTTCAAGAGTTTGAGTTGGAAGGTGGTCATGGGGGAACTCTAAGACTTGGTGATGTACAAGGGTCTAATCGCCAACACTAAATGCAAGTTACAGAGTAATTAGAAAATATGTGAATGCCTTAAGGTGTTCTAGGTTATTGTGTGATGCCCAATTAGGCTACCAAGCTGCCTAAAATTGTGTGAGCTATGATTTTAGGTGCTCTAAATTGCAACGACTTTCTAAATGTACCATCTAGTAGAATCATAATGTTAAAAGGTATGTTAGTCTTATTTAGGTGTAGTACATGGGTTCTATTTGGTCAAACCTAGCTAGCTCTCACTATAACAAATGGAAGCAATGATGCAACAATTAGTTGTGAATTTATGGGCACATCTAAATTGCCATGTGAAACAACATGTAATCACCTAGCATACAGATCAAGTCATACACCTAACATAAACACACTTTTGCACACATTTTAAATTTGTGTTTTAGTGTATGTATAAATGCATTTTTGAACATAAATAGGGCCAAAATTACATGTATCTATTTGATTCCACCAAGAATTCTAAATTTTACTTTTCTCACACTTATTTAATTTGTATAGCATAGAACTCTTAAATGGAAACAATGTTCAAGCAAACAAAGTAAACTTCATATTAGCTCATCACACAGACTAAAATAATGTCAAAGATAACTTTGAACTTAAACTTAATTAAAAGCATTGCAAGCTTTTTAAACTATTCAAAATTTTAGTAAACTTTACAAGCTAAACCATTTATATTCATTTTGTGACACTCCAATCGATAATAGCCACTCTTGGATAGTTCACCCCTAGCTAGTAAATTCGGCATGATACTTTACTAGTGTAGAGCACAATTTAAATTCCCTAACAAAGATGTGCCACCACGATGCATGGCATCAATGATGTGCATATGATCAATATATTAAGGGAACATGACCTAAGGACTCGTGTAGCATATCTATATTTGTGTGTTTGAGATTTGGATTCCCATTAACCTTATGGACAATTGACCCTTCTATCCATAGCATCTTCATTCGATACTACTAAGGTCCAATTGAGATAACCAAACACAAGTCTATCTCTAGCCAAATTTACTACCTTGTAATGATACTTGCTAGGTGTCTATGTAGTCTAGCCATATTAACTACCATGTATTGATGCTTGTCATTGGTCCTATAATTAGATTGGGTCAATGTGCAATCAAATGTGTTGTACCTTGATGTTTTCTCAAGTTCACTTAATAATTATTAGTTAATGAAGTTAGTAATCTCACTTGAGTTTAGTCGGTTTGGGGTTTAGTGTTTCAAATTCAACTTTAACCATAAATCCTAAACCCTAAACTAGTGCAAGTGTTGAGGACTTGGGCTAGACCTAGGTGTATGCTTGTCTAACCAGCCTACAAGACCTAAGTGTGTACTAGTTTAGGATTTGAGTTTTATGATTTCAGATTTACTCTTACCCTAAACCCTAGACCCTAAATCCTAAGCTCTAGAAGATAGATGCAAATGTTGAGGACTTAGGCCATAGACCTAGGTTCTACCTAGTGAGTGGATGAGAGGTTATACTAATGTGTAAGATGAATAATAGGAAGAAGGATAAACATGTAGCGAGAAACTAGCTAGCTTGCAAATGAGAATATATTATCATGGGAATCAATGTGTGGGGTCAGGAGTAATTTGGATTAGGATCTGGGTTTGTTTGGCTCAGTCTAACATTTTGGTTATATCATTAGTAGAATGTGAATTTCTCATTATATATTACATGGTCAAGTTCTTTAATTTACAAGGGTATATGCATCTCAATCTTTGAATGATAAAGCTTAAATATGGGGTGAGATGAAAAAATATCATTTTGTGCATAATGCATTCATTTGCAAATATTTCAATAGTGTTAAATGTGACTATTGAGAGTTATTGACATGGCCTTTACAAGTTTATTTTCTAATAGGTGAAATCTATAATATTAACTTATATTTACTTTATTGACAAGAATTTTTTCCTATCCTCCTTTTTTTTTTGCAAATGAGTTTGTCAATTTTTACTTTTTAAAGGTTAGTTGTATTTGTTTTGTGTTTTTTTGTAGATCAAATGGATTATACTTACATATTTGATAGCCTATGCCATATTACTTATTGCTATAATTACTTGCATTTTTGGCAATATTTTGCAGGCAGAGGTGAATGACCATGATGAGGATCAAAATATTGCTATTACAATGTGTATATCATCATGAGGATATCTGAATTCTCTTGCACAAGAAGCTCTAGAAATTTGGCTCCAAGCATTTATTTTGCAATCAACTACTCCGTAGTCTCTTTTCCACTATGGAGAGCACATTTATAATCATGCAAAGATATGTATTAAAATTGTAATTGAAATGTGTATATGTTGACATAAGAACCATGAAAATTGCTACTACTAGTCTAGTAGCATGGTTAAAGCCACACTTCTCCTTTTATAAATACATGCACAATTTGGCGCAAGGTTATGCATGATATTAGATGCACACTTAAATTTTTTTAAAAAGTTTGAGAAATGCCTCTAGGAGGCCATCTATAGGCCTAATTCCTTGTAGTGTCTTATGGGCTTATCTTGAGTATACTTAATGTAGCTAACTCTAGGTGTCACTACACATATGTCTAAGGTGATGGATGTAACTAGCAATGCAACTATGTCTTTATTATGTAGCCTAAGAATGGCCTAGGGTTTCTACTCAAGGGGCTCATCAATATATGTGTGTATCACATGGGTTCAACATAAGGGATTTTATAAATATGGTTTTTACACATTTTTTACATACATAAGGTAGGCATATAAAGGGTTCATTCACAAATTGAATAGAAAAGGGGTACGTTTAATGTCAAAAAGTTCATAGATAATAATATTTAAAAATATACTTTGAACGCATGGGATATAGAGGGCCTACATATAGTGAATGAAAGGTGAGAAGGATTGAAGCTTTCTTAACAAGAGCTATGGCGAGAGAGTAAGAGCAAGAAAGAGAGAGAGACACAAAATGGAAACTCCAACAGTCACAATGTGTGATCGGGCCTTCCTTTATTCAAACTATCACTAAAAGAATAAAGAATAAAGTGACGGTGACGGGCATCCGACACTTGCAATGTGCAGTGGTGGTACTGTCAGTGTAGTAATACATGGGTTGCTAGGTGGAGATGCCTTTGCTCCCAACAACCTCCCACTTAAAGGCAAATCTGCCCCAGTGAGGAGTGAAAAAGAAAAAGAAAAGACAATACAATGTACACATATACAATAGAATGAGGAAAAACATCATCTCATCCAATGCCCATCAATCTCCTAAGGAAGGCAAAGTGCTCAGTAGTGAGGTTTTTCATGAGCAGATCTACAGGATTTTTGTCAATGGAGATGTTGACAAGGTTAACAGATCTGACCTCCACGACCCCATGTATGAAGTGATACCTCACCTCAATGTGTTTCATCTTTGCATGGAAGATCGGATTCTTGGCTAGTTGAATAGCACTCATAGAATCCGAATGCAGCATAGGTATAACATCAATCCCAAGGTCATGAACCAAATGGCCCAACCATATGGCCTCCTTGTAAGCCTCAGTGGTTGTAACATACTCAGTCTCAATGGTAGAGAGAGGCATACACTTCTGAACCCTGGACATATAAGAGACAACACCTCTAGCATAGGTGAATACATAGCTAGAAGTGGGCTTCCTACTATCTGCATGTCTTGCATGATCGGAGTCTGTCTATCCCACAACTCCTGTATCCTGGCTACCATAGCAAATACACATGTCTGTTGTGCCTTTTAGGTACCTCACCCTTCACGACATCCCAATGTTTCTTACTAGGTGTAGCCATATAGCTCATGCGGGAGTGTGAACTCTTGTTGTGCTAGTTGTGAAGTCGAAGATTTTGGATGTCAAAGTGCCGAGAGACAGCCCAAAGTTATCAAGGTACGAGAATACAATTCACTTGGTTTTGTCTTCGAATTGTTGGTGTTTTTGAAATTTGTGTTAGAGTGATGCTCTACTTGAATTTGGGTTTTAGTTGTTTGAGCTACAAGAGGCATATTGTGTTGTTTGGTTTCGTGTGTGGTTCGTGTGGTGTTTGTCGAAATACTTAAATTTTTTGTGTTGTGTTGTACATTCGACAAAGTCAATTACCCCAATTGGCACTCCTTAACGTCTCATTATCCGATTGTGAGTGAGACTTGCTCTCGATCACCGCTCGCATAACACCATCTCACGATAGGGTCTGTTGCCTGTCCAACACCCTGGCCATGTGTACCAACTGTTGCTGCAGGTTGACCATCTGGTTATGCAGGCTGTGCTGGAGCACGTGGCTCCTCTTGGAATATAGCCTTGTATATCTCTACCACCTTCTCAGGCTGCCTATGCATCTTGTCTTCATGGAAGACTACATCATGTCTATGGATGACTTTCTGCACTTGCGGATCCCCCCAAAGACAGTAACCCATCTTTCTTGCATCTCCATAGCTAAGGAAAATGCATTTGACACTTTTAGGATCCAACTTACAGTGCTTGTCCTTGGGCACATGACAGTATACCTCACATCCAAAGACACGTAGATGCGCATAAGACAAAGGCTTGCCAGTCCATACCTCCTCTGTAGTAACCTCATCATTAAAGGTAATGCCTTGCAAAGTCAAGTTCTTGAGAATGGTATTGAACTGGCTCAAATGAGTAGATATCGTCATATTCTCCTTCATGCGTAGGTCCATAAGTTGTTTCTTCCAATACATCTGACTTGCCGAGACTTTTCTTGTCATAGAGGTTCTGAATCTTATCCCAAAGCTGCCAAGCATTATGTGCTTCCTCAACCACATTGTAATGCACCTGTTCAGTGAGAGACAAGATGAAGGTGGACTTGCATAACTCATCAAGCTCTATCCATTCATCATCAATCATAGTTGCAGGCAAGATGAATGCACCAAGCCAACCATTGACTATCAAAGCATAACCAGCATCAAGCGAGCATAAATCAACATGTGATAGTCATATGGACATTGAGCAAACACCCAAGCATGTCAAATGAATCCATCAGTAAGTCGGCACACCCCCTGTGTAATAGGGCAAAGTGTACATAATGCTGGTAAGACCTGACACAAATAGATGTATGCTTAGAGAGTGCAAAGCCCAAATCAGCCCACATACGTATGTGAGGACTATGGCATATCAACCATGTAACATCCAAGTGAAGATCCCAGTCTCAAGTATCCAAATGCTCAAGTAGAATAAATCCACATATGTCTATCAAGCAAATCAAGACGCTCCCACTAGCACAAAAGTCGTCAATGTCAAGAAAGAAAGCTCGAAAAAAGAATGTAAGAGTGCACTGGCGACAAGTGTCCAAGATTAAGCATCAATGAGACATCCCAAGTATATAGGCTCCGTAGCATCCATACATAGCATCCATAGACATAAAGTACATCCAAACTGTAACTCTGGTAGGCCAAGAAGTAGCCAAAGTAAGATCTAGGAAAATCAAATGTCAAGCCCAAGTAAGCCGCAATAGCAATTAACTCCAAGACAATGTAATTAGCATGTATAGAGATGGCATAAGCCAAGCATGTTAAGATCAGTCAGACATAAACAAAGTATATGCCATAAGTACATCAAAGATAGAGATCCAAATGCTATGCAAAGCAAGCTCAAGCACAACCAATGATCTAAGAGCAAATCCAAGCTCTATGTCGATCCCCAAGAGTTATTACATCAATGTATACATCCAAGGAGCATCCAAGACATAGCCCGAATCCAATAGGCATATCCAAACATAAGCAAATGAGCTTCAACTCTAAATATTCCAGCAGCAAATAAATGTCCAAAACTGAGTAAACAGTGGCTTAATCCAAGCTCAAAACCATAGGCATACTTTCGTATATGTATAAGCACCAATCCGGCATCAAATGACCATGTAGTATAACCATAAAATGTAAGGATAGGGGGCTGGCCTATTTTGGGGTGCCTATGGACTATGTAAAATAGTCAATGGTTGAGCAAATTCAGCCCCAAAAGCATCTCACATCATAGGCATACATTCCCCCTAGCATTCGGGGAGCATTCAGGACCCAACCGGGCAACCAATGTCAATGCCAAAGTGGTCCGGATATAAAATGCTAATGTAGCACTGTTGTGGGCTGCCTGTAAACTGTGTATAATAGTCCCAAACCTGAAGTAAATCACATCAATGCTCAATGCCAAGGCTGCCAATGACTAGGATGAGCTGTCCAAGGGTTGCCATGAACTGGCGCAAATTCACGTTGATTTGTCTTGGTTGTTGCTCATTTTTTTGGATTGGCTCAGGGTGGTAGGAAGCTCAAGAGGGTGCCAAAGAAGGCACACAAGAAGCCTCAAGTAGCCACAAGAGGTCTATGATGAGATATGAAGCACATGAGCTCCAATGATGCTGCCCCCTTTCTCTTCTCACACCTATAGAATTGTGAACTCAATGAAACCTTGAAACAAATGAAGAAATACCTATGATGCAATGCCCTAAGGGTGCTCAAAGGGGCCAGATAGGTGCTTGGGAAGCTAGTGAGTGACAGGAGCTCGAGAGAGTTGGCTATGGCTACCGGGAAGGAGACCCAATGAGTGTAGGTAATAAATGGGAAGTTGAAGGAGTCACGAACCAAGCTCGAGTAGTCATAAATCCATGCTCTGATACCAATTTAAAGGTGAGAACGATCAAAGCTTGCTTGAGAAGAGCTATGGCGGGAGAGCAAGAGCAAGAAAGAGAGAGAGACACAAAATGGGAACTCCAACATTCACAATGTGTGATCGGCCCTTCCTTTATTCAAATTGTCACTAAAAGAATAAAGAATCAAGTGACGGTGATGGGTGCCCACCACCTACAATATGTAGTGGCGGGTATTGTCAGTGTAGTAATACACGGGCGGCTAGGTGGAGGTGCCTTTTCCCCCAACAATGAGCTTCCTTAGGGTTTCTAAGATATTGTGTGACATGTGTGGTCCTTGGAGTAGTTGTGTATATGTAAGAACATGTGGTGCCCTTATATTCCTATGTGCCATAATATGTATGTGTAAGATATCCTTGAGGATAACCCTTATACTAGATATGAGATTTGAGTACTCTTTCTAATTGGATTCCATGAGAATATATGTGATGGTTTTAGTATTGATAATTAAATGTACTAATTTCAAATGTGAGGTATCAAGATCATGTAAGAAACTCATTGAATGCATTGCTCTCTTGACCATCACTAAAATTCATCATGAAGGTTACTAGATTGCACCTATGTTGATCACAAAAACTATCTAGACTGGTTGTTCCCCTTCTTCATGTCTCCTCTTCCACAATCCTTGTCTCCACCACCATCTTTGCAAATAAGAAGTTTCAACACATTCTTCATGTTCTTGACACAAAATTGGATTGCAAGAAGAAGATCATGTGCCAATGAGGAGCATGTAGATAGAGGTGATAGGGGGGATGGAGATTGAGAATCTTGTAGAAAAGGATCCCTTGGTCAAATTTTATCCTTGATTGATCATTCTCTTTTTTATATCCTCACACCGAGTGGACCCCATGGTGGCAAGTTCACCAAAAAATGAGAATCCCATAGATACACCAAAAACAACAAAAAAACCAAGCCTCAAATTGGCATCTACAATGCCTTGTCCTCAAGAATTGCCAAATGGAATGCTTGCAAACATCACATAGGAACAAAGGCTCAAAGAAAAATCTTATAATGATTTGCATCTTCACTCTCATCCTCATCCCAATCCATGGAAATTGTAGCGCAAGAGGGTCATTTTGAGCTAGAAAGAGAGAGAAAGCAATAAATAAAGAATTTGTGCAAAGATAAAGGTGAGAGGTAATTACATCACCCCCAACCACCCTCCTTTACATATCTCTTCCAACTTCCATTTTCTTCATTTATTTTTATGAAAATTCTTTACATTATTTTCTAGATCTTTGAACTAGGTCTTTTAGTTGAAATAAAAAAGAAAAAGAATTTGCACACTCATCTCATATGGAAGTCTTTAGGCCATAGTTTTACAAGTGCTAACCAACTAATAACCATGGTATATTACATTGTTTTAGATTTGAATATTACATTAAAGCTAAAAAATTATGCCAAAAATGTCACATCTTGTAGGGTTAACACGTTGATGATGTCAATTTTTCATTCTTGCTCAATTGGTGTTTCTTATATAAGGAGGGAGTCCATTTCATTTTCCATTAATCCAAAACAAATGGTGAAGTTCTATACTATTCTCAATATCCCAATTCATTAACATGAGGCAAGCTAGAACTGTAGAAAAAGGAAAAGGAGATGCAAAGTGAAAAGGGAAGAAGGCCAACAAATCACTAGAAACTCGTACATAACCTACAAGCTACTTAAGCAACTTGGACACTTATGCTGGTAAAAGTAAGATCCAAAGCCATCAAAATCATTTTGATAAGGAAAAATTGGAGCCTAAAAGGGAAACTTCAAAGGATGAAACCTAAAGGGAAAATGAAATTATCCATCAAGAAAGCGGCAAGAATCTCACTTGTAACCAAAGCCATTATCGTGAACTTGGAGAGGTGGCGATGATATTTTGAAAGATACTAATGTCAATCAATCTCCATGAAGGATCTCATAAATCTAATTTGATCTATGGAATATCAGGGATTGTGAAATAGAAAAATAGAAGAGGTATACCATACTCTAATTTAAAAAAAATCGTAATGCAATAGCCCTTTGGGAAATAAAGCTAGAAGAATATGGCATGCATCTTTTGTAGGCCCATATATATGATGTCTTTTTATTACTGGTGCCTATAGAAGAGGGAAGAGAGTATCACTTCTCCTTTATCAAAGATTCCCCAAAGCCCAAATTACATTGGAAAGCACATTATAGCAATATCATTGCGATTGAGGTGTCTTTGGGAGGAGAAATAGTGGTGTGGCTTCTACCTTTGGTTCTAGGGTTGAACTAGATAAGATCTATATCATCCTTTGGTCATGGTTGACTTTGACATAGTACATAATGATAATTCACATAAATAGCATGGCTTTTGACCATATACCTCTTTCCTATACTTCAAATATCATCATAATTGGTAGGTCAAATCATGCCCCTCCTTTTAGATTTAACAAATCTCTCTTGAAATATATAACCTTTATCACTCAACTCAAAGAAGCTTGGAAAATCAACCATCAGAAATTGGCCCCACCTAGAGTTAGATAGTTTTAATAAATAATAGCTACCATTTCTAAATTGACCGAGACTAATGGTAAATATAGGGCTATACATAGGAGATTGTTCAAGACTAGATGTATTCAAAACCAAGTTCTATCCTCAATGCTGTTACGCTTGATCCTCATTATGAAACTTTGCATAGAATTCTCCAAGGAATTGAGGATAGCCTTAAGGACTTGGAGATGGTTGGGGGAAAGTTCAAAGTGGGAGGCCTTGGAGATGCAGCCACCTCTTTCTTCTTGGATTCCCTAAAGAAAAATCAAGGGAGAAATTACTAGGATTGAGAATGTTAGTGGAAATTTAGTTGAAAGGAGTGAGGATATCCTCGTTGGATTGAGTAGGACCACTTTGACGAAGAGCTTCACTTATTTCTCAAATCAAAACTCATATTTCCATCCTAATAGAGTATATGTATTCAATTGTAAAGACCCTTTTCTAAAGGAGAAATATTCTTTGCATTACGTGAAACCTAGGAAATCTCTAGGATGAGATGGGATTTCAATAAAAGTCTACCAAGTGCTTTGGGAAGACTTTGTAAATGGTTTAGCAAACCTCCTTAATCACTCCAAAAAGACCAAAGTGCTCTCTCTAGAGACAAATGAAGGAATCATTACCTCAATTACCGAGTCTGTTGATAGAGACTGAAGGTTTCCTAGTAGAGCCCCCTCATTATGCTAAATAGAGCATTTAAATTGATGGCAAAGACATTAGCACCAAGATTCAATTTCATTTTTCCCAGTGTCCTCACTCAAGGATGTACATCTTTGCCAATGGGAGGAAAAATAATTTAAATTGATCATTCTAATGGCTCTCAATGCATCTACAATTTTTGTGCTCATGAACATGGACCTTGAATAATCATATGACAAAGTAAGCTGAAATTTCATAATTACTATCTTGAAGTTCTTGGGTATTGGGAGTGTCTTTAAAGGCATGGTGGAGACTCTCTTCTCGAACACCTCTACTTGCAAATGTGCAAAATAGTATAAAGTTTGCACATTTCTCTCTAGGTTCATCCATCAAATTCTAAAAAATAAAGTAACTTCCAAGCTCTCCAATCGGATAATTTTTCCTCTCTCTTTACCAAGTAATGTAGTGGTGTTAAAGTTAATTTTCACCTCTTTAATCATTTTCATAGTGACACGTTGAAAACTTCCTTTAGGGTTTAGGGGATAAGTACCAATATCTCTACATCTCTTAGGATTTGATCACCTTACCCAAGAGCAGAGGAGGGTTGAGGCTAGAGAGCTAACTTCTAAACCTTCAAAACTATACCTTAGCTATCCAAAAGGGTTTGGTTTTGATCAACCTTAATCTAGTCTCATGTGTTGGTTAAAGGCCCGATGGCCAAAGGCAAGCCAAGCACCCCTTGTATATGTACACATTGTACATGCATATATAAGTAAAAATAACAAAGAACAATGCTAATGATGTACCCATAAAAACTTCTTATGCTCTCTCTCTCTCTCTCTCTCTCTCTCTCTCTCTCTCTCTCTCTCTCTCTCTCTCTCTCTCTCTCTCTCTCTCTCTCCACACGCACATGCACATGCACACACCATGCACACTCACTCACTCACTCACTCACTCACTCACTCACTGAGCTTATGACTCCACATCTCATCACTTCCTCTCAAGCGATGTGAAAGCATCAACCTTGACAGCTTGTGGTTGGAGTATGGATTATAAGGAGTAAATGCCTTTTGTCAGATAGAGGAGTCAATGCCTAACATGATATTAATGTTTTCTACCCAAATATAAAAGAGTTTGATGACCGGGAAATCAGTGCAAAAATAGGCACAAAAATGTGCTCAACATGGGAACATCTTTTGTGAAATAGCATTTTGCTTTTGTAATTATTGGCAAAAATTCAAATATGAAGCAATGTAAAATGTGTAGTCCAAAAGGCTCACATTAAAAAATGTAGAAAGGAAAAGGATGGTCAAACACCTTTTGTCCCATTCGAGAAATTGAAGGGTCTTTAGACCTTAGCCTAAATGTATGTAACTCAATTTTATAATATCAAGAAAGGAAAAGGAGGAGGTTTGTCGGGTGATTTGGGGAGGTGGGAGGTTGAGGTGGTTACAACCTCTCTCTTCCTTTATCTTATCCTCTCACGTTTCATTTCCCTCTCTCCCATTTTGGCACAAATCTCATCTTTCTTATTATTGTTCCTTTCTCTTGTGCTTCATTGCCAAATCTAATGGAGAGTGAGGAAGAGGAAGAGAGTGAAGATGGAAGCATTGTTAAATTTCTTATGTGCCTTCCTCTTGTGTGTTTTTGGAGCAATGGTTTCTTGTTGAAGAAGAAAGGTTTCTTGTAGGTTTTTGTGGCCAGCAAGTGTGCTTGTAGCCTCTACATGCCTGGTTCGAGCTTTTCTTTGTGCCGTGGCAGGGTGCTATTCATTTGGTGCACTGGCCGAGAAAGAGGTGGCTATGGAGCTTAGGAGAGAAAGATTTTCACAATCACATCTTGGTCATATGGTTTTCTTGGAAATATTCTCATAGAGAATAATATTAAGAAGAGAAGGGGCTAGATTCAACTATCGATTTACAATAAGAAGAGAAAATAAATCTACTACAAAGAAGAGCACGGGAGATTTGTCATGGCCATCCCAAAGGCTCCGATAACCCACTGTATAGTTCATCATTGTATGTCGTATCTTCACCATTAGCATCATTGTGGTCTCCTCCCCATCTACACCTATCGTTTTACTGTCTTCTACCATAGTTCGTTAGCCCTAGCCATCCACAACCTCAGTTTTATTCCTTTGTCAAACACCTCACCTCCCTCTTCATTGTCGCACTGTCATAACTCACATTCTCTTCTACCATATTCAGTATCTCCCCTCCATTTTCAATAGGTGATATTACCAACTTTCTCCTTCCACGCCTTATGCCTCACTAGAGACACCTCCTTGCACTCCTTCTCATCCCTATCAAATGAGCAAGTGGCTGTCAGATCTGCACCTCGTGCTCTTCTCTTCTCGTGTGTGAGTAAGTTATGGCTCCATCGTCTTATCCATCCAAAATTCACACTTTAATCAATTGGCTTTTCTCTGGTATCTTTTCAAAAAAAAAACTTACTCAATAAGCTTTTGAACAAATCCCTTCTTGATGATGGTTCATATGCATACTTTCTTTTAGCCTTAAGTCACACCTTCTTTCACCAAGCCTATTCTCTAGTATACACAAAGTATTTCATGAATTTCCTTCTTTTTATCTAGCTTTTTTAAATTATTAATATTACCTCCCTTCCTTTTCCTTTCCAAAATTAAACTCGGTGGAGTACATCATTGTTGTCATATCTTTCATGAGGGTTTGCTTTATTGTGATATCTTTTTTGAGTTCTCTCTCTATGCTTAATTAGTGGTATATCTTTTTTGAGTTCTCTCTCTATGCTTAATTAGTGGTTATCTTTTAGTTCATGCTAAATGTGACATCTTTGTGTGCAAATTGTGTGAAAAGCACTGTATGATTTTATGTGGTATACTTGTGACCTAGGCTTAATGTCCTAGTTATATGTGTATTTTTGTGTGTTATTTGCAGTCCCTATCGAATGGCAATTCAAAGACGATGAAGAAAAGAAAAGAAAATGAAGATGAAAGTTTTTCAAGTGTTGATTGTGGTTCTTCTTCAAGTTTGTTCTCGCAGGGACACTTCACACTTAAGTGCAGGAGGAATGATGATCAGGAAGTTAGTGCAAAAATAGGCACAAAAATGTGCTCAACATGGGAACATCTTTTGTGAAATAGCATTTTGCTTTTGTAATTCTTGGCAAAATTTCAAATATGAAGCAATGTAAAATGTGTAGTCCAAAAGGTTCACATTAAAAAATGTAGAAAGGAAAAGGATGATCAAACACCTTTTGTCCCATTCGAGAAATTGAAGGGTCTTTAGACCTTAGCCTAAATATATGCAACTCAATTTTATAATATCAAGAAAGGAAAAGGAGGAGGCTTGTTGGGTGATTTGGGGAGGTGGGAGGTTGAGGTGGTTAAACCTCTCTCTTCCTTTATCTTATCCTCTCACGTTTCATTTCCCTCTCTCCCATTTTGGCACAAATCTCATCTTTCTTATTATTGTTCCTTTCTCTTGTGCTTCATTGCCAAATCTAATGGAGAGTGAGGAAGAGGAAGAGAGTGAGGATGGAAGCATTGTTAAATTTCTTATGTGCCTTCCTCTTGTGTGTTTCTGGAGCAATGGTTTCTTGTTGAAGACGAAAGGTTTCTTGCAGGTTTTTGTGGCCAGCAAGTGTGCTTGCAGCCTCTACTTGATTGGTTCGAGCTTTTCTTTGTGCCATGGTAGGGTGCTATTCATTTGGTGCACTGGCCGGGAAAGAGGTGGCTATGGAGCTTAGGAGAGAAATATTTTCACAATCACATCTTGGTCATATGGTTTTCTTGGAAATATTCTCACAAAGAATAATATTAAGAAGAGAAGGGGCTAGATTCAATTGTCGATTTACAATAAGAAGAGAAAATAAATCTACTACAAAGAAGAGCATGGGAGATTTGTCATGGCCATCCCAAAGGCTCCGATAACCCATCGTATAGTTCATCACTGCATGTCATATCTTCACCATTAGCATCATTGTGGTCTCCTCCCCATCTACACCTGTCGTTTTACTGTCTTCTACCATAGTTAGTTAGCCCTAGCCATCCACAACCTCAGTTTTATTCCTTTGTCAAACACCTCACCTCCCTCTTGATTGTCGCATTGTCGTAAAACTCACATTCTCTTCTACCATATTCAGTATCTCCCCTCCATTTTCAATAGGCGATATTACCAACTTTCTCATTTCATGCCTTATGCCTCACTAGAGACACCTCCTTGCACTCCTTCTCATCCCTATCAAACAAGCAAGTGGCCGTCAAATCTGCACCTCGTGCTCTTCTCTTCTCATGTGTGAGTAAGTTATGGCTCCATCATCTTATCCATCCAAAATTCACACTTTAATCAATTGGCTTTTCTTTGGTATCTTTTTAAAAAAAAGTCTTACTCAATAAGCTTTTGAACAAATCCCTTCTTGATGATGGTTCATATGCATACTTTCTTTTAGCCTTAAGTCACACCTTCTTTCACCAAGCCTGTTTTCTAGTATACACAAAGTATTTCCATGAATTTCCTTCTTTTTATCTAGCTTTTTTTAATTATTAATATTACCTCCCTTCCTTTTCCTTTCCAAAATTAAACTCGATGGAGTACATCATTGTCATATCTTTCGTGAGGGTTTGCTTTATTGTGATTTCTTTTTCGAGTTCTCTCTCTATGCTTAATTAGTGGTTATCTTTTAGTTCATGCTAAATGTGACATCTTTGTGTGCAAATTGTGTGAAAAGCCCTATCTTTTATGTGATGTATGATTTTATGTGGTATACTTGTGACCTAGGCTCAACGTCCTAGTTATATGTGTATTTTTGTGTGTTATTTCCATTCCCTATCCAATGGCAATTCAAAAGATGATAAAGAAAAGAAAAGAAAATGAAGGCGAAAAATTTTCAAGTGCTGATTGTGGTTCTTATTCAAGTTTGTTCTCGCAGGGATGCTTCACACTTAAGTGCGGGAGGAATGATGATTGGGAAGTCAGTGCAAAAATAGGCACAAAAATGTGCTCAACATGGGAACATCTTTTGTGAAATAGCATTTTGCTTTTGTAATTCTTGGCAAAAATTCAAATATGAAGCAATGTAAAATGTGTAGTCCAAAAGGCTCACATTAAAAAATGTAGAAAGGAAAAGGATGGTCAAACACCTTTTGTCCCATTCGAGAAATTGAAGGGTCTAGACCTTAGCCTAAATGTATGCAACTCAATTTTATAATATCAAGAAAGGAAAAGGAGAAGGCTTGTCGGGTGATTTGGGGAGGTGGGAGGTGGAGGTGGTTACAACCTCTCTCTTCCTTTATCTTATCCTCTCACGTTTCATTTCCCTCTCTCCCATTTTGGCACAAATCTCATCTTTCTTATTATTGTTCCTTTCTCTTGTGCTTCATTGCCAAATCTAATGGAGAGTGAGGAAGAGGAAGAGAGTGAGGATGGAAGCATTGTTAAATTTCTTATGTGCCTTCCTCTTGTGTGTTTTTGGAGCAATGGTTTCTTGTTGAAGAAGAAAGGTTTCTTGCAGGTTTTTGTGGCCAGCAAGTGTGCTTGCAGCCTCTACTTGACTAGTTCGAGCTTTTCTTTGTGCCATGGTAGGGTGCTGTTCAGAGTTAAATCTTATCACTCACTTTTCAATTTAAGTAAACCACATGCTTTGATTAAGGGATAAATTGAGGCTCAAATGGGGGTTGCTATAGTCCAAGTTTGAAGTGTTTGGATAGAGATTGTAGATTGTTATCAAGTTAAACTAGTTGTGTTTTTGGATTGCTCAAGTGATGTACATAATCAATGAACTACTTAAGCATAGAGGAAACTAATTTTTTGTGAAGCAAGGGAGGTTAGCTTGTTCAAGAAATCATAGGGGTAGCTTGCTAGAAAGGCACATGGCCTACTTAATAAGAGAAGGAAGGGACTTGCTTTTGAAGATAGAACAAAGGAGGAGAAGAAGACATTTGATTTTTTTGGCATTGTTTATGGCTTGTTATTAAGCCTAAGCTCTCTAGAATTCATCCCCTCTTTCCAAAGTGGATTTCAAAGCAATGCAAATGTCCATACCCTCATTTTTCTCACATTCAACTCAACTAGTCAATATGATAGCCTATTTGTTTTGATAAGGCCTTTTTTTAGGGCTTAAGCCTTAATAAAAAAGGCTTAACACTTTAGTCATCATCAAGCCCTTTTTCACATTGTACTATTGGGTGAACTGGTTTCAACCTAAACTACTGTCATATTGGTCAATCACAAAACTAGTTTTTTCTTGGAGCTCTTTTCACATATTTAAAGCTAGATATTTTGGGGTTACTTTCACACCTTGGATGCTAGATTGAACCTTTTAGAAAAAGAACCTAAATTCACACCGCAAAAAATGAATTGGTTATTTTTTGAACCATTTGTAGAAAATAATTATCACCTTGGGAAGGGTTTGAATTGGTTATTTCAGTTGATGCCAGGAGGCATATTCCACGGTGGATTCTGTGAGTTTTTATTCCACAGTGAATTCCGTGAGGTTTTGTGATGGATTCTGTAAAACTATATTTATTTGTTGGGGCTCGTACACAAGGTGGATTCCTTGTGCGAGACGTTGACGGGGACACCTGTCCTTTTTAGGTGTCATGTTAATTTAATGTGCACTAGGTGACTCCATAGCAGGTGATTTCGCAAAATACATATTTAAATTAATGGACGTTTAGAGTGCACTCACATTAAATTAGGGTTAGGACAGAGTTCCAACCTATTTATTTATTTTATAGCTGAAGACTACTAGGTATTCACTTTTTTCAGTTTAATTTTATTATTTTATAACAATTGTGAATGCTTCAGTTGATGTGTAGAACAGGCGGTGGTGGCATTGGGAAGCACTGGACAATAGCATGTATTCAAATTATCTAGAAGAAATTATCACTTTTGATGGGCGCACGTCTTATTATTAAAGGCGTGGCGCTAATATTTATTTAGGCATGCATATTTATTGAAGCGCTTGACAAATATTTATTATTTTGTATGCGCATGGGTGCACGGTTTAAATATTTTATTATTGGACATTGTATTTGGGCACAGCCTGACTTTTGGGCCACCCAACTGCTTTATTCTTTATTTGGACAAAAGCAAACACAAAAGCTAAAGCATGCTTATTGTAAAATTTTGGCTATTTTTGAGCTTTGAGATGAATGAATTATAAATACATGCCTTGTGAAGCGCTCACACAAGAAGGCATGGGTCGAGATTGTACCCAATTTGTCTTTTTGCATCATGTTGTGCAAGTCTATCTTTTTTTTGAGCTTAAGTAGAGTTCTTTGTTCTTGGGGACCTTCCTCGGTGCTCGCTATGTATGCATCCAACATCCGATTTGTGCAGCATCAGTGAACTAGTCTATGTGATCCATATTGAAACTTTGTATTCACATTATAAATAGAAAAATTAGTTACTTTGGAAGCCTAAAAGGAATTTTCTATGCAGATTTTTGGGAACTATTTTTATTTTTAAAAATTTCCTAAAAGTACAAAAATTCATAAAATTGGGCTAGTTTAGTATTTTTGCCATTTATTGTTGGCCATTATAGTGAGCACTCGATTGGCACCTTTGTTGGCCTTCTTACTGGTGCAGTTGACATTATTTTGGTTGCTTCTTTGTTTTCATCTATTATAATGGTTATGACTTCATCATTTTCTTTGGAAAATGCACTATTTATTAACATTGAGAACTTGGATGGCAATAACTTATCCTATTGGAAGAAATAGATCTATAATGCTTTGGTCCGAAGGAAATAGGTCAAGCCCATTAAGTGCAATGGTGTAAAGCCTAAAGACATGGATAAAGATGCTTACAATAACTCAAGTGAGCTTGCATGCTTTATTATCATGTTGATGCTCTCTAAACTAGTGTACTTTAATGTAAAGGACATAGATGATGGTGCACATAGATTATAAAAAAATCCTTGTAACATTTATGAAAAACAAAGTGTTGCACCTCAAGTTTATTGGTTGGAAGAGCTCATTGATCTTCATATGGAAAAGGAGACATCTACTTCTAACCACTGAAATAAGTATAGCACTATTTTCAACTAGTTGTCAAGTCAAAATATTGCTTTTGAGGACTCCATCAAAGCCATGTTTTTTCTTGTGACATTACCTATAAATTTGGGATACTTTTAGTACTATTATTAACAATTGAGCACCTATTAGAGGCTTGATTAGTGTAAATATTGAGAGCTCTAGAAGCAAGTCTCACACGAGGAAGGATGTAGAATGTTTCTACTATAACAAGAAGAGTCATATAAAAAAGCACTCATTTAAATATAAGAATAGAGGCAACATCAAACAAAATGTTGATGAGGATGGCAAAAAGGAAGAAAGACCCAAGGCCAATAGAGTGGATTTAGACACTATTTGGAATAGTAGTGATTATGGTTATGCCTTATATGTCTCTATTAGTGATGATTATATATCAAAAGCTTGGATCATTGACTTAGGAGCATCATTTCATGTTAATCCATACAAGGAGTAGTTTGCTTCCCATGATGCAAGTGAAAAGGATATCTCCATCTGGGCAATGATGATGTATGTAACATTGTCAAAGTAGGAGATGTACATGTATCTCTAACTAATGGTTCTTCCTTCATGCTCAAAAATTTAGGACATCTATTTGATCTAAAAATACCATGTTTTTGCTTTGGCATTTATGCAAGGGTCTCCTATTATTGCACAATGGCCAAATTTTTCCATTTCATAACTTGCACATTCATATTGTAGCTATGATTAAGCAACCATATTTGTCATTTGGATTACATGTCTATGACAAGAATTCAAACTCTTTCTCGTTTGCAATATCCTCACTTTTTTGAAAATTTTAGACTTTGAGATATGTGAGCATGGTATGTAGGGAAGCAAACTAAAGTGTCACATAAGAAGAGTCTTGGTACAGAGAAATATGAATCATTGGAATTAGTGCACAATTATGTGTATTGGTCTATGCTTACAATGTCATTGGGAGGAGCACCATGCTTTATCATGTTTATTGATTATGCTACACAATTATGTGTATCGGTCTATGCCTACAATGTCATTGGGAGGAGCACCATGCTTTGTCATGTTTATTGATTATGCTACACAAAAAGTATAGGTATATCCTATCCAAAAAGGGAGTGATTCCTTTAATGCATTTCAAAAATACTTGGCTCCTGTAGAGAATAAGTCAAGCAAGAAACTCAAATGCTTGTGTATTGATAATGGTATAGAGTATATTTCTCATGTCTTTTAGAACTTTTATGAAATGCAAGGTATCAATGGGGAGTTGACTACTCTAGAAAACCCAACTTAAAATAGGGTTGCAAAAAAGATAAATACAACCATGCAAGAAAGAATTTGGAGCATGATATCTAATCCATGTCTTACATATGAATTTTTGCTAAAAGTTATTAAGATAGTGGTTCAATGGATCAATAGATCAACTAGCAAGCCATTGGATGGAAAGATTCTTAAAAAGGTATAGTCTAGAAAGAAACCCTTGTATGAGTACTACCACGTGTCTGGCTATGGTACCTTTATGCATATTTCCAAGGAAAATAGGAATGAGCTTAATCCTAACTCATAGAAATGCATTTTTCCTGCATATGGAGATTTAAGAGAGATGAGATACCATTTATGGGATCTAGAGGCCACAAAGATAGTACGTAGACATAATATCATATTCAATGAAGAAAATATGCATAAACTCAAACACTCTAACATTAAAATTCATATACTACTAAGAGTGTGGGTTAGAACTACATTCTAGTTACATGTAATAGTTGATATATCTCTCTAAGCTGAGTAAATCTAGGGAAAAACTTTGGTAGGTGGATACTCGATAATGTGCGAAAAATCTTCTTCACACTTAACATTGAGGTAATAGCTATAGCTTTAGTCAAAATAGACAAGTAAGTCTAGTTCAAAATTTTATAGTTAGCTAACTAGTTAACTTTATGGCTATATAAAAATATTACATAGATCAAATTTAGAAGTTCCTAACAGCCAACTTTGTGTGTGTGTGTGTGTGTGTGAACATAACAAAGTGGTAGCCAAAAAAATTTAACCTTGATTTAGGGAGGCTTTTTCTACAAATTTTTTCCAGCTAAAGAGTGTAGCCAAAAGTCCAATATATGAATTAGCTATGTACTTTTAACATCATTTCACCATTATGGAATCATCCCATGGGTAAAGAGCTATATGCTAATTAGAAGTGTATTGTATGCTAACTAGAAGTTACCTATTTGTTGTGCTATATACTAATTAGCATGTGACTTGTATGCTAATTAGTAATTGTCTGTATGCTACCATATATCCTAATTAGTAGTGACATGTAACTATTTTCCCCCTTGTACATTAATTAGCAGTGACTTGTTTGTTTTCTTCTATGCTAAATAGCAATGACATGTGATTGTTTGCTCTCTTGTATGCCAATTAGCAATGACTTGGTTTACTTCCTATATGCTAATTAGTAGTTACTTGTCTACTAAACCAAAGAGTAATATTTCCACCTTTGAGATGGTGTGAGCTTGCACACTTTCACACCCTGCCTCAAGTTTACTAACATGTCTAAATACAATTCCCTTGCTCTTATTTTCTTTCATCTTAATAGTTTCCTATATTCTAGTTAACATTGCTAGTTTATATGATCTATAAGTAGTTAGCAGTGTTAGTTAACATGCATTGAAAGATGGAATGGCTGAGCAAGAATGAGAGCACACGTGGAAGAATCAAGCAAGTGCTATGGATGTTGGAGCAAGAAAGGAGAGATCAAGATAGTATGTGGCAACTCCAATGTAACGTGCCCGCCTATCGGCTATCCAAGCATGTTTTAGTGGCCCATTGAGAAACGAATTTAAGCGTCGCCACCTGGCACACCCATGGAATATTCCAAGGTTTGTCGCTTAGGGTTTCTCGAGTCCACATCTATCGCGACCTAAAATGGGCCCGACACTAGCTCTCTAGCACTAGCCGGACCTTTAAGACACACAAGAAACCCCACACGGCCTCGCGGACAAGAGCGTCTAAGGTTCACACTACACTAAACTCTAATATCGATTCTTGTTTGTAATAGGACACAGTCCAACATTTGTCTTCCCCTACATGTCAGAGGGGGATCCCATAACATACAAGTATAATACCTTGTATCACATACATAGGAGGTAACCTCTTGGCTAAAACACTGCGGCCTCACTGCAGCTCTCCTACATCTCGAGGATTGGCCCCAAGATGCACTACTTCAACATAAAGAACAAGCGTATAAGCTCCAATCTTTGATTTATCAAACGATCCAGGAGTTGATATTTTCTCATTGAACTTATCCTAAGGAATTGCTCGTCTAACCTACAGTAAGGATTTCCTCACACTCTCAGTGTTGGTCAATGTTCAGCATATAGGTGCTTTGCATCTAGGAGATTATACCTTGTGGCATACAAAATGAAAAAGTGGATGCTTATTGTGCACAAACATTTTATTATTAAAAATCTGCAAAGTGGAGTGAAAAAATTAGCCCTTCAATGATTTTCAACCTACTTGTTGCTGCTGCGTTGCTAAAGACTAGTACTGAGTTACCTCGTGCTATTAGCCTCTTAAAACTTAAATTTTTATCGTCCTACATGATGTGCACAACCAAAAGATTAGACTTTACTTCATTTTCCTGCACTTAAACACTTTCACAACCCTTTTTTCTCTCTACTGCTTATGTGTTGCATCGTTGCATAGGTGTAGGGTTTTATTTTTTTTCATTTTCAATGTATAAAGTAATAAAAATGCATTAAGACATACACACAAGGGTGAGCCGAGGCTATACCTTATGCCTCAACCTTGCTAAACATGCACAGACATTAATCATATTTTTTCTTATTTATTTGTCGCAAAAAACCTAATTTTCTCCATTTTTGCTATTTTTTCATATTTATTTATCAAGAAAATAGAGCATTCACTGGTTTTTCTAGTTTTTAAGGATTATGAAAATTGAGAATCACTCATTTTCCATATTTCATCCCTCATGCATCATTTTTGTCAAACCCAAAATGACAAAAAAACCCCATTTTCTTTGTAAAATGCGTGTTTTTAGGATTTTAGAAAATTATTTTCAGCATTATGGCATAATATATTCTAATTTTTTTGACATAAAATCTTCAAACATATAGCAAACAACATTCCTACCAATTTTCATCCAATATGAACATCATTTGGCCAACCAAACCTCAAAAAGAAGCATTTTTCTTTGATAAAATAGAGTTACCAGGTTTTTTATGGTTGCGGGTTTCTAAAGCCGGATTTGGGACAACAGAACAGTCCACCATTAATGCTTAGCCCATCTCCAATCATCCATCTCCAGCCCCAAGTCGACTCGGAAGCGATCCAATACCATGTCAGACTAGCATTCTTCAATCCCTCTTCTTCTTGATTTCTCCCATATGAACTGCTGTTTGGAAGAGAGAGAAGGAGGAGAGAGAAATACTAGATTCTAATTAGACCATTCGGGCAGCCATTTCTGAAGCCAAGAGTGGTGATGGGGAGTAAAGATATTTTGTATCTTACTGGTAAGATTGTTAGTAGATTAGTCAGCTTAGGGTGAGTCTGTGCTGCAGAGGCTGTGGCCTTTTTATTATATTTTTTCTGGCATTTTCTGGTGCCCTTTTTAGGGCTAGGGAGCATTTAATGCTGTCGACAAGCATTAAATGCTGGCTGACTACATTTAATGCTCCCCCCATCTTATGCCTATATATTGCTAGGGTTCCTCCTCCTCTTGTGTACTTCAACCATCATTTGTGGATTCTTCTGAGGAGAGAGGAGCCGGTGCTAGGGTCCCCACATAGCCGGTGACTCACTGTTGTATGCTGCTGTCTCGTCTTCGATATGGATTCCGTTTCCTGAGCATACATCTGAGTTCTCATCTGTATTTGTGTTTATTCTTTCTCTTGTCTTGTGTTTCAGCAGTTTATTTCAGCATGTTGTTTATGCTTCCATTGCTATACCACTTCTGACATGGTATTAGTTTTTAGGTTTTGTGTTTCTACTATGTTTTATTGCTGATTTCAGGACTGTTTTCCCTCTTGTTGATCAGGCAGCGCTGCTCCAATTAGGCGACCAATTTTGCCTACGTTTTTTGCTGCAATCAGCATCCGTATAGCCTGCGCCTTCATTTCAGCCTACGTTTTGGTATTTCTGCATCTCCTCCTGGCTGGGCGCTTACATCATCAGGCCATTTTTGTTGTTTTTGATAGTTTTTTGACTAATTTTTTTGACTTTGTGCAGCATATTTTGGCTTATTTTGATCAAATTTTGGGTTATACTGCATGTGAACTCTTGCTTTTTGTATTATGTGCTTGTGGTTTGGCTATGTTTCCTCTCCCAATCCCTTCTTTTCTCTACTTCCTTTTTGAATCCTCTCCAGATGGCTCCTCCATGCACATACACTGATGACAAGCTTCATGGACCTGATTATTACACGTGGAGTGCGGTGATGAAGGCTTGGTTTATTCAGAAGCGATTATGGTACATGGTTAACAGAGCTGTGGCACGTCCTTGACAACCTTCTCCAGTTCCATCTGAGATTTTGATGAAGACAACCATGAGAAGGCAGTGCTTACATGGGATTCGAATGATGCCCGTGCTTATTCGGCATTACTTTGGTGTATTTCCAAAGAAGTCCTACCAGCGGTCACCTCTTGTACGACAACTTCAGATGTATGGTCGAAGTTACATTTGATGTACGAGGCTCCTTCCACCATGCGGGCCGTTACTCTCTATGGACAGCTCCAGCAACTGAAGTTTGAATCCAATGATACAATTCAATCCTTCGTACTTCGTGTTATCCAACTCTAGGACCAGCTTTGTACTATGCAGTTTGCCCTATTAGAGGCACATCTTGTTGGTACGATACTCTACAAGCTTCCTTGGGAGTTTGATGGAGTGGTGAATGCTTTATGGGCGCAGACATCTATGACTCATGTCAGTTTTCTTCACATGTCCTCCATGCTACTTGAGCATGAGACTTTACGACTACAAGGGAGGCTTCCGTCACATTATCGAGGATCAGGTGAGGCTTTTGCAGCTTCAGAGAGGGGCTCAAAGATGAAGAAGTCGAAGGCCCAGTGTTACCACTGTGGCAAGAAAGGTCATTTACGGAAGGATTGCAAAGAGTTAGCAGCTTCCAGGAAGAAAAAGGAGCAGAAGACTAAGCAGGATGCAGACTCCTCTGATGAGTCATCATCTACCTCAGATTCCGATTTTGATCCTCTAGCCAAGGCGAAGTCCAAGGCGCGGAAGGGATCCTCTTCCTCGGATTGCAGGAAGGGCTTAGTGGCCCCTTCCTTAGCTGCTTTCTAGTGGTGGTGATGCAGACATCCCTCACGACTCCCCAGTGCTAGAGAGGGAGCGTGAGAGGGTGGTGAGATGGGATAGCCGTGCCTCATCTATATGTCTAAACAGATGCACATGATCCAGAGAGGGACTTCCCTTACGCATTGACTAAAGTCTAGCAGGTACAAATCCTGGAGCTAGGATTGCCATCCAGGTTCATGATGGGCTGGTTACTTGATAGAGAGAGGGAGGCTTTCGTCTGGAGCCCACATGAGGGGACACTTTGGCGGTTTTGGTCAAAGGCTGGGATTCCATGGTCACATGTTCAGAGACATGTTTGGTAGATTGGTCTTGTATGTCCTGAGTGACATAGGTGACATAACACAAAGAGCTACTATGATTCTTCTCTATTTTCAGGTGGTGCTGTTATGATTGACATCGATGTCAGATACTCTCCGAGGCATCTTGGCGATGAGCTGGCCACTTACTGCTTGGATATCTATGGTTCTTCTGGTGGTTCTATGTTGTATAGTTTATGATTCCCTATCATTGAACTATTGTATTGTATCAGCTCACTCCTGATCTGAGAGAGGGTGTTAGTAGATTAGTCAGCCTAGGGTCAGTCTATGCTGCAGAGGCTGTGGCCTTTTTATTGTATTTTTTTCTAGCATTTTTTGGTGCCCTTTTTAGGGCTAGGGAGCATTTAATGCTGGCCGATTAGCATTAAATGTTGGTTGAGTGCATTTAATGCTCCCCTAATTTTATGCCTATATATTGCTAGGGCTCCTCCTCCTCTTGTGGCTTCTTCTGAGGAGAGAGGAGCCGATGCCAGGGTGCCCACATAGCTAGTGACTCACAGTTGTATGCTACTGTCTCGTGTTCGATATGGATTTCGTTTCTCGGGCATACATTTGAGTTCTCATCTGTATTTGTGTTTATTCTTTCTCTTGTCTTGTGTTTTAGTAGTTTATTTCAGCATGTTGTTTATGCTTCCATTGCTACACCACTTCTGACAAAGATTGGTTCATAGGGGTACATTGAGGTGGGAGATGCCTTGTCATCCCCCCCCTCCCCCCTCCATTTTGTGTCGTTTGCTGCCGCCATATCACCTTTTTTTCTTCACTTGAAAAAACAATGCCCCCCTTCCACCCCTCCTCGGTTGCATGAAAATTGGGGGTGGAGGACCCAAAGGTCACACCCCCTCCTACCCCTCAAGTCCTTTTCACACTTGACTTCCTTGGTCTTGGCATCGGGCACTCACATTCCCACGTCCGTCCTCCAATTCGACTCCCAAAAATTAATGCATGTCTATCTCGGAGTCCCCCACTGCCGTGCATTTCTTGAAGTCTCGTCTGACATCCTTACAAATTATGAAAATTCTACAACCATCACTTGGTGAGTCTTTAAAGCGGTTTTGGAGCTTGTCTACTGCTTGCTGCTTAAAATCAACCCAATTTCCTCTGTCACCTTTGACGAAGTTTAATTTTCCCTTCAAATTCAAAAATTTTGGCAAACTCTAAGCACTTTTTCGGGGCAAAAATCCACCAGTCAACCTCGCAATGGAACGTTCACAGCCGAACCCACTAGGATCAACCTGAAATCTAGGTTCCTAGGCGTCAAGGTCTCTTGACAGCATTCTAGCATCGAGTTTTGGACATCCTACTTTACATAGAGATACCCAATCTGAAGCAGACCCATGCTGCACTTGGTTCAAAGAGAATAGGAAACTAGAGGGATGTGCTGCTTAACCTCTCTGCCCGTAGGGCATAGTCCCATTCTGGTCCCTTAAAACGGCATGAATCAGGCTCTAACTTATCATTACCTAAAGGTCCAACGATGCTAAAACCTTGTGAGAAGCCTCCCAATTCTCTGGAACCACCCTGCCGTAGGATGGTCCCCACCGTGGGGTTTCGCCCACCCACTCCCCTTGATAGCTTTAGTTTTCTAATTAGATCCTATCACATTTATGTGTGACACTTAAAATCAGCTTCCTTAATTAACTCTTTTAGGAAAGAGGGTTCGTTTCCGTAATTTATGTCACAGACACAAATATAGAGCAAGCAATCCTTTGACAAACAAGTTCAAACAAATTTCTTAACTTATCTCAAGTTAATCTTTGTCTCCTGCTTATACAGGAGAATTTTATGTATCCCTTCTGTCCAATAGAAGTACCTGGTCCAAATCACATGGTACCATAATTTTCTATCCATTATCTAGAATAGGATCATCCAACACCCTAGATGTTGGGCTCACGATAGTCTTCACCTCCGTTCCGGCCTAGGCAAGGGGTGTCCAGAGCTCCACCTGACCCCAAGCAGCCTAGGAGCGAAACACAATTCCCATGGTTGGCCTTTCCACCACTCGACCTTCAGCCTGTGAATCGAGTAGTGCCCTCTCAGGGTAATCCGTGGTGCGATCTTGGAGATGATCCACCCTGCAAAATATCCTTCCTTAATTAATCCGTTTAGGAATCAAGCATGATCAAAAAGGCAATGAGCCTAATACCATCTTCTAGTGAATCATTCCTTTATTTGCCATGGCTACTTGTCATTATTGATCCTTGCCATGCATTTACCATCAGACACAAGTACTTCGAATAATTATCCAAATCACATCCAACAATCAGTTTAATTCAAAAGCATTTAGGATGTTATTTGATCAATCATCAAACAAAGGTATCCTTTTCCAAACATTGCAGGAATAGTCGCGATAACCTTTTCATCGCTTGTTTGCTCTCCCCCTTGGGATCTAAGAGATTCCATGTAAAATTTATTTAACACACCATTCTTTTGGCTGAGGCATATGTTACAGTTTCAAGCACTGTACAAGACATAAGTTCTATTAATCATCTGCATTGATCGATAACCCAACCTTCTTGCAAAAGCATCGGTCTTCCCTTTGACTTAGGGTTTCCTAATTCCTTGAGCTCTTCGTTTGCCTTGGAGTTGTTGTTACATCTGGCCCATCCCCGAATAGGTTTTGATAACATAGTCACTATTGGACAGATCTCAAGGCATCGTAGTTTTAATCCTAATGATCGTTTTTTGTACTAGCTACGCACAACTTCAAGATCCCAATGAACTAATAGTTTGTGATATTAGCAAGACTTAAATGCAAGATCAATTTGCATACCTTGAATGTATGTTTCATATAATCTTTCCCATGCATGTACCGTCTACATACATCTGCGAGCCCTAACAATATTGTCCTAGGTAAAGAATAATCGGGGACTTATCAATGCTTAGTACTTTAGGAACTTATATGCTGCTTATGCTATGTATGGACTTGTCGTATAGCAGCTAGGTGCAACTAACTTCTCTTGATACATGCACTTCGCAAACTCCATCTTCCGAATGTTTGGGATGAATTTATCCTTTTCAATAATCCCTTCGTGTGCAGCTTCGTACAATTCTAATGCATCCCATTCATGAATCAAAGCAAGCATCCATTAATTTGGAAATATATTACTTACGACTGGTATCGCATGCGGATTGGAAGTGACGCCCTTTCCTAAGGCTTCGTTGCTTGTTGAGGAATTGCCATCTGGGTGTGATAATTTCCGCTTGGGTGGCATCCAAGATCTCTTCCCTTTTAGATGTGATTTGCACATGACTTCTGCATCTTGTACTTGATTAGCGAAGGCCAGTGTTAGGGCGAGATGAGCTTGCGGTCGAAGGATAATCATGCAAAAACGGGGTATGGGTCTGTAGCCAACGGGAGAAGAAAGGATGCCTGTGGACACCCTCTTTCATGCAATAGATGAACTTGGGTTTGCATGATGGGGGTTGGAATGTTATCTCCGCTGGTATTTCTGAGTGCAACTTTTGCAACTTCCTCATTCATAGCTCCCAAACTTCTCCGCTTAGGGGCCATGATGGATGCATGTTTCTATGAGTAGAACTTCAATTGACTCGAGGGTTGCATCATCTAGCTTTGAGTAGCTAGGCTGGAGATAGTAGAGCCTTTATAAGAGATGAGAGAGAATTTAACTCCGTAAGAGGTGATAGAGTAGGGCCTTTGAGATGATACCTTCCTCTTCTATTAAATTTTTTTCTCTCTCCCTCTTCTCCTCCTCCTCCTCCTCCTCCTCCTCCTCCTCCTCCTCCTTCTTCTTCTTTTTCTCTCTCTCTCCCTCTTCTTCTTCTTCTTCTCTATCTCTCTCTCTCCCTCTTTTTCTTTTTCTTTTTCTTCTTCTCTCTCTCTCCCTCCCCTCTCTCTCTCTCTCACCCTATCACCTTCTCACTGCAGCAGTGGGTCACGGCTTTCAAGGCTTGCTATATCTTCATTACGTTTGGGGGGGTGGTTATAGTGGGAAGGGGGGGTTGGAGGGGGCACATGTGTGCCCCTCCTCCTTATCAACGTTAACGTCATCTTCCTGATCTTCCTGAATGTCTTCGTGATCCTCATCCCTCGTTGCTATCGCCTCGATCTCCCCATTGTCTCACACTTACTCAACATTGACGATCACTACAGCTTCGCCTCCCTCCGCCAGCTGGCGGCGCCAATTGGGGGGTTAATTTTTTTTTTTGTTTTATTATAAAAAGGGGGGTCTTATGGGCCATGGGTGGGGAATATTACATCCTCTTCCCCTTAGAGAACTTGAGATGTTCTCATCTTGGAAGAACTGGGGAAGACAAGCATTGATGGGGCTTAAGGCCTGCAGGTGTTAGGACCCACCATGCATCTGCTGCGCTACTCTGATCACTCATAAGCACGTGGTCTTTGAAATAACATCTTATTGCATTAGATCTATCCGAGTTTGGATTACAAGAGAATAGTTTATTATAGTTATATCTCATGGATATCTTCTAGATGTTTCCTAAGTATTTGGTATATTCTAGATCACTAGAGCTTGTACAATTTCATTCATTGTAAGTTCAAGTTCTCCTTAAGTCCTGTTGGGACAATTGGCATAGTTATGTCCAATGTTGTGGCACTTGGAGCATTGGTGTTTTGGGTACTTTGGACATTCCTTTTTGAAATGACCTAACTTCCTACAATAAAAACAAGTCAGAGCTTTATCACTTGGGGTCACAAGGTTCTTGGTTGTCCTTGGCATGAGTTTCTTTTTAGACCAAATTGTCCTAGGATCCTTTTAGCAGATCGAAGTGGTCCTTTATCTCAAAAACTATGTTCCTAAATTGTCCTCTTCTTAGTTCGGGACTGAGCTCCATGGACAATTGGCTTTGCTTGTAATACTAAAGAATACTTCCAAGCTTCGACATTCTGGTAAGACCCAATCCATATTAGTTGAGAAGAAACGACTTAAGAGAAATTCATTGCAGATTATAACTATCATCTGCTGAGTATCTTTAATCATTTGCAAGTTCTAGGCTCAAAATAGATGCAACTCATATTACTCAGGTTAACTGTAGTTACAAGAGTAAAGTTTATTCCAATACAAAATTTATTTCATGTCAAAAAAATCTCTAGGATTTCTAATCATCCTAAAAAGGCGCAGTAGGCTCTAGGTCTTCGTCTTCATCTGATTCCTCTATATATCCATAGACTGCACTTGTGTAGCTTTGTTTCCTTGGAGGCTCAATGTCTTCCGGGACAATCAGTTTGGATGTCTCCTAACTCATTGTAGTGGAAGCATTGACGATAGGGACATCTCCTACACATGTGCCCTATCTCTCCGCACATGTGGCATCTCTTGCCTTGATCTCAAGAATCATCTTTGTCACAATTGCCCGGTTTTAGTTCTTGGACGATTGGCTTTGCTCGAAGTAATGCATCTTGCAAGTTTGTTGGATGCATCGCTTCAAGACAGTGGTTCAGAGGAGTGTTCAGGCCATGACAAAACTAGGGATAGAAGGGATACATAAATTCTCCTGTATGGGTAGGAGACAAAGATTAACTTGAGATAAGTTAAGGAATTTGTTTGAACTTGTTTGTCAAAGGATTGCTTGCTCTATATTCGTGTCTGTGACATAAATTATGCAAATGAACCCTGTTCCCTAAAAGGGTTAATTAAGGAAGCCGATTTTAAGTGTCTCACATAAATGTGGTAGGACCTAATTATAAAACTAAAGCTATCAAGGAAAGCGGGTGGGTGGAACCTCGACGGTGGGGACCATCCTACGGCAAGGTGGTTCCATAGAATTGGGAGGCTTCTCACAAGGTTTTAACATCGTTGGACCTTTAGGTAATGATAAGTTAGAACCCCATTCATGCCGTTTTAGGAAACCGGAATGGGACTATGCCCTACGGGTAGAGAGGTTGAGCAGCGCATCCCTCTCGTTTCCTATTCTCTTTGAACCAAGTGCAACATGGGTTTGCTACAGATTGGGTATCTCTGCATAAAGTAGGATGTCAAAAACTCGATGCTAGAATGCTGTCAGGAGACCTTGACCCCTAGGAACCTAGATTTTAGGTCGATCCTAGTGGGTTCGACCATGAACGTTTCGTTGCAAGGCAGACTCGGGAAACCCTAAGCGGCAAACCTCGAAATATTCCATGGGAGTGTCAGGTGGTGACACTTAGATCCGTTTCTTGATGGGCCGCTAAAACGTGCTTGGACATCCAATAGGTGGGCATACTACACTTGGTATCGGAGAAAAACTTCGTGATGATATATGATTGATTTACGTATGGTTTATAGACATATCCTGAATAGAAATAACCTAAGTGGTATGGTTTGATTGTCAGGCACCTTCTACACCCTCGAATACTGACATGCAAGAGAAGAAATTCCTTCTTAAGAAAATTAAGGCACCCAAGTTTGATGGAGAAGGGATAGAGATCACAAGGGAGGCAGAGATATGGATTGAGTCGATGGATGACTATTTCTCTACTGCAAGAAATACTCCTACCAATCAAGCAATGATAGCCAAACGTAGTTGGCCAGGCTCAAATATGGTGGAAGCAATGGTGCAAAGATCAAGGTGTCTTTGAAGTCATTGTCACTTGGGCTCAGTTGAAAGATGTTGTACGTGGATGATACCTTCTGCCAACCTACTAGACTTTGAAGATGAATGAATTCTTCAAGCTCAAGCAGCTGGAATTAACCTTGGAAGCTTACTACTCAAAGTTTGTAACCCTACTAAAATATGCACCACCTATGGATATTGCACAGCAACGCCCTAGATGTTAGACTCACTGCAGTCTTCATCTCCATTCTCGACTAGGCAAGGGGTGTCCAAAGCTCCACCTGACCCCAAGCGGCCTAGGAGTGAAACACAATTCCCATGGTTGGCCTTTCCATCACTCGACCTTTGGCCTGTGAATCGAGCAATGCCCTCTCGCAGTGTAGTCCGCAGTGCGATCTTGGAGATGATCCACCTGTGCAAAATATCATTTCTTAATTAATCCATTTAGGAATCAAGCACGATCAAGGCGATGAGCCTAATACCATCTTCCAGTGAAACATTCCTTTATTTCCCATGGCTACTTGTCATTATTAACCCTTGCCGTGCATTTACCATCAAACACAAGCACTTCGAATAATTATCCAAATCACATCCAACAATCAGTTTAATGCAAAAGCATTTAGGATGTTATTTGATCAATCATCAAAACAAAGGTATCCTTTTCCAAACATTGCAGGAATAATCGTGATAACCTTTTTATCGCTTGTTTGCTCTCCCCCTTGGGATCTAAGCAATTCCATGTAAAATTTATTTAACACACTATTCTTTCGGCTGAGACATATGTTACAGTTTCAAGCACTGTACAAGACATAAGTTCTATTAATCACCTACATTGATCGATAGCCCAACCTTCTTACAAAAGCATTGGACTTCCCTTTGACTTAGGCTTTCCTAATCCCTTGAGCTCTTCGTTTGCCTTGGAGTTGTTGTTACATCTGGCCCATCCCCAAATAGGTTTTGATAACATAGTCACTATTGGACAGATCTCAAGGTATCGTAGTTTTAATCCTAATGATTTTTGTTTGTACTAGCTATACACAAATTCAAGATACCAATGAACTAATAGTTTGTGATATTAGCAAGACTTAAATGCAAGATCAATTTGTGTGCCTTCGATGTATGTTTCATATAATCTTTCCCATGCATGTACTATCTACGTGCATCTGTGAGCCCTAACAATATTGTCCTAGGTAAATAATAATTGGGGACTTATCAATGCTTGGTACTTCAGGATCTTATATGCTGCTTATGCTATGCATGGACTTATCATATAGCAGTTAGGTGCAACTAACTTCCCTTGATACACATGCACTTTGCAAACTCCATCTTTCAAATGTTTGCGATGAATTTATCATTTTCAATAATCCCTTCCTGTGCGGCTTAGTATGAGTCTAATGCATCCCATTCATGAATCAAAGCAAGCATCCATTAATTTGGAAATACATTACTTACGACTGGTATTGCATGCGGATTGGCAATGATGCCCTTCCCCGAGGCTTCGTTGCTTATTGAGGGATTGCCATCTGGGCGTGACAATTTCCACTTGGGTGCCATCCAGGATCTCTTCTCTTTTAGATGTGCTTCGCATAGGAATTCCGCATCTTGTACTTGATTAGCGAAGGCCAGTTTTAGGGCGAGATGAGCTTGCAATCGAAGGATAATGATGCAAAAATGGGGTATGGGTCTGCGGCCAACAGGAGAAGAAAGGATGCGTGTGGACACCCTCTTTCATGTAATAGATGAACTTGGGTTTGCATGATGGGGGTTGGAATGTTATCTCCATTGGTATTTCCAAGTGCAACTTTCGCAACTTCCGCATTCATAGCTCCCAAACTTCTCCTCTTAGGGGCCATGATGGATGCATGTTTCTATGAGTAGAACTTCAATGGACTTGAGGGTTGCATCATCTAGCTTTGAGTAGCTAGGGTGGAGATAGTAGAGCCTTCGCAAGAGATGAGAGAGAGTTCGACTCCACAAGAGGTGATAGAGTAGGGCCTTTGAGATGATACCTTCCTCTTCTATTAATTTTTTCTCTCTCTCCCTCTCCTTCTTGTTCTTCTTGTTCTTCTTGTTCTTCTCTCTCTCTCTCTTCTTCTTCTTCTTCTTCTTCTTCTTCTTCTTCTTCTTCTCTCTCTCTCTCTCTCTCTCTCCTCCTCCTCCTCTTCTTCTTCTTTCTCTCTCTCTCTCTCTCTCTCCCTCTTCTTCTTCTTCTTCTTCTTCTTCTTCTTTGTCTGTCTGTCTGTCTGACTCTCTCTCTCTCTCACCCTATCACCTTCTCACTGCAGCAACGGGTCATGGCCTTCAAGGCTTCCTATATCTTCATTACGATTGGGGTGGGGGGTATAGTGGGAAGGGGGGTTGGAGGGGGCACACGTGTGCCCCTCCTCCCCATAAGTGTTAACACCATCATTTGCATCTTCCTGAATGTCTTCGTGATCCTCGTCCCTCGTTGCTATCACCTCGATCTCCCTGTTGTCTCGCACTTACTCAGCATCAACGATTACTGCAACTCCCCCTCCCTCCACTAGCTTGCGGCATCGACAGGGGGTGTTTTTAAAAAAATCATTTTATTATAAAAAGTGGGGGTCTTACGGGCCATGGGCAGGGAATATTACATCCAACAATCATAATGACCCTTAGTATATTGCCATAGAAATAATAAAGAATAAAGTGATAACAATGTGAGGTCATTACCTCTATAGAGTACAAGTGTATGGGTACTACGTATAGATTAAATGTGGATGACTAAGCATATGCAGCCTTTAACCCCAACAACCTCCCACTTAAAGGATAATATACTTGAATATGGATAAAATAAGAAAAAAGTGACAAAGTACAATGTGTGACTATATGTACAACAAGATGAGGAATAAATATCATCTCATCCTACACCCATCATCCTCCTAAGGAAGGCATAATATTCCTTTGGGAGACTTTTAGTGAGCAAATCAACAGAATTCTCATTGGTAGAGATCTTTAAAACTTGTATATGCTTGTCTTCAAGCACCTCTTGTTGAGATATAGGCATGTGAACCCTATGTATGCAAATGTGGATAAGGGTAGCTGGGTGTGAATGAACTGAAGGGCAAGGGAAAACCCTAACCCTAGCCATCCAGAGGCTATTTAAATAGCCTAGAGATCACTCTCAATGTAAAGGAGAGTGTATGGTTGTACTTATAAATAACTCATTAAGCAAGGTCTTCTTCTTGTACTTGAGCTCTCTCTCCCTCTTATGTACACTTTCTCTTGCTGTCACTCTAATATTGCAAATGGTATCAGAGCCATCTTTGATCAAACAATCTTCCTTCAACTCCATTTCCCACTAAGTGCACATGAGCATGTCATTTTCTCACTATACCTCTTCAGCTCCATAGCTACCTGCCATACCCACCTCTGTTGGAGGACCTAGGGAGAGCAAAAGAGAGCAAAGGTCTGCAAGATGTTTCAACCAACATATTTGTAATGTAGGACTTTGTTTATCATAAAGATTGCACATCTTTTCCCATAACTACAAAGCATTATCCTCAAATGCCACAACATTGAAATAAAGATGTTTAGACAATGATAGTGTAAGATTGGATTTATATAGCTCATCCAACTCATCCCAAGTATCCTTATCAATGCATTTGGGCTTGATTTATATAGCTCATCCAACTCATCCCAAGTAACCTTATCAATGCCTTTGGGCTTTACACTCTTAGTTTTCAAAGGCCAACCTACTTCTTTTGAAATAGTACCTGCCATATCTACATCTTCCAATTGGTGAAATTTGTGCCATCAAGCTTTTCGATATTGAAAATAGCACTATCATTCGAAGAAGTACTAGCCATAATAATAGTACACCAATGCAAAATCCAAGAGAATATGCTATAGTAAATGATTGCAAATCAGCCCCCAAAACTTAGCCACAACAAGGGTATGTTGGGGTAAAAGGCCCTCGGGCCTGCCCGTGTACACTGACCGCCCATATTCTTTATTCATATATATATATATATGAAAGTGCAATAAGGCTGTCATAACATTGTTGATAGCACCTACATTTTGTGTGCTCTTCTCTCCCACGTCTCTTTCATCCCTTCAACTGGTATCAAAGCAGGTCCTTCGTGAGTGCTTCCTGGCCTTCCCTGACATCTACACGAGGTATGAGAGCTTGGTTCTCACTCAGTTCTCAACCATTCTTTGACATGAACAACAAGGTTTTATGAAGAGGCAGCCATAGCTTCCATCATTGAAGCTTGTTCTCTTCACCTCTTGCTTGCTTGTGTAGGCCTATTGCAGGCTTCATTGGGCTTGCTTATCCCCTATCCACCTTGATTTGGCCCCTTGAGTACAGTAGCATGCTCATGTTTTATTTGCGCCTGTTTGCAAAAATGGCTCAAAAATCACTCTTTTTGTCATATCTCAGGCATTCGGAACCTGATTCAGGCAAGGTAAGAGTCTAAGTTGGGGTTTTGGCATGCTCCGGATGTGATGGTGATGTTGAATTTGCCAAATTCTGATGACAAAATATTCTACAACAGATTTCAGGTCTGAGACAGCATATATTTCTATGCCTATGGCTTATGTAATGCTTCTACTGATGTCTATTGATATCGGATCACTTGGGATGTTATGCCTCTTATGTGAGACACATTTGGGGCTGATTTAGCTCAGCCATTAACTATTTTGAACAGTCCCAGATCTGTCCAAAATAGGGTAGCCACCTATTACTTCAATTTTATGCTTACAAGTCTTGGCATTTGATGCCTGATTATGCCCGGTTGGTGTCTACATGTCTGGGAATGTATGCTTATGAGTTGGCACTTGATTTGAGCTTGATTTGAGCATTATTTTACTCAATTTTGGACTGTTATTTGCTGCTGGAAACTTCAGGGCTGAAGCTATTTATGCTATAGTTGGGTTATGCCTATTGGTCATGGGGTGCTCCCGGCTACTCGGTATGATGTCATGATGTATTTGGACTATGCCACATGTCTTGTTTATGCTCCGGAATGCTTTTGATCTGAGATTAGAGATCGATTTGGGTTTGACTGTCACTTCTTTGTAGCTGGCATTTCATCTATGACATGGTTTATGCCTAGGCTATCTAATACGGGTTATGATGTCTTGGTGAATGCTTTATGCTTTGGCTGTGGATGACAGTTGTTTGAGCTTGTCTCGACATTCATTTGAGTATTCCCTTGAGAAGTTGGACATTGGCTTGGCTTTTTCTATTACGACTTGGCTTTTTTCATTACGACCTTGGATGCTATATGGGATTTGTTGCTCTGATTATGGATCTTGGCTATACTTGGATGCACTTACAGGTATTGAGCAATGAATGGCTCCCTTGTTTTAGCAGTTGCCTATTGAGTTGTGATTGCTCATTTGCATTTGATATGCAGGATACTTACTGATTAGTGGAGTTGGATAGTGCTTGGGATTTACAGTTATGGTCATCCTGCTTCTCTATTGTATGGCATCTATGCTATTTGGGCTGCTATTGCCCGTGCATGTCAGGGAGCAATTGATCTTTATGGCAATCTGTGTATGCACATGATTTGCTGCTATGTATTTTACAGAGCCTCTTACCTAGATGCTTTTACACAGATATTTGGGCTTTTATTGGAGCTTGATTCTTGTAGGTTTATTTGCCACCTACCGTTCTTGGCTGGACATGTATGTTAGTACATGGTATGAGACACTGCAAAGTTATGTATACTCCTATGTTTCGGGGATGCTTATGCATTTATGGCTCCGAGACATGCTTATGATTTTATGGCTGCGAGCTATAGTGGTTGGATATGTCATGATTTGTTTTGCTAGGCTTGTCCGTGTGGGAGCTTTTGCATCCGTGGTTGATGTCTTTATGTTCTCCCCTTCTAGTTTGGATGAGTCCCCTTTGCAGTATGCTATGACGACTTCCAGCTCTTCTAGTCATGCCGATAGTCCTCTTGATGAGCCTATTCTCTCTAATGAGAGTTCCCCTGATTCTTTGAGCTCCTTGGATGTATTGGACAGCCCTACTCATGCTATTACAGAGCAGTTGTCCTCTTCTACAAGTTTTATAGGTTTTGTTTGCTTTCATTGTGGAAAGACAGGGCATGTGAAGTGTAAATGCTTCAAGTGGATTAGAGAGCAGAAAAGATTGCACCGTACTAGACATGAGAGCAGAGTCAGTGATACAATAGGTGAGACCACTGTTGATAGTGGTATGGTGCATGTAGTTACCCATGATGATGCAACTGAGCCTAGACTCTTGGCATCATGTTACTAAATAGATTACTTGCTCAGTGATATGTTCTATACCTTTGATTGGCTTTTAGACAGTATGGCATCTTATCATGTTACTCCGCATAGAGCTTGGTTCTCTTCTTACAGGGAGGTTGATGGATGTATTTCTTTGGGCCTTGAGCAGGATTGTCATGTTATTGATACATGGGATATACACTTGGCTTTTCCAAATGGGTCTTCTCTTATGCTCCATGATGTCTTGCATATATCTATGCTTAGTAAGAGCCTGATCTCTATCAGTCAATTGCATGGTGCAAGATATTATGTTTCTCTTGGAGATATTTCATGGAAAATCCATCGTGGTTGCTTGGTATTGGCTAGAGGTGCTAGATATGGCAATGATTATGTAGTGCACATCTCTCATGTGGGAGATTCTATGGTTGCAGTTACGCAGATACCACATGCATTATTATGGCATTGTCGCCTAGACCATATACGACACACTGAGATGGATGCTTTATGTGATATGGGCATATTGCCTGCTCTTCCCCATGCTACTTGCCCTCATTGTACTCATGGTCTGTACAGAGCCTCTTTGGCTTATGGCGATCGTGTGAGGCATGCTCCTCTAGATCTAGTCCATGTTGTAGTATATGGACTTATGCCTTCCCAGTCACTTGGTGGAGCATCGTATTTTGTGACCTTCATGGATCATGATACCCACCGTGTTTGGGCTTACCCTTTGTTACGGATTGAGGATGCTGTTACTATTCTTGACAAGTTTATGGATTCTGCTGGTAGCAGGCCTAGATGCTTGTAGATGGATTATGAGCGTAATGCTATCTCTCCTAGCTTACGGATCTCTTGTCAGCAATATGGCATTGATTTCTTATGGCCACGGTATTATGGGATTGCTCATGGCATGTGCTTGACTTTACAGGCAAAGGTTGCTTCTATGCTTACCACAACTAGGTTGTCTTATGGCTTTTGGGTTGAGGCCCTTATGAGGACAGTCTACTTGGTTAATCATATGTTGCGTTTATCTTTGGATGTTATTACTTTGCATGAGGCATGGAGTGGCATGAGACCCTCCTATGATCACTTGAGGATGTTTGGCTGCCAGGCATCTGTCAGTATGCCACATGAGCCTATGTCACACAGATGCATACTCCTTGGTTATGGAGATGGCGACTTTACAGCTTACAGGTTTTGGGATTTAGATGCCCAGTAGGTTCTACGCAGTCGTCATGTTGTCTTTTATGAGACGTAGACACCTCTCAGGCCTCTTGATGCGCATTCAGTGCGCTCTATGGCTGATTCTACAGCCGTATGTTAGTCTTCCGCTTTGCTAAGGCTGCATACTGTCTCGAGACCCCATTTGACTTGTATCCGGGATGTTGGCCCTCTTTTGATGATTGAACTTGGAGAGTCTGTATGCTCTCCATTGTCTTTTATGCACTGCGTTGATGCTATGCACCACTCTGATGCTTTACAGCCGTGCACTTATGAGTTGTGTTGCTTGCTTCACGGGAAGCAGTCATGGATTGCTCTATTGTCTAGAGCTATGGGATTACTTATCTCCTAGATGTCATGGACTCAGGGATGCTTGACTCTTCTTGTGAGGAGGTTCCCACCACTTATTGCATAGCTTGATTTCCGATTGGGCATTGGGTGAGATGTCATGATTCCTCACCCAGTCTCTTTTCTTTTGTTTGGTTTTTTCACTCCTTGGCCCATTGGCCTTTTAGTGGGAGATTGTTGGGGTAAAAGGCCCTTGGGCATGCCTGTGTACAATGACCACCCATATTCTTTATTCATATATATATGAAAGTGCAATTAGGCTATTATAACATTGTTGATAGCACCTACGTTGTGTGTGCTCTTCTCTCCCGCGTCTCCTGCATCCCTTTCAGGGTAAAGTAGGAGGGAATACCAATTATAGAGTTGTCCACTAATTGCAAGCAATAAACTGCCAAAGAATAAGATATGCTCTCCAAGACAATACTAAAAATCACAATTACAGCAATACTAAACTAAAGACAATAGTATATGCCAATCCAACTATGGGCAATAAAGCTCCCACTACCACGGATATTCGAGTAGCAAGCAGGATACAAAGAATGCCATTAGCAATCAAACACGAACTCAAAATGCCAGTAAACCATATCCCATAAGCATATACATTACTAACAAACTATTGACTAAGGTAAGTGCTAGTATCAAAAAGCATACATAATCAAATTAGCCTAGAAGCAAAAGTAACTATATCTAATAGCATATATGAGAACACATTTATGAACCAAGAGTCCCACTGTCTCAAAGAGTCAAGCTCTACCAAGTACAAGTGTCTCCCATTGGAAGAAAATTTGGAATGCAAAGGGAGCAAGCAAATCTTAAGACACATATATCAAGGCATCCGAGAAGCCCAAGTGCATCACAAATATATCCAAGAGTGTAAGTGTCCAATGAAGCTTCAATACTCATAACTGAGTAAGTAAGGAAGCCCAAAGAAATTGATCAAAGCCTAAGTATATCAAATGAAGCTCAAATCCAAGTACCAAATCATGTCATAACCATATCTAAGATCATACATCAATGCTAGACATCACCATAGACATGTAGCATACCCACAATACCATGTAGACACAATATGCATTCAAAGCATGAAGCTCATTATTATATACTTCTATCCAAACTATTATGATAACAATGAACCTATGCAAAACTAAGCTAATCAAGCTCTAAAAAATCCACGTAACATCCCAAAGCATAATCATATAATCAGGGCATCAAAATAGCATCCTTGAAGTATCAAAGATGCATTATGGAATTTAATGTTTGATATCCAAATCAAAACTGTTCTATTTTATGTAAAAAAAAAGAACAGAAAACTACATAGAATCAACTCTATAGTACTCAAATTTGTAGCTCTTGTCATGCTCTTCATTTCTAGCTATACAATACTTGAATCTGATATCATATGCAAAAATTATAAGCAAAATATAAAAGTGCTATCAAGCTACTATAACTATCCATGATTTCTATAACATGCTTTGTATCCACACTCAATAAGCACTCAATAAGGCTTACTAAGCCCTGGGAAGCTCCTCAACAAGTCATGAACAAGTTGTAATAATCCTAGAGAGAAGAGAAGACTCAATGCATACCTTGGGAGGAAGAAATAATGGTTGCCATGAAACCTTGAGCTAAAGTTTTGAATCCGGGCTAAAGAAAAGGATGAAGAAGCTTCTCAAATGTCTATTCTAATACTAGTTGAAAGTAGAGCTTGCGTGGAAGCACACCATATGTAGAAACTCCAATAGTTACAATGTGTGATTGACCTTCTCTTTTTCAATAGTCACTGAAAGAATCAAGAATAAAGTGACAATGATGGGTGCCTGCCACATGTAGTATATAGGTGTGTAGTCATGGTGTGTGAAGTAAATGGAGGGTAGTGTAGGCACATGTGCCTTTATCCCAACACCACTCGATGAGCCATCCTTGGACTCTACATAAAATACGAAAAATAAATTGATTGCATAACAATTATTAGGTCTTGTAGTAGTAAAATAGATGAGGGAATTAATGAGTTTTCTATATGCAATAACATCACAAGAAGCACTATTCTCATCCTTAGTTAGCTTCAATGTTGATTCCATAAGTATAGAGATAGCTTTGAAGCTAGCCATACTAAATATTTTAAGAATAAATTAAAGATATTTCTACTAAGAAATGAAAATATCTCTTGACTTCATCTTGCAAATTTCAATACCCAAAATATAATGCAAGTATCCAAGGTCTTTCATTGCAATCTTATTATGTCCTCCATCAAAGCATAGTTGCTGCCTATTAAAACAAAATCATCTACATAAAGCAAGACAAGTATAATATTATTTCCTTTAATCTTGTAATAAAGAGTTTGGTTAGCATTAGTCTTTTGAAATCTTGAAATTTGAGATGATAATCTATTCTTCCACACCAACCTCTTGAAGCTTGCTTCAATCCATACAAGTTATTTTTCAACCTACATACTAAATGCTCTTTACCTAGTGCAACATAGCCTTCTAGTTGCTTCTTGTAGATCTCTTCATTGATCTATCCATTGATGAAGGTATTATTTATATCCATCTATCATAGCTTTCATATGTTAAGAACAACAACGTGATGAAGTTCATCTTAGCTACATGTGCATAAGTCTCTTCATAATCAATACCATATTCTTGAGCAAATCCTTTAGCAACCAGCCTAGCTTTATTCCTATCAATCTATCCTTCCTTTTTATATTTCAATTTGTAGATCTATTTATGTCATATGGCTTTCTTGTTGGATGGGAGTCGACAAAAATTCTGAGTTTCATTCTTATGCAATGCAAACATTTATTTATCCATACCATTCTTCCATTCCTTTTTACCACATGCATCCTTATATATAGTAGGTTCAACATAATGTAAAATTGAGATGAGAAGAGCAAGATTGCATAGCTCAAATTGTAAAATTTTACCTCTTTAATATATTAGTCTTTGGAGTTTCCTTCTCTTCCCTGTAGGCCTCCTAAAGGCCACTTGATGTTCTTCATCTTCATCCTCCAATTATTCAATAGTATCTTCTTCCATGGCTACTGGTACCTACACTTTGAGAGATGTGGATGAACATGTGTCCAAATCTAAGGATTGAGCTTATTTTTGGCTTGTATTCTCATCAAATATTGCATCCGTTAATACAAAAGATCATTTTTTAATTAGATCATAAATCTTGTAAGGTTTGTTTACATTAGTTTATCCAACCAAAACACAGTTTCTAAACTTGCCATCAAGTTGCTTCATTTTCTCATTAGGAAATTGAGAAAAAGCTAAGCATCCAAATACTTTGAGATGAAATACTTGAGGTTTGGATACATACAATGATTCATATGGTGTAATACCTTCTATGCTTTAATAGGTGATCGGTTCATCAAGTGGCACGAAATTTTGCTTACTTCAACCCAATATCAATTTGCAAGTTCTTTGTCTTTCAACATGCATCTAATTGCCTCAAATAGGGTCCTATTATTCCTCTCTACAACATCATTCTATTGAGGTGTATAGTTGCAAGGTAAGATACCTTCTTATCCCATGATTAAAGATGTATTGAATGATTTCTTTGAAAAAGAATTCTCCTTCATTAACTAATATAAACAATTGATTCTTATTTTTTTCATAGTTTCAACCATATTATGGAAGTGCTTGAATGTGTCAAATACTTCATCCTTGGATTTCATGAAGAATACCCAAGTACACCTATAAAAATCATCCATAAAATTAGTATAATATGTACATCCACCTATTGAAGGTGTATGGGATGATTCACATATATCCACATGAATTTCTCATACCTAGTTGGCTCACAATCTTGTGGAAATAGCTTGGAAAGCAGTGCTGGTTAAGGGACATTCATGCCACTCATGACCTTGGGCAACCAATTCCATGCATTGCCTTCGTAGTAGCCTTAAGCACGCAATAGGGCTTTGGGCACCATTGCAACTTGATGGTCCTTTGGTTCTTGTGGTGCTAGCTTTGTTGCATAGGCTGTTAGGTTCTGGGATTATGAGTTTGTGTAGATTGGCTTCTAGGTGACTGCGATTGTCATTTGGGAACCCATTTGAGCAGTTGTTTAGTAATTTTGGGTGCATGAACTTGTGGTTGTATCCAATTGGTTGTGGTGGGTTGGGATAATTTGCGACCCCCTCCTTAGGTTTGGCACTAAGTTGCTCTATCGACGGTGTTGCATTCTTAGATGGAGCCATGCTACCCTTGTGCTAAAAGCTGTCACTATCCGAACATTGTCAATTTGGCGAGGTGAATGCGCTGCGAATCATAGTCGACATTGTAGTGTTCTTGTTTCCTGATTACATATCCTAGCAATGATTCCTTACCGATAGCCTTAGTGTTAGGCAACACATAGAAGATCATAGGTAGGCTTTGAGTCTTGATAGAGACCGTGATTTTGCACTTTCACAACAGTGAGTAGGACTATCACCCAAACGGGTTAAGTTTAGCATTAGTAGGCTGCAGTTGTGGGGCTACCAATGAGGGTCCAATAATCACATGTAAGGATATTAAAGTCAACTCTCTCATCAATAAGTGTATCAAAGGCATGTGTCTTTTGGGTAGTCATCACTTATATGCATAGGTAGGAAAGTGCCACTTCCTCCTCATCCTCTTCCTCAATCTTAGTGATGGCGGCTACTCTTACATTTATAGGCAGGTTCAGCATTGTAGGCTCGTGCGGTGGGTGCACTAGTATTGGGTCGATTGCTAGAGTTCCTAGCTATTATGCAGAGTGGCACTAATGGTTGGATCCTACTCTTCGGCAGAGCTAAGATGGTGTGACTTTATTGGACTCACAAGCCGCCCTAACAGCCTATTTCTAATCCTTCTCTTCATTTAAGTATGGTAGATTGATGGCAACTAGCACATGCAACTGATCCTGCTTGTTTGGGGCAAGGAATATACTTTGTTGGTGGTCCGTAGGAATTGTTGACTTGTGAGGCTCCTTTTAACATATAGTAGAGATGGCATCTAGGTTGACCGGAGTGGTCTTCTAGGTATCCATCTCAATTCTCACACCTTTTGATCTATTGCCTAAGAATATTAAACCATTGCCCCAGTCTTCTATCACTCGTGCATTTTGTATCCAGGGTCGGCCTAACATGATGTCGCAGTCCACTCCCTTCATGACTATGAAGTTCACTGAGAATTGGACTCCTGCTATCTTCAAGGGTTAGTCTTTTAGTACCCCAAATGGCTTAACTTTCATTTCGTTGGCCAGCATGATATTAGACCTTATAGTCTCCACTGGTGGATTACCCCAAGCCTGCAAGACTACATGGCTAAGTACACCGACTCTTGTTCATGTGTCTACGATCCCCTTTCTTGTGGCATCCCCTAATTCTATGATAAGTAGGACTACGTGCATTTTTGTATCTTTCCAAAAAGCATTTATGTGTAAAGAATTAGGCACTGAGTTTAGGATCAAGCTAGGTATTTGTGTGGCCGTGTTGTGGTCATGCAAGTTGGTCCCTCCAAGCTCATTTGGTCTTTCTACCCACTGCTTCAACACTTGCCATAAGGATTCTGCCTAACGAGCTCTCCCAAAGGCAGAGTCACAAGGGCCGATATTAACATTATGAGCAAGTTGCCAACCACTTGCTTTTTATAAGGCTCTACACTCTTTTGCCAATGATCTTGGCAAGTCTGCCTACTTATGGCATCTAAGCTCTATCCATGAGATGCTACATGGGGTGCAGATGCGCCTCTTGATTTTAACCAAGCAGGCAATATTGGTGTGCTATGCTAGAGAGTTCATCAATCTTGCCTTCGATAATGGGTTCCACATCCTTTAGTTGCACTTGTGCTTCTCTCACCCACTCCTTGAACTTATTAAGCATTTCTAATTGGTGCCTCAGATTGGGATATTCTCCAATCTTGGCACTTCACTTTTCTATTGTCTTAGGAGTAGATATCTCTGCTTTTGCGATCGTGACTTGCTTTCCCTTTGGTAACATGGTGCTACTATCCGTCTTAAGCGTAATCTTCATCTTAACACTTTTTTTCCTTCTTCTACAACTTTTCTTCCCTATTGAAGATGAATCAAGGTTGCTAGGTCTAGACAATGAAATACTGGCCTGCTTTGCCTATGCTCAAGTTATGACATTCAACGAAATTGCCGTGGCTTCACCATCAAGTATCTCAAGTCTGAATAGCCCAAACAGTACAGATGGCACGATAGCCAAACTAGTGGAAGGCTTTTGCCTAGGGCACTCCATGTACAAGTGTGTGATCCCACACTCAAGGAATCTCAGGTCGTGCGGCCTTTTTTCGATTGGCTTGCTCCCTTTCGGGGCATGGAGATGCAATGTGCCCGAGGTGACAACAAGTTCAACATGTGATGGCTTCTTGTTCTATCCTCCTAGACCTCTACCTCTTCCCTTGCCCAGCGTTATCACCGACACTAGTCTGAAATCCATGAAGATGGGATTGCCTTGTTCATCATACAAGACGTAAGGGTTCATGTATGCTTTATCCTCATTCGTCTCCTATATGTAATGTATCAAAGCAACACTCTATGGGTCACGATGGGTTCACGTTGTCTAGGTATCCCTATGGGGTTGATATACATCCTAGGGACAATTGGCTTTGAATCATTGGGTGCTGGGAGAGCTAGTGGAGATCCCCTTCTAAAATGTGGCAGTCTATTTCCTAGGTAGTAAGGCTACGTGTATAGTTGTGAGTATGGCAATCGCCTCAGTAATCAGCAATGCATTGCATCACATGGACAAACCTACCGCAATTGGCATAGGGTTTGGATCTAGGATCTAGGCACTTGGCAAGGACATGGTTTCCTCTACAATGCATGCATTGCAAGTGAGGTCATGTGGGCCTTCTCATCATCTCTTTAAGCCTAGCAAACTCTAGCTTCATGTCTGCCAACTCTTGGCTCTGGTCGTCGACACTCTTTCCCTTGTCTTGGGTGCTCAAGCTAGATCTTTCACTAATAGTTGTAGCTCTTTCTAAGGTTCTAGAGGTAGTGCCATCTCAATTTGTGGGTCTTGAGCTTCTCTCCTTGAGCACATCATCCACTCGTATGGCTTCTTCAAAAACTTAGCTAGCAAGCCCTTTACAAGTTTGAGTTTCCCACCAAAGCCTTGTAAAGCTCTTCGCTTCAGATTCTACTTATGAACATGGTGGAGACCGCTCGATCGTTTGCTAGGTTTCTTTGTTGCTGGGATTCTCTTAAAGAGACTCTGCACATGGGTGATGTATTCTTAGATATCCTCCTTGTCCTTTTGAGTAACATTCATTAGTCTGATGATGAGGTTGTCAAAATATCCCACCTCAGACACTCTCTTGATGAAGAGACTCTTGAGGGTATTGAAGTTATTGCATTCAGCATTGTTTAGACTATTGTACCACATTCGTCCTTTGTCTCTTAGGCAAAGTTCAAAAGCTTGCACACATTGAGCAAGGTCTGTGAGGCCGTTTGCCTTGCATACTTGCTCAAATTTCTCCACAAACCTATATGGATTGTTATCGGGCTGATACTTGTTGAGTTGCTTAGCAACCACAGGTATCTTGGTATGGCTCTTAGAATTCAGGGTAATTCCTAATCTTGCTAGCAATAAAGTTGACAGGGCTGCTCCTCTCTCTGCCGCTCTACAATCGTGTTGTCTAAGAGTTGCTTCATGAGTAGCTCGCTCAGTGTAAGATTGACCTCTAGTGCTTTCTCCCTCTCAACATGTGGTCTTGTTCTATTTTAGTTGGTGAGTTCTAAGAAGTGTTGGACTTCGCACATTTCTATGCCTTGCCTCATCTTTTGAGTTTGTTGCTCTTGGTTGTAAGTAGCTATACCCTACATCACTATCTTGCCAACTTTTGATCTTCCTCGAGATCGGCTATGATGTCCTCGACTGGTCTACCATGGTGTTTTATTTTAGTTTGCAAGTCATACCGGGTTATCATTTGCTGGATGTCGATGACTGGGAATTCTCCCAAGTCAAGCTCATCATTTTCAAGGTTGGTGCGAGTTCCTAACATGTTGTCAATTTCTTGAGCAACTAGGATATTGATCAGATTGATCAAGTTGGGTAGAGCTGCATCCCTAATCCTACCTATCGCTATTGCTTCCTAAGCAGCTTGACAATTCAAGTCGCTCAATATTCAGTGAGATGGGTGTCCTTGGCCAATATTCAATGTTTAGGGATCTCCTCCTACTAGTGGGTTCATTCAGCTTATCTTACCTTGCACGAATTCCTTGTTATTCTAAGCAATCCTTGATGTTAGAGGCGCTTAGATACTAGTGGGATGCTCCTCAAAGTGCGATGTGCGAAATTAGGCTTTCAACTTTTTTGGTGCATGTTAAATGTTTAATCGATGCAGTATGCGAATTCAATGAAAACAATATAGTGCAACACATACTTTTCCTAATCCTTTCGTGTGGATGACGACCACTCTAGCTAGTTCATTCTAGTCACTACGACATTCTTGACATGTGGTCTAAGGGGTAGCAAGTTCAATCAATTAGTCTGGGTCTCTATCAGGACACCCGATTGAGGATCAATTACCGCAGTCACTTTCTAGACCGTTAGGTTGAGATTTGTGAGTCTGGTGGAACTTGAGCCATTCTACGCATCTAGAGGCCTACATTGGTGTTTTCTAGCTTGGGCTTGGGCTTTGCCCACCTTGGGGTGGGTCCAATTTTCCAGAGTCTAGATTCTACACAGTTTGTCAGAGCGTCTCACTTGGATCATCTGAGTTCGAATAGTCCGAGTGAATGGGTGCTTGGCCATACGAGGTTGAATGTTTGCGCATTCGAGTGGACTATTTTCAGAGTTTGAATCTTGTCCATCGCGAGGCTGATGTCAACCGTCCAGTGGCCATATGAGGCCGAGTGTCTTGTCTGAGTAGCCGTCCAAGGTCAAGTGTCTTATTCAAGTCTAAGCCTATGACTCAGACTAGTATGATTCATTTGCGGTGTTGAAAGTTCCAAAACGGTCAAAATCGTGCCAAATCCTACACGCGCCTTGATCAATCTCTCAACTGTAATCCTAGGAGCAATCATCCAACATGAAGGCACACTCAAAGCTTGCCTATGGGTCTTGGAGGCGCGATGGCAAAGATTGCTAAGTATGAAATGGTTTCTAGCTCTGTAACTCTCTCTCTCTCCCCCTCAACTCATAAATGACAAATGAGCTCTCCCCCTGCCCTCTTGGCTTCTTAAACTCCACTTTACTTAGTCTTTTACCTTCCCCTTCTCTCTCTTTGCCGTCTTGATGCCTTGAAGCTCTCTTTTCTCTATTTTTTCCCTATTTTGGACTTGCTATTATAGCATAAACCCTATTGAGTGTTTCTCTTTTTTTTTCTTTCTTACCTAAATGCATCCAAATCACAAGCAACCACTTACACTAATTCGACCTACTTACTTAAATCCAAAAAACCAAAAAACTTACTTACAAAAGGGATCGACTCCCTCGCTTTCCTACCTATCTCAAGCACCGGTTTGAGGCAAACCCTAATTCAATGCTCGATTTCGAGCATGCAGGCACTCAAAGCTTGAATCCATTGGTCTCAACAAAACCAAAATGTGGGACCTTACGCCCAACTTCCAATACCCGTGGACCACTTATTGCTTCAGGCGTTTCAAGCCATGTGTAATGGCTACCTCTCACATAGTTGTGCGCACTCTCACATCTACAAGTGTAGTGAACTTACCTCTATGCTCGATCAAGTTGCCTCCTCCCTCACAAGTACTCCTGTAGCCTTCACGATCCAAGGTGCAAGCCAAAGCAAGCTCGATCCTCAAGCTCCAAGCTCCATTTCCGCGTGTGAGAAAAGAGAAAGAAGAGAAGAAGAAGAAGAAGAAGAGAGGAGAAGATGGAGAGCTTCTCCACCACGGCCCCTCACCCTCACACACTCACTCCCTCACACTCCCTCTCTCAAGCACAAGCTCAAGCAACCAAGAACAAGAAGAAGAAGAGAAGAGGAGAGCTAGTTTTGGCCACACATAAGAATGAGCTTCTTCATTCACTTTTTTTCTTTTATATAAAACCCTAATCCTAATCCCCTTTCGGCACTCATCCTTTTTTTACATGCCCAGCCATTTTAACCTAGGTCCTCTTTTCCTATTCCCTTCCTATTTGCATTGTGCCTTCACACATGGTTGTCTACATTTACAAATTGCACAGGAGGGATCCTGGCGCTCTTTTACAAATTGCACAAGAGGGATCCTAGTGCTCTTTTACAAGGATTTAAGGTGCACATTTATATTTAAAATGTGCCTTTCTCCTTTTGTACTTGCCTTGGACTTTTGAGTTTTCTTTTTGTGCTTTTGGCTCTTTTCCTCTTGCTTTTCCATTAGGCCACTTTTTTTTTTTCTTTGTCCCTCATCTTTTACATTTTCTTTGTGTTTTCTTTGCACCAGGGTTAACAACCATGATTTTAAAATCTCCCATAGTACTCTTTCTAACTTATAGTCAGTCCCTTTGGTTCCCTTTTGATCTAGAACTTTGGTTACTTAGACACTATGAACTCTCATGTGGTAACTTTGTATTGCATTGTGCTAGTAGGAGGTTCCAAAAATGCCTACCACTTTGTTGATGTCAAGCATTGTTTACAAGAGAATGCATTTTGAATTACCCTCATTTAAGTAAAGCTATTGGAATACGTTTTTTAAAAAACCTATTACAATTTGCAAATGTTGCTTAGGTAATCTTTAAGTGCAAATTTTTCATCTTTAAAATGATGCTCATAACAAGAATGGGCATTGCTTAATTGAAGCTCGTAATGGTTTCTAGTTTCATTTCGTGCATCATTAAAGATCATTTAAGTGCTATATTTTTCGTGTTGTTTAAACAATCCATTCCAATTTGCAAATGTTGCTTAGGTCATCAATGAGTGCTATATTTTTCATCTTTAAAATGATGCTCATAACAACAATGGGCATTGCTTAAGTTATGCTCATAAGTTTCTAGTTTCATTTCAAATATCATTAAAGGGGGGAGATTTTTTTTGTGTAGCATGGAAAACTATAAGGCTAATATTTCTTTTTTTGTTATTTTCTTCATTGCAAGCTATATTCTACACTTAGCAATATTTGGTGTGCACATTTGTAGGGTCCATGTAGATTGCACCATAAAAAAGGCCATAACTTTCACTCCATAGCTAAGAATGGGGTCATGTTTGGACCAAAAAGGACTGAAATAGGCCTTCTAAGCCATCTATGGCCTTAAATTTTATGTCAAGAATTATTGTATTTCTTTTAGTGTTTTCCTTGCATCTCAAGAGAGATGGATATGATAACCCTACTTGAAAGGTGACTACATAATCAATTTACATATTATGTAATGGAAACTTCACAAATAAGTTTTTGGTCAGAACTTTTATCTAGATATGATTGATACTTTTAAATAATGTCTCTTTGGTGCAATGAATCAAAGTTAGCTTAGGTATTTTCCTTATCTAGTATTATGTGGTTCTATATTAGCTTAATTATCTTTATAGTTTTACTTTTATAATCGAGTCACCATTTGGAGCGTCCACTTTTATGGCTCGATTATACATCATCATTTAGACATGTGTAGTATAGCATGGATGAGACTTACATAATTTATGCTCAACCACTTATCTTTTTTATCACTTAACAAGGTCTTGTTAGTAGCAATTACAAAACACTCTCAAACCTCTCTTTGAATTTCATGTGATATCAAATGTGTTTTTCTCATCCATGTATCCTTCTCATGAGCCTACCTCCAACTGCTAAAATTCTCACACTCTTCTCATCACATAGCCTTGCAAATGGTTGTGGGTTAGACCATTTAAACATTGCCTTTGTTTTAAATATTCACATTTTTAATCATGGGGCTACACTCTTGTCTTGCTACTTCAATATCATTGTCATGCACTTAATAGAGAGCTCACGCTTAACTCTGGCTCATAACAAGCATTGGGTAAAACTTGATGTACATAATGAGTGGGAAACAAAATATGGCTTATTCCATCACAACCTTTTCATAAAAAAATTATACAAGTTGTAGATGGCCTCTCCTTGAGAGAAAGGAAGGAAAAGAGATGGATGTCATAACCCTGCTTGAGAGTGGATTCAAAATAAGTATTTCTAAAATACATTTTTATATATTTTTCACATATAGAAGGGTATCATATAAAGGGGTTATTTACAAATTGAATAAAAAATGATTGTATTTTATTTAAGAAACACTACAAGATATAGGCCTCATACCGACATTCAAAGTGACGAAAATGTTCACCAAAAAAATTGCCCCTGTCGTCACTGAACATGTCAATATTAGTGACGCCATAGAATCATCGCTATGTGCATCTCTATTTGCGTCGCTATTTCTGTCTAATTTTTGCATCGCTATTTGCAAATAGCGACGTTTTGCGATGAAAATAGCGACGCATGTAGTAAATTTGCGATGCTAATAGTGATGTTTATAGAGGGATTTTTTTTTGTGGCAGGGCACTAAGCTGCCCTGCCACATGTAGCACTATGTGCTACATTTGGGCTATACAAAAGGGTTACAGTAACCATACCAATGGTCATCAAAATGAAGGAAAAGTGTACTTGAATTCACAACTAGACTGATAGATAAAATAGATACAAGATCGCTTAATGAAAGCGCTCATGGAATCATGGCAAGATACAAAGGATGACAATAACATAGTGTATAGAAAATTCCTACATAAATCATAGGACAAAAAAAGAAGAGGATGTGCGCTCCACAGATCCAAGTGCGAGCTATAGATCCTCGCCATCCAAAAGCTCGTCCCGCCACAAAGGAGCATTGAACAAACTCTGCAAAAAAAGAAATAACTACACATCAATCCACCATAAACTAATGCATTTTAATTAAAATTAGTAACTACAGACAAGAAAGATGAGTGACTTACTGGGCCACCGCATGCATACAATCTATCGATCAATGCAGTGAGACCGTGTCTCTCTGCAAATCAAGTCTCTAGGTCGATGGAATCATGGTTTGTAATGGAGTGCTGCAAAGAAAACAAAATACAACTGTTAGAAACACGATCGTGAGTACAAGTGATATTGCAAAAAAAAAGTGAGAAGAACAAAAGAAAAACTTGCAAAGTCCTCCTCTAGATAAGTCCTATGGTCACCACTCCCAAGATGCTGGACCACTTCTGCCTTCAATCTTGCACTCGCTGCCTCATGTTGCTATCTCCAATGTCCTAGAGAATCTGTAGCCTCCTCCTTGAGTCGGTGCCAGTCATCTGCGTCTAGCCACTCGAGCTTTGAGACCCCACTCTTAAGTGCCTTGCATGTGTCCAATCGTCTGTGTGATATGTATACACGTTGTTACACAAGCGGTGATCGAGAGCAAGACTCACTCACAACCTGATAACGAGACATTAAGAAGTACCGATTGGGAAAATTGACTTTTCGGATGCAAACACAACACAAAAAATTTAAATGTTTAGACAACCACCATACAAACCACACTCGAAACCAAACAACACACAATGCCTCTTATAGCTCAAACAACTAAAACCCAAATTAGGGTAGAGCATCACATAACCTTCCAATAATTTCAAAAACATCAACATTTTGCACAAAAGGTCAAAAAGTAAACTTTGAAGACAAATTCAACATCATGGAAATTTCATACCTTAATAACCTTGGGTTGACACTTGGTGCTTTGATATCCAAAATTCTCCGACTTCACAAGTTAGCGCGTCAAGAGTTCACACTCTCGCAGGCGACCCTCCTCTCTCCTCACTCTCACAAGATACAATTGGAATTGAGGGGGAATGCCCTTTGCTATTCTCTTCCTCATCCTTATATAGTTTTCACAAGTTCTCTCATATGCATTAGGCTTTTTGCTTTCAAATTTTGGCTTTTGCTTTTCTATTGCTTTTCACTATTTTCGCTTTTTCTTCCCTATGCCTGTTTGAAACTTGTTTTGGATCATAACTTTGTCATATGAACTCCGAATATAGTCGTTCGGGTAGTCAAAACCATTGAAACACATCTGGTTGACAAGCTGGCATAGGCAGAATTGGAAAAATCTGTAAAAAAATGGGTAAGAATATTGATTTTTGTAAATCGCATCATTTTTCTCCATCTTTTATTTTGGATGACTTATTCCCTTCCTTGGCCTATTGTTCTTGTAATTGCACACACTTTCAGCACACGTCCTTTTTTTCTTCAAGTATTACTTGTTGATGATGTTAAACTTATGACATTTTCCTTCGATCCTTGAGTCTTCAAAATAAACATTCTCTGGATATGAACCTGTTTTTTATGTAGTATGCCCTAGTAGGAATGTGGTTTTTTGAAATGAACTCGATGCCCAATCATTCATGATTTGAAAAAATATGCAATGTTGAATTGTGATATGCAACCAATCAATTGATGCTACACACAAAAATAATGTATACATTGAAGAAAATGTGCCTAGCCTATCTAGATGTGCTCGTGTATTATGCATAATGCAAACAAAATTCCTTTATTATTTAAATCCTTAACCTCACCTCTCAACGCTCATTAAAAAAATATGTCATACTCCCCTCCACCCAAATTCTCACAAATACTCAAGAAAATGATGGTCCTCAAGATGTCGACCAAGAAACAATCCATCTCACAATTGGCGGTGTCCTTCACGACCCTCAAACTCACCCAACCACCTTACACACTCATCCAGATGTTCCTAACTTTGTGATGAACATCCCAAATATCGTGCATGCAAGAAAAAATGCGTGCTCAATGACAGGCGCTCTCTCATGTGCGTGTGCAACTAAGATTTACTACATATAGCTGCAGTAGGCCTCATGCCGTGCTAGTGCTCAATGATGGTGCTCAATGTGAATAAACCCAACCCATGGTATGGAAGTATTTGATAAGAATAGGAGACGACCCCCGAGTGCAGTGGATCAAATAAGTGTAATGTGAAGTACTCATGAATCCATAATCCCTATGATGTGCAAGAGTCTTAACAAGAAAACAAATCGTGTTCCACAATGTTTGATAGCTACTAACAAACTCCAACTCCAACCTGCCCAAAATATACCAAGCTCGATCGAGGCTATCAAGTTTCACACTCAACAAATCAAACCAAATGACAAAAACAAATCCTAAGTTAAACAAACACAAGAAATACAATAACAAAAAGACAAAACAAACAAACTCTCAAACAACTAAACTAACAAAAACCAAACCTAACTAGGGGTTTTCAGTTTTCAGAAAAACGCTTGGCATATTTAGCCCTCCCCCTAGTCTGCAAACATTCATGTGCAGTAGGTGTTCTCATAAAATGATGCATCATTTATAAGCCAAACAAAAATTGGATTCCCACTCTCCATCTCTGAGTTCTTTAAACTCATAAATTAAAAAAATCCATGACACACCATTCTCAACCAACTTCTCAATGTGCACACAAAAGTCATTCATAGATTTTTCTTTAAAATCCTCAAAATTTTCAAATCCAAAATTCTCAAAACAATTCACATTGTCAAAGCAAAACATCTCATCACCCACTTTCCCTTCCCATCCTCCCAAAAAAAAAACATGACAAAGCTAGGGTTTTGAAACAAGGTTTGAACTCAAACTTAGATAGAAATGAATTTTTAGTGGTCTCATAGTCCAAATTTTGTCTTCTAAATTTCAGGCTTCTCTCAAAGTTAAGCAACCAATTTTGTGATTCTCCCTGCAATTGATACTTAAGAATCTCGAGTTTAGCCTCAAGATTGGTCACTGTCCCTAAAATCAAACAATACAACTCTATTTTTTCTAAAAATATTTCGGGATCTTCTGTACAATTACCATGGAAAAACTCAAGAAAATCATCATCCATTTTCAACAGTCACAAGAAATCAAAACTAGGTCACATACAAGTAAAACAACCAAGACAAAGTCAAAATTTTCGGCACTCCTTAGTGGGGGCAACCAAAAAGAGATATTACGCGAGCGGTGATTGAGAGCAAGCCTCACTCACAACCTAACGAGACATTAAGGAGTGTTAATTGGGGAATTGACTTTTCGAATGCACAACACAATACAAAAAATTTAAATGTTTCGACAACCACCACACGAACCACACACGAAACCAAACAACACACAATGCCTCTTGTAGCTCAAACAACTAAAACCCAAATCCAGGTAGAGCATCACACACCCTTCCAAAAATTTCAAAAATGTCAACACTTTGCACAAAAGGTCAAAAAGCAAACTTTGAAGACAAATTCAACATCACGGAAATTTCATACCTTAACAACCTTGGGTCAACACTCGACGCTCGACATCTAAAATTCTCTGACATCACAAGTTAGCACATCAAGAGTTCACACTCTCGCATGCGACCCTCCTCTCTCCTCACTCACAAGATACAACTAGAATTGAGGGGGAAGACCCTTTGCTAATCTCTTCCTCATCCTTATATAGTTTTCACAAGTTCTCTCATATGCATTACGCTTTTTGCTTTTAGATTTTGGATTTTTCTTTTCTACTGCTTTTTCCTATTTTTGTTTTTTCTTCCCTATTCATGTTTGCAACTTTTTTGGATTATAACTTTGTCATATAAACTCCGAATATAGTTGTCCAGGTACTCAAAACAATCGAAACACATCTAATTGACAAGCCAACGTAGGCAGAATTGCAAAAATCCATCAAAAATGGGTAAGAATATCAATTTTCGTAAATCACATCATTTTTCTCCATCTTTTATCTTGGATGACTTATTCCCTTCCTTGGCCTATTGTTCTTGTAATTGCACACACTTTCAGCACATGTGTCCTCTTTTTCTTCAAGTATTACTCGCTAACGATGTAAAAATTACGACCTTTTCCTTTGATCCTTAAGTCTTCAAAATAAACATTCTCTGGATATAAATATGTTTTTTTATGCAGTATGCCCTAGCAAGAATATAGTTTTTTGAAATGAACTCCATACCCAATCATTCATGATTTGAAAAAATTTGTAATGTTGGATTGTGGTATGCAACCAATCAATCGATGCTACACACAAAAATAATGTATACATTGAAGAAAATGTGCCTAGCCTATCTAGATGTGCTCGTGTGTCATGCATAATGCAAACAAAATTTCTTTACTATTTAAATCCTTAACCTCACCTCTCAACGCTCATTAAAAAAATATGCCATACTCCCCTCCACCCAAATTCTCACAAACACTCAAGAAAATGATGGTCCTCAAGATGTTGACCAAGAAACAATCCATCTCACAATTGGCGGCGTCCTTCACAAGCCTCAAACTCACCCAACCACCTTACACACTCATCCAGAGGTTCCTAACTTTGTGATGAACATCCCAAATATTGTGCGTGCAAGAAACAATACATGCTCAATGACATGTGCTCTCTCATGTGTGTGTGCAACTAAGATTTACTACATACAGCTACAGCAGGCCTCATGCCGTACTAGTGCTCAATGATGATGCGAAATGTGCATAAACCCAATCCATGGCATGGAAGTATTTGATAAGAATAGGAGATGACCCTCGAGTACAGTGCATCAAACAAGTGTAACGTGAAGTGCTCGTGAATCCATAATCCCTATGATGTGCAAGAATCTCAGCAAGAAAACAAATCTTGTTCCACAATGTTCGACAACTATAACGAACTCGAGCTCTAACCTATCCAAAATATACCAAGCTCGACCAAGGCTATCAAGTTTCATACTCAACAAATCAAACCAAATGACAGAAATAAATCCTAAGCTAAACAAACACAAGAAATCCAATGACAAAATAACAAAACAAACAAACTTGCAAACAACTAAACTAACAAAAACCAAACCTACTAGGGGTTTTCAATTTTCAGAAAAACGCTTGACAACGCATGCACTCCATCATCTAGTGTATGGAGAATCTATCTGTTGTGGTGCGTACCAGAAACTCCTCATGCAAGGATGCTACTATGTAGTCCTTGCTTCCCTCTAGTATGTTCTTCCAATGATCCAAGACGTTGTGCCGAAAAACTTGTTAGCATAAATCTCTCATATGAGCCATCACCCTCCTCCCCTCATCATTCATGATGGTGGCTCCTAACCTATCATCTACAAGGTATCTATACCCCTCTAGGGTATGTCTAAGATGTTCCTCTCCCACCTGTGACCGCGCTCCTAGGCATAGCTATGAGACCCCTGTAAATCTTGTGTACCCACGGGGGTGGTATCTCTCGGATTAGCACCCATAGGGGTGCCACCTATAGACGACTGATGAAGTGACTAGAGTAGATATTCCCATAGGTGTGACAAATCCCACAGGTGATGCAAATCGAGCAGAACGATGAGATGGAGACACTGCGTCAGTACCTCCACAACAACCACTTGAGCCATGCTCTCTCGAACCTGCACGAGAGCAAGGAGTAGCACCTGTATCTCAAGCGGATTGCAGGTTCACCACATCCACATCTCTGCAACATCCCCCAGAACCACTCCCTCCATTCCCGAAGCGTCGACCTTGTCTACTGGAAATCGAAGCATCAAAGCATACTGAAGTAGATCAAACGGAACGGCTTGATGGTGTCTGAGATAGCTCCTGGTCTGCCATATCTCTAAATCGAGCCATCTAATCTAGAGATATACATGTGAAGATCTCCTATATCTCCTCGTCACTCATCCCTAGACTCATTGTGATGTCCAAATATCCACAAAGGTCACCTGCACCATAGACAAAAATTGATGTTAGCATAATCAATATAAAGATTCAAGCATATCATGGTAATATAACTCTTTAAAAAATGATCTTATTTAAAATGCATATTCTAGAATACACTTATAAGCGATTCATCAACAAATTGAGTAGATGGATGCTCCAAGTATAACGTAGCCTATGGTCCCATGTCAATCTCCTGACACAACTCCACATACACTGGAAGGTCGATAGAAAGGTCACCACAAAAGGACGAGTCCATCTCGTTCTCAAAGAATTCTTGGCCTCCTATCTTTCCATCATTGTTACTCGATTCTGCCTCCTCTACATGCTCCAAGCTTTGGGCGGCCTCCACCCCTTGCAATATCGACCCCTCTATCTACATATTGTCCTCATCTATGCTGGGAACATTGGTTTCATCATATACTCTCGTACTTTGGGAAGCTAAAGATACAACATACCACCATGGAGGTTGTTGTGGGTTTGGATAGAAAATTACCTATTCAAAATCACATACAAGAGAGATTTAACATTTGTGACATATACCCTGTCATAATAAAAGTTTTAAAAACATGAGTTCATGTACCTATTCACAATGTGCTGGTAATATAAATGTGTAGCACAAACCCGTCCATCTTTTTCCCAAATCTATTACAAGAAATCCAAATGGACCTCATCGAAAAATTTTCCCGGCTCCTTCCAATATCACTTTGAACCACTGCACATCAAATAAGATCATGGAGAAGCTACGGTAATCCACCGCGATAATACTTTGCAAGTTCCCAAAATACTCCATCTCTTCTATAACAGTGTTTGGATCCATGGCTCACCGTCGGCTCTCTTGCTCGAACTTTGCCATGCCCTCGAGATATCGAATCGATTTGGTGGCACGTACTACATCGAAATTTGGATTGTGCTTCTTTCCCATCTTTCCTAGCTTGCTCGTACCTAGCGAACCACATCTCCATGGAGGCATGGTGCAACATACAAAAATGATTCACTTTCTCCTCCATTGCAGCATCCATCCTTTTTTCTACCCCATTTCCAACCACCACATCTTTGGTTAGTCTATCATCATTCTTTAGCGACCATAGCATACTATTTTTTGAATCCACCGTTGGTAGCCATTGTGAGATATGCACTAACCCCTTGGACACCAACCAATCTTAGCCATGCTACCTTTTGGCCGGAGCTCGTTGTCGTACAAAGCCTTTCAAGGTTTTCATGAAAAGTGCTCCAAGAAGAACATCCATCGTGTATGGATAGGTCCCGCAATCTCTACTTCATCTACAAGATGCACCGGGATGTGGGTTTGTATCGTGAGCATGCTAGTGGGCACGTACTTCTCAAAGAGGCAGGTTGTCTCTACTACTCCCCGCCTTGTGGATTCAATAGAGGATGTCTTAATCTCCTTTTGTGAGATCCATTGCACTAAATTTGACAACTTGTAAATCACCCTGTGTATTTCTAGAGTGAGGCATCCTGTGATTGCGATCAATAATACAAACTACCACAAATGAAAAAGCATTATGAACGACTACACTCCAAATAGCAAAATACCTCTGCCACTTACAATCCATTCGTAGTACAATCTTGAAATATCTTATGCCAATCATGGTATTTTAGCCTTGATAATTGGTTGTCTTTAGAAAATGCAGATCTGAGAGAATGCATTAGTCCCATTGAAGTGCGGATAGACCTGATAATTTGCTTCGCAAAGTGCTCTTCTTTAGTGGACAAAACCCAAGGAGCGTGAGGTAGTTGCAAGTGACCATCAGCACTCGACTGCGGTCAAAGCGCCTCTATCTTGCCTACCTCCGTTAAATCCATTCGTGCCCCTGCAATGTCTCTATTTCCTGTGATGTGGTTCCATAGTAAGCTGCCCACATTCTTGAAAATATACATGGGATCCAACAAGTGGTTGCTGTAAGTGGATCCAATATGGCAACTTGTAGAAAACTGAGAATCATCGCATTTTGTTTGGATGCGACTTCATGTGGATCATTTTCAGCTCATACCAGCTTTGGGCATTCATTCGTGCTGGAGGTCGTCCAAGAAAACCTTCCCTCGGTTCATGACCCTCCAGCAAGAAAGGGGTGTATCCTTGATATACCATCTTTTTCATGGTTCTGACCTTTGAGAGTCTACTCTGGCCAACAAGAACGAAAGCCTACTTATCTGAGCACTCAGAGAATCCCAAAAAGTTATGCATGGTCCACATGAGAATGGCTCGTATATCGGCGGACCTTCAACCATCACGCTTGCTCATATCTTCCATGGCAAACCCCTCCTCCCAAAGAATCTTAAGCTCATCGACATATGGACAAAGATAGACATCTATATTCTTGACTTCTTAGCGGCCAAGAACGAGCAAGCGAAGGATCAGGTGTCCTTTCTTCATAGAAAGCCATAGTGGAATGTTGTAGTTAACAAGGACTACAAGCCACACATTGTAAGATGTTGAGCGGAGATTGAATGGGTTCACGCTATCCATAGCAAGACCGAGTCAAAAAAGATTCCTTGGCTCTCATGCAAATCCTGGAAAGGTAGAGTCAATGTGGCTCCATGCACATGAATCCACTGAAATTCATTGGACTTCATCTATGGATCTATTCTGCGCATGCCACGTTGTCAAGCTCGCCATGCCCAATGTACGAAACATGTGAAGTATACGGGGGATAAGTGGAAAGTGTGTAAGAACTTTTTGAGGGATGGTTTGCCCTTGCAAGTCATGTTGATACCTTTGAGCACCATACTTTGGACATGTCTTCATAGTCTCGTACTCTCCTCGAAACATCATGCAATCGTTGACACATGCATGGATGCTATTGTAGTCCATGCCAAGCTTTCATAAAACATGTCATGCATCATCACGGGACTCAGGCATGGTATTTCCAAGTGGTAATATATGATACTTTAGCAACCTGAAAAGAAATCATAAAACACCTTGAAAAAGCACAATTGTTTTTTATAATGGTGTTGAAAAGAAATCAGCGAAGCCTACGTAGAAGATACTTGAATAATTCGGTCACACTCGCATTGCTCCACCCGTATTTTACTTGCACACTGCAAGTAGCATCTTCAGGCAAGATACTCAGCACCCATCATATAATGGTATGGATGCTTTCTCTCTAAGAGGATTAGATATATCGGTATCCATGGGCATCAATGCATCAAACATTGCCTTCATCTCAAGCTCCAAGATTGTAGGAAAGTCTAAAAGGCTGCATGTCTCCTATGGTATTGACAGTATAGACTGGATAGTGCCTTCCAAGTGGTAGATTGGCTTAGGCACCCCATCCATCGCATGCCCACAAACTCTTCTAACTGGCCTCAATAGGTACACTCCTCCTTGGGATGAGACATCACCTCCCTGTATAATTTTTATGGTCACATCCAATGTTGTTGTATATGATATTCAATTAATTTGCAAATATAATGCATGATTGATACACACATTTCTCACCGTTTGCTCAAAGTCTGAGATTTCCTGATCAATGATCTTTGATTGAAAGTCACCGAAGCGTCGTACGTATTTTATAGACAAGCGATGCTTTCATCTGATTGCCAGCTTGCATTGAGAGCAAGGACATGGGACACCCTGATTAAGATACGCCTCGCGATCTTGAACATCATGACCTTCATCGTTTTCCATTTTGTCTACGTTATGAATTTTTTTTGTTTTTGTTCTCATTCTCTTTTTCTTTTTGAATTTATTTGAGAAGGGATTTCTTCTCTTATAACTCAACAAAAGTAATGTCAACTATCATCTTGGTTTTCTCCCCGTTTCTTTGATTCTCCCACATTCTTTGCACCTTTCTTTGCACTCTTCATTTTATATTCTCTCCCATTTATATTTCTTTCTTTCTCTCTCTCTCTTTCTTTATTGCCCCTCTCTTTAATTCTCTCTACCCCCTTATGTTTTCTCACTCAGTCTCATGTCTCCCTCCCTCTCTCTCTCTCTCTCTTTCCCCATTTCTTTGTTGTCTTTCAAGTTTATTCTCTCTCTCTCTCTCTCTCGTTCTCTCTTCGTTTTTCTTTCTTCTTCTCCCTCTCTCATTTCCTATCTTTCTTACTCTCTCTCTCTTTCTTTGTTGCCTCTCTCTTTGTTTCTATCCACCCCTTACATTTTCTCACTCATTCTCCTCTCTTCTCCTCTCTTTGTTTTTCTCTACCATCGCATGACTACGGTCTTAATAAGTGATTAGTTTATGCAAGGAAGTGGTGGATTTTGAGGAAAATACCTCTTGCTCTTCAAATTTGTCATATGTTTGATGTGTCATATGCTAGGTGCTTGATGGGACCTAAAATGGGCCGGCACTGGCTATGGCACTAGCCAGACCTCATGCATACGACAAACTACCCCACCACATGGCCTCGCGGGCCAAAAGCGTTTAAACTCACTTTGCACTAAATGCTTATGACAATTTTGCATTTGTATCCAATATGTAGTCTAAGGTTCACCTTCCCTTCTCTCCTCAGAGGGAGATCCCATAACATATAGGCATAATGCCTCGTAATACACACATAGGAAAGCACCTCTTGGTGGCTGATTGCCGCGGCTCCACTGCGACTCTCCTACACCTCGGGGATTGGCCCCAAGATGCGTCGCTAACACATATAACATTCGCACAAACTCCACTCTCTCATAATTTAGCATTCCAGGAGATTCCGATTTGCCTCACAAAACTTTCCCCAACGGAAGCGCTCGTCTAACCGACGACTTAGGTTTCCTGTCCTCTCAGCGTTGGTCAGAGTTTATCAATCAATTGCAATGCATTCCAAGAGATACCACGTGACATGCTTGATGCAAGGTGTATGACAATTGTGCACAACCATTTTATGATTAAAAAAACTAGCTATGTGAGGTGCGAAAAACAGCCATTTCATGAATTTTAACTAAGCGTTACGTGCTGTGCTGCTTTAGGGACTAGCACCGGAACTTTCGTACTACTAGTCACCTATATTTAATTATGGAATGATCCCTAAATGCTATGCACAAAGAGGGAAATCAAAATTTGTATCTTTTCAGCAATTAGATTGTCACACAAACTTTATCCCCCCCTCACCGTTTAGGTGTTGCTGCGGTGCATAGGTGTAAATGGTTGTTTTGTATCATTTTTGTATGTAAAAACTAATAAACATGTACTATAACACAAAGGACGAGGCCAAACTGAGGCTTGACCTCATGATTTAACCTTGTTAAACATTCACGCACATAAATCTTATTTTTCCATATTTTTTGAGCACGAAAACTCCAATTTTCTTCATTTTTTACTACTTTTTTCTATTTATTATTCATGAAAAATAGGAATTTTCTGATTTATTTATATTGGCTTATTATATTGACTGAAACTTAATATTTTATTTGATTTTATCCCATTTCCACTCATTTTCTCCAACTCATAATCGAAAAAAATCACTAATTTCTATTAAAAATGACATTTTACAGGTTTTAAAGAATTAATAACAGCTCTAAATCATTACAGGTTCTGCATTTCTATAGTTGTAGCCCTCAAAAATGATGCAAACAAGGTTCAAACAAAAATTCATCGCATGTGAACAACATTTGGACCATGATACAACAAAAACAAGCAAATTTCTTCATAAAATTGGAGCATACCGCGTGTCTTGCATGTTGCGGGTTTTTTTAATAATTATTATGGGTAGCCCACAGACCAACCAACAACCATTCTTCAGTACTAAACCTCTTTCCTCAGCCTTCTCTTCATCTTGAAGCAATCCGATCACAGCCGGACAAGCATTCTTCAGCCCCTCTTCTTCTTAATTTCTTGCACATGAATTGCCTCTATGCAGGAGAGAGGGGGAGGAGAGAGAAAGATTGGTTTTTGTTTTCCACAACTAGGCAGCCAATGGAGGAGTGGAGACTGGCGATGGAGAGCGAAGATAGGAAGAAGAATAGCTGTGATATCAGCTGGGGGGTTGCTTGTAGGTGCCATAGCCCCCCTCCTCCACAAATGGAATGATGGCATCTCCATCCATGCAGGCGGCGAAAAAAATGATCCCCCCTCCCCCCCATACTCACAAAAATTTTTGGGGGGCTCCCTCAAGCGAGCCCCCAAAGGTCACAACCTTTGGTCTTCCTAAAGTCCATATTTCACTTGGCATTTCGGGCTTGGCCTCCCGGGCACTCCCTTTTCCACGTCCGATGTCCGATTCTTAGTCTGAAAAATCCTAGGCCTCCATCTTGAAGTCCTCTACTGTTGGGCAGCTCCCAGGGTCTCATCCCGGATACCAAAAATTTATGAAAATTCTCCGACTGCCGTCCATTGGCTCTTTTAAGCATTTTTGGGGCATTGCCGCTTAAAATCATACTGATTGCCACCGCCGCCTTCGACAAAGTCTATTTTTCCCCTGAAATTTGTAATTTTTGGCTGTTTTTAAGCACTTCTCGGCATAAAAAATCATCTGTCATTGGTGATCACAGGATAGGGCGATTCAGCCTCTGTCGAATCCCACGAAAAGATCTGCACATAAACAATAAAAAGAAGCATCAAGCTTATACAAAAAATACACAACACAACACATCACAACTCAGACCCTACCCCCTGATAAAATCAAGGCATGAAATCCACGAGGAGTAGGCCTAGCATAATTTGACAGAAAGCCCAAAGCTAGTCACTGACCAATTGCTGCAACATGACCAAACTATAAAGAACTATCAAAGAGGTCATCCTAAGTGGTGGTCTGGACTACCTTCCTAACTAAGGATAATTCAACTAGGAGCTCCTACTAGGCGAGGACTTCTATAGCCTGATTAAGAAATATATTTTTTTAGCACAGTTTTTCTTCTTTTAGGCTTTTATTTTTTTCATATTCGGGTGTGTAAAAAGGAGGGAGCTGAGCGTACTGACCCAAGGAGAACAAGGCATCGGCCTCAGGTCCTGTATCGGTACCCAAAACCTACCAAGCCCTCGCGATGCGACACTTAATCCTTTTCTAATGCTCACTTTTATTTTTACTCCAACCTTCTTTTATTTTCTTCTTTTATGGCAAGATGTCACCCCAAGGAAGGGCAAGGTATCGGCCCCGAATCTTGTCTCATCTCTAGGAACCTACCAGGCCTTTGCAAGGCGATAAACAATAGCTCAAGGATTTTTCTTTCTTTCCTTTTCTATTTTTATAGGGGTCAAGCCCCTTTTTACACACCTTCGTATATTCATATATTGTCTTTCAGATCTTTAGGGTTTTGTCTCTTTCCATCATTATTTTAATAGGCTTCTCTAACTGCCTCACAACTAGCAGCAACTCCTAGAATGGCCACTTAGCAGGTCAGCAGAACAGGGTCACTAAAACTCCCATCTAAAACAGGTCTTTCAATGCCTGACAATGCCTTGCAGGAGGCAATGACTACTCAGACCTCCCCCAGATATACAGAACCTAAACCTGGGACTTCATGCCTTGATTTTCGGTCCCCAACAAACAAAAGAAAGTAACCCTCACCCGCACATATATCATTAATTTCTTAAGGAAAAAACTGGAAAAGGGGACAAAACCACCTGGAATGGCCACAAGAAGCTTCTTTGCAGCAAAGGCTCCCTCCAGCGACGTCGTCAACCTATATGATGCAATCACTAAAACAACAAAACATTAAATGTACCTGCACCAAATAGATATAGGGCCCTCTTGGCCTAAAGAAATAGCACATTTCACTGCAAACTAACTGGCTCTCTTGGCCTAAAGAGATAGATTATTAAAAACCAAAAACAACTGGCCCTCTTGGCCTAAAGAGATAGATTATTAAAACCTGAAAACAAAGGGCCCTCTTGGCCTAAAGAAATCAGACATGAACTACTTAAAGCTACTAGCCCTCTTTGCCTAACGGAATCAAACAAAACAGCTCATAGAAATCCCTCCTTGGAAGAGGGCAGATATATGCAAATATGCTCCATTCCAAGGGGAAAAATAGGGCTCTTGGTCCTAAACTAAATGCATCAAATTATGGCCCATACCTCCTGCATATGTAGCAAGAGGTGTATGCATAACATGTCTTTGGATCAACCTATGGGTCCAAGATAATAGTGGTAGATGGGTCTCGGCTACTCTTCGCATTACCCATATCAACCATCGCCTGCCATAAAACGCATGGTCTGATAACATTCCCCACAAGCGACCAGATCCTATCTCATTATCAATAACAACATCCGGACTAGGACCACAGTTGAAAAAGAGGTCCTCTTCATAAGCAAAATTAGCTAAGGAATCCGCAAAGTGATTCCAATGACGTGGAATCAGCTGAAGAGATATGCTCTCAAATTCATCAAGTAGGGTTATAGCAGTTCGATGATACATACAAAGGAGAGTATTCCGGACTGTATATGTCCCATTAAGTTGATTTAAGATCAAATGGGAATCCCCTTTTATTAACAACCGCCTAATGCCACCTTTCTTGGCAATATTCAGTCCCATAATCAGGGCTTTATACTCGGCCATGTTATTAGTAAATCCTACCCCAAGATAAGTATCTAATTTCATTGTAACTCTACATCGGGGATCTCGGATAACAACTCCAACACTTCCTTTTCTATTAGGGCCCCTGGAGGCTCCATCAAAGATATAATGTATACGTCTATAATGGGTTTACACAGCCAGCCATCAAGAACTCCCCTATTCATAATTATGATAGTCAAAGTTCAACATATTTAGAGGATGAACTGATGGCTCCATCACACCTTCTTCATTAAACTCAACAAGGATGCTTGTCAAGATTTGTAAGAAGTGATGGCAGAAAACTTTAATTTCCCACACAAAGGTACTGTCTTCTTGCTCAATCACTTTATAGCCCTTGCTCCACCAGATAAGCCTCCCCTGATGATATCTTTACTCAAGATATGGGTGCTCCAAATAAGGAATTAACCGCTCAGCAATTGCCATTTGGTTATACCTTGCAAAGTATTCCATAAACGAATAGATTTCCCTACCCGCTAGTTGATCCAAAATCTTATCAATAAACGACAAGGGGTAGTAATCTTTAACAGTCTGCTTGTTCAACTCTCTAAAATCTACACAAAGCTGGATTTGATTATTATTCTTCTTCCTGATCACAACTAGTGAGCACCATTCAGTATGCTGAATAGGGAAGATCAAACCCGCTTTCCACAACTTCTGTAGTTCCTCGTACAACTTGTCCCTTAATTCAAAAGGCATACACCTTACTTTCTGACGTATAGGGCGGGTACCTTCCTTTACAGGAATAGTATGCACAACTAGACTGGGAGGAATACCCCGAAGTTCGTCATAGCTCCAAGCAAAAATGCCGCGAAACTCTTGAATTAAGGACACATAATCCTCTCTTTCTTTCGAACTGAGCATGGACCCTAATTTAATTGGCCGCGAATCATTTAGCATACCAAGATGTAGCTCAATAATGTCCACATCTCTTATTCAATCATGAGGCTCTATCGGCTCATTCAAGGTTATCTGATAAATATCCTCTGTAGTGGAATCTTCCTTAGATCCATCGCTCGATGACGTCTCACTACCAGATGGATCATCTACTGTTTCTAGTTCAGTGGAGGATAGTGGAGCTCTCTCACTCTGAGGAGACTCAGGGTAAGCATCCACTATTACACAATGGGCACCTCAACCTAGAATTACTTGACTAGTGTGTATATCGACTTGACAGTCTGTTCATAGAATCCATGGCCTGCCTAGCAAAACTCGATAGCTAGAACGTCCTACAAACCTTATCACCCTAAAGTCCAAATAGCATTCCACGCTCACAACTGTAATGTGGACCTTAGTAATGCAACCTTCTGGTTGTCTTAGACTATCATTAGCCATCCTAAAAAGTGTGGAGCCATCTTTTTGAATCTCTAGACCTAACCTCTCCATCAAGTCTGAACTTATGATATTGACGGAGGATCCCGTGTCCACGATAGCGTGCTCCACTAATATTCCATCCACATATGCTGGAACCCTAGGGCATTGCTTTTCAGCATGATCGAACCAATCTTCCCCCACTCTAGCTATGCCCAAAGGTTCTACTATATACCCTATACGCAGGATTTTCTTGAATTCCTTGCGTACTCCTGGAGAAAGTTTAATCAATTGCAGGAGATTCACGTCTGGTTTGACTTCATAGAGGGAACTTTCTAGATCAAAGTCATGGTAATTAGCCAAAGTTCTCTTCTCGCGCCATACCATTCTCTCCTTTGGTCTTTCAATTGGCTATGGTGCCTCTTTTTTAGCCTTTACCTTCTTTCTTGGCAGAGTATTTGCGACGCTCATAGCGGCGCCAATAGCGACGCGTTCAGTAAATTTGCGACGCAAATAGCGACGGTAACAGAGAAATATTTTTTTTTGATAGTTTCTGCACTGCTGCATACAAAGCGTTTGCAAACAAAAAGAATGTATACTGAAATCATAAAACTGATACATGAAATAAATACATGATCGCATAAAATGCGATTGGTACAATCATGAAACGATATCACTAGTACATAGAAAATGTCTACATAGATCGGGCGACTAAAAACTAAAGGTGTGTGAGCTCTAAGGATCCAAGGGCGAGCTACAAATCCTCGTCCCCCGAAAGCTCGTCCCGCTGCAAAGGAGCATCAAACGGATTCTGCAGAAAAAGAAACAACATATCAATTCACCATACAATAATGCATTCAAATATCTCATGGTAACTACGGACAAGAAAGATGAGTGACTTACAGGGCCACCGCGTCTATACAATCGGTCGATCAATGCCCTAAGACTGTGCCTCTCTGCATATCGAGTCTCGAGGCCTTGCGGATCGCGATTTGTAACGGAGTGCTGCAAAGAAAAAAAAATGCTAACTGTTAGAAACATGATTGTCAGTACAAAAAATATCTCAAAAAAACAAATAAGCAAAACAAAAGAGAAACTTACAAAGTCCTCCAAATATGTCCTGTGGCCGTCACTCCCAAGATGATGTACCGATCCGGCCTCGATTCGTGCCCTCGCCGCCTCCCGCTACTGACTCCAACGTCTTGGCGAATTTGTAGCCTCCTCCCTCAGTTGGTGCCAGTCGTCTGCATCTAACCACTCGGGCTTTGGAGCCCCACTCTTGATTGCCTTGCGTGCGTCGGATCGTCTATGTGACATGTATGCACGCATGCAATCCATCATCCAGCCCGTAGAGAATCTATCCACTGCGGCTGGCACTGGGAACTCCTCGTGCAAGGATGCTACTATGTAGTCCTTGCTCCCCTCCGGTATGTTCCTCCAATGATCCAGGATGTTGTGCTGAAAAACTTGTAGGTACAACTTCCTCATGCGAGCCATCACCCTCCTCCCCTCATCATTCATGATGATGGCTCCTGAACTGCCATCCACTAGGTATCCATAACCCTTAGGAGTCTGCCTAAGATGGGCCCTCTCCCATCTCCATCCATGCTCCTGGGCATATCCAGGAGACCCCTGTACATCCGGTGTATCGACGGGGGTACCCTCTCCTGGAGTGCCACTCAAAGGGGTGCCACCAAAAGGCGTGCCATCTGTCGATGGCTGCGCAAAAGCCGGAGTAACTGGAGTGGACGTCCCCACAGGTGTGACAAATCCTGGAGGTGAGGTAGCTCCAGTTGAACGACGAGACGGAGACACCACGTCCGTGTCTCCACAGCAGCACCCCCCTGATCCTCTTGCAGTCGCAGTCCCTCCCTTTGGCCCAAGTCGCGAGCGTCGAGATCGTTTGCTCGAAGCTGAAGCATCTGATCGCGCTGAAGCTGATCTAGCTGAAGGTGATCTAGCAGAGCGCCCTGACGAAGAATGAGACAGCTCCTGATCTGCCATCTCTCTGAATCTTGCGAGCTTATCTGGAGACATGCGTGCCATCATGTCCTGAAACTCCTCATCGCTCATCCCTCGACTCATCCTGAAAATGTCGATACCTGCACAGATAAAAAATGATGTTAGAATAATTAATTTAAACTATACAAAGCACATTAATATAAATCATTTTTGAAAAATCCCTCTTAAAATGCATATCTTATCTACCTTTATGGAAGATCTAAACAATGAATTGAGTAATACAATTCTCCAAGAATGAAGTATTCTATGGTCCCATGTTAATCTCCTGACACAACTCTGCATACACTGGAAGGTCGATAGACATGTCACCACAAAAGAACGAGTCTGCCTCGTTCTCAAAAAATTCTACGACTTCTGTATTTCCATCGTTGTTAGCCGATGCGGGCTCCAAGCTTGCGGTGGCCTCCACCCCTTGTAATATCGATCCCTCTATTTGCATATTTTCTTCATCTATGCTTGGAACATCGCTTTGATCATATACTCTCGCACCTTGAGGAGTTGAAGGTATAACATACCACCATTGAGGTTGTCGGGGGTTTGGATAGAAGATTATCTGTTCACAAACACTTACAAAGCGACTTCAAACCATTGTGACATAAACCATGTCGTATTACAATTAGCAAGCAAATGACTATTTGTACCTGTTCAGAATGGGCCGGCAACACAAAGGTGTCACACAAATCTATCCATTTTTTTTCGGAATCTATTTCGAGAAATCCAGATGGACCTCGTCGAACTGTTGCTCCAACTCCTCCAAGTACCACTTTGAACCACTGCACATCGAATAGTATCATGGAGAAGCTACGGTAATCCACCGTAATAATACTTTGCAAGTTCCCAAAATACTCCATCTCATCCACAACCGTGTTCAAATCCATTGCTTGTCGCCGGCTCTCTTGCTCAAACCTTGCCATGACACCACAGTCCATTGTGGAGCGCATTTGGTCAATACGCTCCACCCGAAAATGCTGTCCGCGCGACCATGCTGCACTATATATTTTGTACTGCACATTGAAACACTCAAATTAGATGTAGCAAGCAAATTTAGATACGACACATTCTAAACCCCTCATTACCTTTGGACTACATCCCCTCGAGAACTCCCACTCCTCCATTGAGACCTCTGTCCCTTCGCTGGATGCTGCGGTCAAGGCTCCATGCAACCATCGTGTTGACATAAACCGCGGCATCTCCTCCATGCCTTCAGGATATCGAATCGGTCAGTGACGCGTACTGCGTTGGAATTCAGCTCGCGCTTCCTCTCGATCTTGCCTTGCAATCTGGTACTTGGCGAGCCACGTCTCCATGGAGGCATGGTGCAACATACAAAAGCGATTCACCTTCTCTTCCATGAGGCATCCATTCTTTTTTCTACCCCATTTCCAACCATCACATCTCCAGTCAGCCTATCATTGTCCTTCAGCGTCCATAGCATTTCATTGTCTGGTTCCACCGTTGCTAGCCATTGTGAGATATGCACTAACGCCTCTGACACCAACCAACCTTCCGCCATGCTACCTTCCGGACGAGCTCGTTGTCGCACAAAGCCTTTCAGGGTTTTCATGAAGCGCTCCAGGAAGAACATCCATCGCGTATGGACAGGTCCAGTAATCTCCACTTCGTCCACAAGATGCACAAGAAGGTGAACTTGTATCGTGAGCATGCTAGTGGGCAGGTATTTCTCAAAGAGACAGACCGTCTCAACTGCTCCCCGCCTTGCGGATTCAATAGAGGACGTCTTAATCTCTTTCTGTGAGATCCATTGCACCAAAGTCGACAACTTGTAAATGGCCCCGCGAATTTCTGGAGTTAGGCATCCTGCGATCGCGATCGGTAGGACAAACTGCCACAAATGAGAAAGCATTAAGAATAATGGTCACTTTTCAAATTTCAAAATGTCCACGCTAATTAAAATCCATTCTGTTCACAAACCTGACATATCTTATGCCAATCATGGGATTTTAGCCCAGACATTTGGTCATCTTTAGAAAATGCGGACCTGAGAGAACGTATCATACCCGTCGGAGTGCGGATAGACTTGATTACTTGCTTCACAATGCGCTCTTCTTTGGTAGACAAAACCCAGGGAGCGCGAGGAAGCTGCACTCACCCTTCAGCACTCAACTGCGGCCAAAGCGCCTCCATCTTACCTACCTCCTTTAAATCCATTCGTGACCCTATAGTATCTCTCTTTCTTGTGATGTGGTCCCATAGCAAGCTGCCCACATTTTTGAAAATATGCATGGGATTCAACAAGTGGTTGACCTGTAAGTGGGTCCAATATGGCAACTCGTAGAAAACTGAGAACCGTCGCATTCCATTTGGATGTGATTCCGGGTTTACCATTTTCAGCTCGTACCAGCTTGCAGCGTTCATACGTGCTGGAGGTTGTCCAAGAAAACCTTCCCTGAGTTCATGATCCTCCGGCAAGAAAGCGGCGTGTCCTTGATATACCATCTTCTTCATGGTTCGTGACCTTCGGGAGTCTAACTGTGGCCCACACAATGGACATGCATGATAACCTGAGGTAACGAGACCTGCAAGGTGATCCACGACCTAGTGAATACTTGATTGAATGAAATAAAATATAGATATTACCAGCGAGAACAAAGGTCTGCTCACCTGAGCACTCTCCCAATCCCGAAAAGTCATGCATCGTCCACATGAGAATGGCTCGAATGTTGGCTGACCGCCAACCATCGCGCCTGCTCATATCTTGCACCGTGACCCCCTCCTCCCACAAAATCTTAAGCTCATCGACTAATGGACGAAGATACACGTCCATATTTTTTACTCTGTAGCGGCCCGGGACGAGCAAGCTAAGGATGAGATGTCCTTTCTTCGTAGAAAGCCATGGAGGAATGTTGTAGTTGACAAGCACTATAGGCCACACACTGTAAGAAGTCGAGTGCAGACCGAATGGGTTCACACCATCCATGGCGAGACCGAGCCGAAGATTCCTTGGCTCTCGCGCAAAGCCTGGGAAGGTAGAGTCAATGTGGCTCCATGCGCCTGAATCTGCTGATATTCGTTGAACTCCATCCGTGGACCTATTCTGCACATCCCACATTGTCAAGCTTGCCATGGCAGACATGCGAAACATGTGGTTTATGCGGGGGATGAGCGGAAAGTGTCTGAGAACTTTTTGAGGGATGGTCTGCCCTTGCAAGTCCTGTCGATACCTGTGAGCACCACACTTTGGACATGTCTCCATAGTCTCGTATTCATCTAGAAACAATATGCAGTCGTTGATACATGCATGGATGTTATTGTAGTCCATGCCAAGCTTCCGTAAAACATGTCGTGCATCATCACGAGACTCAGGCATGGTGTTTGCAGGTGGCAATATATGATATTTCAATAACCTGAAAAAAATCATAAAACACCTTGAAAAAACACAAATGTTTGCAATAATACTGTTTTTAAAAAAAACAATGAAGTCTGTGTGCAAGGTACCTGAATAACTCAGTCACACTCGTATCGCTCCAATCGTATTTTTCTTGCACACTTAAGAGTGCAAGCAATGTCTTCAACCGAGATACTCGACACCCATCATATAATGGTATGGATGCTTCCTCTCTAAGCAGGTCAGATGTCTCAACATCCATGGGAATCAATGCATCGATCATTGCCTCCATCTCAGGCTCCAAGATTGTAGGCAAGTCGGGAAGGTTGTCTGTCTCCTCTAGCATTGACGGTATAGATGGGCCTTGCGAGTGGTCGATTGGCTCCTGTAATCCATCCATCACACGTCCACGAACTCTTCTAATTGGCCGCAAAGGGTGCACTCCCCCTTGGGTCGAGACATCACCCCGCTGGATACAAAATTTGCCAACAAGACCCAATCTTATTGTGTATGGTTTTCAATTAGCTTGAGAGTACAATGCATGAAAAATGCTAACTTCAAATTACCGTTTGCTGAAAATCCGCAATCGTCTGATCAATGATCTCAGATTGAAACTCGCCAAATCGTCGTACGTGTTCTATAGACAATCGGCGTTTTCGTCTAATTGTCAACTTGCATTGAGAGCAAGGACATGGGACACGCTGATTAAGATACGTCTCGCAGTCTTGAACAATAAGACCTTCTTCATTTGCCATCTTATCTACATTACAGCAAACGAGGCTTAAATGGATAGCTTTATGGAGATGTACGTCAAGTTGCAAGTTGACCATAAACCTTGCATTGTATATAGTAGTTGAGAGATTTTCCGATGCTATATCTCGGCCTTGTATCATGCTCAACGATTTGTTTGTCCCGATAGATAATTATTTGTTATATCTCGGCTTTGAGTATAAGTAATCCATTTTAAAATTAATGCGCGCCATCTATGAAATTTTATAACTATAGTAATAAAATTTATTTCAATCAATTCTACTCATAGTCATAAGACCTGAGAGAAATTATCCTATACTCAATTTAAGGGTTTCTTCTTCTATAACAATAATTTTGGGTTCATTTTGATGAAGTACGTGGCCCATGGCAAAGCACATTGCATACCATTATCAATAAGTCTATTATCTTAAATTTCCTTCCCCTCCCTCTCCCTCTCTTTCTCTCCCTCTCCCTCTCTTTCTCTCTTTCTCTCACCCTCTCCCTCTCCCTCTCGTTCTCTTTCTCTCCCTCTCTCATTTCCTTCCCCTCCCTCTCCCTCTCCCTCTCCCTCTCTTTCTCTTTTTCTCCCTCTCCCTCTCTATCTCTCTTTCTCTCTAATTTCCTAAACAAGCAAAAAATAAAGTGATTTAAACATCCTCCAAGCAAAAGGGAGAGGGAGAGATACAATGCACTCTCCCTCTCTTTCTCTTTCTATCCCTCTCTCATTTCCTTCCCCTTCCTCTCCCTCTGGCTCTCTTTCTCTCTCATTTCCTCTCCTAAACAAGCAAAAAATAAAGTGATTCAAACATTAAACAAGCAAAAGGGAGAGGGAGAGAGAGAATGCACTCTCCCTCCTTCTCCCTCTCTTTCTCTTTCTCTCCCTCTCTTATTTCCTCCCCCTCCCTCTCCCTCTCCCTCTATTTCTCTTTCTCTTTCTCTTTCTCTTTCTTTCCCTCTCCCTTTCCCTCTCCCTCTCCCTCTCTTTCTCTCTTACTCTCTCGTTTCCTCTCCTAAACAAGCAAAAAAGAAAGTAATTTAAACATTAAACAAGCAAAAGGGAGAGAGAGAGAGAATGCACTCTCCCTCTCTTTCTCTCCCTCTCCCTCTCCCTCTCCCTCTCTTTCTCCCTCTCTTTTTCTTCCTCTCTCTCCCTCTCCCTCTCCTTCTCTTTCATTTCCTCTCCTAAACAAGTAAAAGAGAACGATTTAAACCTTCAACAAGCAAAAGAGAGAGAGAGAGAGAGAGAGACTCACCAATGAGATATGGCGAGCGTGGGCGGTTTCTCTTTGCAACGAGGGCTCCTCCTCTCCTTCGCGAACAACGGCGGCGGTGGTGGCGGTGGCGGCGGTGGCGGCAGTAAGTCTCTTCCTCTTCTTCTCTCACAAAGCCTTCGTTCTCTCCCTCGCTCTCGCTCTCAAAAGGCAAAGAAAAGAAAATGAAAACGGCGCTCTGGTTTCGGCCGCGCTTTTTTTTCCTGCGGCGTTTTGCGTCGCATTTGCGACGCAAATAGCGACACCAATAGCGACGCCGATATCCGCCGTCGCTAATCGACGTTGCTAATTGCCCAATTCCTTGTAGTGCTAACTAGCTATAGGCATAGTCATGCTAGGAGGAGTTGGTAACATAGGCAGATTCGACATAATAATCCCTCTGCCACTCGTATTTAAAATGGGGTCCCCTTGACTCCCATTGGTCAAGGCCAAATTATTACCATTCCAATTTATCATTGCTGCATAATCCTCTTTCAAGCGCGACTCTACTCCTTCTGCTTGGGTAATGGTAGTGTCAATATCGGCCAAAGCAACACTACTCAACTGCATCTGGATATTAAAATCCAATCCATGCAGGAAATATTGCAACTGTGCAGCTGTTGGAATGGAAATATAAGCGTTAAGTTTGCAAAGAACTTGCTTTAGTTTCTTGGCATATGCTTGGACATTCTCATTTGGCTCTTGGCGTGTTACGTTCAGAACACGCAACCAATATTGTCCACCCTTCTCAGTGGCAAACTCCCTACGGAAAGCCGTAAAGAATTGGGCACTGCTAGTTATGGTTCCGGCTTCTTCTAGACCGTGATACCACACTGCCACCCTTCCTTTTAACGTCATGTTGAAGAATATCATTAGGTGCCCTTCGTCTTGGATTCGATAGTTGAACATGAGCATTTGAAACTCCTTAATGTGGAGTTCTCCATCTTCTTCTGCTAACCCATGGAAAATGGGCAACGGTGCTCCTAATGCCGGTAAATCCGGTGTACCTGCTGGAATTGCAATAGGTTGTGCCATGGCTACAACCTATCGCAATTGCGATAGGTTGTGTCGGTTAATCTGGTGTATCTGCTCGAATTGCGATAGGTTGTGCCGGTAAATCCGGTGTACCTGCTGGAATTGCGATAGGTTGTGCCATGGCTACAACCGGATTGACAACAGGAGTTTGTGTAGACAACACTACACCCCCACTTGTTGTGGGTTGATTAACTAGAAATAGGGAAGTACCAAGACTTCCACTTGTACTCAAAGAGCTACTCGTAAATCCTAGGTTACTAGAACCACTGCCACTTATGCGTAACGGGCTGCTCCTTTGAGGAGAATAACGTCTTACAATCTCCAATCACCGTCTAGCCCTCTCAGCACGTTCTGCTTTTTGTATTTCGGCTTGACGGTCCTTATCAAAGGACATAAACCAACTATTTGGTCCCTAAAAACCCTAGATTCAAGAACCACCACTTGTTGGCGGCTCCCGGCAAACGCACCACTGATTATGGGACCTAAAATGGGCCGGCACTAGCTATGGCACTAGCTGGACCTCATACATACAATAGACAACCCCACCACATAGCCTCGTGGGCCAGGAGCATCTAAAACTCACTTTGCACTAAATGCTTATGATAATTTTGCATTTGTATCCAATATGTAGTCCAACGTTCACCTTCCCTTCTCCTCAGAGGGAGATCCCATAACATATAGGCATAATGCCTCGTAATACACACATAGGGAAGCACCTCTTGGCTGATTGCCACGGCTCCACTGCGACTCTCCTACACCTCGGGGATTGGCCCCAAGATGCGTCGCTAACACATATAACATTCGCACAAACTCTACTCTCTCATAATTCAATGTTCCAGGAGATTTTGATTTGCCTCACAAAACTTTTCCCAACGGAAGCGCCCGTCTAACCGATGACTTAGGTTTCCTGTCCTCTCAGCGTTGGTTAGAGTTTATTAATCAATTGCAATGCATTCCAGGAGATACCACATGGCATGCTTGATGCAAGGTGTATGAAAATTGTATACAACCATTTTATGATTAAAAAAACTAGCCATGTGAGATGCAGAAAACAACCCTTTCATGAATTTTAACTAAGTGTTACGTGTTGCGCTGCTTTAGGGACTAGCACCGGAACTTCCGTACTACTAGTCACCTATATTTAATTATGGAACGATCCCTAAATGCTATGCACAAAGAGGGAAATTAGAATTTGTATCTTTTCAGCAATTAGATTGTCACACAAACTTTTATCCCCCCCTCACCGTTTAGGTGTTGCTGCGGTGCATAGGTGTAAATGGTTGATTTGTATCATTTTTGTATGTAAAAACCAATAAACAAGTACTATAACACAAAGTACGAGGCCAAACTGAGGCTTGACCTAATGCTTTAACCTTGCCAAACATTCACGCACATAAATCTTATTTTTCCATATATTTTTAGCGTAAAAATCCCAATTTTCTTCATTTTTTGCTATTTTTCTCTATTTATTATTCATGAAAATAGGTATTTTCTGATTTATTTGTATTGTCTTATTATTTTGACTGAAACTTAATATTTTCTCTGATTTTATCACATTTTCACTCCTTTTCTCTAACTCAAAATCGAAAAAAACTACTAATTTTCATTAAAAATAACATTTTACGGGTTTTAAAGAATTAATAACGGCTCTAAATCATTATTGGTTCTGCATTTCTATATTTATAGCCCTCAAACATGATGTAAAAAAGTTTCAAATAAAAATTCATCGCATATGAACAACATTTGGACCATGGAACAACAAAAACAAGCAAATTTCTTCATAAAATTGGAGCATACAACGTATCTTGCGTGTTGCGGGTTTTTTTGTAATTATTATGGGTAGCTCACAAACCAACCAACAACCATTCTTCAGTGCTGAACCTTTTTCCTCATCCTCCTCTTCATCTTGAAGCAATCCAATCACAGCCGCGGACAAGCATTATTCAGCCCCTCTTCTTCTTAATTTATTGCACATGAATTGTCTCTATGTAGGAGAGAGAGGGAGGAGATAGAGAGACTGGTTTTTGTTCTCCACAACTAGGTAGCCAATGGAGGAGCGAAGACCGGCAATGGAGAGCGAAGATAGGAAGAAGAACAGCCATGATATCAGTTGGGGGGGTTGCTTGTAAGTGCCATAGCCCCCCTCCTCCACAAATGGAATGATGGCGCCTCCATCCATGTAGGCGGTGAAAAAAACATCCCCCCCCCCAATATTCACGAAAATTTTGGGGGGGACTTCCTCAAGGGGAAGCTCACAACCTTTGGCCTTCCTAAAGTCCATTTTCACTTGGCATTTTGGGCTTGGCCTCTCGGGCACTCCCTTTTCCACGTCCGGTGTCTGATTCTTAGTCTCAAAAATCTTGGGCATCCATCTTGAAGTTCTCCACTACTGGGCAGCTCCCAGGGTCTCCTCCCACACACCAAAAATTTATGAAAATTCTCCGACTGCCGTCCAGTGGCTCTTTTAGGCATTTCTGGGGCATTGCCGCTTAAAATTGTACTAATTGCCACCACCGCCTTCGATGAAGTCTATTTTTCCCTGAAATTCGTAATTTTTGGCTATTTTTAAGCACTTCTCGGCATCAAAAATCATCTGTCAGTGCTAAAAAGCTTGTTGCCTAATTTGTCATTATTGGCTAGTAAGGCTCATTTAGTGATGTGGTCTCTGTTGCATGGTGTGTAAGCCTAATAATATTTTTTATGATAAGGTCAATTTTTCTAACTTGCAAGTATATGTAGGTGCACCATGCACAACTAGGATTTTGTTTTCCACAATCAATGTGATTCAATATAAATGCAAGTATCTTCATGACGATGGTGCTCGAGCTTCCAATTCAATTATGACATATGTAAACAAGCATTCAATCACAATTTTTACAACACTACACAATGTGTGAACTCCCTTTTTTGATGATCTAACCACTTGTGAGTGATTTTGTAGGCTAATTAAGGTGAGATCTTAGTCTTCTTAGGGTTTTCATCTCTTAGATGTAGTTACTTTTGATGACTAGCTGCATGAGGTCCAAGGGCTTGACTATCACTATTAGTGGTACCTCCACTCAAGTTGTTCTCACCAAATGGTTCCGGGTGAGTTTAAGAATAGTTTTAGGTTAACTATGTGGAAGTTCACTTATCAAGGTATGAAGTGAGCCTTTAGCACTTACTTTAGAAGTGAACCTATCAAAAGTGTTAGCATAATCTCTTTTGCCTCTATCTAGCACTTTGAAAACACTCCTAAAGGTATCCAAATGAGCGAGTTGAGTTGAGCTTCCCGTTAGTGAAGACTTGGTTACTCCTTCTCAAGTGCAATGGCCCTTGTGATGTGTCAAGGTGTAGGGAGTTTCTTTCACTAAGCTTTTAACCATGAAATGTCCTCTTACATGACTACGGTTCTCTTTGTTTTTCTCTACCCCCTTGTGTTTTCTCATTCATTCTCCTCTCTTCCTCCCTCCCTCCCTCTCTCTCTCACTTTCTCTCTTTTTTTATTATGTTTCATGTTTACTCCCTCTCTCTCTCATTCTTTCTTCATTTTCCTTTCTTCTTCTCCCTCTCTCATTTCCTCTCTTTCTCCCTCAATGCACCTCATTCTCAACAAAAACGAACAAAAGAAAATGAGAAAGAACAAGAATAAAGCAAGAGGGAGCAATGTGCTCACCACAAAGGCTCGAAGATGGATTCTTCGTCTCCTCTTCGCGATGGCTCCACTTCGCCCTTCATACACTTCCTCCTCTTCTTCCCGAATGGCAGCACCACGGCAGTGGCGACGGCGGGGAGAAGCTCTCCTTCCTTCTCTTTCTCTCCCTCTCCCTCCCTCTTTCGCTCTTTCTTTCGCTCTCTCTTTTGCAAACTCTTTTGCAAAATGCCATACTTGGCCCTAGATTTCCACCCGCTTATCTTTTCATTATAAGGCTTGTTGTTAACAATGGGATATTATTGAAACCTTTAAATGCTATATCTTCATCATCCTATCAAATTGTAATAAAATAATTAGGAATTTTACATGCCAATAGAATATTTTCTCACAAAAACACACATCCCCATGATAGTACCCAATAATTTGGGTGCCCTTGAGTGATGCTTGGGGTGTTAGTGAGAGTTAACAACCCCTCTTTACTTTTTGAACATGGTGCTTTTAGACTAGCACCATGTCCTCTACCTCCACACTTCCTCTCTTCAAGTGTGTTTCCTTTTTCTCCAAACCACTCTTCCTATCTATCCACTCCCTTTTTACCTTTATCTCTATAATTCAACCTTTAATCTCTTTAAAGTTCCCTAAAATTCCCTCTACATGTTTATGCATAGATGACTCTCTCTATGTCTCTATATGCCCAATATATCTCTCTACCTATTTATACAAGTTCTCTCATGGACTTCCACATCATTTCTCACCTCTCTTTACCTCTTTGTAAGTCAATATATATCTACATATCTCTCTTTATGTCTATGAACATGTTGTAGTATCATGAGCCAATCTTTCTCTTTTAACATTTCTCTATCATGCCATAAGCATCTCTCTCTCTCTCTCTCTCTCTCTCTCTCTCTCTCTCTCTCTCTCTCTCTCTCTCTCTCTCTCTCTCTCTCTCTCTCTCTCTCTCTCTCTCTCTCTCTCTCTCTCATTACCCCTCTCCACTTCTCTCTACCTCCTTCCTCTCTATCTCCCACTACCCATTTTCATCTTTCCAATTTCATCATTTCACTCTCTATCTAGTGGGTTGCTACTCAATTTCAAAATATGTTGACTGGATGCACTTTCCAAATCCTACTTGAAACCTACCTTCAACTATAAACTAAATACAAACCCATATCCCCATATATACAACTCAATGGCCCTTGTAAATAAGCTCAAAAGTAACATAACAAAACTAGATAGGAGCATGAGACTTCATGGCACATTTTGTCCACCCTATACTTAAGATAATATCCAATTTGATTTGGTGTATTCATAGTACACATTTTTAGAAATAATTGATTCCTTTCTTACATCTTTTTTATAGAAAAGTTGGGTCATTAGGATGGACTTCCTACCAAGATTATTACATGGATAGTTCAATCTTTTCATATTATTAACTAGAGATTCTTCGGTGGACACATGTCCACTGATCCAAGTCTTCTTTGCGAAGGAATTTTCAATGGCCACATGTCAACTTGCGCACTCCTCCCAAAATGCATTCTTTCCTTAGGCATCTATTACAGCCCATGTCTCATAGGCACAATCTCAAGCAAAATGGCTGAGAGAGAGCCTAGAGAGACTATAGAAAGAGGGCTATAGTAGCCCAACAAGTCTTATATCTTCTTTAGCCCTATCACTTCAATGAGTCGTAGTAGCCTAGTTCATTGTAAATCAAAAAAATAAAAATTCTAATCCGTAATCTAATGTAATCTAAATATCATATTATCATTAATAATTTTGTAATGACAGTTGAAGAAAGACATAAATTTAATTATTCATTGATGCATATTGACATATATATAATGAAGAGTAATATTGTTGATATTGATAATTATATTTACATCATTCTTTGTAAATGTAATATTGATGCATATTATTATATATATTTTTAACAATTATATTTACATAATTCTTCATAAATATATTTCTTGATTATCTTACATTACAATTATTAATAATAAATATTATGGACACATATTGATAATATATATGTATATTGATATATTATAATTAACATAATTATTATTACTAATATATTTAAATTTTTTAATTAAAATTTTTATCAATAATATTATTATTTATTAATATTAATATGTTTATAATGATTATACATATGATTGTATCAATACGTCTATATTGATAATATGTGTGTGTGTGTGTGATACAAAATATTATAATAATTTGTATTAATATATTTAAATTCATAATGATGTCAATATTCTACATATTATGTTAATATTAATATGTTGTGTGTGTGGGTGTGTGGGTGTGTGTGTGTGTGTGTGTTAGAATGATATATTATAAATATATACATCTTTTCTATTAGTTAACAGAAGCTTTTTTTTTTTGGGGGGGGGGGGGGGGGGATGAGTAGGTACATGCTGAATCCTAGCAAACAAGAATCATTGGGAAGCAATGAAAGAAAACTTGAGGTACTTGAGTGCTATGAGAGATACGTGAGATACATGCATATGCTTCGGGAGAAGTAGTCGTTGTATACTTGGATACATAGATGCAAACTATAGAGGAAATATTGACAACAAAAAGTCAACCACGAGATATGTTTTTACCTTGTACCATGGTGCAATCTCATGGATGTCTCACTTGTAGGATTGTGTGCTATTATCTACCACTAAAGCTAAGTATATTTCAGCCTAGAGATGTGCAAAAAAGCCATATGGCTTACTCATCTAGTGGAAGACTTAGATCTTGGTGAAGACATGCCATTGGTGCACAATGATAATTAAAGTGCCATCATGTTGGCAAAGAATCATGTGTTTCATGTGAAAACCAACCATATAGAAGTGAGGTATCACTTCATTTGTCAAATGATTGAGGATAAGCGAGTTGGGCTTATCAAACTGCATATTGGGTGATAATCTTGCAAACACCAAGGATTTGCCCTTCAAAAATTTTCACATTGAAAGGAGTAATTGATGGGTATTGGGTGAGGGTAAATCACATTATTATACCTCATATATTCTCTTATTCTTTTGTCTCCCTTAAAGACACATTGTCTTTAAGTGGAGGTTGTTGGATAAAGGTGAATGTGGCTAGCCACCCATCTTACTCACTAACTGTAACTATATATATTCACACTCATTCTTTATTCTTTGAGTGATAAAATAGTAAGGTATTACTCACAAGAGAGCTATTAGAGGCACCACAAACACATCATATTCTCTCTCTTTGTGTGTGTGTGTGTGTGTGTGTGCGCGCGCGTGTGTGCGTGCGTGCATGCATGCAATCTCCATTTTCCTTACAACTCCAATACTAGATGCCCTAGATTTGCTATGTAAAGAACTCTATCAAGATTCATCAAGATCAGACAAAAGTGTCAAGAGAGAGTTGAGAGGTGAGAGAAAGAATAGTAGATGAGAGAGAAAAGAGTGATGAGGAAAAAGAAAGACTAGAAAGTCAGAAAAGAAGAGATAGAACCCATAGAAGCTATGAACAAGGAGGTGAGGTGAGAGACATTAATTATATTATTATCAAAAGATGTGAAAACTTACATGTCTCACCCATTTTATACCTATGTCAGTGTAACAAGGTATTATTAATAATTTTACACTTAAATATATCTTCTTCCTAGCTTCTTACAATCCATCCTTGCCAAAGGTTTTTGCCCACAAAAGCAAACTTGTAATGACTAGAAAGGATGGATGAAACAGAGCACTATTCTAATTTCAACTATACAAAGTAAGAAATGAATGAAAGATTGAAGATGTATTGACTAGAATGAAGACATGAAGTAAAGTCTCGATTATATACATGATTCTAATGTCTTCAAAAGATATTGAAGCCTTTAAGTGTGCAAGAAACAAGCTCATGAATGAAAAGACAGCTTGTTGTAAGGACAAACCTTGCTAAACAAAATCTGCCATAATTACTGATAGAAGTGTCCAAATAAAATATAGCACATGCCAAAATGTAGCTATCAAAGAGTACTTTTGTAGGTGGCATATTTCTAAAAATTTGACAAAATAAAAACTAATCTAAAACAAACTACTGTCTAAATCATATATGGTCCATAATTGGCTCCATTGTAGTTATACCTCAGCCACCACCAATGCATCCCGTAGGTAAGAAAACTCATCGAATACAGTTATAGGCCTCCAAGAAGCTTCTTTAGGTGGCAAACCTCTCCACCTAATCAAACACCCAATGATAGAATGAGAGCAAAACTCTTCTTTCTTACACCTATGATCTCCTCAAGGATGTACTGAATACGACCTTCTTCATCTATAGGTGGCAGCTCATCAATTGTATCCACATGAGTACCATAGAAGGGCTTGAGCTGACTAATGTGGAATACATTATAAATCTTAGTAGAAGAGGGTATTTCCAATCTATATGCCAAGTCTCTAATGTGCTTTAGGATCATATAGGGTCCATAAAACCTGTGAGCAAGCTTGTTACTAGATCCATCCTTTGAGGCAGAATAATGAGACTTGGGTACTTTTAACAAAACTAATTCTCCTTCTTGGAACTTTAATTGTCACCTCTTCTCATCTACATACATCTTCATTTGATATTGGGCCTTCCTAAGATTCATCTTACAGTGCTAAAGAAGGGTCTGCATTCTTTCCAATTTTTCTTTCCCATGAGGATTGATTTTCTCATTGAAAATAATAGTGGGGTAAGGGCACCTTATAACCATATATAGCCTCAAAGGGTGAAACTAATTGCGGGTAAGGGCACCTTATAACTATACATAGCCTCAAAGGGTGAAACTCTAATAGTAGCATGAGTGGAGTTATATATAGGCAAACTTAGCAAAATGCAACCAAGAATCCCATGCATGATGTACATCATGATAGAAATGGCAAAGGTTAGTCTCCAACCACTTATTTTCCCTTTTTTTCTGGCCATTAGTCTGTGGATGATAGGCTGTAGAAGGAGATAATTTAGTACCCATGGAGAAGCTAAATACCACTTGCCAAAAGTTAATCATGAAGTTTGAATTCCTATCATGTATAATCACATGCAATAATCCATGTAATTTGAAGTTCTGCTTCATAAACTAATTAGCCACCCCTGAAGCAATGAATTGTGTCTTGGTAGGAATGAAATGGACTACCTTGGTGAGTCTATCCACTACCACATAGATACTATTCCATCCTATTTTGGTAGAAGATTAGCTAGTAATGAAGTTTATGATAATATGCATCCACTTGCTATCAAGAATAGGTAGTTGCTGTAATAAACCGTCTGGCTTATGGGTGCTATCTTTATTCTACTGACAAGGCATACACTTTATAACAAAGTCCTTAACGTCTCTCCACAATCCTTTTCAATAAAAGATATTGTTGATCTTATCATAGGTTTTAAAAACTCCAAAATGTCTAGCTAAAGGTGAAGAATGCAACTCCTCTATAATTTTTCGCTTGAAAGAAGTAGAGAGATCAATAAGAATCTTGCCATTAAGCTAGATTAGGTCATTTTTAGGCTGATAATGTGAGTTTTCTCCATGAGACCTAGTTGTGGCTAGAGCTCATCATCCAAAAGATAGGCCTCTTATAATTCTTCAATCCAATCACTATGTAGCCCAATCATACTTGAAACTTTATATGCCCATATTTTGGAAAGCAAACACTGAGCGTCGACAAACTACTTTAGGACTTTATTATCCATTTAAACTCCAAACCGGTTGCTATACAAATAATAGTGCCACTTCTTTATCGCATGTAAAATAGCTAAGATCTCTTGGTCATAGACATTTATAGCTATTTTCTTATCTGTAAGCTTGAGACTTTCAAAGGTAATGACTTCATGCTCTTGTAACAAAATAGCCCCAATGGCATAGCCACTGGCATCACACTGTATGGTAAACTCCTTCAAGAAATCTCGGCATACTAGAATAGGAGCATAAGTAAGGGGTTTCTTTAACTAGTTAAAACTACTATCTGCGAGTGCATCCTAAAAGAAAGCTTCATTTTTCAACCTGTCAAAGTCAAAGGAGATGATATAGCCACATAATGCTTAATGAATCTACAATAGAATGACGATAGACCAAGAAACCCTCTAAGTGAAGTGGTAATGGTAGGTATTGGCCAAACACTAACACACTGCACCTTCTTAGAGTTAGATTGTATCCCTTTTTCACTAACAATATGGCCCAAGTACTTCACCTCAATCTGCATGAAAGAGCACTTCTTCTCCTTAGTAAAGAGTCTCTAATGACTCAATGCATCAAAAACGTTCCTCATATGTGATCAATGGTCATGTAGAGTCTTATTGTAAATCAATATGTCATCAAAGAAGACAAGGACAAACTAGAATAGAAAAGGCTACAAAATCTTATGCATCAGACTTTGGAAGGTAACTGGAGTATTAGAAAGTCTAAATGGCATCACTAAGAAATGGTATAACCCAGGATCAGTCCTAAAAGCGATTTTAACTTCATCACCCTCTTGCATCTGGATCTAATGATATCCTGATCTCAAGTCAATTTTGATAAAGAACCTAGTCCCCTTGGGCTCATCAAGCAAATCATCAAGTCCAGGGATTGGATACCTATTCTTCACTATGAACCTAGTCCCCTTGGGCTCATCAAGCAAATCATCAAGTCCAGGGATTGGATACCTATTCTTCACTATGATCTATTTAAATCCTTGTAATCAAGACATATCCTAAAGGATCTATCTTTCTTCTTCACTAATAAGACTAGAGAAGCATATGATGTTGAAGAACTAGGCTCAATGAGCCCCTTCTCTAGAAGCTCCTTGATTTTCTTGGCTACTTCTTCACCATCACATTTAGACAATTTGTAGGGTGACTTATTGATTGGCTTTGATTTTAGCTCCAAATTTATAGGGTGACCCACTACTCTCTTAGGAGGTAATGAAATAGGTACTTCAAACAAATCCTTGTACTTCTTAAGAAGAGCTTTCAAAGCTGGATGATCAATTGAATTCTGATTGATCTTTAGCCTCTTTCTTTCAAGTGCAAAACAAAAATCTGACAGCATCTATTGTACTCCTTCTTAAGTTGTTGAATGGTAATAAGCTAAAAATCAGATTTACTAGAGATTCTCTATAAATGGATAAGCTACCCATCAATGGGAAACTCCATATACAAGTGTGAGAAATCCATAGTAATCTTTCCTAAGGTCATCAACTAATCACACCCGAGTATAACATCTATGAGTCCCATTTCCAAAGTAATCAAGTTTACCTTTGCTTAATAATTTTTATTCAACTATAAGGAAACCTATGGGTATATTTGAGTGTTATTTTTTCTTCACCATTTGCTACTTGAACTCTTATGGGTTGTTATGAATTAGTGAGAAGACAATTCAATCTGTCTACAACTGACTTTTTCACAAAACTATGCATACTACCACTATCTATCAAGATAAACACATACTTCCCATGAATGATACCCTTCATATGGAGTATATCAAGATTCTTAGAACTTGTTCAAGGATCCATAGAGATAGTACAATTAGTGGAAACATGTGTCTCATCAAGAATCCCTCCCAAATAAAAAGGAGTACTACCACCCAAATCAAAATAAAAAGATTCAGCATGATCATAAAACTATTCTTTCCCAACTTCCTCCTCAACATCCTCGTTTTTAGTGGTAGTCATAAATGCATTAGTCTCATCATGATCATCCTCTGAATCTTCAAAGACTAACATACTATGGATCTTGGATTTTGTATTTTTATATACACAATTTGTTGCATGGTTAGCTATATACTTCTCTCCATATTTGAAATATAAGCCTTTTTCTCTCTTTTCTTTGTATACGTCCATAGGAATAGACTTTGGATTATAACTGAAGTAGTTTTGAACTTGTTGTTCCCTTGTTTAAAATCCAGTCTTGGACTATTTGCTGTCCTGAAATTGCATTGAGGTCTTGAAGCATTAAATGATAGATAAGTTGCCACTTTAAAGCTCCCACTTAGTACATGATTGCCTGCCATAGACATTACAAACTTGTCCCTATTTTAAAACAATCCTTAGCTATCCAAAAGTAGGATAAAATGTGGACTCTCTTCTATACTTCCTTTCATACCATTTTGCAAGATCAATGGCTTTGAATAGAGTAGTGGATTTTTGCGCCATAACATCAACTGATAAAGAAGATTCTAAACTAGACATGTACTTAAGGAGTTTAGCTTCATTGCTTATACTCTCTACATACATGGTGAGGTTGAGGAATTCATTTGTATAATCCCACACACTTAGGTCTACTTGCTCTAATCCATACCATCTTCATGTTAATTTCTCTTTTTCAAGAGCAGAAACAAAGACCTTGGCCATAAGTGTCTTGAATGCATCCCAATTCTCTACTAGTATATGCTTCTTCTTAATGTATCTCCACCAAGTATGCATAAACCCTTCCAAATGTAATGAGGAAAAATGAATCTTCATATCATCAATTCTAGGCAATATATCAAAATAGGACCCTAATTTTGAAATCCATTCCTCTAGGTCGGATGGTGAAGATGACTTTCCATTCTACTTTACCAAAATGATTTTATCTTTCAATTCCCTCTCTCATGAAAAGGTTGATGTACCAAAATAGGTTGATCGTGATTAGTAGTCATTGGACTTCCAAAATGAGATAGTACTCTTCCAAAAGGTGGCTAAGGACCTCTAGAAACTTGAGGATTTAGCCCATAAGCTTAGGGATTAGCACCGTTCATGTTGCCCAAATAGTCTTTATGCCTTTTGAAGTCTCTCTTACTTCATATTGACTATTTGGAATGCCGCTTTATCCAATAATTTATTGGCTTTGACCATTTAGATTAGGTGGCTGAAGTAGGACTAATGGGTCTTTATTTGATTGTGCTTTCTCCTTAGTATCCTTAGTTCACATTTGCATTTGTATCCATTGAGAGAATTGAGCCATGATTTGTGCAGTGAATTCTGCCAATTTGTCAATTGAAGTGTTTGTTTAGGTAGTGGAGTCCACCAACTTCTCAATAGAAGACTTCATTTGATGGCTAGACAAAACCATTTTTTCAACTCTAAATAATAACTTTATATGCCTTTGAGCATGTCTATTCTCATATTCACACTTGGCATGATTAAGAGCGCTAAGTTATCCTTACATTTGAGGCTCTTTAGAGCTCTCTTGATGTTTATTTTCCAACAAAGTATCTTTGATTTGTTGGGCATATTCATCTTGGGCCTTACTCCTCCCTTTATGACCTACTATAGTAATGCAGTCCTGCCCCTTGTCACAGTAAATTGGTTATAAGTTGAGCTAGAAAACTCTGATTCCCAAACTCTGTAATTCAAAACGGATTCACAGATGCCCTCTTCAACAAGTTTAGAATAGAAAATTATGTAATCCAATCTTTAAGGCTAAACTGTTTAGTCGACATGCACCCTATTTTGATCTATAAGTACCATGTTCCACTTGTGAGAGCAAAATGGTTGTACCTAAGGGCTTCCAAACCCTATGGGGAGTTGGATAGGATCTGTGGGACACCTGCAGTACCTACACCTATACCCTAATGATAATATGGTATTTGTAATAACATGTTTATATCTTATAGTGTCATGTAATAGCCATGTTTTACCCTATGTTCATATTCAAGAGACTTGAATCTTTGGGAGTGCTTGGATCTTCAATTCTCTACTCATTGTACTTGTGTGAGGGATAAAATGGCAAGATATGCTCCCTACATGGGCTCCAAATCACCGAGAGATGGGCAAAGTTCTCCTCTTTGGGTCGGTTGGTTGCACCCTTTCGGGATCTTTAATAGTGGGTGAGAGTCGCCTCTCTATTGTTCCACTATCTCCCCCGACATCCACTTTTTTTCTCAGTGGGAATCTCAACATGGCAATGACATAATACTCTAATCAATTAGTATGATATGTATTAGCAAGATATCCATTCAACTCATTTCATGAGATGCAATAGGATTGAAATTGATAAACTGAATAGGGAGAGGGTCTTCCCATGCAATGACTCACTGCTAACTTACCCTTTACAATAGATTATGATATATTTTTTGATGAATTGAAAAATCATCATCAAATCATTGGATTAGAGTGAGCAATTCAACCAATCAGTTGGTTCTTTGACAAATAGGATTGAATGTAATGCTAAAAACTCAAGCAAATGCTTCTAATTCACTGTTTGAATCGAGTAAGCAATACATTCCATGAATGGGCTAATTTAACAAATAAAATTGACTAAAATTTTATGGAAACTTTTCAATTCTTTAATCCCTTAATCAAATGGATAAAGCTAAATAATTGGATAGATAAGGGAGACCAAGAATTGAAGAGAAATGCCTCTTGTATAGTTTGATGAAGGCTTGAATAATCCCAAGTGCTTGAATAAGCCTTCGGTTGCTCAATGTTAATGAGATAACCTTCAATCCTTGTTCCTTGGATTTTTGGAAGTAAAATTGAAGCCTCATGAGCTTGATATTAAAGCCTTGAATTTGTTTCCCCCAAATCTTGACTCCATGGAAGTTCTTGAGGTTGAATCTTGGCCATCTTACTCAATCTTTGCAATTTTTTCAAGGAATCTTCACAAGAATGTGTTGGGGGTAAAGGCACCTCCGCCTAGCAGCCCATGTATTACCACACTGATAGTACCCACCACTAGTGATACACTGCACGTGGCGGGCACCCATCACAATCACTTATTATTTATTCTTTTAGTGACAGTTTGAATAAAGGAAGGCACGGCCACACATTGTGGTTGTTGGAGTTCCCATTTTTTGTCTCTCTCTTTCTTGCTCTTGCTCTCCCGCCATAGCTCTCGCGTGCAAGCTTCGATCCTTCTCACCTTTCAACTGGTATCAAAGCAAGTCCTTCGCGAGCGCTTCCGACCCTTCCCCGGCATCTACACGAGGTATGAGAGCTTGCTTCTCACTCGGTTCTCGGCCATTCTTTGACATGAACAGCAGGGTTTCATGAAGAGGCAGCCATAGCTTCCATCATTGAAGCTTGTTCTCTTCACCTCTTGCTTGGACTTGTCCTAGGCTTATGTAGGCCTATTGTAGGCCTACATTGGGCTCTTTTTTATCCCCTACCCACCTTGATTTGGCCCCTCAAGTATAGCAGCATGCTCACGTTTTATTTGTGCCTGTTTGCAAAAATGGCTCAAAAATCACTCTTTTTGTCATATCTTGGGCATTCGAAACCCGATTCAGGCAAGGTAAGAGTCTAAGTTGGGGTCTTAGCACTTTTCAAACATGATGGTAATGTCAGATTCTCCAAATTCAAATGACAGAATATTTTGCAATAGATTTTAGGTCTAAGACAGCATGTATTTGTATGCCTATGGCTTATGTGATGCTTCTACTGATGTCTATTGATACCAGATCACTTGTGGATGTTATGCCTCTTATGTGAGAAGAATTTGGAGTTGATTTAGCTCAGTCATTGACTATTTTGAATAGTCCTAGATCTGGCCAAAACAGGGCAGCACTTATCTCTTGAAGTCTATGCTTATTGGGATTGATCACTTGATGCATATTGATGCCCGGATGATGTGTACATGTATGGAGATGCTTTGTTAATGGATTGCCATCATTTTGGTACTGATTTTAGCCCTGAAATAATCAGTCTAGAGCAGTGAATGTTTGCTGTAAAAAGTTGGGCTGAAGCTATTCTACTCATGTATGCTTATGCCTATGCTTGGAGATATACATTGATGTATTGACCATTGGGGATTGGAAAAGAGTTCGACATTGCTTCTTAATCATTGGTTGAGCTTGAGCTCCACTTTCCATAGCATTTGGATACTTATCTTGGATGTATCTTGGCACATATCGGTCTATACTTGACCGCTTTGGACATGCACTTAACCCATGTCACCTACCTATGTCAGTTACATTGTTTGAGCTTGGATGCTATTGGAGCTTTACTTGGGCTTGACATTCGATTGTCTGGAGCATATTTTGGAGATTTATTGGCTTGCCATAGTTTATTTTGGGATATACTTGATGTCTATGGATCCTACATATGGATGTCACACCGCCTCCATGTTTGAGATGTCTCATTGATGCTTGATCTTGGACACTTGTCACTGGTGCTTGATTTGTTTGAGCTTTTTTGCTTGATATTTATGGCCTTTCTCCGTCTTTGGATGCTTGACAAACATTGAGCAGGCGGTCTATGCTATTTGAGCTTTTGAGACTTTTTGGGATTTCTTACCCTTTGGGATGATGCATGGTTCATATGCCTTGGTTCCTTTTGATGCTTATGAGTTGACTCTTTGGCTTGGGTCCCTTTCCTTGTGAGTTGACACCTACTTCTGTCAAGTCTTGGTAGCGGCAGGTACACTTTGCTCCGTTGACTGGGGGGTGTGCCTACTCACTGGCAGATATTTCATGACATGTTTGGGTGTTGGATTCATGCTTATCGACTGTCATATGCCTATGTTATGCCCGCATGATGCTGGTTATGGTCTTGGCAGTATATGGTTGACTTGGGATCTGCTTCTAGCACAACTAGCTCTCATTTACTGAAATCTGTTATTTATTACAGTAAGCTAAAATTTGCAGATTTTGAGCACTTCTCTGAGGGTAATGCTTACTATTTGATGTTATCTTGGTCATATTTGGTGGACATGTGCTTCTCTTGGTAAAATCCACTCTTTCAGCTAGGTTTAGCAGTGGTTGTTAACCCCAACACGACAAGAGCAAAAGAAGGCAGAGAAGATGCAGGGCAAAGGCGAAAAGAAGGTAGCCCGACAGAAGGAAAAGAAGGAGAAAGGCCCAAAAGCGCAAGGACAACCGTCAAAGACCAAGGCAACCATAAAAAGGGAAAGGCGCATAAAAAGCGCACTCTAAAATCTTGTAAAAGAGTGCCAGGCTCTCACCCGTGCTATTTGTAAAGATAGAAGGGTAGTGAAAAGAAAGCAAGGAAGAGAAAAGAACAATGGAAAACAGGGCCTGGGCTATGACCGGCCATGTAAAAAAGGGAAAAAGGGAATGACCGCCCAAAAGGGAAGTAGGGTTTTATATATAAAGTTGAAAAGTGAATGAAGAGCTGATTCTTTGGTGTGGCAAAACTAGTCTTCTTCTTCCTCTCTTCTTCTCTCCTTCTTCTTGCTTGTGTGTGCTCATGAGAGAGGGAGTGTGAGAGAGTGAGGGAGTGAACACGTGAGAGAGTGAGGAATCAAGAGGGTGAAGCTCTCCACCATCTCCTCCCCCTTCTCCTCTTCTCCTTCCTTCTCTTCTCTTGCGCTTGCGGCTATGGAGGATGAGGCTTGGAGAAGGAGGAGGCTTGAGGATGCTTGAGCTAGCATCAAGAATCGTGGAGCTACCAAAGTGTGAGAGAGAGGAGGGCACTCGATCAAGCATCAAGGTAAGTTCACTGCATTCGTAGGACATCGATGGCGCGTCGGCTAGGTAAGAGATAGCCATGAGAGCTCGCTTGGAACGCTTGAACAATAAGCGGTCTGTGGGTCTTGGCGGTTGAGCGAAAGCTCCCACATTTTGGTTCCGTTGCCAGGACAAACGGATTCAAGCTCGAGCACTCGCGCGCCCCATATCGAGCACCGAAGTAGGGCATTCACCCTAAAACGGAGCTTGAGATAGGTAGGAAGTTTGGTGTTTTTGATCTTCAGAACAGGTAAGTGTCTTTGAACAATCTGGTTATTAATGACTGGAAAACATGGAGAAATTGGTTTAGTGTTTTGTTTTCGATTCAGGATGTGTTTAGGATAGATTAGCAGTAGGAAATCACACACGAAAAGGTAGAGGGCTGCTGCTGTGAAACAAGGGAGAAATCACAGGAACAAAGGGAAAAAATGGAGTAGATGTAAGGTAACGGCATAAGGAACACCATGGAAGGAACCTGGAGGGTGTAGGGCAGAACTAGCAGAGTATAAAACTCTTGGGGGGGGCAGGAGGACCCCATTTCCAACCAACAGAGAGCGGAAGAGACAGAGAGTGAGAGAGTGAGCGAGCTGGGCAGCTGTCCGATCGACTGGAGCTAGGAGGACATTGCATTCAGTGACTTCAGGTAATCGATCTCGTCCGCCCCACTCCAACTCTGTCGCGGGGTAATCGCACGACCAATAGGATAATACACCTAGTGAAAATCGAGCAAATAGGTGTGCGTGACCCATCGGACCGGTGGAATCGGACGGACGGCCCAGTGTTCGATTCCCAGAATCGGACACTCGGACAATCATCCGATCGGACCTCCTGTTCAATCACTAACTCGGACTAACTGGTCCGATCGGACGTGCCACGTGGCAGTCGGACCGACCAGTCCCTTTTGTTAAAATCGGACGCTCGGACCAACTCGTCCGACTCAACCACTCGAACCACTCGGACGCCCCGACTCGGACCCACCCGGTCCGATCGGACGGAGTAATACACGTCACCAGTCGGACCATGTCCGATCGGACCTCCTAGAATCGGACCGATTCCTCGCACACTCGCCTAGCCGATTCTTGAGAATCGGACACGGGGACCCTAAGACCCCCACTTCGCCCTGACATACCTGGTCCGATCCCCACAATCGGACCACTGGTAAATCGGACGTCCGATTCCCAGAGTCAACCCAGAAGAAAACCTGACCCATCTAGGAGCACACTGGGGCACTCCCCCAGTGATCCACCCCCCACGTGCGCAACAGGAAGCAGCATGGGGCCCTAGGACCCGTGAGGCGTCCAGGAATAGAGTAGTAAAGCCTGTTAGGCCCAAAACGAACAAGAGTGGGCAAGACACAGGGAAAGCACTCACAGCACTTTGATCAAATTTCCGCACTTGAAGAACACTTAGGAAAGTCAAAAGCATGTTTGAGCACGAGTGCACAAGGATAACACAATTACGAGTGGCCCTAAGTTGAGCACTGCATTCAAAAATTAAAAAGAACTCACTCAGATAAATTGCAAAAAAAAAAAACCCACCGCTAGGAGAAAACCCAAGCGTGACAGACGCACAGAGCGCAGGGCAGGATCAAGCAAGGAGCAACAACGACAAGGATTTGACTGACAACCAGGCGTGAGGATTTCACCATGACAGAGGGATTTTCAGATCATCAGTTTGCGGGGGAGCTAGATGTTAGCACGTTTTCGGAAGCCATACAGCAAATGGTGAGCAGTTACGATGTGCACGCCCGGTACGAACACCATGGCAGGACAACGGAGGCAATTATTGCAGACCTAGAGGAGGAGAGGAGGCTAGCCCGCAAGGCGTTGCAGGGCATAGCAGACTATAATAGGGACCAACAAGCCAGGAGCCTAAGGCAAAGCATGGAGCTGCATGAGGTGCAGCGAGTGCTGAACTTGGCTGGCCGAAACCGAACAGACCAGGAGAGAGCACTCGAGGGAGACCTGACGCTGGGCGAGCTCCTCATGAAATGGCTGTTCGATAACACCGCGGCGGAACAAAGTGCCGCTGCACTAGCAACCTCGCTACTTGTAGGACTAGGGGCAACCCAGGGCTCAAAGAGCCAGGCCAAAATACCTATTGTCGCTAAGCAACTCGACAAGTACCAACCACCGGACGACCCGTACAACTTTGTCGAGCAGTTCGAGCAGGTCTGTGAAGCCAATGGCCTCAATGACCAGACCAAGCGTTCGCAAGCATTCGGACTTTGCTTAAGCGATAAGGGTAGGACGTGGTATACAAGTCCAGATAATGTAGAACGAGCCAACTTCAATAACCTCAAGGATCTCTTCGTTAAGAGATTTGCCGAACCCGGGTACCCTGACAACCTGCTAGTGCATCTGATGAACGTCAAGCAGAAGGAGAAGGAGGGCATCCGCGACTACGTCACCCACGTTAGAAGTCTCCTTAAGAGAATCCCCTTGGGCGAAAGACCGACCGACAGGGCAGTGTCAACCGTGTTCATCAGCGGGATTCGGGATGAAGAATTGTACAAAGCACTAGCGGGCAACTCGAGCTTGCAAAGGGACGTGGTGGCTAGAGTTTTCGAGGAGGCCATTAGGGTCGATGACCAGCTGAGGGAGCGGAGCTCCAGGAGCTCGAACCCGGAAGAAGTCAACCCACGGAGTTTAGAACGAACGCCAACCTCTAACGAGCGATCCAACACGTCATCCCACGATAAGGGGAAGTCCACCGAGGTAGACCATGGCTTGGCCGAGGTCAAGACAGAACTGGCCAAAATACAGGACATGTTAAGGCAACCTACGCGTCAGCATACCCAGTGCGTGTACTGCGGAGGAAACCACCTGCCAGCAGAATGTCAGGACCCTAGGTCGAGACCCTGCACCAACTGTGGAAGGTTCGGCCATGATGCCGCACACTGCAGACTACCACGAAGACTGCCGTACATGCAACCCTACGGCCAGCTCTATCCGGCTAACAGGCCACAGCCATTCTACGGAAGGGGAGCTCCTCTTGCCCTACCAGCACCTAACGATACGAAGCCAGCGGTCCCTAGGCTGGACATAAACCCTACCGGTATCCCTAGGCCGCCTAGTCCCTATGTGACCCACCCATCGAGCGATGCTCCTGTGCATTACGTAGAGGAGCCCAGTGACGAAGAAACCTACATATACCCGTACGTCTCGCATGACGACGAGGGCAATGCAATCCTCATGGATTATCGACTAGTACCAGTGATGGCACTAGGACGAGGACCGGGTAGAGGCCTGGGAGGGCAGCCACCGGATCCAGTCACTTGTTGGACATGTGGACATCCCGGCCACGTCTTGTCAAGATGCCCAGAAAGAGAGCAGCAAAATAGGGACAAAGCCGATCAAAGGTGTGCAGAGTGCGGAATCACTCATCTTTTTATAGATTGCCCAAAGCGGAAGCCGCCTTCTGGGACGGCTAATTTGCTGTCCGTCCCGCTGGGACTGTTTGGTGTTGAAAACCCCGATGGGGAGGCCACACCTATCCCTCTACGAGTGATGACCCGAGCACAAACGAAGCAGGCTGGCGTCTCTCTGCCAGGACCTAGCAACCTCGACGCTGTCTCTGTAGGAAAGAAAAGCCATAGGCGGAAAAAGAAGAGGTCAGAGGCTAAGGTCGCACTAAAAACAGACAGCATCACGACCTTGCCCCACGGCAAGAAAGTCTCAGACGCAGAGGCAGAAACTTTAGCCCCTAGAACTGCTCAACCGGAGAGCGCTAAGGTGGGGGAATACCCACACCCCAGGCGGCAATTGGAAGCCATAGAAAAGGTAAAGGAATGGGTGAGGGAGGCTCAACAGCACCTCAAAGATGTCGAGCCCATCACGGAGGATGAGATTGAGGACCTCTCCAGCATGAGTGCACCATCATCGCTACCCCACCCTAAGTCTGCCGAGGCGGCTACGCCACAAGCAGTACCAACAAGGACAAGGCCAAGCCTAGACGTAACAGAACCACAGGACAGCCCTGGCCATTGGCCCGGACAGTCTGAACATAGAGCAGTACAGGGGTTTAGCAATCTCCTAACCACACTAGTGACCACCCCTGTAACGGTTGCGCTGGGAGAGCTACTCAGGCAGCACTCGACCCTGTGGCAGGATCTCAAGCGATGGATCGACAGACTGCATGAGCAAGCACCAGGAAATGCTCAAGACCAGGATGCGGAAACGCACTTGCCAAGTTTGACGCTACACTCAAGCCCTAAGTCCTTGCACATCAACGCCTTCTGGGAGGGCTCAGAAATGCACACAGTCCTGCCAGTCCTAGCCCTAGGGGACACAACGAGAAGGGGGATCGTGGACACAGGCGCAGGGGTCAGTGTGCTCAACTATGCAGTGCTACAGAAGTGGGGTCCGTCTACATAGTTTAGGTCCGTCATGGAGGCTTGCTGCCAGTACATGATGGCAGCAAGCCTCCATGACGGACCTAAACCTGTCACCTTCCAAGTACCAACCAATAGGAGAGAACTTCAAGGGATACTGGGACACCTAACGAACCGACTGGAGTGCAACGCAGCCGCCAATCTCAAGCCGCTCCAAGACCTCTTGGAACAACCTGAATGGAAGTGGACCAGAGTGCACGAACTAAATCTTAGATACAACTGGGCATTGGTCCCCGACCAACAAAATGAGGCAGAACAGGCCTTGGAGAACGATGCGCAGTCCAGCGAGGCGGATTCCGGTGACGAATACGAAGATTGCCAACCCTTCGATGAAGAAAGTGAGGGTGAGATGGACACGGTAGAATATGATACCGAAGGGCGAGAGATTGAAAAAATCCGAGCGGATGCAAAACCACAGCCGAGGCCGGCCCTTTGGATGGACCAAGGGGTCATGTGTGCGAAATGCGATCGTGCGTGGTTGGAACAAATGGGGGTTGTGGATTTTAAGCAGGCCGGCCTGACCCAACCAAAAGTGGCAGCCCTGCTTAGAACCGAGTCGCCCTCCGAACTGCGGCCGCCAGGAGAGACCACCTCCCCTAGTGAAAATGAGGAATTCGACTCTGAATCTGAAGTTACTTCGGAGGATGACCCGGAAATCCCTAGGCCACCCACAGCCAGACGCACCTGTGGAGATCTGCCCATCCACCTGAGGCGCCGACGACTACGACAGAATAAAACAGAGCGCTCCAACGACGTGCGATCGGAAGAACAACGACAGTCGCGAGACCTCCCTAAGCGCTTTTCGAAATTCAAAAAAGGGGACAGGGTGGTGGTTTTGCTAAGTGCCAAACGCCAAGGGCAAATCCGCGAACCCATCGAAGGGCCAGCCAAGGTCAAGGAGATAAACCTAGCCCTGGAATGGGAAACACCATGACCGGTGTTCATTGCCGAGGACCTGACCACGGAGGAAGAATCCAACCTCATTACTCTTTTGCGGGAGTACCGAGATGTGTTTGCTTGGTCCCTAGACGAGCTACGAGGGGTGAACCCGAGTGTGGTGACTCACAACATACCCATGACGACGGATGCAATGCCGGTCAAGCAGCGACCATACCCCATGAATCCCAAGCACGCCCATGCTGTCAAGGAGGAAATTGACAAGTTAATGCGAGCTGGGTTCATTTACGAAATTGAGCACACGGACTGGGTATCACCCATAGTCATTGTGATGAAGAAAAACGGCAAGATTCGAGTGTGTGTCAATTATAAGAAAGTAAACACAACGACAAAGAGAGACAACTACCCCCTACCATACACTGAGCACATGCTTGAGAGGGTGGCAGGTGAGGAAGCCTACAGTTTCCTGGATGGCTTCTCGAGATACAATCAAGTGCAAGTGCACCCTGCAGATAGGCACAAGACCGCCTTCGCCACTGAGTGGGGCGTCTTTGCCTATGTAGTAATGCCATTCGGGCTAACCAATGCCCCCGCCACCTTTCAACGCCTCATGTGCACCATATTCAAGGATACGCTTCGCAAGGAGTTGGAGGTCTTCGTCGATGACCTGCGTGTCCATTCGGCTTGGAACCAGCATCTCGAAAAACTCCGCGCGGTCTTTGAACGGTGCCGTTTATATCGTCTCTCTCTCAACCCCCTGAAATGTCAATTTTGGGTAAAGCACGGTTGCATCCTGGGACACGTGGTGTCCAAGAATGGCATTGCCACGGACTTCTCAAAGGTCAAGGTTATCGTGGACCTCCCACCCCCAAGTAATTATAGGGGGGTTCAATGCTTCTTAGGTCACACAGGATACTACCGGCGGTTTGTACTAAACTACGCGCTGATCGCTAGGCCATTGTACAAGCTGCTAATTGCCTTCGAGTGGACCGAAGCCTGCCAGCGAGCCTACGAGGAACTGAAAAAAGCCCTAACAACAACACCTATCCTACGACCCCCAGATTGGACCATGCCGTTCCACGTACACATCGACGCTTCTAAGTTTGCCGTGGGGGTGGTGCTGTGCCAACCGGGTGAGCATAACTTAGATTACCCAGTGAGTTTTGCAAGTAGGCAGCTCACTGAAACAGAGATGAACTATTCAACAACAGAAAGGGAGGGATTAGCTATGGTGTTCGCCGTGAAGAAGTTCCGACATTACTTGCTTGCCACCCCCTTTACATTCTTCGTCGACCATCAAGCTCTGCTCTACCTAGTCAACAAACCTTGCGCTACAGGACGTATAGCACGATGGCTTCTCCTGCTCCTAGAGTTCGACTTCTCAGTGGTAGTACGGAAGGGAAAACAACACTACATGGCTGACCATCTGTCCCGAATACCCACAGGAGAAGCTGCTGGACAAGGCATAGTGGACGAATTACCAGACAGCCACTTATTCTGCATGTCCAGCGAAAAAGACCTATTCAAGGCCGACCTGACACCATATTGTGCAAACGACATAGTCCAAGTACTCGAGCATGGGCTGCCCGAATGACCAATGGAACGGGCATGACTTAGGCGATTAATCCTGAAAATCCAGCCTTATCAGTTGATTGCAGGCCAGCTCTATAGGCTGGGGCAAGACGGTCTGCTACGTAGATGCGTATGTGAGCATGAGATGCACGATGTGCTCTCAGAGGCGCACAACAGCATTGCAGGAGGACACTTTAGCGGGGATACGACAGCATGGAAGGTGTTGCAGTCCCAGCTATGGTGGCCCACGCTCTTCCGGGATGCCTCACAATTTGTCAAACACTGCGATGCGTGCCAACGGACGAGGGTCCCAATCCGTAAAGATCAGATGGAGTTAACCCCGGTCATCGCTCGCCAACCTTTCGAAAAGTGGGGTATTGACTTCATAGGACCCATCAGCCCTGCGGCACAATATTCATAGGCTAGATATATAGTGCTAGCCACGGACTACCTCACCAAATGGGCGGAGGCGAGAGCCACGCGGAAAAACGACGCTAGGACAACTGCCAAGTCTTTATGGGAACAAGTGATCTCGCGTTTTGGGTCCCCCATCGAATTGGTCAGCAACCAGGGAACACACTTCATCAACGAAGTGATAGCCCATCTCCTATCCACATTCCTCATCATCCATCGCAAATCCTCACCATACTACCCTCAGGCTAACGCCCAGGCTGAGTCAACCAACAAAATTCTCATCACTGTCCTGACCAAAGTTGTCTCAACCTCACGAAGTGACTGGGATAACAAGTTGATGGCGGCCCTGTGGGCCTACCGAACAGCTTATAAGACGGCCGTCGGACAAACGCCTTTCAGGCTAACCTATGGGACCGAAGCTATTCTCCCCCTAGAATTCTTTGTCCCTAGCCTGCGGATAGCACTACAAGAACGATGGGAGGGGAGGGAGGCATGGACGCAACGCTTAGTCGAGCTAGAACGCCTATCGGAGGTACGTCTGCTAGCCACCCATGCGCTTATTTGTGAGAAAGCTAGACGCAAAACCTGGTTTGACAAGCACGTCAAGCAACGAGAGTTTGAGCCGGGCGACCTAGTGCTCCTCTATTCAGTTAAAGGACACAAACAGAAGATGAAATTAAGAGGTCTTGGGCCCTTTAAGGTCCGCGCAATCAGCCGTACTGGTAATGTCGAGCTGGAAACACTGGATGGAGAGGGAATCGGCTTCTTTAACGGTAGTCGAATCAAAAAGTACTATCCGCCCACGCACCCACTGCATGAACAACCAATGGTGGAAACGCTCGTTAAAATACGAGTAGCCACACTTACAGAAATCGAAGAAAATGAGGACCACCAGCTTGTAGAACCCGCCTACCTCTGCATCACGGTCACGGCCAAGCAAACGTGCTCCTTCAACGCCCTGATCGACGAGGGGGCGGATTTTAACATCTTGACGCATGAGCATTGGACCCAACTTGGCACTCCAACATTTCATCCCATAGCAGCCAGATTGAACCCATATGGGGCCCAATCCTACCCCTCCTTGGCACATGCAGGGTTGCAATTTCTATCGAGACTGAAACTATTCCCATGTTGTTCTATGTCCTACCCGATGCCAGGGAGACAGGCGCAGAGTCACTGCTTGGGCGAACTTTTAAAAAGCAGACCCGCTGCAATGTTGATTATGAGTTACAACGCATCCACCTAACAATTGGAAATGTGGCAATTGTCACGACTTTCAACCAACACCTCGTAACCCCAGCATTGCTCAACGGACCACCATTAGAAATAGTTGCACACATGACTAAGAAAGAGGGCCGTGCATCTCTACTACACCCAGATCCCCATGCACCGCAACCCGCCAAACCTAAGGCAAAGCCCCAACAGACTCGCTTGCACTGGGTGCCGAAAAAGCCGTGGGATCAGTCTACAACTAGACGCGCGGATCCGCGAAACACATACAAACCTAAACCTAGAAGACCAAAATGCCATCATCACAAGCGCCGCATGGTTAAGAAAATATGGGTCCCTAAAACCCTGCTGCGTGCACAAGGCTACTATAAAGGGAATGCCTTGCTGTGGATCCCCAAGGTCCCAACTGACACAGGCCCTGCTCCTACGTCAATCGCAAAGTCCGGTCCTCTGACACTTCAAGACCACGAACCGCACAATCCATCCCAGTCGTCCGACTCCTTTGAGAGTCATCCCACAGGCGTCATACACACCCAACGGCCCAAGCACCGGCCACTACTGCCGGCGGTATCACCCAACCACCCTGGCCCGCAACCCAGCAACCCTGCCAACCGCCCTAGCACGGTTCCTAAGATCAACCCCGACCCGTCCATTCAACCGTTGGCCGAGCCGCTGACTCAAACAGGCCCCCACCGGCAGCTCTGTGCCGACCGAACCTCTAGCCCCAGCAAACCTCAACCACCCGGCAGCCTTAAGCCTTCCTATGAACGGAAGTCATTCCTAACGCTGGCCGTGGACCTCGCCGAGGACACGGGGGTTGACATTGTGGACTGCATCAAACAACTCGATGCCACTTTTGTGGCACTAGCCCTTAGCTATGACCGCCTAGACTTCGGACTGTTAGCGGAACCCCTTGCAACGGACGTGCGCACTATGCCTTGCTCTTGGGAGACTTTCAAATTCGCCTTCGCACAAGCTTCACGCTCTGCCCGCTGAGCTACTCGCTCGCGAGGTCTCCCAAGAGCAAGCCATTAGGCAACGCCTCATCCCATCATTTGACCCACGCACGATGTCCAGCCTCACTAACCAAGAAACAGCAAGGTTGTCCCACCTCGCGGACACCGAATCTCCCTTCTTGAAACAATGGTACACTCTTCGATTAAAGTGGGCAACAGAAGGATGCCGCACAGTGACCAACGCCGAACAACGCCGAGCCATCAAGACGGCCGAGTATGATCCCACATACGTCGCGCCCACCTCGTATCGAGTGTTAACTACTCTTCGAGGTTGAACCATGGACGATCATATCTTAGGACACCCCTATCTCGATCGCATCCTAACAGAAGAAGAGCTCCACATCGCAAGTCGGATCAACTCCGGAGATTTCCTTACCGATGTCCTCACATACATCACCCACGTAGGCATCCGACCCTGTGACCTGGACCACGCTGCACACCTCAAATATAACCCCAACTTCTACAATTGGCTCCTCCACAAAACAACATGAACACCTGAAGCCCACACCCCAATCCTGGGATGGATTTTTCTTTTCCTCCAGGGAAAGGTGGGCAGGAAATCAGTGGGGCAGTAAATCAGTAAATCTAAAAAGCAAACCAAGCATGAAAGTTAAAACTAAAAGTGAACCACGCATGAAAAAGCTCCAAATTAAAATGCCATGTAGGAACAGGTGATAGAAGTTGAAAATAATAATAATAATAATAATAATAATAAAATAAAATCATGATTATAAATGATGAAATCTGTTATGGTTGTCCTACAAATTGGTTGCCAAAAATACTAAGGAGCGAGTTGACTGGATGTACAGGTAGTGACCATGGCAGGCCAAGACAAAGTGGGCAAACTCCCTTTTTCGGAGGAGGAACAGGCGCGGTACGGCCTCACGGTGGAAACCAGAGCATTCAATCAGCTGAAGTTCTGCCATATATTCAACTTGGAGGATGTGGTTATTGAGGAACCAGTGGTGCAACGGATCATAGAGCAATGCCACTTACAACGGTACCTGGAAGCAGTGGGCCGGAGAATAGACTATGCCCTATGCGCAGAGTTCCTACGCACCTTCAACAAAAACAGAGGCACCATCACAGTACGGGACGCAGGAGCCACCAAACAGGTGCAGGTTGAGCTGACCCCTGAACTGGTAGAACGAGCTCTGGAACTTCCGAACAAGGTGGAGAAGAAGCCGAAAAGGGACGTCTACGCCATGCTGGGAATGGACGAGGTGAAAGTCCACACCAATGACGAAGTCAACTTGGCAGACATCCTTGATCCAGAGATCCAGCTGCAGGCAAAAATGATGCATGCCCTATTTTCAAGTCAACGGTACAATAGCATCATGTCCAGGATAAATGTACCTTTACTCGAAAGCATCGCGGCTCAGGCACTGGATGAGGTAAACCTCAATGGCTCCGTGAGAAGGATGATCGAGGCCTCAGCAAAGGCCCTAGCAACAGGAGGAAGGGCCGGGGCAGGAGAATCCCCCTCGCCTCGATCGACCCGCAAGGCCTCGTCCTCCAAGGCCTCCACCGTAGGGTTTGGAGGTGTCCTCACTGCGATCCTCCACGAGGCAATAGGGCAGGGACGTGCTGAAGAGGACAAACAGGGAGGCGGCGGAAAAGGAGGCGAATCGCCGTCGCAGTCCCAGCCCCGGCCGGAGGAACAGTCGGATGAAACAGAGACGGACACCGACAAGGAGGAAGAGCGCCAGGCTGCACCAGAAAGGGAAGCAGAGCAACGGACCAAAGCCCTGCATGGAAAGAGAGAGGAGGAGCGAAGGAGAAAAGAGCAGGAGGAGCTCGAATGGGCCCGAAGAGAGTCGGTAAGAGAAGAAGAGGAAAGAAGAAAAAGAGCTGAGGAAGAGCTGAGGAGGAGAGAAGAAGAAGAATTGGAGCTGGCAACGTGTCGCTCCATCGAGGAACATCGTAGGAAAGAAATAGAGGGAGCGGGCAGGGCATACCAATCCGAATCTGAAGCACCCGGCCCCAGCACTAGTGCGCCGGAACCCGTGCCGCTGCCTCCTACAGATGGGAAGGAAAAAGACCCGGTCAAACCCGTCTCCCCTCCCCCCGCACCAACCACGCAAGCCACTCCCCTCAAGGTGATGCCCCCTGACACGGCCGCCCTGATGCACACCGCAAAGGTAGATGAAAGCAATATAGTTACTTGGCTACAATTCTTAGTGGAACGAGAGTTGGCAAGGGAAGCAGCCAAGGCCACCCCAGTCTCAGGGGCCAAAAGGGCAGCGACAACCGAGCTAGAGCAGGGGCCAGAGGAGAAAAGACAAAAGGTGGAGGAGACTGCCACTACTACGATCATGCCCCACTCCCCACCCCTAGCAGGCCACTATGATGACTATGTAAAGGAGCTGCTCGTGCAGTTGCAAATAGCCAGGCAGGAAAGGAGGGTGGCGGTGGAAGAGCTGGCAGCGGAGCGCGAATCGCAAGCTGCCCTCCAACTGGACAGAGTAAGACAAATAACAGAGTATCAAAAATAAATTGCTGTGCTTAAGGAGGAAGCCAGCACCAAGGAGGTGGAGGAGCTGAAAACCCTGAAGGAGCGCGATGCTACTTGGGAAGGACGAAGGAAAATTCTGATGGAGCATCTCACTAGGGAAAGGGAAACAAATGCCCACCTTCAGCGCAGAAATGACCAGCTATCTGCAACTAACTTGGAGACGCAGAGCCAGCTCGAAAAAATTAGAGAAGACGTTGCAGAGCTGGATCAATTGAGGGCAGAACAGGTGCGCAGGTTACAGGCGACGCGGGACCAACTCAACGAGCAGATTGCAGAGCAGCACCGAGAGCAGTCTCGTTTGCACCAGGAGCTCGAAGCCCAACAACAGCAGCTCATGGCAATGACCCTCCGACAAGGAGAAAGCCTGGAAGACATGGAGAAGCGGGCAAAGGAGTGGGCAAATCACAACGAGCAAAGAGTGCGAGACCTAGCACGCCGGCTGGCCAAGGCTGAGGGCGACAAAGTGATGGCTGAAAACCAAGCAGAGGCAGCCCAACTTGCTATGATGGCTCAGCAGCACACTTTCATCAACACGCTACTCCACACCAACCACTCAGAAACAGGAGAGACCAATGATCAGTTGTTGCAGAGAAAGCTAACCACTGCGCGCAAGGCCCTTACGGCAGGCCTGCACGTACCACTGCAACTAGGAGGCCCTCTGCAGAGCCTGGAGGAACAAAGGAAATGTCTGGCACAAGCAGGACTGACAACACAGGAAATGGATGATCTAGGGTTCACTGAAGAAAAAACACAGGAGGAGGAGCAAGCGGAAGGGGGTGAACCCGAGCTTGAATTAGGGCCTCAAGACGAGGAATATGCCCCGCCACCCCCTCAACCCCAACAAACCAAAGTGCCACCCCATGACGCACCTGCCGAACGAAGAGCGACCCACACCACTCGAAGGAAGGAACTAGTGGAGAAGGCAAGAAGAAAACTCAAGGCCAGACCCGCCCTGAAACAGCCCGCCCCTTTCCCGCTGCGCACCCAAGACTCACCCACTGAGTACCGTGCTGAGATGATCATCTGGGAGCAGCAGGAGTATAGCCGGGACCCCTTCGACCTACGCTTCGAGTTGCCCACCGCTCTGAATAGGGTACTGCCCATTCAGTTGGTGGAGGATGTCATCGCCATGGGGGCCCGACTCAAGGCTAGATGGTTAGAAGAGCGTGAGGCCCACCCAACTACTTGGGGGACCGAGGACCGCGAATTTTGGCAGGACAAAGTCCTCCACGTACCCTGCACCGTGGAAGGATATAGTTCCCAACCTACCTGGAGGCAGCGCATTTTTTACGTCAACCTAGAGGCGTGGATGGTGTTTTGCAACACCCTCCCTTCGGAAAGGAACGACCCCACCTTTATGCCGTTTCCTCGAAGGGTAGGAGTGGATTTTAACCCGTCCATCCATGGCAGGTTTGACTTTCCCATTATTTACAATGCCAACTCCACTTCCCATAGAAGCGCCCTTCTCTTCACCCTGCCCGACTTGTACAGCTCCATAAATAAATTCCTTACGGAATTCTCTTCTTGTCCTGACCCAGCCTTCATCACCACCTGTAACTAGCTTAGATTAATTAGAATACTAGTACACCAGGAACCTGCACCCCAAGAGCGCCACCTTCCGCCCCTTTATTTTGATCCCAACGCCATAGACAGCACCACCATGACTCGTTTCATGATGCGTGCTGCCCTTTTGCCATCCTTTTGTGTTGCACTGCTGGAAGACATGAATGACAGCAAGTTCACACAGTGCAATCACCCCTTTCTCTCCACCACCACCCTTCAAACCCTCTTCCATACTAAAGGCTACTTGCTAAGCCGGAAGTTCCTCAACAAGGCCCCACAGCCTCCACCCACCCTTCCCCATAATTCGGATGATGAGGGGTAGAACTCCCATTATCCCTTGTATTGCTACCCCCATGTAACCATGGCCAAAAAAAAAAAAAAAACCCTGATCACAGTCAAAGGTGTACTTTATCTCCCCATTACCACCCTTCTGCTCCACGCGGCCCCCGTCGCCCAGTCTCCTAACTACGTAATACTTAAGTATGCACACGCATGGCACTCATATAATACCTACACAGAACTAATTCACAGTTTGGGTCCTCAAGTGCAGGACAACACTCTCAGCTTGCTCAGAGTTCGACCTGTCTCCCAAACTAAGTCTTGTGCACAATACAGAGACTAGCACCACCCCTAGGGAGAGACCACCTGACAGGTTTTCAATTGCAGGTATCGACAACCACAACCCAAGTGGCATTCATTCTTCATCAACCTCCCATGCTAATTGCCCACCCAGCATCGAGCGAGCTGGCAAAATCACCCAACGCGGCATCCCCAACCAACCCCCGCATACCCAGTCGCCAGTGCAGACCCCAAGCCCCGGTCCCCCCGAAGTCCTCAGCGCCTACCATCACTTGCTCCCTCCGCCAGTAAGTGCCATGGGACTGGCACTTGTCTAGGAGGGGGGCAATGTTAACCCCAACATGACAAGAGCGAAAGAAGGTAGAGAAGACGCAGGGCAAAGGCGAAAAGAAGGTAGCCCGACGGAAGGAAAAGAAGGAGAAAGGCCCAAAAGCGCAAGGACAACCATCAAAGACCAAGGCAACCATAAAAAGGGAAAGGCGCATAAAAAGCGCACTCTAAAATCTTGTAAAAGAGTGCCGGGCTCTCACCCGTGCTATTTGTAAAGATAGAAGGGTAGTGAAAAGAAAGCAAGGAAGAGAAAAGAACAATGGAAAACAGGGCCTGGGCTATGACCGGCCATGTAAAAAGGGGAAAAAGGGAATGACCGCCCAAAAGGGAAGTAGGGTTTTGTATATAAAGTTGAAAAGTGAATGAAGAGCTGATTCTTTGGTGTGGCAAAACTAGTCTTCTTCTTCCTCTCTTCTTCTCTCCTTCTTCTTGCTTGTGTGTGCTCATGAGAGAGGGAGTGTGAGAGAGTGAGGGAGTGAACACGTGAGAGAGTGAGGAATCAAGAGGGTGAAGCTCTCCACCATCTCCTCCCCCTTCTCCTCTTCTCCTTCCTTCTCTTCTCTTGCGCGCGCGGCTATGGAGGATGAGGCTTGGAGAAGGAGGAGGCTTGAGGATGCTTGAGCTAGCATCAAGAATCGTGGAGCTACCAAAGTGTGAGAGAGAGGAGGGCACTCGATCAAGCATCAAGGTAAGTTCACTGCATTCATAGGATCGACGGCGCATCGGCTAGGTGAGAGATAGCCATGAGAGCTCGCTTGGAACGCTTGAACAATAAGCGGTCCATGGGTCTTGGCGGTTGAGCGAAAGCTCCCACAGTGGTTTTAGTGCATTTCTACTAATTACAACAACCTGCAATTTTGCCTTTTTGCATTGATTTGGGACAGTGTGCCTAGTCATCTAAGAGATACATCTCTCTTTAACATTGCCAAGTTGGATGGTACCAACTATGGGTATTGGAAGTCCCAAATATGGCAAGTTTTGGTGTAGAAGTTACATATTAAACCCTTGCATTTCAAGGGTGTCAAAGCTGAGGATATGGATGATGATGTTTGGATGGAAGTTGATGAGCTATGCAAGTCTACCATTATTTTGTCACTCTCAGAAGAGGCCATCATAATGTTGTTGAAGATGAGAGTCAGAGTGCATGGGACTTATGGGAGAAAATTCAGGAGCTTTATGCGCAGCAGAGTCCTGCGTTACAGATGTATTGGCTGAAGCCGTTAATGGACCTTTGCATGAAGGAGGGGTCATCCCTATCATCTCATTTCAGTTAGTTTCATGCTAACATGAAGAATTTGTTGTCACAGGGTATTGAGTTCAACGATAACTTGCACCCGTTATTTCTGCTTGGCACCCTTCCTGAATCATGGGATGTCTTCCGTACTGCCATATGCACGAACAAGCTTGATGGGCTGAAAATCAAAGATGTTGAGAGTGCTTTATTGACTAAGGAAATCAATAGGAGAAACAATGATGCTTCCCGCTCTTCACCTGCATTGACAGCTAGAGGTGGCACACATGGTAGGCATGATAATGATCATAAGGGCAGGGACTCTCAGAAGTCTAAGTCCAAGTCACGTGGTTGCAGTAAGTCCCGTGGATGGAAGTCTGATCTTACTTGTCATTATTGTGGGAAAGTAGGACATATTAGGCCGCAATGCCATAAAATGCATGATGATAAGGGCAAGGAAAAGAGAAAAAAAAAAGTGTAGGAAAAGTCTTCTAAGCACAGTATTGTACCTGCAAAGTCCAATGTGAAGATAGAAGAGGTTCATGTCATGCTGCAGGCCACTGATTCAGATGATGATTACATACTTGTAGCTTCTTCATGCGATGCATTATAGACTTTTGAGATACATTCTATGTATGCGCAGTGCTGGCTCTTGGATTTGGGTGTGTCCTTTCATGTGACACCCTATTAAGATTGGTTTCATACCTATCATACCATGTCTAGTTCTGCGCGTCCTGGTGATGACAGGTCTCTTGACATTGTGGGCGTTGGAGATGTTCGAATGCAATTTCCTTTTGGTTGCTCTTTTGTTTTACATGATGTATACCATGTACCTGCGTTGACACACAATCTTATGTCAGCTGGACAGCTTGATGATGCAGGGTATTTTGTGTCTTTTGGAGACTTTGCATGGAAGATTACTCGTGGTAGGCTTGTACTTGCAAGAGGTGCCAAGTTTGGCAGCCTCTATCCCTTACTTGTATCAGGAGCTACATTGGATCATGTTTTGTCTGTGGGTTCTATTTCCCATGTATCCCTTTGGCATGCTTGTTTGGGGCATATGTCTCTTAAAGGAATAAAAATGCTTCGTGCTTTGTAGTATCTTCCGCCTTTTGACTCTTTGCATTTTGATTCTTGTGATCATTGTTTGTATGGCATGCCGACTAGAAATACACATAAAAAGTATGGTAAGAAACGCATGGGTGAGCCCTTGGCTCTTGTGCACTTAGATGTATGTGGGCCCATGCCCTGTTAATCACTTGGTGGGGCAAAGTACTTTGTTACTTTCATAGATGATTACTCATGTAAGGTTTCGGTTTATCCCATAAAGAGAAAATCCGATGTCTTAGACACGTTTCAGCATTGGCTTGCATTAGCAGAGAACCAATCTGGGAAAAGGCTCAAATGCCTAAGGTCAGATAATGGGGGTGAGTATGTATCACGTGCTTTTGAGCAGTTTTGTGATGAGCAGGGTATTAAGCGTCAGTTGACCGCCCCTTACACCCCACCCCGGAATGGTATGACTGAACGCATAAATAGGACCATTCAGGAAAGGGTTTGTAACATGCTTAGCCAGGCTGGCTTACCACAATACTTTTGGGCTAAGGCAATTACTACTGCAGTGCATCTCATTAATAGGTCGCCTAGCAGTGGCATTGACTTTCAGGTTGCAGAGGAGGTGTGGGCAGGCAAGCCCCCCTCTTATGATCATTTACATGTCTTTGGCTATGAAGCATTTTGCCATGTGCCCAAGGACAAACGCAATAAGCTGGATCCTAAGAGTGTCAAATGCATTTTCATTGGCTATGAAGATGCAGGAGATATGGGTTACCGTCTATGGGATACGCAAGCGCGAAAAGTGATCCGTAGCCATGATGTCATCTTTCATGAGGACAAAATGCATATACAACCTAAAAAAGTGGTTGAGGTACGCAGAGTTATCTTTCAGGAGGAGCCCCCTACTCCCATTCAGCCCGCTCCATGGCCAGCTAGACAGCATGCAGCATCACCTGATGCTCATGGCCCATATGCTAGACATGATGTTAGTCAGGTAGTAGAGCCTGGGTTGAGGCATTCTACTAGAGATAGACGGCCTCTTGACCGTTTTATGCCCTCTATGGATTATTTATTGGTTATAGATGCAGGAGAGCTTTTACTTATGATGAGGCTATGCACAAGGGTGATTGTCACTCTTGGGAGAGGGCTATGCAGTCTGAGCTTGACTCATTGCATAAGAATAAGACTTGGGATTTGGTTTCCTTGTCTCAGGGTAAGAAGGCTTTGCCATGCAAGTGGGTGTACAAGCTGAAAAGTACCCCTGGACACCGCAAGCCAGCATACAAGGCTCGATTGGTTGCTAAGGGTTTTAAGCAGGAGCACCGTGTTGACTTTGACGAAGTCTTTTCTCATGTGGTCAAGATGACCACCCTACACTTAGTCCTGGCCTTGGTTGCACAGCTTGACTTGGACTTGTACCAGATGGATGTCAAGATGGCTTTTTTACATGGGGACTTACATTATGAGATTTACATGGAGCAGCCTAAGGGCTTTGCAGACCCTGGCAGGGAACATCTAGTGTGCAAGCTAAAGAAGAGTCTATATGGCTTAAAGCAGGTACCTAGGGAATGGTACCATAAGTTTGATGCATTCATGCAGTCATAGGGCTACAACTGTAGTGCTATGGATCCGTGCTTATACACGAAGAAAGCCCGTGACGGTTCTTTACTGATTTTGGTACTCTATGTGGATGACATCCTTTTAGTAGGGATAGCTCATGAGGAGCTCGATGCTCTTAGGCTCAGCTCAAGAAGAGCTTTGAGATTAAAGATTTGGGATAGGCCTCTCATATACTTGGTATGCGCATCATGCGCAATAGATCTCAGGGACTCCTCTATCTGTCATAGAGGGAGTACGTACATAAAGTCCTTGTGCACTTCCACATGCAAGATGTTAAGCCTATTGGATGTCCATTACCTTCTCATGTGAAGGATTCACAGGCCGATTGTCCATAGACAGATGAGCAAAGGGCCGAGATGGCCAAGATTCCCTATGCATCCGCCATGGGCAGTCTTATGTATGCCATGATACCCACCCGTCCAGATATTGCTTTTGTAGTTGGGGTTGTGGCACGTTATATGGCTACACCTGGCAAGAAACATTGGGATGCCATGAAGGGTATCGTGAGGTACCTGAAAGGCACAACAGATATGTGTCTTTGTTATGGCAGCCAAGACACAGGAGTCGTGGGGTACACTAACTCTGATTATGTAGGACATATAGATAGTAGGAAGTCCACTTATGGCTATGTGTTCACTTATGCTAGAGGGGCTATCTCTTGGATGTCCAGGGCACAAAAGTGTACAACCCTTTCTACTACAGAGGCCGAATATATTGCAGCCACAGAGGCTTGCAAGGAGACTAACTGGTTAGGCCGTTTGATTGCAAACCTTGGTATGACAGATGCTATGCCTACACTGCATTTGGATTCTATGGGTGCCATTCAGTTGGCCAAGAATCTGGTCTTCCATGCGAAGATGAACATATTGAGGTGAGGTATCACTTCATTCGCGAGGTCTTTGAGGACAAGTCTATTGACCTTGTCAAGATTCCAATTGAGTAGAATCCTGCAAACTTGCTCACAAAAAGCCTCACTACCGAGTGCTTTGCCTTCCTCAGGAGATTTATGGGCATTGGATGAGATGATGACTTTTTCCTCATCATGTTGTACATGTGTACATGTTGTACTGTCTTTTCTTTTTTCTCTCTCACTAGGACAAATTTGCCTTTAAGTGGGAGGTGGTTGGGGGTAAAGGCACCTCCGCCTAGCCGCCTGTGTATTACTACACTGACAGTACCCACCACTCCACACTGCACATGGTGGGCACCCATCATAGTCACTTATTCTTTATTCTTTTAGTGAAAGTTTGAATAAAGGAAGGCCCGACCACACATTGTGATTGTTGGAGTTCCCATTTTTTGTCTCTCTTTCTTGCTCTTGCTCTCCTGCCATAGCTCTCGCATGCAAGCTTCGATCCTTCTCACCTTTCAAAATGAATCCCAAGGCTGAAATGATGAAGAATATTCAAGAAATGTTAAAGAATTTAAAGCTTACACTCAAGCTTTCATAGTTGCTATAGCTAGGGTCTCTCAAAAGTTGGAGAAGAAGAGAATGCTACCAATATTGACAATTTCTTGAAGCTTTCACTTGCCAAAGACCAACTCAGATGCCAAAAATAAGGTGGTGATCGTCAAGAGGAAAAAGCAGGTCTGGATTAGTCGAAAAATTATGCCATAATTATTGGGGCTATTTACTACTCCCTCTTGCTCAATTCTGGCCAAGTTTGGTACTCCTCCTATTGAGAATGAAGATTTGAAGATGTGAAAATTTACATCTCACCTCTTTTATACCTATGTCAATGTGATAAGGTATTATTAATAATTCCATACTAAAATATATCTTCTTCTTAGCTTCTTATAAAAAGGAATTCAAGAAAAGTAAGAGCTCCAAGTGTAGTTAGATGATGCCCATCAGCTTACAAAAAGTTTGTAGTTTCTCCAAGCACAATCGGAGGAACATGACTTGGTATTAGAATTTAAGAACCAAGAGAGGGCAAAGCTACGAGAGCGATGAGGAAGTTTAAGTCAAAGTAATGGATCTCACTATCTAGTTAGAGTAGAAGAAAGCCGAGACAACTCTCCATATCAAAGAACTCCTAGAGAATTAGTAAGCTCACGGATTGCTAAAAGTGTTTGATATGCTTAATGATCCACCCTCTCATAAGGTGCCACCAATGATCCATGGTGCTCAAAGTTGTAAGGCCCCCATTATGAGGAGAAGCAATGTGTGAGCAGGGACATTGGGTGGGTCCTAACTTGTATGTCAAATGATATCTATGTGACCAAATGGTAAAAAGGTGGCCTTTGTAGATCTAGCCTTTGGGTTAGATAGAATAGTTATGTTGGTAGCAACTTGAGGTACAATGCATCAAGTTGCATGATGTAGGAGTTATCAAGGTGCCCCTATTTTGGGGTCTAGGGGCCACAGAAGCAGACCCTAGTTGGGGGATCTCAACGGGGCCAACAACCCCCCTAATAGGGGTCCAAGGGAAGTGCCTTGGGCCAATGGTAAATGGAATATTTTTTTAAATATTCCTTGGCAACTAGAAAATATTAATAATATGGATATGCTGACCAGACTACCTTCCAAGGCTATAAAAGGAAGATCCCTCTAAGGCCATCATCAATCTATCTTTCACCTAGTTAGAGTTTTTCTAGCTACCCTCAAGCTCTTCATATATCATCTCTCTAGATCGGCATCTAAGATTTACAGTGAAAATGCACGAGTGGACAGAGCCATCTTTGTATCAGCTCATTCAAAATTAAAGAAGTCTTTGTTCTTCTCATATTTGTTGTGTATTCTCTAATTCTTGCTTAGATTTTGTCCACTATGATGTGTAATTTCTACAAAAAGTAGTTTGCATATGGTTGCAATAGACTATTGAGAAAAGTTTGATTGGAGCTATGTGTCTCGTAAAAATAAAGTTAAAGAAATCTATGGAGAAGCTCTATCTAAGCTAACCACCATTGAATTAGCAATCTCATTGCATAAAGAGAGTCAGCTTAAGGCACAAACTAATATTTACAATATATAATCACACAACAATAGGATTTGTATAGAAGTATCATTCAAATAGTTTCTAGTTTTGTTATCAAAGATGTACGTGCATTAAAGACACAATTAGGCTTCCCTACCATAACGATGAGTAATCTAAACTTAGGCTAGGAACTCAACTTTTAAACCCTTGTACCAACAAGAGAATCTCTTGTATAGCATTTGAGGAGCATAGGCTATGGAGATCAAGAGTTGGAAGTTTTAGGACACTCGAGAAATCATGATGATGCCCAGCACCAACAGCCACACAAGGGTACCTACAAGGGCAAAATGTCTGGCACCAATGACTTCAGCATCTTGCCATGTAGCAAGTCACTACTGCCATCATTCTCCATGGATCCATGGGCAAGAAGGGATCGATACCCTATGCACCAACAACTAGGCTGTAATAAACCATGGAAATAAAACTAATCTAAAATTTTGTCACTATATTTCAACTTAGATTTTTAGTAAAGTTCCAAGCATGAGGTAGACAACAACATAATGAGAATTTGAGAGAGAGAGAGAGAGAGAGAGAGAGAGAGAGAGAGAGAGAGAGAGAGAGAGAGAGAGAGAGAGAGAGAGAGAGAGAGAGAGAGAGAGAGAGAGAGAGAATGTGTGTGTGTATGAGTGTATATTTGTGTGTGTACATGATATAATCTCTATCTTTTCTTTACTACTTATTATTCAAAGCTTTGGCTTATTGACTCTTGAACCAAGGAGAAGGTCACCAAGCCTATGTGGTAAAAAGAGAGATTGCGAGAGGTTGGTTTGTGGTGGGGCACTCTCTCTCACACTTTTGGAAGAGTGTTCTTTATAACATTGTCACGCTTTTCGCAATAGCTCAATATATTTTTCATAAGTTGGAAACTACATGTCAGCGAAGTGAACCAAGCACAATTTAGCTTACAAGTCAAACACTAGGAATTTATTTTTTTGTCTGAGATTTAGCAGGTTAAGAATTTTGGCAACTTGTGTTGGTTGATTGAAGAATTCTAGTAGCCATGACATCGATTTCGTAATGTGGTGGCCACGGTCTATATTGTATGTTTAAAATTATTGAGTCAAGATGAAAATATACTTTGATATTTTGAAGATGACTGAGCATGGGGGCATACTCAAAGCCTTAAGTTTTGTTTACAAAGAATAATTGAAATTAATATATGGAAAAAAGCTAAAGTATAATGCATGAAACTCATTGTTTGTGAGGCTTTTTAGCCTTAGAAACATTGGAAAGAAATTGTGTTTGAGGGAGGCTATATATACATAAGTTGCTGGTCTGATAGGGGGGACTGATCGGACAAACTTTGGGAAAGCTTTGATCGTGGAGGAAGGCAATTAGGGAGGCCTTCTCTGATGCTGCTACCAAAGAAGTTGCACTACACATTAAAGAATTGTTTAATTAAGGGTGAATGGACAACACCAATTATTGCACTATGCTGCCAGAGATAAAACACAGGTGTCAATTCAAGATTTCGGGAAGGATGGTAGCTATCTAAACGTCTCATCATGCAGATATAGTCATAAAAAATCTCTAATGAGGCTTAATGTTATTGCTATTGTATATGACGTTGAATTCAAACAAATCTTATTGTTGACCAATTTCCTATGACAAGTATACAAATTGTAGGAGTAATAGAAGGTGAGAACCTTAAGTATTAAAGTTTTGGCACTCTATACATTGTCACAACTTTTCAAAATGAAGTGACGTCAACAAAGGAAGAAGTGCCATAGCCGCCCTTTAAAAAAATCTCCATCATATGCAACAATTGTTGTCTCATATTATTGCTATCAAAGTTGATAATCACCTATAGATTCTAATGCAGCTCAATTATCTGACTACTTTAAGCTTTCAGAAACATAATATTTTATGCAATTGGGGGGTTCTTCATGTCATACACTAGTGTGATATATTCTTAAGATGAGCATGTTCTTACAATTGATGATGCTCATAAGCTGTGGAGCAAAAGAAGAGAAAAATCAGATCATTGAGTGGAGATTATTCATATATTGGGTTCATATTGGAGGCAACCTCGGGGAAGCTAGAGAATTTTATTAAGATAATTAATATTGCAGGTCTCTCTTTGACAAAAGTCTTATCCAAAAATAATTAAGTACAAGTTACTTAAATGCACTTGGTATTGGTGTGCAATGGAGAGATTTTTGTTACATGACTCTGAATTACATGATGGACATTGTTTTATAAGATGAGTTTAAATTCTACCAAGTCTTATGAGTGGGAATTATGGTGTTTGCTTCAATTTTGGGAGGAGTATATGAGATTGTTAAAGTTTAATAATCAAGTCTTTTAGGGGCTTTTAGGTCTCTTGCCAGCTAGTAGTGATCAAACTTTTCATTATCAAAGATTAGCACCAAGCCAAAACCTATACTGGCACTCCTTTTTCTCGTTTGTCTTGGGTTGTGTGAGGGGTTTATTCTCAATCACCACTCATGATACAATGTCACACATTTTCTTTTTCATCATCATCTCCTCTCTTCTTTTTTGTGTATGCAATCTATCTTTCTTTCCTAGGGCGATCATGATTGCACACTCTCTCTTGCCTTTCATGTCATAACCTCTCTCTCTCTCTCTCTCTCTCTCTCTCTCTCTCTCTCTCTCTCTCTCTCTCTCTCTCTCTCTCTCTCTCTCTCTCTCTCTCTCTCTTTGCTTGGTGTGTGGGGATAGGTAAGATAGTCTCAAACATTGTCCTATCACTTTATGAAGGCATGTTGACAATGCTACAACATGTAGTAATTCCACTTATGCAAAGAAGAAGAAAAAGTAGAAAGAGGAGAATAACAAGTAATAGTTTGTGCTACTACATTTGAACAAGGAGACACTATGATTTGCTGCTGCAATCCACCCTCCGGCAAGCCATGTACATATTCTCTTCTATAAATTCGTAGGCAAATTGCATGTGTGGTGTACACATGGTAGCCTTGGTCGAGCCTCCACCACCTACTGATTGTGTTGCACATGAGCATCAAGAAGCCATGGTTTGCAGTAGGCATTTCCTAGTACATGCCATTGTTGCATGTCATCGAGTAGCATAAAGGATTGGATCACAACCACCGTATAGTACCCGAATGGAGGAGAGGCACCACTTTCAATAGTAAGAGCTTAAGGAGGAGTTGTTTCCTCCCTAGGTTCCATAGCTCATGCCTGATGTGGCCATGGTATCCATATCTAAGCTTACTAGATAATCATTAGTGCTAGGTGGCATAGCTCAAGCTTGGAGTCCATCATATCTATCTCTAAGCATTACGATAATTTACCTCTTTCAAATTTCAAAAAAACAATCAGAGAATTTTATCTAAGCACTAAAATATGTTAGAAGGTATAAGCAAACAAGCCTATATACATAAATTTGATTCGAGCATGAAGAATTTATCATTTTCCCAGTTATGAAGCTTGCACATGCAACATTTGCCCAAATAAGGTGAGCATTTATAGTTATATTATAATATTATAGAATATAATATAGAATATATATAACATTATACATATGCAATATATATTATGATATAATATGTGATACCTCTTGCACCTCACATTAGAGCAAGGTGAATAGCAAGGTAAAGTGCACTTCGTGTTCGTGAAGCTATTGTGTGTGTGCGCGCGTACGCACATACATGCACACACGCACACACGCATGCACACACGCAAGCACACACGCATGCATGCACGCATGCACGCATGCACACAAGTCAATACTTTTGAATGCTTTTAATACTCTCCACTCTCTATCTTTATCACTCTCATTAAAGTGTTCTATTTTTCTTTTATGTATTCTTATGCTTCAATTTTGATATTAAGCTACTTATGTAATTTTAGTTTTTTTGGTTTTTTCTATTTCTTTCATGATATCATAAAGGTGGATTAGAGAACTAGTGCCTTGAACCCTAATGTGAAGCACTAGGAGAACACTAGCGCAAAGCACCAGGAGAATCATATTACCATGTATAAGATATGCATCAAGACATGAAATGTGTTAACGAATAGTAATAGTGGTATTTCAAAGTGCGGCACGAAGTACAAAACATAAACTGGCACATAACACCAACCCTAACATGAAGCATGGAGAGGAGACTAGGTGGGGAGCGCCTAGTAATCATGTGATCGCAAACTTAAACATGATATTAGACATAAATGCCTTGAATAAAGTAGATGTCCGCCATGAAATTGAATGTTTTCATAATATTTGTTTGACTTAGTAGTGAATTTCCAATATTAGAGGTTTCCTATATAAAAAATGCATTATTTTGTAGTGGTGAACATTTCTTATTCTTTCAATGTCTAGATTCTTATCAATAGCTCTATTTAAAAAATAGTCTCAATCTTTGAAAAGTAGCTATGTTTTTAAACTTGTGCCATTGCTAGCATATTCTATTAATATAGATGATAAGTGTTGCTTACAAGCTCCTTACAAGTTAGATCTTTGAATTTATATAGTTATTTGTAAGTGATCTCAAGGTGAAGCTAGATTAATGTAACATTACATTGTAGGAAGGACTTTTAGATCTTTTAAAGAATATAAAAACTTCCATATGAACTAGAAAATGCATGGGATTCTATAGAGGGATAAATCTTACCTTTTGGACATGCCTAGTTACAATAAATATTTGCTAGGAAGGATCTCCACTTAGGAATCAATAAGGACTATCCAAAGCAAACACTTTCAAGAAGGATTTGCACTTGGGAGCTAGTGAGGACTAGCAATAACTATCAAGAAGATAGCATTATAGTAAAATAACTACCACATTAGTAGAATTCACAAAAGTGAGCTTTAACACAAAGTTATCATGATCCAAAATGTGTGATGAGATGAACTATATGTCATTGGAAATGGGCTCTATACATTGCTTTCTTAAAAAGACAGGGGTTTAAAATAATACATGCATTGAGAAGGCTCAAGACCCACAACTAAGTTAGAGTGACTTGTCTATAGATGGGTTTGGTATCTAAAGACTAGGATTGTGATGAGAAAAAGTTGTCATGCTTAAAAGAAGATATTAATATTGAGCAATGAGCTTTATTGTGTGATCCCACTATGTGTTGAAATTTGGAAATGTATCTTCATGAGAATAGTGCTAGTTATGTTATTGAATTTTGTATATCAACTAGTCTTTCTGATGGTAGTTAGACATTTGATCTTCAATGTATTGCTATGAGACAATATCTATAAGCTTTTCTATATGAAGATATAGAATGCTTTTATATCATTGCTTTGATAATTGATAAGCTTGAAGATGACTTGTGAAGAGCATTGGAAAATAGTGAGAAACTCTTGTTCTAGTTGCAATAGTGGATACTTATATATGTTCTTTTCCATGCATTACATCAAAATTATGACTTCTAAAATAATGTTAGAACACTATCCTTACAAGATTTAAAAGGCAAACAAATGATTTGACATCTCTTCCATAAACCAACATTTGCATCGCAAAGTCTAAACGAGCCTCATATGGCTAATTGTTCAAAATGTTCTAAAACCACTAGAACTTAAATGCAAATTGGACATATTTGAATTTTATGTATAGATTGCTACATTATGAAATCTTTTCATGATTCTACATGGAAAGTAATTATCTAATAGCAACATAAAGTGAATTTCTTGTGAACTTTTATCACCTAGAGATAAGTACTTTTACTACTACAACATAAATATAGCAACATTCCCTTTTGAATGATCATATCTCAAGTTGCAAGTATATAACTTGCTATAGTTTTTTGTACAAAATGTTGTATGATAACATAAGTGATAACAATTATTAGAAGATTCTCCACATGGTCATATCAAACAAATAAGACTTGGTTTCATACTCTTCTCAAAATGTTCAAGCGTGCTCACAACAAAGAGAAAATTCTCCAAATCCTTTTTTTAATGCATGAGAACATCAAAGCTACATCTTGCTTCCACCAAAGACTATCACCTTAGTATGTTTGTCTTATAGAATCAATATTACAAGTTACACGCTCCACTTATTTGAAAATGACAAGATATTGACATTCTAGCGAAAGAAGTAAAATAAAAGTGTATCTATATGTGTGTCTAAGCATTAGTTTAAGCTAAGGGTATTATGGAACACTTGGAGAGTATGGGACATGGAGATAATGCAGCTGGATGTCAAGTAACAAGGATTGTGTCTATCGTTTGGAGGTTGACTTATATGGAAAATGAAAATTACTTCAATTGAAAACTGAGGAAAGTTTTCTTAGTTATTAGAGTGAATAGAGACAAACAAATAGCTCATTCCATTGGAATCTATGGCATGATGCTAATGTTTCAAACACACTTGACGCATTGTGAGGGGAAGTGTGAATTCTTAGATACTTGAAGAAGATTGGAACTTTAAGTGGTCTTCCTTATGTCTACTTTTACCAATAAAAGGTAGACAACACATAGTGTTTTGCATATGTTTTAAAGCAACATTGAAGGATAATACGTGGTGGCCTTATGTTTGAAAATGATGAAGAGTAGACACTACATGGTTGAAGGGTCAGTCTTTACCAACAAATCTTACAACATATTTGTAAATGTCAAAAAAGCTGAACTCATTGATTGCATTTCAAATGCTCCAAGTACACATTTCGAGATATCTTATGGTCAAGGAGAGTAGGAAAATTTCAATGAAGATCTTTCATATAGGTGGTGTTTATTTTATTCACTGGTCCATGTTCTTATAAGTCCCTTATTTGATGTGATGGAAGCCACATCTTTTAGACAATGGTATATGGGTAAGTAAGTGCTTACTGTAACAAACCATCACTCCCCAGTTAATGAGATGATACTTTCTCATTAGCATTGTGTGCTGATTAGTCAATGGCAACGCACATTTGCCATTGGAAGGGTATTAACCAACCTTCCCATCTCCCTACAACACACACTTGTGGTAGCATATAAATGCACACATCTAGATGTAATCACTTTTATTTATTTAATACTTTATATTAATATGTTAAAATACCAAATGATGTGAACATACATATACACACGTGCACACACACAAGAGATTTGAAAGTGATTGTGAAATCATCTTTTTGCTTGCAACCTTATACTCTTCAAATCTTGTACTTGTCAAATTACATGACGTGTTATAAATCCAAGCTTTCTCCTCACCACACGAATGTGTGATATAGTGTGATTGTAATGAAAGCCCTTGTCCTATTCAATAGTAAGGATATTAAGGGAGATGGGGAGAGATATTTTTTGCAAATCATGTTCATTGACTAGTATGAAAACGTCATAAAGTTTAACAGGTAAATTTTGAGATTTCGAAGCTTCAGTTCCATAGTTTTGTGCCAGCTTGGTTTGCTAGGCTAAAATGTCCTATTTAGTCACAATATATTTGTTTAATTGATCTATTAGAGGGATTAGAAATAGAAAAGTAATAATCCAAACCAAGCCAATGAGCAAGTGAATGTTTGGAGAGAATGTTGGACAACTGTGCGGTTTCTCTATGAAACATAAAACACGCAACCATTGTGTGCATTCTTGAGTCCTAGAACTTTCAATAAATGATCACGTAACCCACAAAACTACCTTCACATGACTACTCAAATACTATAAAGCCAATGCTATGATAAGAGTCCTTTTTTATTGGACCAATCACTTCCAAAAAAATTCACCTTATTAAAGAAACCATTAAAATATGGTAAATCTTAATTCCAAAGCATAGAAAACTAAGTATTTGCTTGTCCACATGGGTAAGAAAATAGTCCGTGCATGTGTTTGTGTAAATCTTAATTCCAAAGCATAGAAAACTAAGTATTTGCTTGTCCACATGGGTAAGAAAATAGTCCATGCATGTGTTTGTGTAAAGTAAAGTTTCCACATTCACAGGCATTAGGACTCATTTATCACCATCACAAAGAGAAAAAAGACATTATATATTGTTAACACCATAAGCAAGGGTAAAGTCTTAAGCCCTTAAATGAAGCTTATGAGAAGCAAATTACAAGAGTTTTTGAGGCAAGAGTATCTTTGATATTTACAACCTCAAGTAGCTTGGTTTTGTTTTAAAAGTGTCTAGTTGTGTAATATGCGCACTTCAAAGACAATAATTACTGTCAAAACACATTTCTTTTTAGCCTACATTGAGAAATAAACTATGGTATTCAATTGTGCCATTTGCTTTTCAGTAGATTTTGTACAATTATGATAAAAAAAGAAAACTTTCCAAGCTAATTGAACATTTGATCTTGGAAGGTGGGAAATTATTGCTACACTTTGATACATATGTACTGCTATTTGAATCTTCCATTCATTTGTTGGAATCTATGAACCAACAATTAGGACATTATCAAAACAACTTGGTCTAGAAAATGAGCATTGTGTATTCAATCCACTCCTTCACTTTTATAAATAATTCATGTTATTACATATCTCCTAGACATCTATGGAAGTAGATGTCTATTAAGTTTGAAACATAGCCCCTAGAGACCCATCACCCAAATGCTAAAGTGATGACATAAACAATGCTAGAGTAAAATGGCATATGTGACAAGGCAACATAAAATCTCTTGAATTGGGAGGTTTAAATGTCTAGAATATCATGGATAAAAAATATGACAAGAAACATATATCAAAAAAATGCCCCAACCCTTACTCTTAAGTTCACATAATTGAAAAACTCATTAGGCTATTAAAAATAGGAAACATTTTGTTAAACATCATTTTACTCTTTGTCAAACTCAAGACTCTAGTTAATACATGTTTCATCATTGAGGTAGTTAAAAATTTCCCACTTTGAACAATGACAAATATTCATGTATTCTCACAATTTGTATTTTAGTATGATAGGTGTGCTTTAGTTTAGATATGTGCTAGAACATCTCGAATGTAGATATTACACGTTGCACAATGGATAGAAGTTGAGCAAGGGATAGAGAATACACATCAAATATAAGAAGAACTGAAACTACTTTAAGTTCAAACAAACAGATACAAAGATGGCTCTATCCAATCGTGCGCTTCCACCACTGTGAAGCTTAGATGGCGATCCAGGCAGATGATAGATGAAGAGCTTAAAGCTAGTTGGAGGAACTCTAACTAGGTAAAAGATAGATTGATGATGGCTTTGGAGGGGTCTTCCTTTTATAGCCAAAGAAGGTAGTCTAGTCAGCTTGTCCAACTATATTATGAACCTTCCCTATTGGGCCACGGAATATTCCCTATAGCATTGAGCCAGTGATGCTATCCCGAGACCCCCGTGTCAGGGGACCATTGGCCCCCCTAAGACTCCCTAGCCAAGGGCTATCTCTGCAGCTCTCAAACCCCAAAATAGGAGTCCCTGATAACTCCCACACCTTGCAACTTGATGCATTGTGCCTTGAGTTTCTACCAACATAACTACTATATCTAACCCAAAGGCTAGATCCACAAAGGTCACCTTTTTGCAATCCAATCACATAGACCTCATTTGATATACAAGTCACAACCTAGCCAATGTCTATACTCACATATGGCTTCTCCTCATAATGGGAACTTTACACCTTATTAACTATGGATCATCAGTGGCACCTTATGAGGGTGGGGCATTGGGCATATTTAACACCCCCCTCAATGTCCACCCCCACAAGTGAAATACATCCTCAGTCCAAGGCCAAGTCTTTGAAGATGAACTCAAAGTAGATCCTTCATAAGAGCTTTTGTGAAGATATCTGCTTCATTCTCTTCCATTGGATAATAGACCAACTCTACTATTCCATCCTCGATCAAGTCATGCACATAGTGATACTACTGGATCTCAATGTGTTTGGTGTGTGCATGAAAAACTAGATTTTTGGCAATCCTGGCAATGCAACTCTCATTGACACATCTTAACACATTTGGATCTTCATCATGTACTCTGATATGCCATAGGATTGTCATTAACCATACTACTTCATGTGTAGCAAAATAAGCTAACTTGTACTTTGCTTTGGTAGAAGACTACCATAGTTGGTTGCTTCTCACTGATCCAATAGAAGATCCTTGAATCTAAAGAGAAACAATATCGAAAAACTGATTTCTTGGAATCATTGTCACCTACCCACCAATTTGAGTCACAGTTTCCCATAAGAGTACTTATGAAACTATATGTGATACCATTGTCAAGAATTCCCTTCAAGTACCTAAGCACCCACATCCTAGCTTTCCAATGACATTCTTATAGTTTGTTTGAGAACCTACTTAAAACACCATTAGCAAAACTGGTATTTGGTCTAGTGTTACACAAGTAGTATTACAAGTTCAAGAGAGATAGAAGGGCAAAGGGGTGGAGTAGGAGAGAAGCAGTTTGATCAATGCCATCTTCTTCTTCATTATTCTTCATACCCTCAACACCCTACAGTCTCACTCACAATAATCAAAGTAAGCTAGGTCTACAACTAACCATAGGTCTACTAACCATGGTTAGGTTACTAACTCAACCTATTGCCACACATTACATATAGCTGCTACAACTAGAGGTTCAGGTCCATGGTATGAGCTTGATTCTCACCACTCCCCCTCAAGCTCAAGAAGGACATTGTACCCCAAGCAACTCTCTAAAGCAATTGAACTTATATTTACCTAGTGGCTTGGTAAAGATGTTAGCTACTTGGTCTTAGGTTTTAACATGCAAGAGATCTATCTTTCCTGCAAGTACCATCTCTTGTATGAAGTGATAGTGTACCTCTATATGTTTTGTTTTGGTATAATACACAAGATTCATAGCCAGAAGTACACTACTCATATTATCACAATACAATGTAACTAGAGCATCTACCTACACACCCAAATCTGTCAAAAAATTTAGCAACCCATCAATCTCACAAGCCACTAATGCGGCACCTCTATACTCTACCTCAGCACTAGAGAGTGCAACTATTGGTTGCTTCTTGCTATAACTAATCATCCCTCTACCAAGGTTTTATGCATATCCACTAGTAAACTCTCTATCATATGGACAACTTGTCCAATCTACATCAGTGTATCCCATGAGCTTCAAGTGCTTATACTTCTCATAAAAGAGTCCATAGTCTATTGTAGCCTTGACATAATGCATAATTTGTCTCTTTGCATCCAAAAGGGTTTACTAGGCTTCTGTATGAACTAACTCATGAGTCCAACTGAGTAGCTAAGATCATGCCCAGTAATGGTTAGGTAGATGAGACTTCCTACCATCTACATGTACATAGTAACATTTGAAATTTCAGCTCCATTCTTCACATCTAGCTTAGTATTCTGATCTAGTAGAGTACTCAAAGGTTTGCAATTTATCATACCATATTTCTTCAGCATCTCAAGTGCATACTATGTTTACATATGCCAAAATCCATTGGCTGAATTCACAACCTCAATGCCTAGAAAAAACTTCAATTCTACCGAATCCTTTATATCAAATTCAATTTTCAATATAGCCATAATTTTCTATATCCCAATTCCATCATCTCTTGTAATGATCAGATCATTGATGTAGATGACTACTACTATAAGACATGCATCTATCTTCTTCATAAAGAGACTATGATCAACCTATCCAACTACAAATTCAAGACTTTGCAAGTAAGTACTAATTTGTGCATACAAAGCGTGTTTCAGCCCATACACTGCTTTATTCAACTTGCAAACATAATTTGGATATTGAGGGTGCACATATCCTTTCGGTGATACATAAACACCTCTTTTGTCAAGTCTCTATTTAAAAAAGCATTCTTTACAGCCATTTGTTGTCATTTCTAGCCTTTTACTGTAGTCAAAGCAATCACTGTCCTAATAATTGCCATTTTGGTAACAGTGCTAAATGTCTCTTCATACTGCAAGCCATATTGCTATGCATACCTCTTTGCCACTAACCTAGATTTGTATCTTTCAATGCTACCATCAAACTTTCACTTAACTTTATAAACCCATTTACAATCAATTTATTTCTTACCATCAGGCAACAAAACCAATTCCCAAGTCTAATCCAGCGCATTCAACTCCTTATATAACTTTGCACCAATTTTTGTCGATGATAGCTTTAGTGAATGTAGCAAGCACTCTGTGTTCCATGACCTTTGTCATATATGCATAATGCTTTGCTAAAAATCCAATGTACATAAGCTTGTCAATAGGGTATCTCACCCTTTGCAACCTTCTCAACTGAGGTGGATTGCTTGATTCCCCTCTCTCATGAGGCAGTACATATCTAGTCTACCTAACCCCAAGCGTGTAAACAAATGGAATACCAAATTCATTGTCCAAGCTATCAATTGAGTCATATCTTGAAGTCATCATCCCACGAGCATTACCAATAAATTTCTCTTTACCTTTGCCTTCTACTTCATTTCTCCCCCTTAGTGACATAGTTTTGTCAGTGGTTGGTAATGCATGACTACATAACTTACCAGTCCAAGGTGAAACACTCGGAGATAGATCACCTGTAGGTCCAAACATAGTAGTACTATGCTATAGAATGGCAATAGATACATTATGTAAAGGATGATTGAGAGGAACAATAACAAATGACCCACCCCATCAAGCCATACTCATCAACAACAACACATGACCCATATCATGAAGCCATTTGTTGTTGATCATGAGGAACAACAACAAATGACCCATACCATGAAACCAACTCATCAAAGATAACATCTTTGTTGATTAGCGTTTCCCTAGAAGATGGATCAAAACATTTGTAAGCCTTCCACTCGTCACTATAGCCAATAAACACACACTTCTATGCCTTAGGATCCAACTTTTTCCTCTTCTCATTCTAGAATATGTACATATGCAATGCAACCAAAGAATCATACTCCCACTCTAGCAAGCTTATAACCATCTACTTTCTTTGCATACTTTGCATACTTTGTAGCCTTTGAACATTCACATGTCCAATCGTCTTTTGTCAAATCTCAAGATCTCTAATTGCACCCTGTCCATGTGCAAGCATGGCTAATTTCAACTCTAGAATACTTGCATCTAGAGTGAACATACGACCATGTCTTCTGCCCTTAGCAACAACTAACTTACAACCATTTCCAAACTCTTCAATAAAATAGCCATGCTTATTAAACCACACTTTCCAATTGAAAGCAGATTCTCAGTAATGGAGGGGACATACAATACATCATGTAGACTCTTCTTCTGACCATCATAAATAACCAAGGGAACTACACCCTTGTGATTAATGTTATGATGTGTTTCGTCACTTGTACAAATATAGCCATTCTTATAAGAAACCATATCAATGAACCATTCTCCATGCAGAATCATATGATTGGATGCCCCAGAGTTAATGTATCATACACTATCTGACTTGTTTTCTTTAGTACAATGGTTATGAACATATGTCATAGCAAACAACCTATCAGTAGTAGCATCCTTACATGACTAGATGAAGCATAATGGTTATGAACATATGTCAGATATGTCTTGTTTCTTTCAGCACTCCTTGGCAATATGCCCATACTTTCCATAACAGTGACAGTCATTATCCTTATTTGCATTCTCATGCATACTCTGGAATTTCCATGAACCTCTACCTCTAGAGTTGGATCTCCCCATTGCTCAGAAGTATCCACCACCTCTATCATCTTGCACTTGTTGATTATTCACATTTTGAGATGCATTATGATTAGTCCCTTGACCACAAGAGAACCCTTTGCCATGCTCCCTTAACCTCTTTGATTTGAGTAAAAAACTACATTTCTACTCTTTGAGCCACTAGAGTGAGTGGCTAATCTCTTCTTGAACAAGCAATGACACCAACTCATTAAAATGAGGCATCCGTGATAGCATATCAAATGACTTATATTCCAAGACCGTTCAATGTAATTGCAACCAAATCTTCATCATCTACTTCAGCTCCAATAAAGGCTAGCTCATTGTGCAATGGTCTTTATCTCTATGACATAGTCTCATATTGACAGTCCTTTCCTATCCATGGCATTAAATTACTATTTTAGTTGGAACTTCTGTGCACTGGTAGTAGTACCATAATACCGTATCAAGATTTCCCATGCATTGTTCAATGACTTGAATTCATGATCTACATGACCATTGCATCATGAATACATAGTGAAAGCCAGTGCAAGACTTTGCAAGCTCATTTAAGCCAAGCACGATGTGCTCTTTGCTACTATTCAGCAAAAATGGGGGTTCTTTTTGAAAGCTTTGGTCCTCATCACTATAATAAGATCCCAATATCCTTTTTCAATTAGGAAATTCTCCACACAAAATTTCCATATTGCATGGTTGTTATTATCCATGTTTTCAGCAACAATTTGTGTGATATTGTCTAACCTATCTGCATTTGCCATGCCTATAGATAAAATTGTTTATTGCACTACTCAAGTTTTATGCTAGCAATGCATGAGTCCCTGTGCTGAACAAATAGTTTTTTCAAAGACACAACGCTTGCCTAACATCTAAGAAACACATGTACATTGGATAGCTACTTTGTATTCAGTTCAGTCCACCAGCTCATCCCATACATAGAGCTAGCATTCGTACATTAGACCAAATCACAAGGATATCAATTAATCAACATAGATATACACTTATTCAAACCATGATAGTTTCAACCCTACAATGACTACACTAATATATCTACATTAACCATTAATATTTCAGCTCAATTGCATGCCAAACAACTTCAAACATATGCCAAAGCATCTAGATGTTGTAGTGTAACCAAGTAGACATCACTGACTACATAGATCTCCTACAGACATGAACAATAGCCTTCCAAAGACCAATGACTAGACGAGGGACTATTATACTAGCAATAGATCAATTTAGAATTGAGCATTTAGTGCTCATAGCTACTCAAGAACCATTTCATAAGAATATTATACTAGCAACAGATCAATTTAGAGTTGAGCATTTAGTGCTCATAGCTACTCAAGAACCATTTCATAAGGATATACAACTATCCAAGCATGCATAAGCATCTACACCAGCTTTGTGAGTCCAAAGAAATCAAGGTGTAGGCTGTCAGTCCACCTTTAGTGATCCAAATACATCAATATAATGCCAAGTTCATTGCCAAGAATTTCTCATTGTCCAAGTGTATCACTATCAAGCATTAGATGATTGAACTTTCTAATTAGCATTGTCAGAGACCAGGAGAATTTTCCCTTAGTTTACTCTGATATGTACATGCATACTTGTTGTTTATTCATAGCTCAATGTATGGTCAAACGAAGGCAAGAATATCCAATCCCAACACTCAAAGAGATGTTCCAATTTTTTATGTTGCCAACTCTCAAATGAGTTGCTATCTGTCACCTTTAATACTTAGAAAAAATAGGTGCAATTTCCTTCAGTCCATGTTGGTTTGGACTACAGGTTTGCTGTTGCTTAGTTGCTGCTATATCTAGCACTTAATGATGCTTAAAATGCTACACAATAATATCCAAGATGTAGTAGAAGGTAAGTACTATATTTGCCAAATATGACATCACCCTTCAGAGCTTTGATGTTGTCACACTTTCATCCTGCACTAGGCACATTTTCGGGGTTTTCCATATGCTGAGTTGAAGCTACATGTTTGCTGCTTGTTGTGGTGCTATTGTAATTACACTCAACAATGCTCCATGTGCTTCATAAGGTAGGCTATTGGACCCCCTTGAATGCATCAATAGGTCTTGGACAACAAGGACGACAAATTCGTACCTTTCTTTCTTGTCTGTAGTTTAGGTCAGGTTCAACTTTTTCACTTGAACTCTCCCGGAAACCTGTTCTCATACCATGTTAGAAGTTCAGGAGGAGACAAAAGGGCAAAGGACTAGAGCAAGAGAGAATTAGTGTGCTCATTTCCATCTTCTTCTTCATTATTCGTCATTGTCTCAACACCCTACAATCTCACTCACAATAGTGAAAGTAATCTAGGTCTACAACTAACCATAAGTCCTAACCATGGTTGAGTTACTAACTCAACTTATTACCAGACATGACACATAGCTAAGCTACAGCTAGAGGGTTGGGTGAATGGAATGAGCTTGATCCTCAACAAGTAGATGAGTCTGCCAACCAACCTCTTCTTGATGTATCCTTAATGGATAACTTCACACTGACCTCCATAGGTGTAGCTATCTCCTTACACTTGGTCATGCCAAATGCTTTTAAGATCTCCCATGCATACTTCTTTTGATAGATGAAGATTTTTCTAGACTTCACTTTCCAAATAATAGTGCATCAAGCCCAAGTGTATCATTTCAAACTCAAAGCTCAAAGCCTTTCGAGTTTGATGGATCATATCTTCATAGTCACTTATAATAAGAAGGTCGTCCACATATAGGACAATCACTATAAACTTTTCACCATCCCTATAAACATACAAGTTAGCATTTGAGGCACATATTTTAACATTTAAGCCTATAAAGAATTTATATATCCCCTAGTACCATGCTCTAGGCTTATTTTAGCCCATACAATACCTTCTTTAGCTTACACAATTTATTCTTTGAATGGGGGACCTTAGACCTTGATGGCTCCAAGCCACATACACCTCCTCCTTGCGGTCTCCATTCAAGAATGTTGATTTAGCATCCATTTGGTAAATCGGCCACTTCTTATGAGCGGCCATTGCAAGTATTGTGTGAATACTGGTCATTCTAGCACAATATAGGACAATCATTACAAACTTTTTGCCAACCTTGTAAACATATAAGTTAGCATCTAAGGCACATCTTTTGAAATTTAAGCCTATAAATAATTTGTCTATCCACTTGTACCATGATCTAGGGGCTTGTTCTAGCCCTTACAATGCCTTCTTTACCTTACAAACTTTGTTCTTAGAATGGGGGGCCTCATACCTAGTGACTGAGCCACATACACCTCCTCCTTGAGGTCTCCATTCAAGAATGTTGATTTAGCATCCATTTGGTAAACTAGTCACTTCTTATGAGTGGCCACTGCAAGTATTGTGTGAATAGTGGTCATTCTAGCAGTTGGAGCAAGTGATTCTTGAAATTCAAATCCTTCAACCTATGAAAATCCTTGTGCAACTAATCTAGCTTTGTACTTTTCTAAGCTACCATCATCCTTGTACTTTACCTTCCAAACCCACAGTGCAAAAGTGAGTGATCTATATCAAGAACATAGAAATCAAGGTTGACAAGATACTCTCAAATTTTGTTAGATCATGCTCTAGATGCTTCCTTTAGCCCATAATGTACCTTCTTTAACCTAACACATATATCAAAAAATCCAAATCCTCCTCAAATCCTCATAACCTAATGGATGCTCCATACCTCTTCTTGCAAATCACCATTCAAGAAGGCATTCTTTACATCCATTTGTTGTAAATTCTAAAGCAATGATAGATCTAACAATTGACATCCTAGCAATAGTGGATTGAACACCTCTTCATAATCTATGTCATATGTTTGAGCATAGCCTTTAGTAACCAACCTTGCCTTATGGTTGCTAACTCAACCATATGCAATATCCACTTACAAATGATAAATTTCTTGCCCTTAGGAAATGTCACCATCCCAAGTTTTATTGGCCTCTAATGTATCCATCTACTCATCCATTGTTGCATCTCAACGTCAATGACCAATAACTTCCTCAAAACAAGTGGACTTTATATTCTCAACTATATTTACAATGTAAGCATAGTAGTGAGCTACATAATCCTCAAAATTAAATATTTTAATAGGATATCTAACCCTGCTAGACCTACATCTCATAGAATTGCTCAGCAAAGCCTTTACATATTTACATGTGCTTTCTATAGACTGGTGTCTAAAAAACAATAAAAATACCAAGTTCATCAACCAAAATCTCTGACCCATTGGAATCTCCATCAAGAAAAGAATGAATAGTAGATATATCATTGTTTGAAACTTTTTTCTTCCCTTTATCAATAGTACTTGGCCATTTTTCATTACTTGCAATACAACCAGATGCACATGTAGATGTGGGGATGCTCCTTAGACTCCAATTGACTAGATATTTGCCATTAGATAGTATCTTTGGTCTAGTAAGTGTATTATTCCTACCTTTTTGTTTGCACACGACTACCATGATCACGATCATTTTCAAATGTATCACTGCTAGATGCATACCAACTACTCATCTCATTAAAAAATGACATCCCTTCTCTTTCTAGACTCACCAATAGTAATTGGGTTATAATAATGATACTCTACTAAGGAACGATTCCCTTTTTCTTAGTTGAGTAATAAATGCAGATGCATTTTTTAGACTTTGGATCAAGTTTCTTACTCCACTCATCGGGCACATGAACAAAGGCAATATACCCAAAGTGTCTAAAATGTGATACATGAGGATTTTTGCTTGTAAAGCACTCCTCATGGCTAGCACCATGAACTATGGTAGTAGGAGTTCTATTCACAATATCTGTAGGAGTTCTATTCACAATATCTATAGTAATATGAATAACTTCATACTAAAAAATTCTTTTCCATATTCTTTTTATTATCAAGGCTTTTGTAATTTTTATTATATGTCTATTTGTTATTTCTACAACCCCATTTAATGTGGGTATATACGTAAGCTATTGCTTTATGCCATGAAACCTCAAATTCATTCAATGCATTAGAGAGACATTATTCCCCCCCCCCTCAATTTGACCTCAAACACAAATTTAAGAGGAGTTTCTATTTCACCCAATGGTCTTACAATTTTTGGACTACTCAAACACTTCACCTTTTTCTTTCATAAATGATACCTAGAGCTTTCTAGAATGATCACTAATAAATGTAATAAAGTACTTACTACCACCAAGCGAGGCACATTTTGTATAGGCCCCCAAACATTTGTATAAATAACATCAAGTATGATATTGCTTATATGTCTCTCCATATAGAAAAGAGTGCATTTTACTTTAAAAACCAACATGCTTCACAAATTTTATGCAAATTTGCAGGCAAACTTGAAACCGACCCTTTTGATTGCATTAATTTCAATCTTTGTACATTTTCATGACTAATATGTTTGTGCCATATTTGAATATTTGCAACTATGCCTTTGTCTTTTTAGCATACATAGGCAGCATTAATGACACAAATACTAATATCCAAAGTAAACATATAGTCAACTCTTCTTTCTTTTGCAAATTAATCTATAGTTATTATTGAAGTCCTCCATAGAACAACCCTTTGCATTAAATCTAGCCTACAACCCTTACTCTACCATCTAATCAACAAACACTAAAGTCATTGTCATTGAGGGCATATGTAACACATCAGGCAAACCTTTTGTTTGAGCATCATGTAATGACAATGGAACTTTCTCAATGTGTAAAATTGGGTGGCATCCATCATTACTCATCTTTACATAACCTAGACTCTCTAAATCATACATTTCTCCAAATCATTCAACATGGCAGGTGATATGGTTTGATGCACTGGACTCCACATACCAAATATTATTACATGTATCCTTTCGTACAATAGCGTTTATCATGTGATGTATGAAAAATATATACTCATTTTTGTTATCATCTTGCCTTTGATGATGGTGCATAATTTTCTTGCTATGACCAATTTTGACGTCATATTTTTTGTCATAAAAATGGGTTGTAATATACCTATGTTTTCGCAATAATGGCATATAATCCTAGAGTTACCAAAACTTCTATTTTGCCATCCACTTCTTACTCTAGAGCTCCCCTTGCCTCTAGAGCTGCTATGATCTCACTAAAATCTACATACATATAATCAAACTATTGACTCAAATTGTTTTATTGGTTACCATTATCATACCTCATATCACAACCTCTTAAAAAGAACATACCTTAGTCTCTTCTAGAATTAGAGTAGAAGGCTTAGACATGTTCACTACTCCTTTAAGAATGTTCACCTTGTATGTTAACCTCATCTTTAATAATCACGAGAGAGACCAACTCATCAACATCAAGAAATGACTTCTATACATACATATAAGCAACAAAGGGTCCCCAATCCTTTTCATTGTTAAAAACATATTTCCTTTCTTCAAAGCACTTTGGTCTTACTTGAGATCAAGGATAGAATATTTATGTAATCACATAAAATTTTATGTAAATATAGTATATGATTACTTTGTTAACATGTTTACGCTGATAATTGATTTCTCTTGAGCATCCAAAAGACAACATGTTAAAGCTCTAATGAGCCTTCTTTATTTCCCACCTGGCTTGCCATGAACTTTAAAAGATTGACGGGTTTGCCGAGCCTAATGAAAGGCATGGTGGGCCTAAAAATCTATAAAATTTTTGGCTCGCCTAGGCCCACAAGGCTTCATTTGTGCTTTTCTTCTAGGTAATCTCTCTCTCTCTCTCTCTCTCTCTCTCTCTCTCTCTCTCTCTCTCTCTCTCTCTCTCTCTCTCTCTCTCTCTCTCTCTCTCTCTCTCTCTCTCTCTCTCTCTCTCTCTCTCTCTCTCTCTCTCTCTCTCTCGTGTTATGTGTGGTAGGGTAGGCCTATCGATTGACAATGCCACGTGAATTCGGTGTATGCATGTCGTGAGATAGTTCTATCCTACTACTTAGTATATGTTTATATGTATATTTGTGTGTGTGTATGCATACACGTATATGAGTGATAGGAGGGGCCATCTAATTGGCATCCATCGTGAATTCATCATATGCGTGTTATGAGGACTGATGAGGAAATACTCTCCTATCACTCATTTTGTATACTTATACTCTTTGTACACACATGCCTAGCAAGGAAGAGATCACACTAATTGGTATGTGTTATGCATGTCATGAGATGGTTCTTCCTTCTCATGCATTACTTGTATGTGAGAGGTTTTGTGTGTATATGTTTTCTATTAATGACATACTTATGTGGGACCCTTATTAGCAATGTAAATACAAAAAAACAATTAAGTGGCTACACAAGCCTCAATTAAATTTCAAACTTGATCTTGACATGGCGCCAAGTGTACATATGAGAGCTAGAATCCTCAGCATTGTTAGGGCCACATGCCAAACATTACTCATGTATTTGTGGATGGGATGAAGGCCATGCATAGTGCTAACATCATCCATATAGACTTGCATGCTAATAACATAGTATTAGATTTCACCAAAAATAACACCCCCAAGGTGGGCATCATATACTAGAGTATATGGGTTGCCTGATGAGGACGTGCATGTCATAGGTGAGCATTGATTGAAAGGAGAGCTAGAAAGGAGAAGAAGGCCATGGATTGCACCCAAGATTTATGACCCACTATGATAATTTTCCTCTACAATAAGGAGTCTCACGTGTATGCAATCAGTTGGCTCATCTTATACCTCGTTGAGTTTTGGTAGTTAGCCAATGCCTATAGTTACATAGGGAGCTGAGAGATGCATTAAACAAAGAGATCACTCACATGATAGAATGGAAGGCAAGGGATAGTATGTTGATAGACGATAGGGCCTCGCGAATGTCCCTTATGGATTTCAAAGACTTCATGAGGGCAGAGTGTTGTACTTATCCTGCAAATATCCAAAGATTTCTCATAGAGCTTAGTCCTATCATAGCTCACCCTCTCTAAATAGCCTAGCATGTGCAACCTCTCTTTATATTTTGTAAAACAATTTATTAATTTTTAAAGTCTGTATGAATCGTGAATCTTTGGGATATCTCGAACATGGCTATAATTATTTGTAAAACTCTATACTCTATGGAATACAATCTATTCAAGAGTCACTCTTTGTAATTTATATCTCTAAGATTTGATACCTCATTGTGTTAACTTATCATTGGTTTTGATAGCTCATCATTGTGTTAACTTGTTTTATATCTCTCATTGTTCAAGAGTCATAGTTTTTCATTTGTAATTTGTTAAATAGTCAAAGTTTGTAGTTGTGTTAATTATCTCTCATTGTGGACCATGGTAATTTATTTTCTATCTCTTATGGTGCTAAATGTCCCTCGTTATGTTTGGATGCAGTTGCCCATAACTAACAGCCATTGTATGGTCAATCTATCAAGCATGACACAATACCTTTATTCGTTAAGCAGACAACATGGCTGAGGGCAAAGATTGGCAATGACAACAAGTGAGAAACATGGATGATGACAATGAAGAGAGAGCGTATAGTTAGTATATGCTTGTAGTTCATCTAATGCTTTCCTATAAAAAGTTTTAGCATTGGTAGTAGTTCTTACATTGCAAAGCAAAAATACTTTGGTTAGTGATCCAAGCTCCATCATCTTGTGCCAATGCTATCAAGCTTTCCTTCAATTGTTATGCCTTAGACTTCCAATAAATTCAAGAGAGATACAATGCAAGTCAAATACCATTCTTTTGTTATATAGGAGACTTATTTATTCGAGCTCCCTAATTAAAGTGTCTCTTCTTATGATCTATGATTGAGCTACAAGAACCACTTCTTACTCATTGAGATTATTACTCTTTCTACAAACAGGGTTCTTAAGAGTTTGCTCCATTCTTTCATGTCCAATAGACCCACCCACTTGTTGCCCATCAAAGCTCCAGTTGGTGGGCCTCATGTTCTTCAGCTTGTAGCTATGATGAAGAAGTAGGTGCAACTACTAGTTGATTAAACACCATGTTATCCTTGCTTGTCCTTATGCTTGTAAGTGCTTTTGTAGAGCATATGTGATGCCAGGAGGCATATTCCACGGTGGATTCTGTGAGACCACGGTGGATTCCGTGAGTTTTTATTCCACGACGGATTCCGTGAGACCATGGTGGATTCTGTGAGTTTTTATTCCATGGTGGATTCCATGAGATTTTGCGGTGGATTCTGTAAAACCATTTGCTAGGGCTCATACACAAGGTGGATTCCTTGTGCGAAAAGTTGATGGGGACGCCTGTCCTTTTTAGGCATCACGTTAATTTAATGTGCAAGTGGGTGATTCTATAACGAGTGATTTCGTAAAATACATATTTAAATTAATGGATGTTTATGAGTTTAGAGTGCGCACTCGTATTAAAATAAGGTTAGGATAGAGTTCCAACCTATTTATTTATTTTGTAGCTAAAGACTGCTAGGTATTCACTTTTGTCGGTTTAATTTTATTATTTTCTAACAATTGTGAATGCTTCAATTGATGTGTAGAGCATGTGCATTGGCATTGGGAAGCACTGGGCGATAGAATGTATCCAAGTTACTTAGAAGAAATTATCATTTTTTATGGGTGTGTATCTTATCATTAAAGGCGTAATGCTAATATTTATTTAGACGCACTTATTTATTGAAGCACTTGACATATATCTATTATTTTGTATGCACATGGGCACACGATTTAAATATTCATTATTGGACATTGTATTTAGGCACTGCCCGACTCGTGAGCCACCCAACCCCTTTATTCTTTATTTGGACAAAAACAAACACAAAAGCTAAAGCATGTTAATTGTAAAATTGGGCTATTTTTGAGCTTTGGGATGAATAAGTTTATAAATACATGCTTTGTGGAGCGCTCACACAAGGCATGGGGGGAGATTGTACCCAATTGGTCTTTTTTTCTCATGTCATGCAGGTCTATTCTCTTGATTTTTGAGCTTAAAGTAGAGTTCTTTGTTCTTGGGACCTTCTGGCACTCACTACGTATGCATACAACATCCGATTTGCGTACCAGTGGTATCAGAGTGAAGCTGAGATCAAGGGCTTTCAATCGCTTACCATCTCATGTGAAGACAAAGCTCGTGGAACGAACGGGCTCTACAGTCAGTCTTGCAACAATTCGTCAATACTAGCATCTTCCTGGCAATGAAGAACCCCCTTGCTGTGCTGTTGGATCACGAAGGACCAGTCTCTGTTGATGGAGAACCACCCAGGAATATCCTTTGTAAGTCTCTTGGGCATAACAGAGAACAGAGAAGAAGCTTCATTAAGTTTAAGTTTATTAAGCTTAAAAAGCTTAAGCTTTTCAAGGATTCGACATCGACAACGGTGGCAACATGCACTCCCTGGCGGCAACGTCAACGTCAACATCCTCTCGTCCCATCACAGACCAAATGATTAGTTAAAGATTTTTCTTTAAAAAGCTAAAGCTTAAGGTTTTAAGCTATTACTAAAGTTTCAAAAATTCAAGCTTAAATCTTCTCCATAGCCAGCGTTGGTGCGCAAATCGGATGCTATATGCGTACGTAGTGAGCACGGGAAGGTCCCCAAGAATAAAGAACTCTACTTTAAGCTCAAAATTCAAGAGAATAGACATGCACGACATGAGGCAAAAAGACCAATTGGGTACAATCTCCCCCCATGCCTTGTGTGAGCGCTCCACAAAGCATGTATTTAATAATTTATTCATCTCCAAGCTCAAAAATAGCCCAATTTTACAATTAGCATGCTTTAGCTTTTGTGTTTGCTTTTGTCCAAATAAAGAATAAAGCGGTTGGGCCACCCAAAAGTCAGGTAGTGTCCAAATACAATGTCGAATAATGAATATTTAAACTGTACGCCCATGCGCATACAAAATAATAGATATATGTCAAGCACTTCAATAAATAAGCGTGCCTAAATAAATATTAACGCCACGCTTAAGATGTGCATCCATAAAAAATGATAATTTCTTCTAAAAATAACTTGAATACATGCTATCGCCCAGTGCTTCCCAATGCCACCGCCGCCTGCTCTACATATCAATTGAAGCATTCACAATTGTTAGAAAATAATAAAATTAAACTGATGAAAGTGAATACCTAGCAGTCTTCAGCTACAAAATAAATAAATAGGTTGGAACTCTGTCCTAACCTTAATTTAATACGAGTGCACACTCTAAACTCATAAACGTCCATTAATTTAAATATGTATTTTGTAGAGTCGCCTGCTATGGAATCACCCACTTGCACATTAAATTAATGTGATGCCCAAAAAGAACATGCATCCCCATCAACTTTTTGCACAAAGAATCCACCTTGTGTATGAGCCCTAGAAAATAAATATAATTTTATGGAATCCACCGCAAAACCTCACAGAATCCACTGTGGAATATGCCTCCTGGCATCATATCCCTGGGGTGGGATAGTAATTGTCCTCAATTGCTATTAGCTCAATGTGGAGCAAGCAGTGAGGGGTAAGCACTTAGGTCACAAGGGTGCATCCATTGGGCCTCTTCAACTGGATGATTTTTAAACTTTACCAAATATCTAGAATATCTACGGCGAGTTCTAGTGGTCATATAATCAGTGTCTAAAATGGTTTCGGGTTTAAGGATTTCAGTTTCTTCATCTAAAAAAGGAGGATTTTCATAGATAGGGTGGACAGGTAATTGGCCTTTGAAAGGTCATAACAAACTGATATGAAAAGTATTGTGGATTTGCTATTGTTAGGTAGTTCTAATTTAAAGGCATTGTCATTGATTTTGTGAATGATTTTGAAAGGTCCATAAAATCTAGGAGCTAGATTTACTACAAGGTGTTTCTCAACACTTTGTAATCTTCTCTTTTCAATGTGTAACCAAACATAATCATCAACTGTGAAGTTCATAGCTTTTCTTTTCTTGTTAGTTTGTTTTGTATATGATTGCTGGGCTTTCGCAATCATGTCTTTGACTTCAACAAAAATAGTAGCATGCATATTGGCAATATCATCAGCAGCTTTAACTTTGTTTGACAATGAGGTAATAGGTGTAGGCAATCTATATCCATAAATGATTTCAAAAGGTGCTCTCCATGTAGCTGTATGTGGGGTGTTATTGTATGCAAACTGAAGTAGATGCAAGTGTATATCCCATGTTTGTGGTTTTAAAATTGTGTATACACACAAAAGATCCAAAATTGTATTGTTTGTAGCTTCTGTTTATCCATTTGTTTTAGGATGAAATGCAGATGAAAAATCAATCTTTGTTCCTAAATTAGCAAACAAAGTAGTCCAAATATTATTGCAGAATCTTAAATCACGATCATTAATAATAACTTTTGGCAAACCATGGTTAGTGAAAAGAGTTTTCAAAAACAATTGAGCAGCTTGAGATGTAGTTAACGTTTTCTTGCATGGAGTGAAATATGCTTGTTTGCTAAACCAATCTACAATAGTCCAAATCATATCGTGATTAGCTTGAGTGTTAGGCAAATTAGTAATAAATTCCATTGAAATATGTTCCTATGGTCATTCTGGAATCGGTAAAGGCATTAACAAACCATATTGCTTACCATGGTGTCACTTAACTCTTTGACAAATTAAACATTTAGATACAAATTTAGAAACTTCGGATTCCATCGATGGCCAATAAAAATCTTCAAGCAATGTACGTAAAGTGGAAATAATACCTCTATGGCCTTGATATGGGGGACACTGAATTTCCTTCAACACAAATGATCTAAATGGAACAGTTACACATAACCTTTTCTCATAAAACATAAATCCATTAACATAAGATAATGAATCAATTGGAATCCAGTTATTTGCAATTAATTTATTCCAATCAGCTTGAAAACTAGGGGCTTGATCATAGGTATCTTTCGTAGGAGTAAGGGAATCAAAAGATATCATAAAGATATTATGAATAGTTGATTTTCTACTCAAGGCATCGGCAATAACATTTTCTTTCCCGGGTTGATATTGATAAGTGGATGAAAACTTTGAATAAAAGTAGCCCATTTAATATGACGGTCAGAGATTTGTGGTTGACTAAGGAGATGTTTGATACTTTGTTGGTTAGTTTTGATCATGAATTCAAATCCCATTAAGTAGTGTTTCCATTGTCGTAAAGCTTGTACTATAGCTAGCAATTCCTTATCATAGGTAAAATACTTGAGTTCAGATGGTTTAAGTTCACAGCTAGAGTAGGCTATGGGATGTGAATCTTGCACAAGAATAGCTCTTATTCTAGATCCACTAGCGTCAGTGACTACTAGAAAGAATAGTCTATTAAAATCATAGAGTTGCAATATAAGAACATGTGTTAAGGCATGCCTGAGTAAATCAAAAGACTTTTGCCGATTTTCAGACCAATGATACACAATACCTTTCTTTAATAATTTTGTCAAAGGTAATGTAAGTAATGAAAAATTTCTCACAAATTTTTTGTAAAAGCTAGAAAGACCTAAGAAAGAACGTAGTTCATGCACATCTTTAGGTATTGGCCAATTCAAAATTGCTTCTATCTTTTAAGGATCAACTTTAATACCTTCAGATGAAACAATATGTCCTAAGTATTCAATGTGGGTTTGGAAAATTTCACTCTTTTTAGAATTAACATATAATTGATTCTCTTTTAATAATTTGAAAACCAAGGATAAATGTTCATAATGCTTGTTCTTCTTTTACTGAAAACCAAATTTAAAAAAAACAATGACACAATGTTGACGCTTCAAAAATATGTGATTCATCATACGAGTGAATGTGGCTGGTGCATTAGTTAAACCAAAAGGCATAACAAGGAATTCATAATGTCCAAATTGAGTCCTAAATGCAGTTTTGAAGATATCAGATGTGTCCCTAGTCGTACTTGATGGCATCCAAATTTAAGTTTACAGCCCCTTGTAGTTTATCCATGAGGCCGTCTACCTTAGGGATCAGATATCTATTCTTGACAGTGATCTCATTTAGGGCACGATAATCAATGCACATCCTATATGTGTTATTTTTCTTCTTGACTAACATGACAGGTGCACCAAAAGGAGAACTACTGGGCCTAATGAGTCCTTGAGTTAACAATTCTTCAACTTGGTTTTGAATTTCTTTTTGTTAAATTTGATTATGTCGATAAGGTGCTTTACATGGCCGTTGTGAACTTGAAATTAAGTCTATTTTATGATCTTCAAGACATGTAGGTGGTAAGCCAGGTGGTAAGTCAAAAACAAAACAATCTTTAAATTGTGAAAGAAATTGTGTGTGCCTAGGATACATCTGATTTTCCTTAACTTCAATTTCATTCATCCATATTAAGTAGGATTTGCTACCTTTTCTTAATGCAGGTTTAGCCTATGTATGACTAAGCAATGGAAAATTATCAAGGGTGTGTATACCATGCAATGTGATTTGTTTTTCATTAAAACGAATCTTCATTGAATGCATGGAATAATCTATATCAGGATTATATTGATGACGCCAAGGCATTCCTAAGATAATGTCACTAGATTGCAAAGGCACAACTAAGAAATTTCTACACTCGACATAGTCACCAATTTTAATTTCTAAGTCATGCACTTCTTGTGTTCCATTGTATCTAGTATCTAAGAATGCAGCCTTGATGTGATAATGAGTCGAAACAATATGTAAATTCAATTCTTTGACCAATTTTGCAGAAATAAAATCAAGTGTGCTCCCATCATCATGTAAAATAGTCTTTTCTCTACCATACACAAGACATTTCATCGTTAAAAAAGAATGGAGATTTGGCATACCTGGTAAAGTATCTGAAGTTATACCAATATCGTCATCGTCTTCTGTGAAATCTGGCATTTCTTCATGGTCTTCATCTTCAGTTGCTCCCAAGTAGTTGATGTGAACAGTTGGCTTTTTGGATTGACAATTCACCGCTAGATGTCTAGGTTGATAGCACTTATAGCAGACTATCAATTTGGCTTTAGAAACATTATTGGTAATAGCGGGAAGTTTAGGAATGTTGGGATCTGACGGCTTAGGATTTGGATTTGTGTTTGTTGGTAAAGTAGGGGGTCATGTCCAAGATTTACAGAATGAAGATGGAACAAAGCGGTTTTGATTGAATTTTCGAAAGTTAAAATTGAAATGCTTTGTAGCGAAGTTACACTTATTTGAGAATTGTTATGGTCGCTTCTCTCATCCTTGAATTTTGTCTTCAGCATCATGGGCCGGAAATCGCATCCTCGAGAGTCGTTGGCTTGAACATGTTCACTTCCGCATCGAAGTAACCAAGCAAACTAGACATAAACTTGCACTTATGGGTCACCTTAGGTACATCTTCAAGCATTTAAAGTTGCAATAAGGTATTCTGGAAATGCTCGGTATATTGTGAAATAGGCTCGCGATCTCTTTGTTGCAGAAGATCCCACTGTTTGATTGCTTTTTTGTGGAATTGAGATGGAAGAAAATTCTGCAAAAATTTCTTTTGAAAAGTCTCCCAAGTAGTAGGACAATCAATGCTTTTGCGGACAATAGTCCACCATAGCGATGCTCTATCCACTAAATGATTAGTGACACACATGAGTTTGTTTTTTTCGACATACTGTTCTTCATGAAAATAATCATCAAACTGACTGATAAAAGTGAGAACAGTCTTTCCATTGCGTAACCCATTAAAAGTACGAAATTTGAAATTTGTTTTACTTATCTTGGCTTCTTTCCATATAGATTGTGCTTCAAGTATCGCATCGATCGTGCGTCATATAACATCTTCAGGTTGCGATCCATGTTGATCGATATTTTCAAAACTGCATTTAGGACTCAATTTGGACATTATGAATTCCTTGTTATGCCTTTTGGTTTAACTAATACACCAGCCACATTCAGTCGTATGATGAATCACATACTTTTGAAGCATCAACATTGTGCTATTGTTTTCTTTGATGACATATTGGGTTTCAGTAAAAATGAGAATGAGCATTATGAACATTTATCCTTGGTTTTCAAATTATTGAAAGAGAATCAATTATATACTAATTCTAAAAAGAGTGAATTTTTTCAAACCCACATTGAATATTTAGGACATATTGTTTCATATAAAGGTATTAAAGTTGATCCTAAAAAGATAGAAGCAATTTTGAATTGGCCGATACCTAAAAATGTACACGAATTATGTTCTTTCTTAGGTCTTGCTAGCTTTTATAGAAAATTTGTGAGAAATTTTTCATTGCTTGCATTACCTTTGACAAAAATATTAAAGAAAGGTATTGTGTATCATTGGTCTGAAAATCACCAAAAGTCTTTTGATTTACTAAAACATGCCTTAACACATGCTCCTGTATTGCAACTAACTGACTTTAATAGACCATTCTTCCTAGTAGTCACTGATGCTAGTGGATTGAAATAGGAGCTGTCCTTATACAAGATTCACATCCCATAGCCTACTCTAGCTGCAAACTTAAACCATATGAACTCAAGTATTCTACCTATGATAAGGAATTGCTAGCTGTAGTACAAGCTTTACGACAATGGAAACACTATTTAATGGGATCTGAATTCATGATCAAAACTGACCAACAAAGTATCAAACATCTCCTTAGTCAGCCACAAATCTCTGACCGTCATACTAAATGGACTGCTTTTATTCAAAGTTTCCACCCACTTATCCAATATCAACCCGGAAAAGAAAATGTTGCTGCAGATGCCTTGAGTAGAAGACCAACTATTCATAATATCTCAGTGATATCTTTTGATTCCCTTATCTCTATAAAAGATACTTATGACCAAGACCCCAGTTTCCAAGCTGATTGGAATAAATTAATTGCAAATAACTGGATTCCAATAAATTTATTGTTCTATTCTAACGGATTTATGTTTTATGAGAAAAGGTTGTGTGTAACTATTCTATTTCGATTATTTGTGTTGCATGAAATTTATTGTCCTCCATATTAAGGCCATAGAGGCATTATTTCTACTTTACGTACATTTGCTGAATATTTTTACTGGCCACGAATGGAATCTGATGCTTCTAACTTTGTATCTGAACGCATAATTTGTCAAAAAGTTAAGAGACACCATGGTAAGCAATATGGTTTGTTAATGCCTTTACCAATTCCAAAACGACCATGGAAACATATTTCAATGGATTTTATTATTGGTTTATCTAACACCCAAGTTAATCATGATATGATTTGAACTATTGTAGATATTAGCAAACAAGCATATTTTATTCCACGCAAGAAAACGTTAACTGTATCTCAAGCTGCTCAATTGTTTTTAAAAATTGTTTTCACTAACCATGGTTTGCCAAAAGTTATTATTTATGATCGTGATTTTAGATTCTGTAATAATATTTAGACTACTTTGTTTGCTAATTTAGGAACAAATATCGATTTTTCATCTACATTTCATCTTGAAACAAATGGATAAACAGAAGCTACAAACAATACGATTTTGAATCTTTTGTGTGTATACACAATTTCAAAACCACAAACATGGGATACACACTTGCATCTACTTCAGTTTGCATACAATAACACCTCACATATAGCTACATGGAAAGCACATTTTGAAATCATTCATGGATATAGATTGCCTATACCTGTTACCTCATTGTCAAACAAAGTTAAAGCTGCTGATGATATTGCCAATATGCATGCTACTATTTTTGTTGAAGTCAAAGATATGATTGTAAAATCCCAGCAATCGTACACAAAACAAGCTAACAAGAAAAGAAAAAGCTAGAGTTTCACAGTTGATGATTATGTTCGGTTACGCATTGAAAATAGAAGATTACAAAGTGTTGAGAAACACCTTGTAGTAAAGTTAAGCTCCTAGATTTTATGGACCTTTCAAAATCATTCACAAAATCAATGACAATGCCTTTAAATTAGAACTACCTAACAATGGCAAATCCACAATACTTTTCATATCAGTTTGTTACGACCTTTCAAAGGCCTGTCCACCCTCTCTATGAAAACCCTCCTTTGTTAGAAGAAGAAACTGAAAACCCTCCTCTGTTAGAAGAAGAACCAAATGGATACATGCTCATGACCTAAGTGCTTACCCCTCACTGCTCGCTCCACATTGAGCTAATAGCAATTGAGGACAATTGCTATCCTACCTCGGGGGTATGATGCCAGGAAGCATATTCCATGGTGGATTCCGTGAGGTTTTGTGGTGGATTGCGTAAAACTATTTGCCAGGGCTCGTACACAGGGTGGATTCCTTGTGCAAAAAGTTGACGTGGATGCATGTCTTTTTCGGGCATCATGTTAATTTAATGTGCAAGTGGGTGATTCCATAACGAGTGATTCCGTAAAATACATATTTAAATTAATGGATGTTTATGAGTTTAGAGTACGTACTCGTATTAAATTAAGGTTAGGACAGAGTTCCAACCTATTTATTTATTTTGTAGCTAAAGACTGCTAGGTATTCACTTTTGTCGGTTTAATTTTATTATTTTCTAACAATTGTGAATGCTTCAATTTATGTGTAGAGCATGCGACATTAGCATTGGGAAGCACTGGGTGATAGCATGTATCCAAGTTACTTAGAAAAAATTATCATTTTTGGGTGCATATCTTATTATTAAATGCATGGCGTTAATATTTATTTAGGCTCGCTTATTTATTGAAGCGCTTGACATATATCTATTATTTTGTATGCGCATGGGCGTGCGGTTTAAATATTCATTATAGGACATTTTATTTGGGCATTGCCGACTCTTGGGCCGCCCAACCACTTTATTTTTTATTTGGACAAAAGCAAACACAAAAGCTAAAGCATGCTTATTGTAAAATTGGGCCATTTTTGAGCTCTGAGATGAATAAATTTATAAATACATGCTTTGTGGAGCACAAGCATGGGGGGAGATTGTACCCAATTGGTCCTTTTGCCTCATGTCGTGCTAGTCTATTTTCTTGATTTTTGAGCTTAAAGTAGAGTTCTTTGTTCTTGGGGACCTTTAGGCGCTTGCTACATACGCATACAACATCCGATTTACGCACCAATATGTTCATTAAATGAAGCTATAAGCTTTTGCTCCTACCAAAAATGTTTTTTGTTTAAGTTAAAGATGTTTTTGCATATGCTACAGTAATGGAACCAATAAGGTCGCAGCCCCCCAAAAAGTGTTTCCTTCCCACCCCAAAGAAGTTTCATTTAAGTGAATGTTAAGGCAAAGATTTCACCTCGAACCCGATGAACGAACGAGATCGACGAGCAAGCTTTCTTCAAAATGTTTCTTCATTGGTCCTTGATGAAATCTACTGTTTTCAGACAGAGCCACTCTATTGTTCCTTTCATTTCGTGGGGGAATTTTTCCTTCCTGGCACTCTCGGAAGTTGAGCGAGAGGCTTTTCACAACCTCATGCATCATCGATCATGCGTTGTGATAGATGGAAGAGTGTCTCTTTTTATGGCATTCTACTAGAAGTGACACACTAGAGAAGAACGTTTGGTGTTCAAAAGAGTGTGAGATCTTTGGAAGGTCTGAGGTAGTGTGTGTGACTCGTCAAACGTGTTGCTTGACGGGTCAAGCCTGAGAAAACAATTAAAAAACGGTGGAAGTCCGAAGAATGTATTTCAATGATTTTTTTTTTTCTTTTGCCCTGTCAATTTTGACCTTTAAAACTTCAAATTCTGACTGGTCCACGTTGTGTAGCAGAGCAATGGAGGACTGCTCATGGGACACGTGCGGGGATGAGGGCCCACAGTTTTTAAATTGTTCTCTTGTTTCCTCTTTTTGTCAATGGAGTGGCCGGTTTTACGCGGATGGGGCAGAGAGGACGGGATCCGGATCCATACATGATAGCTGTAATATCTGTATTTGTAATATATGTAAATTACAGGGCGAAGGCTGGAAATTGTATATTGAAATTTCGAAACTTGGTTGAGAAGGAAAAATAAAAAGAAAAATAAAAAGATGTAAAAGAGGTACTTGGCGGGGGCGTGCGCATTGCGCAATATAAAAGGCCGGACAAACTTTCTGTTCTGGTGCGCGCAGAGAAACACACACACACACACTCTCTCTCTCTCTCTGTATTTGTCTGTGTGTCTGTGTCTCTCTCTCTCTCTCCCTCCTAATACACCAAGTGTTAACACCATCCATCGCTCTGCGTGCCGCTCCTGTGATCGCTGCATTCACATAAATTTTACCGTCAGCCATGCCCGCAGCCGAGGTCGAGCAGCACAGGCGCATGCACGCCTTCTCAGAGCCTGACAATGCTGCTGCTGGCCATGATCATCATCGCGCTCACCAGCCACGATACAACATCGATTATGACGATGACGATGATATCGAAGGTGTCCCCACCCATGGTGGCAAGTTCACAGAGTACAACGTCTATGGCAACACCTTCGAGGTCACAACCAAATACAAGCCTCCCTTCACTCCCATCGGCAGGGGAGCCTATGGAGTCGTCTGGTAAGCAGCCTCTCTCTCTCTCTCTCTCTCTCTCTCTCTCTCTTTGGTGAAGAAGTTTGAAATAATGTACAGAGGTATTTACATCAGGCCTTCTGGCCAGCCAAGCACGATCAGAGGCCGGCATCAAACAGTCATGAAGCCAAAAGGCTATGAAAACACCACGCTTCAGGAACATCTCTCTCTGTGTCTCATATAATGGTGCTACTTGCATGCAGCTCCGCCCTCAACTCTGAGACCAATGAGCTCGTTGCCATCAAGAAAATATGCAACGTCTTCGACAACAAGGTGGACGCCAAGCGAACCTACAGAGAATTGCGACTCCTCCGCCATATGGACCACGAAAATGTAAGCATGTATTGCTTCACAAGAAATTTTTGACTATTTTAAGTGGGGGAGATTCATGGAGAAGGTGCTGTCTTTCCTTGTTTTGCCCTATAGTGTTCAACATCATGAGCTTCTGCTTGGGAGGCACCGCATGCATAGCTGGGTGCGGTTGGGGGCAGAGGGCTGCCCTCTGCCCCCAACCGCACCTTGCTAGGCACGCATTCCCTCCCTTGCAGAAGTGTCTAAAACTTCTTGTGATTATCGTCACTATGTATTTTTCTTGATTCATCACTTGCATGATTCCAGCATGCACATTGCCTCTGCCTCTCCCTAAATTCATCAACATCATGCTAATTTGCAGGACAAGGTTTAACTCTGACTTGCATAACATGTACAGGTTATTGCTATCAAAGACATCATGCCACCTCCTCGCCGACACGATTTTGATGATGTGTATGTGGCTTATGAGCTCATGGACACAGACCTCAACCAGATTATACGCTCGAAACAAGCACTGACTGAGGAGCACTGCCAGGTGCCAAGATGGTCTCTGATTTCCATGTCATCTGTTTGTATGTAGTTGCAATTTTTTGTTAAAGGTTAGCCACCTTTAGATACACTCTGGCTTTGCTAATACATGGCCACCTTGGTGCAAATTCATGGTACAAGATTCTCATGGGAGGCATCCCAATGTGTATATGGTGTTTTACGTGGCTTTATTGTACCATGGATCGGGATTCCTCAAATTAGTGTATTAGTTTTGCTCAGGATGCTTAGCCTGTAATCTCATTCCTTATTTTTGTGGTGTGTAGTATTTTCTCTATCAGATATTGAGAGGGATCAAGTATATCCACTCAGCAAATGTCCTGCATAGGGATTTAAAGCCTGGGAACCTTCTGATCAATGCCAACTGTGACCTCAAGATTTGCGATTTTGGCCTGGCAAGGACAGCAAGCGGCAGCAACTCAGAAGCCAACTGCATGATGACAGAGTATGTGGTGACACGATGGTATAGAGCACCAGAGTTGCTGCTGAACTCTGCTGACTACACAGGTGCCATCGATGTTTGGTCAGTTGGTTGCATTTATATGGAGCTCCTCAATCACGAACCATTATTTCCTGGAAGAGACTATGTCCACCAGTTGCGCTCCATTGTAGAGGTAATCTCATTTTGGTATGCATGTTCAATGAAAAGGCCAACCGTTCCATGTTGAATGCATGACAACATTAAGCCTATATACTTTCTTCTTCATATTTGCAATGATTATGGCATATTGCTGCATGAATTCATGAGTTTTATCATCATGATTGACCCACCAACTGTGTGTGCATGCAATATGCTAGGAGGTACCTGCCCTGAGCATTTGTGTGCGCATGTGCATCCCTTAGTGCATGTGCCATGTATGCATGCATCCTTGATACTGGCTGTGAGTCCTACAATGTTCTCAATTCACTCTGTCTCCAATTTGCAGCTTATCGGTCTTCCAGACGATGCTGAGATGGACTTTGTGAAGAGCGACAATGCTAGAAGGTACCTCCGGCAGTTACCTCGATACCAGAAGCAACCTCTGCAAGAGAAATACCCCAAGTTATCACCTTTGGCTCTGGATCTGGTAGACAAGATGCTCACCTTTGACCCAACAAAGAGGATTACAGGTATTCTTAACTAATTCCACCCTTGCACAGAGTATATTTACCAAAGTTACATTAATAGGATGCCTGTTTATTAAAATCAGTGGCATTATGTATGACACTTAATGGGATCTGTATGTGGCAGTGGAAGATGCGCTGGCGCACCCTTATCTGTCTACTTTGCACGATGTGTCGGATGAACCCATCTGCCCTACCCCATTCACATTTGATTTTGAAGAGCACAAGCTACCAGAGGAGCGCCTCAGGGAACTCATCTACAAAGAAGCCCTCTACTTCAACCCACACTATCAAGAGTAGAGCAATTGGCACCACGATTCACACTTCCACGATCCCCAATGTTAATAATGTGTTCCTGCACTTTAACAGATATAGAGAGCTGATTCATTTGCTATAATTCGTTTTTCCCCTGATCACACTGGAAGATGCCAATGTCTGGCCAGTATATTAACACCCCTTTCTTGTGTACAAAGCAATGCCATGCACTTCATTCAGTTAGGCACTTATTTTGAAGGGTGAATGGCCTTACCCTGTCTCATGAATTTGACATGTTTATACTCCTTTGGATGCATTCCCTAGCCTATATTGTAAAAGTGATCTAGAAGCTCTTAGCGGGGCTCAAAGTGAGCCTTGTGGTTTGAGAAGCAAGTAGCCTATTGTGAGAGATAAAACCAGTGTAGAAGCTGTTGCCACTCAAGACAATAAATAGATGCTGAGAATAAGATGTGGAGCTTGTCATCATCATCAATATAACTATTCAGCTTTACCATGTGAAAAGGCGACTCTGCGCAATGCTTAGAAAAGGTGCATGTTCTAATACCATTTATGTTTAATGAGTGACTGTGGAAGCTGGAAGTGCTCGGAAAAAATGATCCCAGCTTTCAGATTTTGAAATCTACCTTTAAAAATAAGGTTTGAAGGTGAGGAAACCTACAAATCTTGGAAAATTTCAGTGTATTTTTACTTAAACACCCTTAGAATTTGGCCCAAGGAGACCTTTGAACCAAGAAGCCTCCAAAACTACAGCAATACCCCAACTTCCAATTTCATTACAGCCTCATAAATATTCTTTTCCCAGTACAACTGGTCACCTTCCCCAAGCAACTACCATATTATTTGACTTGTGGTATTGTCAAGATGGGAACCTTTGATGAGATTAATAAACGGAAATTGAGATAGATGCAGCACAATCTTTTAATTTGACTTGTGGTATTGTTTAATGAGATTAATTAACGGAAATTGAGATAGATGTAGCACAATCTTTTAATCACGAGAATTCGTTGGACAAGGAAGGCCATGGTAAATGGTGACATGCTTTGGGGAGTCAAAGATAAGCATAGCTTGGAGATTCGTGTAATGTGTGGCCAAGTAGTTAGTTATTCTAAGTGGGTTGTAGAAATCATAATGAAGAATATTCACTTTTATATCAGTAATTTGATTCAATTAGGTTATGGTTTGAGACTCTTGAACTCTTATAAATCAATAATTCTTCATTTGTTTGTGTGTCAAATTGAGAAATACATATATACAGGGAATAATTTGTCCACCCCGTGAACAATTGTGTAGGAATTTGTATTGAACATGCGTCCGTTGAACGTGCAAGCATCATATCATTTTTAGTAATCGACAATAAATAAATAGAGATATTTTCATCCATAATAATAGTAATGGCCACTTACTCAATTAATTTCTACAAAATTAAGGAATGTGATCATTTTTTGCACAAATTATATACTTTGATGTTTTTGAACAAAGGGGATACAAACAAGTAATCAAATTTGGAGTTTTGTGGCAAGAAAACAAAAATTTATGGTAAAGGCAGAATAGGAAAATCAATAGTCGATATGTTCTTAAATAGTTTTTAATTTCAAATATTGAAACAAATTTTGTTACCAAATCTTGTTTTGGAGAGTTTGCTTCACCTCTTTTCTCTTCTGATATAGCATATTACGATAATCCATTGTTTCTAACGAGTAGTTTTTTAGGTTGGTTAATTGGTAACACTATTCGCTCTTCTTATCATCACTTATTCAGACACATGTTGAGATGCTGCCACAAAATTAACTATGGCCTATCACACACTATATATATCCACATATGACAAATCAATTCCAATCTACAATGACAAGCGTGGACAACTTGGTAAACTAAACCTCCCTCATAATCTATTTTGAAGTCTTCTAAAAATTCTTATTATGAGGTCTTCAGACGACGATCTCAAAGAAAGCAACGTGCCTTTGAGGAAGAAATTTCAATTGGAAGAAATTTCAATCGGTCCCTTTGATCGTATCCATCCCCACGATACTTTTAGGACTATTTACTAGTGCTATCTTTATTTCCATCTTTTTTGTTTAACACATTCATTTTTATTTCTATCTTCTCTTTATTACACATCTATTTTCACTCCTTTATCGTGTAAGGCATCATTAATATCTATAAATGTGGTGGTAGAGAGAGAGAGAGAGAGAGAGAGTAGAAGAATAACTACAAAAGAGGGTGGAAAATTCACACACACACACACACACACACACACACACACACACACACATAGAGAGAGAGGGAATGTGTTTATTGTGAAGGTGAAGGTAGAAGTACAAAATAAATGAATGTGGTGACACCTAAAACAAATGTAATCAACTATTGAACAAGGTGATAAAATCACAAGGGCTTGCTTTAGAGCAGGCCTTGAGGAGATGACATAAAATCATAGGAAAGCTTTGAGGAGATGAGATAGAGATAATGGAGTATAGAAGTGTATCATTAGTCAATGAATGAGTACATAAGGAAATGAGATGCTTGTAAGTGTGAAAATGTTCAAAATATTTATCAAGTTATGGTTCATGATATGATGAATACATGATGGGATCCTAATGATAGGAACTATATATATTGCAAAGTGTTGAGGGGACAAGAGGAAAGGATCATAGAACCGATGGATGATGAATATATGATGGGATCCTAATGATAGGAACTATATATTTGGCAAAGTGTTGAGGAGACAAGAGGAAAGGAGCATAGAACCAATGGAAAATTAAGTCAATGAGTGATCACATGAGGGACAAAAGGCAATGCAAGATTATGCTTGCTACTGGTGAAATGCTTAAAATATAAGCCCATGATTGCAAGTGGCAAAATGGATGTTTAGAATGCACGCCAAGATGTGGTCCATAATTCAATCTAGATGTGTGACTTTAGTAAGGAGAATGAAAATTTGGCAATTAAGATAAGATAAAGGGAGAGAGTGTTAATTGTGAAGCTAAAAGCTCTACATAAACGAATTAGATGATACGGTACAACAAAGGCATGTCCTTCAATAATTAAACATTGGAGGACAAGGTGATGAGATCACATTGACTTGCTTCAGAGAAGGATTTGAAGAGACGAGATAAAAAAAAGGAGCTTAGAATTGTAAGATTAGTTGATGAAAGAGCACGCGAAGAAAAAAAGTTGATGTTGAAAGTATAAACATGTTTAGAAGAACTTACGAATGTAAAATTAGTCAATGAATGAGCACATCAAGGAAAAAGTTTGAGCTTGCAATTATAAAGTTGTTTAGAAGAAATATAAAGTTATGGTTTATAATTTGACTAATATATGTGACCTTGGTAATCAAAACTTCAGATTTGACAAATGAATACCATATATTTGAGAAATGAACAAGAGCTTTGTACATCTCAATGTTATTTATTGAACAACTATCATGAATATATATACACCTTGGTGAAGCAAGACTTGCAACCCTTCACTTGTGCGTGCAAGTTATGAATATGCTTGTAAGTGACAAGGTGACAAAAAATTACAAAGTCTTTCTTTTAAAGTAATGGATGGGTACAATGAAATCATTTTAGTGCAAGTCCTTCACTTATGCAAGTTATATACATGCCTATAAGTGAAAAGGTGATAATATTTACAAAGTCTTGTTTTTGTTGTGGATAAATATGATAAGATATTTAAGCTTTCATCGATCTATAAGTTGTTATCATAAGAAATCTTGAGTATAATAGGTTTACACAAGTTCTATTTTAAAACATGTCGAACTAATGAATTGTTGATTTTCTCTACTTATATAGTGTCACCATGTGTGGGCAAACCCTTCTAAATGAAGAGAGACAAATATGATTTTTTGACCATTGGGATGTGATTAAATATTAAAGTATGACTCTACTTGGAGGTCCATTCTTCTTAGTTAGATGGGGACGACGATTGCCCATTGTACTTGGTGAGAATGATCTTATCATGGAGGTCATTAGGGCCTTATTGTCTATGAAAAACTTATTGAGATAGTAAGCTCAACATGTGTGGACATTGATGATAGACCACCTAGTTACATAAGTCTACATGTCTACACTTAGCACGTTGGTGGTCATTATGATCCTCACATGGCTATTGACTTATCACTTATTTATTATATTTGGTTTATTGCACCTACCTATAACTAGCATAGTTATAACATTAGTCAATTAGTATAGTTAGTTATATATTGTTTGACTTAATAGACCACTTTCCATTATGTTGCATCTTATCTATACTTTGTGTACATTGTATTGTGTATGAAAGAAGAATAAAGAACTAGCAAGCAAACATTTTGGCCTCCATCTCTCTTTTTGTGTTCTTGAGTGAGCTTCCTCTTATGTGTATGGAAGTATGACTCTAGTTGGAGGTCCATTCTTCCAAGTTAGATGGGGATGGTGATTTTCCATTGTACTTGGTGAGAATCATCTGATCATGGAGGTCATTAGGGCTCTACTGCCCATGAAAAACTTGTTGAGATAGCAAGCTCAACAAGTGCAAACATTGATGGATGGACCACCTGATTAGATAAGTCTACATACTTACACTTAGCATATCAGTGGTCATTATGATCCTCACATGACCATTGACTTATCACTTATTATATTTGATTTGTTGTATCTACCTATAGCTGGTATAGTTATAGCGCCAATCAATTAGTATAGTCAATTATACATTGTGTGGCTTAGTAGGCCACTTTCCATTATATTGTATCTTATCTATACTTTGTGTACATTGTATTGTGTATAAAAGAAGAAGAAGAAACTAGCAAGCAAACAATTTAGCCTCCAGCTCTCTTCTTGAGTGACATTCCTCTTGTGTGTGGCGTAGCAGCTTAAGCAAGTCTCCCCACCATGTGATTTGTGAGATATAGTATCAAAGCAATGCTACAAAGAGAAGCCAGTTTGAAGGCTGAAGTGAAGGAGAAGAAGCAAGGATTCGAGAAAGCAAGCAATAGGTAAGAATCTCTTCTATTCTTTTACTCTTTCTCTTGGATAGTGCCTATGGAGGCAGTGGAAGTAGGGCAGAGAAAAAATCTCAGATTGCTGTTGTGACATTTGGTGTGCGAGCTGAGCATTGTATATTCTATAGATAAGAGATGTAGGGCTTTGCCCTTGCCGTTGCTTTTTTGGCCATTTAAGGCCATTTCGAATCTCATTTTAGATCTGCAAGGTTGTGAATAATAGTTTTAGAAGATACCGCAATTTCAATTTTGTTGATTGAAAGTTGATGCATAGGTTACAGATTTTGAATATTAAGTTTTGAGGTGTTTTTTTGGAAGCAAACACAAGTTTTATTTGCTAATATATTATTATAATATGTACTATTGAATAGTCACACTGAAAAAGACTACTTGGTGTGTTGTTGTGCACTTGTTGTAAAAGTTTGTAGAAGACTTACTATTTTGTTTCAATTTTGTGATAATGACAGAGAACAATAGAAACCCTATCATTAAGAAGTTAGACAAGAATAACTACCCCTCATGGAAGTTTTAGGTGATAAACTTCCTTATTGAAAAAGACATTTATGAGTTTGTTTTAGGTGAAGAAAAAGAGCAAGAGCTAAGTAATCCTACTATTGCAAAAGAATTAAAGGCTAGAAAGAATGGAATGCAAAAGACAAAAAGGTAATGTATTGGCTATTTGCAACTATTGATAACACTACATTGAGACATATCAAAAATGCAAAAACTTTACATGTAGCTTAGACAATCTTCGAGAATATGTTTTCAGTAAACACAAAGGCACGAAAGATTCAACTCAAGCAAGAGTTGAATACCTTAAAAAAAGGAAAGATGTATGTAAATGGATATGTTTTGAAGGTGAGAATGTTGAAAATCAAGCTCACTAGTGGTATTGACATCGACTCTACTTAGTATAGCTGTAGCTATCCATTACTAGTCATGTGTGGCATAATAATGAGTCAATCAGGTTAGAGATGTTTGGTCAAGTAATGAGCTACTTTTATACATTGTATGTGTGACTTAGATTGAACCTTTTGTGTGTTACAATGAATGGAATAATGAAAGAAGAGAGAGTATATTGCTCTCTATTTTGATGGCTCTATCATGTATCTATTTCTCTCCCTCTCTTTGAAAATGGTGTTAGAAGCTCAGGTTCATGGGATTTGGAGTTGTGGAGTTGGACTTGACTTTCAGCATGTGAACCTCTAGTCTATGAGAAACCCTGCAATAGCCCGTTTTTTTGTAGAAGCCATATCTTGTTACAAAAATGGATTTTGGAGAAATGGCCCATCATCCTTGATTGTTTCGATGTGGTGTACAAGTTTGCAAATGAAAGTTTTTCTAAATTCTGCATGGATTTGGGATATTTAACACAAATCTGTATAGAGTGGCTATTTACTGCAATGGACAATGCTCTCATTTTGGCTTGATATGTTAGTAAAATATTGGAAAAATGCTTAAGAATGCTTATGGATGGTAAACATTAATGTATTGGAGCTCCTAGGTGATATTTTGATGATGCACCTCACTAGTTGAGGGTTGAAGACATTGATTTATGCTTGATAGTGACTGTAGATTTATTCTTTACATGCTCCGAATACTTCCATATTGCAATGTTTGATCCCTTGAGCATTGTTTGCCCAAGGAGAAGTAGTTGGTTCTATAAGTCATTAAAGTACAGAATATTAGAGGCAAAACACTACTTCTGCCCCAACAACAAGCTTATGAGCTTGCTGATCCAATGGTTCCTTAGCTTCCATTATAGCCACAGTTGAAGGTTTCTCCTCCAAAGAAAGCTAATATATTGAAGTTCCACACACAACCCTGCTCTCATGACCAAATTATACATGGTGTGTGTCAGCATGGTAAAAAATTAATAGAAAAAGCTTCTTCTTCTTCTTCTTCTTCTTCTTCTACTTTGGTTCTCAATGTTGTCCAGGAATTTGAATACAAAAACAACCAATACAAAGCTGCCCCTTACTTGAGACCCCAAGATGCTTCCTCTTGGAAAGTTGAACTACAAGTAGCAAATTGGACACATTTAGCACTTACTGGCTTGATTGAAAAAATGGATACTCTACAACACCTTTCTGAAAAAAATATTGCTTTATGCCAAAAAATGGTTAAATCCTCCAAATCCATCCTTCTCCAACATTGCCTATCACAACACAACCTCTTCACTCGTGCCAAATACAACTACAGTCATTGATTGGGTTAATTTTTCAAAAAAACGGTTGCAAAAAGGATGGAGCTCCCATTTTTCCTCTCCATCAACAAGAACTTTAAATGTTCATCAAGTTTCTAATCACAAAGGCAAAGAAAAAATGATAATCCCTACAGGTGAAGGCACTTTAGGTACTTCCAAATTATCTATTCCAAACATGGATCTTTACTGCTATGAAAATATTGATACTTCTAATGATGAGTATGCTGATGATTTATTACAAGAAATGCAGCATATCTATTGCCCTATGTTGTTAGATGTGAAAGATAAATCCCCATCTAGTTCCGGTTTATTTAAGAGATCTCTCCAACCAGGGAATACTGTTGAAGAATTAGTAGAATATTTAGAGTTTATGTTCCCATATTGGTTCGACAAAGACAATCATGTTGCTTTCAACATTATTGATGATTTTGATCTTAGCCAAATCAAACGGCAAAGAGAAGCCAATTAAATTTTGGATCAGATGCCTTTGTGAATTGACCCAGAAAATTGCCAAAAAGATGACTTCACCCGCCATGTTGAAGGCCGCCTTGATTCAAGATTCATGGGTGAAAGTATTGAGAAACACCCCCCTAATATTCCTCCAAATCAGCTCCTTGTGTGGTACTTTAGAGACCAAGCAGCCTTCCAAAGGCAAGCCGCCTATACACTTTCCTCCTCGGATGAAGATGGTGATAGTGTGATTGATGAAGATTTTGTTCCTATTAATCCTCATAGATCACAGGCCTCTTCAAACTCAGTCCTTCGAGCTCATCTAAATGCTCATACTGTAAGTACAACATCTCCAAAGTATCCTATCAATACCTCTATTGTTCTTGTAAATGCTACTTCTACTTCTTCTTCCAAACCATCTTATAATAATTTCTACAAAAAGATTGGTGTACTCGAAAAAGTGGGTTCACTCTCTATCTGGTCTATAGATGGGAAATCCCCTAAGGAAATCAAACTCCTCATATACATGATGTATGCATATGTCGGGAAGAAAATTGTAGAAAAACCCTAGACACACAGAATTGACATCTTGAATGCAATTACTCATGGGTTTATCGGTGGTCTCAAACAATGGTGGGTATCTATTCACCCACAAGTCAAATGGCTATCGTTCAACATGCAAATCCAGTCCAACTATTTTTTGAACTCCTCCTTGGTGAGCTAGTTGGAAACAAGCTGGATGATGTGCTTGAAGCACGAGAAGCATTCTTTAAGTCCAAGCTATGTGATCCCAAGCTATATAAGGAATACCTTATCTACATGCAGGATTTGCTTTATGAAGGTCTTGGTGCCCATGAAAATTCAATGAAGAAACATCTGGTATGCTGCTTCCCAGAATCCATCCCTTTTTATTGCAAACAAAGGATGAAGAATGAAAATAGAGACTTTGCCGATAGTGTAGGTCAGATGAATGAAAATAGAGACTTCACCGATAGTGTAGGTCAGATCATACAGACTATAAAGGAAGTCTGTCATCATCAAAAGATGACTCAGCTAAATCAAAAATTTTCTCTGTCTATATGCAAAATTGCTTCAAAATTTGAAGATGACTTTTGATGTAAAAATTGCAATTATGCATCTACTAGTCATAATGGCTACCATGGCCATAGACATCACCGATCTTCCAATCGACACTACAAAAATTTCAGGTTCTATTTCAACAAACATGACCACAATGATTCATCTTTCCAACATTCCAGGCATTCACATCACCACAAGCATAGAAAATCACATCATAGGTTTGATAAGGCAAGACAATATGATAAAGATCACAAGAAAGAACTCAAGTGCTATATCTAGCAAAAAAGTGGCCCAAAAAAGGAAAAACACAAGCTAATGCTGCCCCTTAAGGGGTTTCTCTTTTTTGCCCCTTAAGGGGTTTCTCTCACCTCTCTCTCTCTAAAAAGAGATTCCAAAATAATATTATAAAAATAGATCTTCTACAATCAAGCAAATCTCGTTTTTGTGTTTTCAATAGATTTCACCTATTATTTTATTCCCAAAATGCAGGATAAGGTCACTTTTTCTCAAAATCCTCATAACTAAAAAAATACAATTCTATTTTTTCTAAAAACGCAGCCAATCATTCTTTAATGCCCTCATGACTTTTCAATCATTCTCATTCTCGCTTCTTAAAAGGGAAGAAGTTAAAAAACGATATAAAATGACGTACACATCATATTTTAAGATTATTTTTTACCTAGAGACACCTTTTTGACTCGAGAGTTTCCTTGTAAATTTTCATCTTTTTTGGACAAGTATATACCTATTTCTGGGCATTTTTTCATTCCCTCAGAAAGCTCTAGTTTTGTCCCAAATTTTGTGCATTCTTCTCTTTCCCTCCAGAATATGGTTTCTTGCATACGAGTTCTTCTGAAGCAGCATTGAGGAGTAGTTTTGATACCATTTGTTGAAATCAAAGAATATCTATCTACAACACACTCTACCCTACTACAAGCCATCTTCCTCTTCAGAAATATGCAGTAAGAAATCTCCGTCTTCAACAGTCTATACTACAAGCAATCCAGTGATAATGGAGGTATCTTTATTTTTTTAATCTTTGTGATGTTATTATTCTTCACAGTTGTTGTTCAGTCCTTAAGCATCAATTCATAGAGAGAGAGAGAGGGGGAGAGAGAGAGAGAGAGAGGAGGGGAGAAGGGGGGGACAGAGAGGACTGTGTGAGATGAACAAAGAAAATAAGTGATAGAGTGACAGATAGTAAATTAGGGCAGAAGATAAGATGATGTTATTGTTTTCCACTAGCCAAGCTTCAGTATGAATGTGTTTAGGGTTTCCTTGATGAATTTTTGTTGCGAGAGAGAGAGAGAGAGAGAGAGAGAGAGAGAGAGAGAGAGAGAGAGAGAGAGAGAGAGAGAGAGAGAGAGAGAGAGAGAGAGAGAGAGAATATTTTGGATAGAACAGAAGATAAGATTTGATGCTAATTAGAGGTAGATTAAAAGCCAAGATTACAGGGTGATTAGGGATTGATTAGGGTCTATCAAGACTGAAAGCAAGAGAAAGAGACAAGAACCAACTGGGTTTTTAAAAAAACACAGATATAGTGAATAAAAGGGGTGTAGTTTTGCGATTTGAATGTTAATCCAAGTTAACATTTGCATACTTTTTTTTTTTGCAGAATGCAGGTGCAGGATGTACCAAGAGAAAGAGAGATATTCACTTTCAATTGGAGGATGAATATGCACCAATGTTCAAAAGAACTGTGGAAAGAGATGATGCAATAAGATGCAGGATGCAACAAGAAAGAAATGCAGGGAAAAAAAATGTGGACCTTTGGGTTGATGGGTGCATTTATCCACCCGATCCACTCACTCGACGGCCACCACAATTTGAAGGGCTTACATCATTTGTAAAGTTTGCTTGTGAAGGCAATGAAGGATTGTATGGATACACATGCAAACTTGTCACACAAGGATTCGCAAGGGCTCATCAAACCTTGACAAATATGCAGACAAGATTACAAGGGAATATGCAGTCTTTGATGGAAAATGATAGATTATTGGCTGAGAAGGATAGAGAGAACCAGAACCTACAACAAGCAATGTCTGTCATTGAAGATGCTATGCATGCTACACACGTGCAGAATATGGAGTTACAGTCTAAAGTCAATGACTTGGAGAAGGAGAATCGAAACATAGAGAGGAAGCTCACAAAAACTTTGGAGATTGGGCCCACTTTAAAAACCAAAGAGGCACGTCGGTGCATCCGATCCGTTAAACCAATTGGCCAATTAGCCAAAGGAAGTGGACAATATCATAGACGGATATATGCTCAATCTACTACAATGAGAAATATGTTTCCTCATGCAGAGAATGATACTATTGCCAAAGTCCTTAGCAAGGATATGGTCAAAAATGCATTGGAAAATTGTAAATTCAGGGACATTGTGGATGGTGTTGCTAGTGAACGTCTTAGGAATGTGAGCAACTTGTTTACTGCTACAAATGCTCAGGGATTATGTGACAAGGTGGGAATGAGTTCTGAGTCATATAGTATGCTCTATCAACAATTGGATATAGGTTTTAAGCAAGTCTTCAATACTAAGCGAGTAATGCCTCTGCCAAAACCATTTCACGTGAAGAAGGCTCGAAAACAACTAAATGAGAAAGTTTTAGAACTAATTGGTGAGCCTACGCATCTGGAACACACACACATATTGAAGTATGGTTCCAAAGAAGTTGCCTTTGTATTGAATGCATCCAACAACTTTGTATTGGATATATGTAGGGATCAGATTGCTATGGTCAAGTTCTAGAATATGTCTATGGAAGAATTTAGAGGCAAGCTTAAGTTTGTCCTCAAACTTGATGAGAGTGAGATTATCAAGGGGCAAAAACTTGGGCGTGTGAGTATAACACTTATGAATCGAGCATTGGATCCCAACATCGATGAAAAATATCTTTTATACTTCAGTGTACAATTGGAGAATGAAATATGGTGGCTTGCAGCATTTGAAGTACCAAAGGAGGACCATGAAGTACTTAAAGTTTTTTTTAACCTCACTAATATACCCAGTGTTATTCAATAGCAAAATAATGGAGCAGTTTTACACATTGAGGGGTTTGGGGACTATCAAGTTGAATGGCATCTTGTAGGTGATTTAAAAACATTGAAGTGTATGTTTGGTTTATCAAATGTAGCAAATGCAAAATTTCCGTGCATATACTGCATGCAAACTAGGAAGAAAGGGAAAGATGGAAAGAAAGAATGGCTTGCCAAGGCAGGACAATAGGGTGCTCCGACACGTGATCAGAAATTCATGAGAAATGGAATGCTAATTCCAGTGGATCCAAATTGGCGCCCTATTTTGGAAATACCACTAACAAGGGTTCACTTTTGCACATTGCATTGTTTGGTTATACAAGATGCAGCCCGTGTCAGAATCTGATGCTACATGCAAGAAGGTAGAACAAGTCCTCTCTGAAGTTGGATTGCACGGAGGCCAAGTAGAAATAAAAAAGGACGAGAAAAAATTGGGGAAGAGTGGAAATGTTCCTTGTAAACCATGCTTTGGCGGACCCAAGGCTAGGAAGTTTTTATCTCCACCTCGAGATGAGGAAGGCAATATACTAGTAAAACAACCAGAGAAGTACGAAGCATGGAAAAAGTTGCACCTTGCTGTTTCAGATTGGAGCAATGGGGGACAAACGAGGATTGTGAAGGCAGAAGTGTGGATACACCGAGATAGATTAGCAGCTCTCTTACAGAAGTTGAGGTTTATGGATGGTGATGCCAATGCATTTAAAGAGACAGCTGCTAAATTTCATAAGTCCATGGTGGAGGCATGGACTACAAATAGCATAACACACTACATGGTCAGTATTATCACCATTGCAAAAAAAAAACATCATTTCGAATTACTTTGTGTTTCTAATCTCTTTTCTTGTGCATCATATACTTGAAGCACATGGTCCATACTTTGCAGATCAAGGAAGTTTGGCAATATGGTCAACTCAAGGCATGGAAAGATCTCACTGGCAAGCTCGCTGTGCTTTTCAAAAGGCAACTGATCATGGAGGTGGCATCAATGATTCCAGTTCTATGAGGCAATTATTCCAATGGTGGTATAGGAGACTAGAGATACGATACGAGGAAAAAGAAAAGAAGTCCAAAACATCTCAAGCAGAATCTATAAGTAGGGCAATATATGAAGTAAGAAAAGCAAGATATGAAAACAACACAGCTAGACAACGGCACACAGAATGGTTGGCAACCCAAGAGAGAGATGGCAAAAAATGGAGACCTAGATAAAGATAATAATTTTGATGCATTTAGAGTCTACAAGAGAGCACAAGTCCCAAGGATATGACACATCAATACTCATATCTCTAACATGAGATGTCTTATAAATTTTCTTTAAAATTTCAAAGGTTTGTCACTATGTTTCTCAAAGTCGATTTCGAACTTTGTTTTTTAATTATAAAAAGTTGATTTTGAAATCCTAAGACAAAGATATGAAAATTTCAAACATTGGAACATTCACTATCCTAGAGAGAGAGGGGGGGCATGAGGGGGGTGTCAGGAGATAGAGAGAGGTAGGGATGGGGTGGAGAAATGAAATAAAATGATAAATTTAAAATTCATTTACACCACAGTAAGTTTGAAAGTTTCGTATTTAAGTCGTCTCCCCTTTCATTTTTTCCCATTGCTCTCCACTCTACCCTCCACCTTTCTATCCTTCATCATCACAGCCATGGCACGTTCCAAGCTTCCTATAAAAAAGGCGCCTTCGAGAGCAAGATCTCAACACTCTTCTGAATCTAGTGAGCGTACTGTGAGTGACAAAGATCGCTTGGTGACCGATAACGGTGGCCCTACTGCAGCCAATAATGGTGGCGCTACTGTGGCCAACAATGGTGGCCCTAGTGTGGTCGATAATGATGGTTCGCCATTGTCCAGAAATGGTGGTCCACATGCTCCAGTTGCTCCACCTCCCACTACTGCTCCAGCTCGTAATACACGCCCTCCAACACATAAAAAGCAAAGATGGAGACCAGGCACAGCTGCGTTATGCGAGATAAGGAAATTCCAGAAGAGTTCCGACTTGATTATTCCTAAGGTACCATTCTCCAGGTTGGTGCGAGAAATACTGCAAGATCTACAGTCAGGGCATCGTCACAAGTCCTTTTCAAGGAACCAGGCAAGGAATGTGGGGCGATGGTCAAGCCAAGCCTTGCTTGCTCTCCAAGAAGTAGCTGAAAGCTACTTGATTGATCTAATGAGTGATGGTCAACTTTTAGCCATTCATGCCCGACGTATCACTATTAAGCCCATAGATCTGGTTCTTGTTCACAGGATCCGCAATAACAAGGATGCATTTAATCTTAATGTCAACAATATGCTTTGAGAAGCTACCTTGTAATTGGATCTATGTTTTTAGCTCAGGTTTGGTTGTAGATTGTAAGGAGCTTAGTTTTGGGTTATCTTTCCAGTAGACCTTCAAGTATTTGATAGTAGTGACCTGCAAAATGGAGCTAAATTTTCCCTAGCTCTAGTTGTACTTGGTGCGATGCACTGTCTATCGTGTATTTCATAGTTTCGCAATGCTAAATCCAATAAACACCATATTGGGGAATATGGGAATTTTCCATAAGTTTGGGACACGTGGTCAAATCTTTGGATTTGTCATAACTTGAACACTATAACTCCAAATCGAGCACTCTATAGCTCAATAGATTCAAATTTTCAAGAACTTTCCAATGATAGGTCACATCAATTGGTTTTGAGAAACTTATGGGCATGTTATCCATGTGCCACTTGTTTAGTATTCAAAAGATGGGAATTGGGAGATTCCCAAACTCACTAATTTTGTGTTAATATGTGATATTCTATTTTGACCATGTTTCGCATTGTGTGAATTTTCAAGTTTCCAATTTTGTAAGTAGTTTTGTTGAGGATAAATTCATTGTGCAACCAGGTACACGTCGGTGATCGGTTGTACATGGGCCGATGTACTATATCCTTACTATATTTAGTGGTTTGGCAACAATATATCCGATATGCGATATTCCATTTTACCCATGATTTATTTTTTGTCAATTTTTAAGTTTCCAATGTTTCGCATTGCGAGGTTGACAATACATTTAATTTGCAGTTGCGCACACTCATTATCAGTACATTTAATCTACAGTTGCGAGGTTGACAATACATTATCAGTGTAGTATAATGCAATTAACGCATTTTCAAAAAAAAGATTAAACCGTCAAATTTATAAATCGGAATCTGGTGAAACTTCACCCTCATGTTGGGCATTAGAAAAACTCATTTATATTAAAAATTTGGCCCCATCAGAAGCCTTTGGGTCACCTGTCCGGAGGCTCGCGTCTGGGGCCCTGAATCTGGGGATTCAGGGCCCCAGACGTGAGCCTCCGGACAGGTGATCCAGAGGCTTCTGTTGGGGCCAAAATTTTTTTGGGTGGTTGATGTGTCCTTGAGGAGCCTAAAGGTAAAATTTCATGTGAATCGGAGCACTGGTGATATTTTTCCAAAGAGTGGATTCATTAATTAAAATTTTAGGGTTTTTGAAAAGTTTGGCTATAAGTTTAAAGTTTCACCTCATTTTACACATTTCACTTTTGAGTTCTGAGTTCTCTCTCCTAGAAGATATGGTACGCACCATGCAAGCGGCCCAGAGATACCCCTTGGAAATTCCATACGGCAGCCACGTCCTCCAGCTCCACCACCACCACCACCACCACCACCACGCTAGCATCGCAAGCGTCGATGGAAGCCAGGCACAGTGGCTCTTCGCGACATCCGCCACTACCAGAAGACCACTCACCTCCTGATACCGAAGGCTCCATTCCAGAAGTTGGTGCGGGAGATCATGGAGGGCATATTGATCAGGAACAACAGGACCCAGTTTCCAGATACATCACGCGCGAAACAACCGGATCGTTGGACTGCCCAGGCCCTCCTCACACTACAAGAAGCTGCTGAAGCCTACCTCATTGACTTATTTGGAGACTCAGTCTATGCAGCGGTGCATGCAAGGAGAGTCACCGTCACCGACAGGGATCTGCGGATAGTCAGGTTCTTTCGGCGATGGAAAGATAGTCCTCGCAGAGGGCAGCAAGGATAGAGGTGTACAACTCAAAAGCACATGGAATGTAGCTTCTGAAGACATTTTATAAAGCCTTGGTTGTAATGGACCCCATGTAAAATTGTTACTAATACAAATACAAAGTTTTTGGCGCGTCTTATTTTTGTTTAGTCGCTTGATATTTATTTTATTTACGTCGTTGAGTTATCATTACATGCGTTCGAACAAATACATGTTGCGCACGAATTCAATAAAGCACTGTGTATTAAATTTAGGGTACGAATTGTGTTACGTATAAATTCGACAAATAAACATAACATTCAAGTAAAAAACAATAGTAAATGACACGTATCACAAACTACATTGCACGCGAATCCAACAAACATCGGTTTTCATTACTTGAAGAGAAGATTACAAAGTGCAGTACATCAGTGATGCAATATCAGTAGGCAATAAGTACATCTATTCTCTCCTAGGCTTCTTCGAGCTAGGCTCCCTATGGTCAGAGCTATTCTTGATCATAGGCAACAATACATTTTGCCCCAATAGTTCCTGTCTAATGACAGTGGGGTCTTCAACACCGGTAACCATGCCACGGGCCACCATGGAGAAAGGTGGGTCAGACCTAGTACTCGTGAATAAGTAGAGTAGCTTCGAACATCGAAGCAACACTACTTTCTCCAGGCTGGAGTTGGTCGGGATGGTCTTGAAGGGCCCAGCCTTTGTTCGTGCCCTCAACTTCAAGAAGTTCTCGGCAAAAGCAGGGGAGCATGTCTTATGAAATACAATAATTTCGTTGACAATCTGCCCAATGTACTCCTTCAATGTCGAGTCTTGCACCCTTCCTTGGCTACCAGATCGGCCACCCTGCCTAGATGAAAACTCATCTATATAGACAATCTCCTGCAACACACAAGCTCAGTATCAGACTCACTATGTATGGAGTGTGCTGAAGATATATAAATCATATTCATATGAAACTTAACCAGTAGGGCCTCTAGGGCATCGGGAGCACACACATGTGTTTTTGTTGGGATCGGGCCCAGCCTCCGGCCAGGGCACATTTGGGGGCCCGATCCCGACAAAAACACATGTGTGCTCTCCCGATGCCCTAGAGGCCCTACTGGTTAAGTTTCATATGAAACCGAGAACATTACCTTCTCTGCATCATCTATCTGTGCTGTAATGGAGCATCTAGGTCTGCTCCTGCCACCATTGGGCTGCCCTTGTCTCTCTCCTGGATAGGCACTGCAAAGTCGGGTCGAGGACCAAAAAGGCTTTCCTGCAACCGCTCGAACTCCTCATCAGAGATCTGATACTGTGGCGCCGCATCCTCAATCTGCTCCTGGATGCTCACAATGGCAGAGATGTCATCGATGCTCATGCCATCATAACGAGCCACCTCATCAACATGTGGTGGGGCATCCTGTAAATCAAAATCTATGAAATCACTAGGTGCATCACGCACCATGATACATTATGGTTCTTCTTCCCTAAGCTCCAACAACTCTAGCACATCCTGCATGAGTAGATATTCCACCCCCTTGATGGTGATAGCATGGAGAGAAGAGAGGGGTGGCTCTTCGCTCGTGGGCATCTCATCAGGGCAGGGAGGTGGGTGCACAATGGCCAAGCTCTGTGCTGCCTCAACACTCATATCGAGAGTGATCTCCTCGGGCTCCCTCTCAAAGTACTCTAGTAGTGGCCGAGAGGGTGCGTCGATGTCCTCATCATTGCCCTCTTGCACCTCAATGCACATAACATATATGGCAAAGACGGCATCCCTCTCAATGAGATCCATCGTGACATGGTCCTGTGTGACGAGGTGGGCACTGCTCTAGTGCAGAGGTGTTGCCCCACATGCACCAAGGCTCAACTTATCACCTTTGCATGGCTGGATCCGGCACACAAACTATACAAAAAATCCATGGGAACCCACCTGAGAGTGGAGTTGGGAATAGAGCAAGTGAGAGGGTTCACTGCATCACAAAACGATGCTAGTATACTAGAGTCAGGGTCTACAGCGGAAAGCGAGCTCTCTAGACTCAAGGTCACGCAAAACCTAGGGTATATCTGGTCCCCTATGTGCGCGTAGCATGTGGAGCTGATCCATGCGGCGAAGGCGGGAGTGGTAGCCATGGCACACAAAGAGAGAAGGAAGGAGAGCACAAGTGTAGGGAAGTGGAGAATGAAAGTGAAAATGAGTTTGGAGTTATAGCTTTTATGTATCTAGGGTTTTAAATAAAGGTTCTTTATAAAGTTATTAACTCTAAAGTTTCAAATTAAAACTCTTACCTTAGTTTCTTTATTTCAGTACTTTAAAGTCACTGTTAAAATTACTCATATAGACAAACACTTCGTTCTACATTATTATATCCTCGAATATGTTTGGGTTGCTGAGTATATTCAAGTCTAACGAGAGAAAATATATAATTTTTTAAAGAAAATAAATCTAAAAGGCCTTGAAATTCCCTTTGGATCCAATTTAATATTACAATTTAAGAAATGAGCAGCAGAGATGCGCTACAATATATCATTGTGCAAAGACAATATTCTCTAGATTATAGACCTCTAACCTACAATTTAATTATGATTTTTAACTGCACGATTGAGTAATTACAATATGTATTATCGCACGCTTGGATCATAGTAAACTAAAATTTAAAGTACTCAGAAGTTCAAAAAATGTATGTATTCGCTCTTTATAAAGTTTTTTTACAAGGATTCCACTATCTCAAGGATATGTGGAGAAGCACATTGTTTACATGTCATGGATTGCTCACTACGAGTCCTGACTTTTCTATTATCTAACTTGAAATAGAAGTTGTAGAGGGGCTCACTGGACATTAACTGGATTTCTTGTCTCAGAAAATAAATGGGCCAATGACTCTCTGCGCTGACTACGAAAGGATATCTTGACTCTCTGCGCTACCATTATGACCACTCCACAAGATTACCACATCTACGAGCGCTATATGTGTGTCATCTCGGATATCTTGATCCAAGCTAATCCACTCTCCTCACAAAAGTCGCCATCTTCTATATCGAAAGCGAATGCACAGAGTTTTTCTAGCAATGAAATACCTGTAATAAAAATAAAAATAATGGTAAGTGATCAATGCGACTAACATAACAATTCATCTAAGCGAGACCTATGTCAATTAAATCAAGGTATGCAAAGTAGTAAAAAAGTTTGACCTGAATGTAATATCAGATTGGTTGACCCTACACTCAATCATCTCATCAAAATGTGTTCTTTAGACTTGCTAAGACTCACCCAATAGCTGACTCATCCATTCCTCGGATGGACACTTGCATTGATAAGTAATCTTTGTTTTCTTCAAAACATCACATGAACCAAACAAATGTGCAAACAATGAGAATGGAATAAACCAACTAAGATGCACATCTTTGGAGCCTGCGGTGGGTTTCATAGCACTATTGATGTTAGATTTTATCTTCGACTTGCAAGCTCCTGACAACTCCAAGCTACCAATGAACCATTCACCACTAGACAGTGGCGGCAATGGGACATGCTGCAATCTCTGGCTTTCTACCACATACAATGAATTATAAAAAAAGATATTTTGAGTAGCAAGTTGACTTGTAGAGGTATTATCATAGATCAAAGAACCTATCTCTTCATGCCAAACATGTATCTTGCCGCTTAAACATTCCACATTCTGCCATTCATGCAAAGTCTATGGATATAGAGCTGTCAATCAAACAAGACTGAATTAGAATACTACAAAGACTTTTAAAAACAACTCTGATACAAAAGAATAATCAATGATAAAATTTAACAACTTACTGTTTTGTTTATAATTTGCAATGTTGTTCTCGTCGTGTACAGAGATTTGTTTATGCGTATAAACATGTTGAATCAACACTTCTGTTACTGCACTTGTGCCATTAAACACTTTTCTGAACTCTAGAATTCTACCTTTCCAATGTTTGCTAGGGTTTGCAACATCCTTGCGCTTGACCTTGAAACTCCCTCGAGTACTTGGGTGCATCAAAATCCAATCCAACTTATAATACTTATCACAAATCCAATTACCGCCATTATCTTTCCTGTTGAAGACCTCCACTGCAAGTATGCTACTGATATTTTTCCTCCATGAAGATATCTGTAACAACCACATGCAAAAGTTACCTATCAACATGTGTATAATTTGCAAATGTTCTCTCCAAATGAAATTAAATTTAAATGGATCAATTTAAAAAAGAAACATTGTACCTACCTATAATTTCTTTCACAAAGATCCCTAGATATGTTGAACAAGAAGTTGACTTATAGCAAGACCATTGTTCCTTCACTGACAAATTCCTGCAGTACAAAAACAAAAGAAATCTTGGGTCAACGCATACATATAACTTATATAGGCTTTGTCCAAATGCGTTGAAATTTAACCATGGAACAGCAGTAAAAAATGGTAATATACCTGTGGCTTTCTCTACAAAAAATCCCAAAGATATTGTAGAAGTTGAGTTCTTAATAAATCATTGTTCTTCACCCTCGGAGATTCTTGGAGTAAAAAAACAAAGGAAAGCTCAGTATGCATGTAACTTGTATACATTTTGTCTAAACGAGATAAAATTTAATAGTGGAGCAACAAAAAAACAAGACAATATACCTGTAACTTTGTTTATAGAGAAACCCTAAGATGTTGAAGAAGAAGTTGAGTGTTCAAAATCCCAAAGATGTTGTAGAAGTTGAGTTCTTAATAAACCATTGTTCTTCACCCTCGGAGATTCTTGGAGTAAAAAAACAAAGGAAAGCTCAGTATGCATGTAACTTGTATACATTTTGTCTAAACGAGATAAAATTTAACAGTGGAGCAACAAAAAAACAAGATAATATACCTGTAACTTTGTTTACAGAGAAACCCTAAGATGTTGAAGAAGAAGTTGAGTGTTCAAAATCCCAAAGATGTTGTAGAAATTGAGTTCTTAATAAACCATTGTTATTCACCCTCGGAGATTCTTGGAGTAAAAAAACAAAGGAAAGCTCAGTATGCATGTAACTTGTATACATTTTGTCTAAACGAGATAAAATTTAATAGTGGAGCAACAAAAAAACAAGACAATATACCTGTAACTTTGTTTATAGAGAAACCCTAAGATGTTGAAGAAGAAGTTGAGTGTTCAAAATCCCAAAGATGTTGTAGAAGTTGAGTTCTTAATAAATCATTGTTCTTCACCCTCGGAGATTCTTGGAGTAAAAAAACAAAGGAAAGCTCAATATGCATGTAACTTGTATACATTTTGTCTAAACGAGATAAAATTTAACAGTGGAGCAACAAAAAAACAAGACAATATACCTGTAACTTTGTTTACAGAGAAACCCTAAGATGTTGAAGAAGAAGTTGAGTGTTCAAAATATCACTATTCTTGACTGTAAGAGACTCCTAGAGCATCAAAATAAAAGAAATTACATGTCAGAGAATACACATAACTTGCACAGGTTTTCTCCAAACGAGATAAAACTTTACCATAGAACATCTATGGAAGAGAAAAATATACCTGTAGAGTTTTGTGAAGAGAATCTTAGGGCTTTGGTAAAACAAGCTCTGCTCTCATAAAACACATGAAACTCTCTCTGTGCTTGTGCAAAGCAAATGAAATTTTACAGGGTTACAGACAGGGCAAGCAATAGTGAGGCTGTAAAATTTCGTCAGGAAAGAAGAAGTGGGGAAAGAGATATGACAAATTTGAGTTCTGCCTAAGAAAGAGGGGGAAACTGAAAAGGGGAGCTAAGGGAAGATTTGGTCCAAGATATGGCTAGAAGATTCATGTTACATGAATCTGGAATCCCAGCTCTCCCATTGGTTAGGCCTATATTTGTTTATTCACTCCTTAAGGGGCAAAAAAGAGAGTCCATATTTCTCCTAATGGTGAACATGCATTATTTCAACTCTTCCTCTTCATAAGAATACACAAATTATTTCGACACTGACAACTATTCCTTTGACAATCGAGATAATTCTTGTGACTCTAGACATAGTCAAACTTCATGGCACACTGCTTATTCAGATGCAAGTGACTCTGCAAAATCTGATTCAGAATCTAGCTCAAATATAGAAACAAATACTACTGAAGATTCTGAAGATGACACTGTCCATCTTGAGAATTTTAAGCTTGTGAATGCACATGCAGTGCATTTTCCTAGAAGAAAATATAAAATTGACAAAATGTTCATTGGTGCTACTTCAACAGTAAGACGAGAATCCTCCCGAAAATATAAGGAAAAACAAGTTAAGCAAAGCTCATCAGAATTTGATGATTGTGATACAACTACAACCTCTTCAGCAAAAAAGCACAAAAACAAGGTAAGACAAGAATTCTTTTCCAATCCATATGCTCTTCCTAAATCAGGAACACTTGGCCCTGAAAGTAAAGGACAAGCCAACATGTTTATCCCCTACAATCTTGAAAAAATGCATCAACCCCGTATTTCCTCACAATTGATGCAATCTCTTTCCTTTGTAAATACTAGTATCCAACAAGCTAGAGCTGATATGATCCAAGCTTTTACCTTCATGCAACAAGAACTACACTCCCTATGTAAAATCTACCGTAGAATTCTAACATGATAGAAAGACTCGGATCATGGTACTACAACTATTTTACAAGAGTTACATTCTTCCTCTATAAATATTCCTGCCACACCATTCAACCAAATCTGGCTATTTCAACCTCAGATACATAAGGTTAATGCTATGAATACTAGAGGACCCATTCCTATGATATGTATACAGTTTAAAAACATGCCCCAATTTTCTCTATATATAGATGCTTTGTTGAATACAGGCTCTAGCCTAACAATTGCTCCTTTTGAGTTGTTTCCTCCACATTGTATCAAAGCTACCACTCCAATCATAGTGGAACTTTCCAACAATAAGAAGGTCCCTTTGATTCATGTGACTCAGGCTTATCTACAACTTGGCTCCATTAAGGTCCCCATTGGTCCAATTAATGAAGCAAATGATATATGACTTACTCATTGGAACTGGCATTTTACAAAATTTGGTTCCTTACACCTTTTGGTCTGATCATTTTAACATTTCCTACAAAGGTAAGAAGGCCGAAATACCTTTTCTCCCTAAAATTGGCAGAACAATATACTCAATTGTGGAATCTACTTCCCCCCAAAAGGTTGTTGCCCGAGACCAATGGATAAAAGATGAAATGCAACTACATGCCTTGACTATTCAGAAAATACAAGATCATCTTAAGACCTTTATGTATGAAGACCCATTGTTGTATAGAGAAAAGTGAGCCTCTTATGCAGTCTCTCTTCCCATATAGCCTAATGTTATTCCAACAAAGGCAATTCATTTCGGCATGAAGGATGAAGATCTTATACTCTGCAAAGAAGAGATTCAAACTCTTCTAGACAAAGGATTTATAGAACCAACTACTTTCCCCTAGGCATGTCAGGCTTTTTATGTCAATAAACATTCAGAGCAAAAGTGAGGGAAGAAAAAAATGGTTATAAATTATAAACCTCTCAATAAATATTTGATAGGCCATGGACATCCCATTCCCCTGAAAGATTTATTACTTAAAAAACTCAAAAAAGCTTATATTTTTAGTAAGTTTGATCTGAAGTCAGGATTTTGGAAACTCCCACTCAAAGCTGAAGATCGCCACAAAACTGCTTTCTGTGTCCCACAAGGTCGCTACCAATGGATAGTCCTTGCCTTTGGGATTAAGATTGCTCCTACCGAATTTCAAGAATGGACAGACTATTTTTGCCAGATTCCCTTTTTGTTTGGTATATATAGATGATATCCTTGTCTTTTTAGAGACAATTGCAGAGCATATCAAGCACCTTAGTCAATTTGCTAAGGTAGTTGAAGATGCTGGCATGGTCTTATCGCCAACTAAATCAGTGATGTGCTCCACTGTTGAATTTCTAGGTTTGAAAATCAACCAAGGCACAATCAAGTTATAGGACCATGTTCTAACCAAAATTCTTGATATGCCTGATACTTACACTAGTGTGAAACAACTCCAACAATTTTTAGGATGTCTGAATTAGACAAACTCCTCCACACCCAATATGGCAACTTATTTCAAGGACCTTTACCTGCTACTGCAAAAAGATCATTTCCATTGGAAACCACTCCACACATTGGTTGTACAAAACATAAAAAATCTCATCAAGCATTCCCCCACTTTGTCTACCCACCTAATTCCCATTAATCCTTTACACTGATGCCTCTGATTCTGGTTGGGGTGCTTGTTTATGTGAAGAAGAATCTTCCACTCTTTACCCCTACAGAAACACCTCATGAATATTTACTGGTACTCAACAAAATTACCCCTCCTATCAACTTCAGATACTGGCTATGATCAAAGCTATAAAATCTTTTAGATTTTTTATTGAGTTTTCCCCATTCACCATTAGGACAGACCTCAAACATGTACCAGACTATCTGACAAAAAAGGCTCCTAATGAGATTGGGAATAAATGCCTTTTGTGGTGGTCCCTTTTCTTTGATGCCCTTGATGTAACATTCCAACGTGTTCTTGGCATCCAAAACACTGTAGCAGACCTTTTGTCCCGACAACCACCTTGACAAGTGTAAAGGTCATGTACAATATTCCCCACAATGTTGTTAAGAAATGGCAAAAGCCTACATGCTTGTATCGTGGAAATTAAAACCATTGCAAATCATCATGCTTCTATTGGGTCGAAGGTCAAGGATGACCACATGATTGCACTTATTTAGAATAGCTTAGGTAAGAAATACAAAGCCTTTAACACATCAATTTTTGTACGAACAAACCCCCTTGATTTGTCAGGTGTAAAATTCCTTCAGGTGTAAAGTCCCTTAATCTTTATGTGTATAACTATATACGGGTGTGAACACACCCTTATTTGTACCCTAACATATAAATACATTTTATTCTTTGTGTACTGTGATGACTGGCTGGTACACTCATCTTGGGATTCTCTCACTCTCACTATTAATGCTCCTCCTACTCCAATTTTGACTCACATTCCATTGTGCACTCATCCCAACAAACTAGTATCAAAGTTGCATCGCAGGTATGCATGCTTTTCGAGATAGGCGACGATGTGTTGACAATGTTTCAAGATTGTTTTGTGCTCACATAGATTAGGTTGTCACTTTTCAGACACGTGTGTACCAGTGAGGCAGTCGACATGCCAATTTTGGCTAGGTGGACCAAGCAATAGGTCAAGTTGTGCAAGTGATTGTTTTTAGCTAGTGTGAGGTCAGGTGACTACTTCAAACATAGTGATTGGGTCAAGCACATGTAGGGATAGTCCAAGTGAGTCAATGTAGGCAGAATTTGCATAGCCAAATTGCACGACACGTTGATGGGTGCCTTTCATCATGTTTTAGGTAGTTTTTTGTCATTTTTTTCCTTTAATTTTTACAAGCACGTGCCTTGGTCATTGACGAAGATTCATTGTGTAAGCACAATTCTTGCATTTGTGCATACTTGTGCTTGAAAATTGGGGGGTTTTCCTAGATTTGATATTTTTCATGCATAACACTGACATTGGACTTGGAAATTGTGTATATTGGTCTTGACAATTTTGGGGCTTTTCTTGTATTAGAGAAATTTTGCTCAGCTGAGCTGAATTTACTAACATTGGTGCACATTTGGACTTGAGAAATTTGGGGCTATTCCAATAATTTGCAAAATTTGCTTGTTTTATACTTTTGGGAACATATATTAATGCAATTGGGGCAAATTGGTTAGTGAAATTTTGGGGCTTTTACTGAAATTTGTGAATTTTGGAAAAATTGATGTGTGAAATCCACTTGGGACATTGTTAAGGCAATCTTAGTGCTGTAAATAGTGAAATTCAAGTTTATTATCCCCCGCTTGTGAGATTTTGAAGAAATTGCAGACAATTTTGATGTTTTTGTGTATTAGAAGTGTTGTTGGGCACATATTATGCAATACACATGTTAGGAAACTCTATTGAGTTGATGTGTTGCTGAATATCCATGGTCTAGTAGTTTTAGTGATCATTTGTATATTTGGGATTGTTGCAAATGTATTTTTGGTGATATTGCTGAAGTGGGAGTCACCTTGTAGTGGTGTATGCAAGGAATGTATACTGGAATCTCAATTATGTTGATGAAAGACATTCTTTCTACTCTTGTATATGTATTTGGATCAAATCTTGCTCTTATTTCTTGAAACTTTGGGTTGAAATTAGTTCTATATTTAGCCTATTATTTATTGTCATAAAATATAGCATTGGTACTTGGACTTTGCTGAATAATGACCACTAATGCTTCAAGCATCAGTGACACTAGATCCATCAAGAGGTTTGATGACACTAGCTTTGATGTGTGGAAGGATAGTATGCAATGCATTCCATTTCTCAAGGACTATGATGATGCTCTCTTGGAAACCAAGCCTGCATCTATGACATATGAGGATTGGTCTAGACTCAACAAGAAGGCCATTGCATACATTAAAATGGTTGTGTTTGATGATGTACTTACAGACATTAATCATCTTGATACGACTTATGCCATATGGAAAAGTTAATGCACACTTATGAAAACGCAACTACAGTGAATCAAGTGCATCTCATGCATAAGCTTATGAACATGGAGTTTGATGAGTATAATCAAGCATTTGAGCATTTGAGTGCTTTCACAAGGATTTTGAGTCAGTTGTTGTAGGACTTTGGTTTGTAGCCCTTCAATGATAAACTGAAGGCTATTTTCTTGTTGATGACTTTGCTTGATAGCTAGGAGTCTTTGGTTGACAACCCTGCTTTAACCTTTGATGGTGTTAGGAGCTCTATTCTCAATGAGAATATCGAAAGAAAGTCTAGTGGTGGTGAAAGCAGTGGTTCAACCTATTGGCTTAGAGGCAGGTTAGAGAAGAGGGATAATGTAGGAAATAAAGGCAAAAGTAGGAGTAAAAGCAAGAGCAATTAGCAAGATGTTACTTGCTATCAGTGTGGGCATAAATGACATAAAAAGCCTGATTGCTGGTACTACAAGACAGAGCAAGAAAGAAAAAAATAGCAAGGGAAGAAAAATAAGGATTTCAAGAAAGATGATGATGACAACTCTCCCTCTCAAAAGAAGTTTCAAAGGAAAATGTTGCATCTAGTATGGTCATTGAAGAGCTCTTTGACACTGGAGATATACTTGTTGTAGCCTCATGTATTGATGCAAATGTTATGGTAGCAGCATGTGATATGCACATCACCAAAAATGAGGTTATTGATGTTTTACTTTCAGCTCATGATGGACTGCCCGAATCATGGATAGTGGATAGCGGTGCCTCTTTTCATGTTACTCCCTCATTGGAGTCTTTTTCAAAATACACTGCAGGTTGCCTAGGGAAGGTTTACTTGGGCAGCAACTATAAATGTGAGATAGAGGGTGTAGGTGCCATTTACTTGGCCCTTGAAAACAACCAAGAGTTGATTCTACAAGATGTTAGATATGTACCTAGCATAAAGAAAAGTCTATTGTCAATTGGGCAACTTGATGTAAGAGGATATTTTACTACCTTTGATGGAGGATCTTGGAAGGTCCATAAGGGCTCTATGCTGATTGTTAAAGGCAACAAAAAGGGTAATTTGTACTATTTGAATTGTAAAGCATTATCTAGCAAGTTTTTGGCTATGACTGAAATTCACTCATAGATAGAACTTTGGCACAAAAGACTTGGCCATATGAGCCAAAAAGGCCTTCAGGTTCTCTTCTCTTTAGGGACTTTTGATGTAAAAGGCTCTGGTCTTGACTTTTGTAATGATTGCATATATGGAGATGAAGTCTCCTTATTACTCTGGTGTTGTTAAGAAGTCTAGTGCTCTTGATTTCGTACACTCTAATGTGTGCAGTGTGCTTGATATTTCATATGGGGGTGCACAATATTTTATTGCTTTTATCGATGATTTTAGTAAAAATTCATGGGTGTATGTGTTAAGGAGCAAAAGGGAAGTGTTGGATGCCTTTAAAAGGTTTCTTGCTTTTTTTACCATACAAAAATGGCTTAAGTTAAAAGCTATAAGAACGGATAATGGGGGAAACTATGTTTCTAATGAGTTCAAAAAGTTTTTTGAGATGCATGGGGGTGAGAAGGAGTTGATAGAACCTTTTAATCCTACTTCAAATGGCATGGCTGAAAGATATAATCGTACACTTTGTGAGAGAGTTAGATGCATGTTGTCCATAGCTAATCTTAAAACTGAAGTTCATGTATGCAATCACTCTCCCAATTGTGCATTGGAAAATGGCATTCCTAAAGAGGTTTGGCCTAGAAAACTTGCTTCATATGACCATTTGCGTGTCTTTGGTTGTGATACCTTTGTGCATGTTCTTGTAAATCAGAGGTCTAAACTAGACACAAAATCCATCAATGGCATCTTCATGGGATATGGAGATGAGGGAGAGATGGGTTATAGAGTTTGGCTTCATGAGGACATGAAGATAGTATGTAGTCGAGACACAGTATTTAATGAGGCAAAGTTGCCGAAAAATGCTACGTAGAGTGACCTTGACAAAAGGAAGGTCAAATTTCAACATGAATAGTTAGTTGTTGAGCAACCATTAGTTGAAGATTCTGTTCCCTTTGATGTTGAAAATGAGTAGCAACCTATTGTGCTACAGCTTGCTAAGGGCTATACATAGAAGGAAGGCATAGACTTCCAAGAGGTTTTTTCACCAATGGTGAAGATGACTACATCCTTGGATTTTGAGTTGGATTAGATGGATGTGAATATTGTTGTTCTTCATGGTGACCCGGATGAAGAGCTGAACATTAAAAATCTCAAAGGTTTGGCTATTCTAGGGAAAGAGAATTTTGTTTGTAAGCTGAAATGTAGCTTATATGGGCTGAAATGCAGCTTACAAGGGCTGAAAAAAGCCCCTAGACAATGGTATAAAAATTTTGATACCTTCATGCTCAACCACGGATCTAACATAGTCACATAGATCACTCTTTATACACTAAAAAGGTTGATGATGGAATTCTTATTGTGTTGGTCTTATATGTGGATGACATTGCTAATTGCATGAAAGCATAAGAGTACTTTGAATACTCTTAAAAGGCAATTGAGTTCAGTCTTCTCAATGAAAGATTTGGGGTTAGTTGAACACATTTTGGGCATGCACATTAAAAGAGATAGATGGTAGCACTTTTTGTTTCTCTCATAGGACAAGTGCATCAATAAAGTACTTGATAGGTTTAATATGGCTAATGCTAAACCTCTTGGTGTGCCTTTACCACCACATACAATGCTTAGCAAACCTAATTGCCCAAAGGATGATGCAGTTGCTAGTGCAATGAAAGGTACACCTTATGCATCAGCTTGTGGTTCTTTGATGTATGACATGGTTGCAAGTTGCCCTGACATTGCTCATGTAGTGGGAGTTGTTAGTGGATTTATGTCTAACCCTGTCAAGCCACATTGAGAAGCAATGAAATGTGTCTTTAGATAGTTAAAAGGTACATAGGAGAAGTGTATATTCTATGGAAAGGTACACTAGAGTTGTAGTGATTCTATGATTTAGTCACGATAGGAGATCTTGACACTAGAAATCTACGCATGGGTATGCCTTTACTTTGGATGGTGGAGCTATTTTTTGGTGTTCAAGGTTGTAGAAAATTGTGGCACTGAGTACTACAAAGGATAAATATATTTTAGCCACCACAGAAGCTTGTAAGGAAGCTATTTGGCTTGTCCATTTGGTCAAGGATTTTGGTCTCTCTTCAAGTACTCTAGTGCTTGGCTGTGATAGCCAGAGTGTTGTATGTTTGGCTAAGAATGCCATGTTTCATGAATGTGCGAAACACATAGATGTTTGGTACCACTTCATTTGATAGGCCTTGGATGATGGTCTTGTCACACTGACTAATGTCAAAGACCAAGATAACCCTTCATATGTTTTAACCAAGAGTCGTGCAAAGGCTTAGCATGAGCATTGCATCCAATTAGTGGGAGTTGGCTAGCTTAAAGGTACCACTTCGGGCCTTTAAGTGTGGGAGGTTGTTGGGTGTAAAGTCCCCTAATTTCCACTTGAATAAACATATATGGGTGTGAACACACCCTTATTTGTACCCTAACATATAAATACACTTTATTCCTTGTGTACTGTGAGACTAGCTGGTATAGTAGAGTCAAAGGTGATTCTTGGCATGATCAGTTGAATAGAGACAAAGACTATCATTATTGTGGCATGTATGGACATATAGCAAAATATTGTCATAAAAATCAGATTGACATGAAAGAAAAAGGTAGACGTCATGGTAACTATGCATCCTCTATGCTATTAATGATCAATTAGATAGGCTATTTGCTATGACATATATATTGAAGAGTTTGCTTGAGCAAGGCAAGGCTAATAAAAAGTGGTACATTGACTCAAGTGCCTCGAATCATATGACCTCGCATGGAGAATGGTTTTATGAGATGACCACATGCTCTCATGGGCTAGGCTATGTATATACTGGTGATGATATGCAGCATGATATCAAGCATACAAGTATTGCATCACTAGTCATGCATAATGGGAAGAAAAAGAGTTTGTATGATGTGTTGCATGTATCGTTTATCACTAAAAATTATTTTTATTGGACAAATGGTAGATTAGAAACCACAAGTTAGATTTAATAGAGATGCCTTCTTTATTGAAGAGTATAAAAATGGTTGCAAGCTTATTGCTAAAGGAATAAGGGATGGTAGGATATTTTCTTGGATGATACTATTCTTGAGTTAAAGGATGAGTTAAAGACAACCATGTTTTCCCATGACACTAGAGTAGTTAGAGATATGGAAATTGGGCATAAGCACATCAGACATGTAAATATACAATGGTTGAAAACCATGCAACAAAAGGAGATTGTACTTGGTCTACCAAAATTGAAGTATGTGGAGTTAGGACATGTATGCTCCACTTGCTAGCTTGGGAAGCAAGCAAGACTTCCATTTGTCAGATATGCCAGAAATAGTACTAGACCACAACAGTTGGTGCATTCAGATGTCTAGCATCAACGCATAATGTATCCTTTGATGGTGCAATATATTATGTCTCATTTATTAATGATTTCAACAAATATACTTGGGCATATATTTTGAAGCACAAGGATGAAGTACTAGATATTTCAAGAATTTCAAAACACATGCTGAAAAAGAGTTTGAATGTCATAGCTCATGCTTGAGGTGTAATGGAGGTTGTGAGTATGTCTCTCATGAATTCAACAGGTATTTGGCTGAGTATGACATCATTAAAAGGTAGCTTACATGTAGTTATATGCCACAACAAAATGTTACAACATAGAGGAAAAATAGAGTGCTTATGGAAGTTACAGGAGCCATGCTAAATTAGAAGAATTTATAGAAATGTTATTGGGCTAAAGCAATTGTGACTGTAGTATATGTCTTGAATAGAACTCCTACAGTTGGTATTTATGATCTTACATCGTATGAGAAACTGTATGGGCACAAATTGGGTATCGACCATCTTAAATTCTTTGGATTTATTGCTTATGTACATGTGCAAGATGAGAAGAGGAAAAAGTTATATTCAAAGGTTACTAAATGTGTCTTTATTGGCTATGCATAGGACATAAAAGCTTACAAATGCTACAATTTTTGACTACTTGTCAGATATGGGTTAACAAGGATGTAGTGTTTGATGAGTTGGCTTCATGGTATGGTGATCCAAACGTGGTTGTTTCTGATGGACCAATAGATGATACTCATTTTGAAATTGATACTATGGATAGTACCACTATTAGTGGGCCTACAGGAGACACATCCTCTACTATTAGTCCATGGATTGGTAGCTTGTGCAGTCATGGTTCTATGTCCACTGGCACGGATATGTCAATGAGGGGGAGAATAGAGAAAGGAAAAGGGAAGATGTTATTAGGCCACTTACTTTTGGTTATGTCACCTAGTAGTGACAATTTTGACAGTAAACTTGGCATATTGGCTATTACTATATGTGGAGTTAGACAAAACAGGTATGTACCACCTCATGAGAAAAAACTGCAATAGTACACTATAGTTAAGAAGGTTAGAGAGAGTTAGAAAGCTTGTTGATAGGCTGACTTATAGTGGGTATTCATGTAGTCACTTTGCTTACATGACTAAAGTGATGGGTCATAAAGAGCATATACAAAGTTTGGTGATGAGAATTGGCATGTAGCTATGGACGAGAAATATGCAACATTGGTTGAAAATGATGCTTGGGATTTGGTCAAATTGCTTAAAGGAAAAACACCCATGTTGTAAATGCAAAGCATATGAATCTCTAGAGAGATACAAAGCATGCCTAGTCGCTAAAGGGTATGTGTAGCAATATGGTCTTGATTATGAGGAGACTTTCATCCCAGTTTTGCAAAAATTGCAACCGTGAGAATTGTCATTGCTTTTGTAGTTCTAAGGGATGGAAGATTTGGAAAATTGATGTTAAAAATGCATTTTTGAATGGATATTTGATTGAGGAAGTGTATATGGGATAGCTTAAGGGTTATGTATACCCTGATTATCCGAATCATGTATGTAGGATGAAAAAGACACTTTATGGGTTAAAATAGACACCGAGAGCATGGATTGCTTAGATTAGCTCTTGTTTACAACAACTTGGATTTTAGATGAGAAATGATAATCATAGTCTATTCACTAAGTAGACAGAGAAATGTTATGTATTCTTGGTTAATTATGTTGATGACTTGATCATTTCTAGAGATGATGACCACGGTATTATTGAAATTAAATCCATGTTACAAGTAAAGTTTGAAGTGAAAGACTTGGGAGAGCTAAAATATTTTCTTTGCATTGAGGTAGTGACTTCACCTCAAGGAAATTGACTACTATAGAAACAATATGCACAGGATATGTTGATCAAGTATGGAGGAATGATGGATTTTACGCCCATGCACTAGATCAAAATGTAAAGCTTGGAGTTGATGTTGGCAGTGAGATAGAGAATGTGACAATGTACATGCAAATGGTGGGCAGCTTGATCTATCTTATCATCTTGATCTGAATTATTCAATGGAGATGATTAGTTAGTTTATGTAAAGGCCACACAAACCTCACTTGGGTGCAATTAGGAGAATTATGTAGTATGTGAAGGATACTTCTAATTATGGATTGTTTTATGAGTTTGGAAAGCCACTTGATTTGACAGGACATATAGATGCTGATTGGGATGGATGTGCATGTGACAGATGATCAAGCAGTGGTTATGCTTTTAGTTTTGAAAGTATTATAGTTAGTTGGAATAGTAAAAAGCATCCTATAGTTTCTCTCTCTAGCATAGAGGTAGAGTATAGAGGAACAACCTTAGCTGTATGTGAAGCAGTTAGCTCTTGAAACTGTTACATGAATTGGGTATACAGATGGACAGGAAAGTCACATTGCATTGTGACAATATGAGTAGTGTGTTGTTGGCTAGCAACCCAGTTTACTATGCTAGATTAAAGCACATAGAAGTTCATTATCACTTCATCAAGAAAATGGTGCTTGTAGGAAATATAGACTACATGTGAAGATAGAAGACCAGGTAGTTGACAAATTTACCAAATCACTTTGTAGAGATAAGTTCGTTTACTTCAGGGAGCTACTTGGAGTAAAGTAGTTAACTTGAGCTTGAGGGGGAGTGTTGAAAATCAAGCTCATTAGTGGTATTGACACTAACTCTACTTACTATAGCTGTACTTAGCTTTTGCCAGTCATGTGTGGCATAATAATGAGTCGATCAACTTAGATTAGAGACTTAGACTTAGACATCCCCTAACTCCCACAACCTCAATTTCATTAGGAGAATTCGAATCCTTTCCATGCCACTACTCCACAAATAGTGCCATCCTCTTCCCCTAAAGGGCACAAACCTTGAAGGTCTGCTCGCATAGCAGCAATGTCTTCAATATCAAGCAATACTTCCCCTATGGCTCTCATTGTTACGACTCTATGGCCTCCATCTCTAGATGCTCCATCAATGCCCATTACTCTATTCAGTACTTCCAACTCCGACACTAAAGAGGTACAATCACAATCAAATCCTTACTTTAAAAACTTACATGACCTTCATCTTCAAGCTAACATTACCCTTGGCCAAGCTTGAGATTTGCCTCCAATCACTATTCCCAAACCCCCAATTTTCCCTTCTGTTACTTAAGCACTTCAAAGTCCCAAAGCCTCTCAATGGAAAGCTGCAATGCTTGATGAATACAAAGCTCTTTTTCACAATAACATCTGAAAATTGGTTCCACTTTCTCTTGGAGAATCTGCAATAAGCTGCAAATGGGTACTTTGCAAAAAGATCAAACCAGATGGCTCCATTGACAAGTACAAAGCTCGACTTGTAGCTTGTGGTTTCGAAGAAATTGAAGGCCTCCATTATGGAAGTACATTCTCTCCTGTACTTTCTTTATCCTCTTTATGGGTATTACTCTCCATGGTAGCTCATTTTAAATTGATTCTTCACCATATTGATGTCAAAATTGCTTTCTTGCATGGCCACTTAGAAGAAAAAACCTATATGTCTCAAAACCACCAAACTTTGTTGATCCAAAATTTCCTACACATGTTTGTCTACTACATAAAGCTCTTTATGGCCTAAAATAGGCACCAAGGCAATGGTACACTTGTATTCATTCTCACTTACTACATCATGGCTTTCGGCAGGGCTAGAAATAGATCACAACATTTATCTCTTCTTCAGGGCAACACTGTCATTATCTTAGGTCTCTATGTTGATGACATTCCTATTCTTGCCAACTCTCCTCATGAAATGTCCAAAGCCAAATCTATCATATCTTCACAGTTTGCTATAACAGACTATGGTCCTATGCATTACTGTCTTGGCATTGAAATTGAACACAGTCATCCACATCCATCAAAATGCATCAACATACCACTTGCCCAAAATCGCCATTTGAATCCATCCTCATCCCATTCTCTTTCAATCGACCACGCTTGTGAAATGGAGACTATTCCTTATATGGAAGCACTTGGATATATTTGATATCTAATTACTTGTCCCTGTCTAGATTTATCTTATGTAGGACACATCCTCTCCAAAGCTATGCATCAACCCACTTATGAACATTGGAAGCAGCTCAAACAGGTCTTACGATATCTAAAGGCAACATCAAATGTGGGGATTTGTTTGAGAAAAGACAACAATGATTTTCTTTTATGAGCATATTTTGATGCAGATTGGGGTGGTAACCTTGCTACCCGAAGATCTCTCACTAGTTTTATCATTACTCTAGTAGGAGGTCCCATCTCTTGGAGCACCAAAGAGCAACACTCCGTATCACTCTCTACTACTAAAGCCGAATATGTGGCATGCAACATGGCTGCTCATCAGGAAATAATTTACTTGAAAAAACTCTTGGAAGACGTCAGTTTTGGTTATCATCCTCAGCAAATTCCAATCTTCATTGACAATAAAACATCAATCTCTATCATTCAAGGCACAAAATTAAGTATTAAACTCCACCATATTGATATGAGATATCATTTTGTATGTGAATTAGTTGAAAATTGCCATATCATCCTTCAATATTTACCATCATGTGATAATGCTGTTGATTTCCTCGCCAAATCAGTTCCTTACTTGAAGCACAAAATTGCCATGCAAATCCTTTGCATGATTTGATAGGGAGGGAAAAAAATTCTAGTTGAATTGATGAATTGAATGAAATATTTTATTCCTCTACAGATACCCATGGAATCCTTTTGAGGGGGGATGTTAATATAAAGTTGTGGATAAGGATAAAAGCTTGGATAAGATAAGGAAAAGTCAGCATGTGGACAAAGGGATCTCATAGATATCCACTTTGTAAATATCTCAGATATTTAGAGATGGAACTCACCTACCTCATTTAATGTACCATGTATAAATACAACTACTAGCAATGAAATGTCAAATTGCAGCTCACTCCTTTCTCTATATTGTCTCTATCTCTTTCTCTTATTGTGCACATTATTCTCTTATCTACAAGTTCCTGGTTTTTACTACATTGTATGTGTGAATTAGACTTAGAACCTTTGGTGTCTTACAATGAATAGAATAAAGAAAGAAGTGAGAGTACACTGCTCTCTGTTCGGATGGCTCCATCTTGTGTCTATCTCTCTTCCTCTCTTTAAACAAAAAAGCATTGTAGATGCCATAGCAACTATTGATGTAATGGTTGATGATAATGATTTGGTTTCATCTACTTTAGGTGGCCTTAATAATGAGAAGGCCTTGAAATCATTTGTCACTTCTGTGTTTGTACAAAACCTATTTTGAGTTTTTGATGAATTGGTCTCTCTCATGATGACTGATGGTGAATCATCCAAAAGAAATAGTAAATAGGTGTAAGATTTTTATTGAAGTTCAAGAAGCGGGTGTGGTAGATCCACTTTAAGAGGCTATGGTATGGAATGTGGTAGTGATAACCAATAAAATAGGTTAAATCAATAGTTTGGTGAAATGCAGGTTCTAGGAGGTCGTGGTAACTTTAGAGGTAGGGGGAGCTCTAGAGGAAGATATGGATGGTAAAACATAGGTTCTAGCAATAATAATATTGTTTGTTACATTATTGTGGAAAAATAGGTCATAACGTAGCCCAATGTTATGTTAAGAAAGATGATATGCACAGTGGTAAATTGCAATAAGGAAACTATGCATAATCTTTATGACAAAATGAATACAAAAATGAGCATATCTTTGTTTATGAGGTATATTATCAATGCTATTATAGGAAATGGAACACATGATGATGTATGGTATATTGATTCAGATGTATCTAATCATATGACCAGCCATATTGAATGGTTTGGAGAGACTCAATATTTACAAAATCTAGGTTATGTGTAGATGGGTGATGATTCATGCCACCCAATTTCAGACATTGGAAAAGTTTCCTTATCCTTGCATGATGGTCAGTCTCTCAGATGTATTACAAGGGCCATCCATCACAAAGAGTTTAGTGTCTGTTAGTCAGATGGTAGAGAACGGGATGTAGGCTTGATTTAATACAAAAGGTTGTTTTGTAAATAATTTTAATGATAAGTGTAGATTGGTTGCAAAAGGAAGTACAATTTGCTGCATGTTAACTTTAGATTTTAGAATTTCTATAATGAATGTTGCTATGTATGCTAAAGGTAAGGGGTTGCAAATATTGATATATGGCACAAGCGTATTGGGCATGCAAATGTGCAAAGACTAAAATTAACGTAGTCTAAAGGGTTGGTTATAAGGTTTCTTGCTTCTAGAGTTACAAAATTTCATAAAGTATGTGAAGCATATCAGTTTGGTAAGTAGGTAAGGCATCCTTTTTTGCATGATGATAGAGATGTTAGCAAGAATATACTTGGTGTTGTGCATACATTTATTTGGAGGCCTACACAAAACATATCTCTTGGTGGGGAAGCACTAAATATTTTATCATGTTTATTAATGATTGTTTAAGAAAGTTGTGGGTGTATTTCATAAAGAAAAAGAGTGCCGTGTTTGAGTAGTTCAAAACTTTCAAGGCTACCATTGAAGAAAAACAAAGGTTAAAAGTTAAGTTCTTGAAGTCATATGGAGTGGGAGAGTACCTTTCTAATGATTTTAGTGACTTCTTGAGGTCTCATGGAATAAAGAGACACTTTACTTATAGGTATACCCAACAACAAAATAGGGTTGTAGAAAGGAAAAGTAGGCATATTGCAGAAGCTGCACAAGCACTGATGTGGCTAAAAAGAATTTGCCAAAACATTTTTGATATGATGTTGTTCATATTACTATCTATATTATGAACAGGACATCCATAGCTGCAATTCATGGAATAACCCCCAAAGAATGCTTTACAGGTAAGAAGTCCAATGTGTCACACTTGAAAGTGTTTAATTGTGTAACATATATTCATGTACCAAGTGAGCTAGAAAAGAAGCTTGATCTAAAGGTTTAAAAATGTATTTTCATTGGATACTCTTAAGAGCAAAAAGGGTATTGCTGCTATAATCTTATCATAGGTGAGTTCAAAGTGTGAGTAGAGATGTTATTTTTTACGAGATGGATAGTTGGTATGCATATATTGGTGATCATTGGATGATAATGATAATGATGATAGTTATGTGCAAACAGAATAGTAAGAATCAGGACCCTTAGTGGACCCAAAAAATCATTTGGTAGTATATCTACAGTTAGCCCTTAGCCCTTAGGCTGGTAGTATATCTTCAAGTACATCTACAAGTGTTGCAAGTAAAGATAAAGAAAAGAAAAAAGTGTCAAATGGTAATGATGCATCTACTAGTCATTTGGGTTTGATGGAGATTCCAGTGGTTTAGAAAGTTTGGATGATGGGCTTGGTATTCCTTCAATCAAGACATCGGATGTATAGAGAGCATATGGTAATGTAAAGCCTCCACTAAGTGATCCAATGGTATGTAAGTCTAGTAGGGTCATATATCCTATTAAAATATTTGGTTTTGAAGGTTATACAGCTCACCATTATGCTTATATACCATTGTCACAAGAAAGAGGAGTCATTACAGGCATATGTTTTAGCTTTGCAATTTCTTGGTTGGTAGCAAGGGCCATGCCCTTGGCATAAGACATAATGAGATGTTGCTTGCGTGCTTGTTCGTGGGAAATCTCAGTGTCTACGAGTTTCTCAGTTGCATGGGGAGCTTTAATGATTACGAATTTCGATTCTTCCCATGAGCAAGGCAGTGCACATATGTCCATTGCTAAAGGCTCATCTAACAGACCTAGGTCTAATTGATCATAGCTTTTAGCAAGTGTGGTAAACATGGCATCCAAATGTCAAAGGCAACCAACTAATTCATCCTCTATATTTTCAACTAAGTTTGTGGCCACGGTAAGAGTTGACATCGTTTGTAAGAAGGTTTAAGGCGTGCTAGGGGTTGGGGTTTGATTGGACTTGACAGCTCAATGGCGACTAACATCTATGGTGCAACTGCTCTAGAGTGTGTGGTTTGGCCTCTTGTGCACTAGGCTTGGTTTGGGATTCTGACTTTGTGTTGCCAAATGTCTGTGAGGCTTGAGTAGCGCCAACAATAGTTGGTTTGGAGTCATCAAGTTGTGGTTTCAGTCGATGAGTGGGTCAATGGTGTTGGGGCTACAAAGCCTTAGTGCTTGATCTATCGTGCGGCTCTGTATAGTCAGGTTTGAGGGTGGCATTTGAATAGTGCCACTGGTCAACTTAGCTTTAGGCACCCATATTTAGGCATTGCCCTTGTAATAGCCTTGCACTTGTAATAAGGCATTGGGGACCCATCGTGGCTTGACCGTTCGTTGGTGCCTATAGTTTCTTCTTTGCCTTCTAGGTCTTGACTATGAGTTCTTAGACTTACGAGGCCATGATTGCATGCTCCTACGTGGTAGTCCTTGATGTTTAGGTACCCACATGAACTGTGGTTCAAGGGCCTTAGGTTTGATCCCTATGGTGTATTGACGGTGTGGTGTGGCGGATTGTGACAAGTCTCAACTCCCCTCCTTAGACTTCGTGGTGGGTTTCCACCCAATGCCACTCAGACGGCCCGGCCAAATTCACCATTTGGACCACACTTAGCTCGGCCCTCGGACTAGTAAATTTGGCCCATTTACATTCGGCCATTCGGCCCATTAGATGACCATAATCGGACTGTCGAAATTTGATATTCAGACTGGTTGCATTTGGCCATTTCCTCATTCGACCCTCGGCCATTCGGATAAGCGGAATCGAACATTCGGCCCTTGCAACTCGGATGTGTTGGGTCGAGTTTGGATTTTTTCAAATTTTAACATGTAGACCCTAAAGTTGACCCAAAGACCATATAGAGCCAAAAACACATAATAGTTCTATCACTAGATTGAAATTTGGAACAAGTAGTTCAAATTTTGACTATGAACAGTCCTTCAAATTGTGCATGGTGTTTAGCATAATGGCCCTCCGCACCTCCCCTGAGTAGGTTGGAGAGAAAATGCGTGCCGGGACAAGTCCTCCAAATTAGATCCTAGTGTAGTAATGGCTTTGCATACACATAGACTCTCACTTACAAAAAAACAATCAAATACCCATACACAAACAAAGACAAACAGAGATCCTAGAACCTCAATGGGCCAATCTAGCCAACAAGGGAAAAAAAGGCCATACCACAAAAACATGTATAGGTTGCATTTGGATTGCATCTAGTCCAAGCAGAATGCAACAACATCAAGCTAAAATAGGGAGGATGACTAGAAATGACGGTCCTAACATAGATGTACCTTGAATGGCACTGCACAGACGACTCAAGACATCAGTGGAGAATCCACATCTGGTTGTGCAAATGGGGACTCAAAGGCATGTATCAAAACCCTTAAATTTATAAGCCAAGACCCAGAGGATGAAGACGTAGTACCACCTGCTTATCTTAGGGTCAAACTCACCGCAAAAAGAGAGCATAGTGTCGATGCTCTCATCGATGAAGGAGCAGATTTTAATATCTTGACCTATGAAGCATGGACCCTACTAGGCCAACCAAAGCTCACACCAATTAATGCAACTCTTAGTCCATATGGGGAGCACCCACAAGCACTTATAGGAAAGTGCAAAATCCTTGTAATTGTTGAAACTGAAAGCTTGCCTATCCTATTCCATGTTCCTCCAAATAGTGTTGATTGTGGAAAGGAAACCCTTGGAGGAAGACCTTTCAAAAGGGCGACAAAGTGCGAGGCCAATTATGTAGCATAGAGGATACACTTGACACTATTGGGTGTGAGAATAGTCACAAACTTTAGTACAACCTTTGAGGGAAAGGCACAGAACCTTCTGACATACCAGGCAAGCCTAGTAATGAGAGCAAGGACTTGTTGAAAGAATTGGTACAAGCGCATATTGAACAAAGAGAACTAGTGAGCGAGGCCATGCACGAAACAAGAAGGTCAAGAGACAATGCTAAGGACATGCTTTGGACTTACAAATATCATAGAATACCACAAAAGAAGCCCAAGCCTTATAGACAGAGGTATCGATGGAGAGCCAACACAATGCTGCAATGGATATCCAAAGCATTGCTACATGCTCAAGGGTATTCCGCAGGTAACTGATGGACTTGGGTACCAAAACCCCCTGCTAAACCATCTCTATTAGCTGAAGGCCATGACATATCAAGAGCGATGAAGCACAAAAGGAAGTCTAAACGAAAAAACAAGTCTCGAGTCAAAAACATTAGAGTGACCAAGCCCCTCACGATTGAAATCAAGAAACCAAATGGGACTATTCGAAGGGTAGATTCTCAATCTAGTGTTCTGAATAAGCAGATATCAGATGTAACCATCGAGTGTGCAGAAAAGCCACTAGTGCCCAAGGAGCCTTTGACCTCCCAAGAGGATAATGAGCACCACATGTGTAATGTTGCTCATGATAAGGCTAATTTCTCAATAAAGAAAATGGTTGAGTTGTTTAATAGCCATGAGCAAATCTTTCAGTGAGTGCCAAGTCCACCTAGGAGTCCCAAATCTCCTACACCCTCTTTTCCTAAACGGACACGGAAAGCACAATAGCAGTCGTCAAGTGTAGCTGCTCAATCCCAATCTCTATCTCCATCTAAGCTTCCAAATGTCCATGATGTGAGACATGACACCACCCTTAGCTCTCAGCCTAAGGATATGCCTGTGCAATCCATAGTGACTAGCTCAACCGATGCTCGATCTACACAAGTGAATGCTCAAAGGAAAACAAAAGACACAACCACTTCCAATCCACCTAAGGACTTGACACCGCAGTCGACTAATAGTAGTCGATCCACTAAACTGGCCGCTACTACTTCCAATCAGGAATCACAGCAGTCACAACCTTTGGCCGTGACAATGCCCCTTGCAGAATGCATCCTTAGCAATTCACCTATGGAAGAGGTGTCACAACAAACACCATTGACACCTCATTAAGAGTGTTGGCAGTGGACCATGAGGTCTAGCTTTCTGCCACTATCCAAAAACATCCATTGTACAATAAAGTGCTTCTAGAAGAAGATCTACACGTGGCTAGTAGGCTAGGAGTAGGGAGTATGGTTCTTGATGTCAATGCATATGTCTTATGCCTCAGTCAAGACCGTGCAATCCTAGATCTCTATGCTTCCCATCAATACAACCTCGACCTCTTCACCTGGTTTTGTCCAAGCCTACATGATAAGAACCCTAAACTCTCTCTTGATTCTATACTAGAGTCACCCAAACCTCCAGATCAAGAGAAAAACAGCTCTAAACACCTGAACCTTCATGTTCTTAAGAAATGGTACCATTACCTCTACGGAAATTGGTTCAGAGTGAAGAGCCACCACTGAGTTCTCTAGTACTTCCTGACCTAGTCTACTTTGACTGCTAAGCACAGGAGATGGGTGGCAACTTTGCGAAGTTATGATTTTGACATCTCCACACTAGGAGCAAAGACAACATAATGGCCGAATCACTATCACGGATGTGGGTATGCAAAGTATCTTCCATTTCAGGGTTGCATAGTGATTGGATTGAGGAGCTTCAAGAGGCCTATTTGTCAAATGAGGACTTCAATCACATATTTTAGAAATTATAGCAAGGGATAATAGATAAAAACTTCCAATATTAGCTAAAAAATGGTGTTATTTGATCCCATGGCAAGATTATCATTCCCCACACTTCTCCCTTCACATAGAAGAAGATCATGGAAGAGATGCATTTTTGCCCCACTATTGGTCATTTGAGTGTTTTCAAAATATATGATTAGATTGCTAAGAGCTTTCGCTAGAAGGCCCTATGGAGGGATGTCAAGAATTTTGTGGCCAATTGTGTTCCATGTGAATAGAATAAGGATATCACACTTAGAACTATTGGTCTCTTGTAGCCTCTACCTATTCTTGAAGGGAAATAGACACATATCACTATGGATTTCATTACTAGCCTATCCATTACCAAGAAAGAATGGAACAATATATATGTGGTAGTTGACCATCTCACTAACCCCACTTCATCCCAACTAAGACTAAGTATACCGTATCTCAAGTGGTCAATTAGTTTATGGAGCATGTGTTTAAGTTGCATGGGTTATCACAAGTCATAGTGCATAATCACGATATCGCATTTATAAGCAACTCTTGACAAGTGATTTTCACATCTATGGGCATCAAGATTATTCCATTCCATGCATACCACCCACAAAATGATGGTTAGACTAAAAGGGTAAATGAATGTCTTAAGACCTACTTACAACACTTTTGCTACGATATATCACTACAAGATATAGGCCTTATACCGATGTTTAAAGCGACAAAAATACAAACAACAAAATTTTTCCCCGTCGTCGCAAAAAGCGTTGTTATTAACGACGCCATAGAAACGTCGCTATCAGCGTCGCTATTGGTGTCGCTATCAGCGTCGCAAATGATGGCAACATTTTGCGACGCTCATAGCGACGACAATAGCGATGCGAGCAGTAAAATTTGTGACGATGGTAACAGGGATAAAAAAAAATTTGTGGCAGGGCAGCAGCACTATGTGCTGTATGAGAGCCATACAAAATAGTTTCTGCACTAGTGTATACAAAGCGCTTGCAAACAAAAAGAATGTATATTGAAATCATAAAATTGATACATGAAATAAATACATGATCGCATAAAAAGCGATTGGTACAATCATGACAGGATATCACTAATACATAGAAAATGTCTACATAGATCAGGCGACTAAAAAATAAAGGTGTGTGAGCTCCAAGGATCCAAGGGCGAGCTACAAATCCTCGTCCCCCAAAAGCTTGTCCCAGCATCGAACGGACTCTAGAGAAAAAGAAACAACACATCAATTCACCATACAATAATGCATTCAAATATCTCATGGTAACTACGGACAAGAAAGATGAGTGACTTACAGGGCCGCCGCGTCTATACAATCGGTCGATCAATGCATTGAGACCGTGCCTCTCTGCATTTCGAGTCTCAAGGCCTATCGGATCACGATTTGTAATGGAGTGCTGCAAAGAAAACAAAATGCTAACTGTTAGAAACATGATTGTCAGTACAAAGAATATTTCAAAAAAACAAACAAGCAAAACAAAAGAAAAACTTACAAAGTCCAAATATGTCCTGTGGTTGCCACTCCCAAGATGATGGACCACTCCGGCCTCAAGTCGTGCCCTCGCCGCCTCACACTACTGACTCCAACGTCCTGGAGAATCTGTAGCCTCCTCCCTCAGTCGGCACCAGTCGTCTGCATCTAACCACTTGGGCTTTGTAGCCCCACTCTTGATTGCCTTGCGTGCGTCGGATCGTCTATGTGACATGTATGCACACATGTAATCCATCATCCAGCCCGTAGAGAATCTATCTACTGCAGCTGGCATCAAAAACTCCTCGTGCAAGGATGCTACTATATAGTCCTTGCTCCCCTTCGGTATGTTCTTCCAATGATCCATGACGTTGTGCCGAAAAACTTGTTGGCACAACTCTCTCATGCGAGCCATCACCTTCCTCCCCTCATCATTCATGATGATGGCTCCTGATCTACTATCGACCAGATATCCATAACCCCTAGGAGTCTGCCTAAGATGGGTCCTCTCCCATTTGCGTCCATGCTCCTGGGCATATCCAGGAGACCCCTCTACATCCAGTGTACGGACGGCGGTAATCTCTCTCGGAGTGGCACCTAAAGGGGTGGCACCTAAAGGGGTGCCACCTACTGATGACGGCTGTGCAAAAGCCGGAGTAACTGGAGTAGACGTCCCCACAGGCGTGACAAATCTTGGAGGTGATGTAGCTTCAGCTGAACGACGAGACGGAGACACCACATTCGTGTCTCCACAGCAGCATCCCCCTGATCCTGATGCACTCCCTTCCTCTGGCCCAAGTTGTGAGCATCGAGATCGTCTACTCAAAGCCGAAGCATCCAATCGCGCTGAAGTAGATCTAGCAGAGTGCCCTGACGAAGAACGAGACAGCTCCTGGTCTTCAATCTCTGTGAATCTCACGAGCTGGTCTGGAGACATGCGTGCGAAGATGTCCTGCAACTCCTCATCGCTCATCCCTTGACTCATCCTGAAAATATCACCTGCACAGATAAAAAATGGTGTTAGAATATTCAATTTAAATCATACAAAGCACAGTAATATAAATCATTTAAAAAAAATATCTCTTAAAATACATATCTTATGTACCTTTATAAGAGATTGGTCAACGAATTGAGTAAGTGGATGCTCCAAGTATGAAGTATCCTATGGTCCCATGTTAATCTCCTGACACAACTCCGCATACACTGGAAGGTCGATAGACATGTCACCACAAAATAATGAGTCCGTCACCATGGCGTTGACATAAACCATGGCATCTCCTTCATGGCTTTGGGATATCGAATCAGTCGATGACGCGTACTACGTCGGAATTGAGCTCGCGCTTCCTCTCGATCTTGCCTTGCAATCTGGTACTTGGCGAGCCACGTCTCCATGGAGGCATGGTGCAACATACAAAAGCGATTTACCTTCTCTTCCATTGAGGCATCCATTCTTTTTTCTACCCCATTTCCAACCACCACATCTCCAGTCAGTCTATCATCATCCTTCAGCGTCCATAGCATTTCATTGTCTGGTTCCACCATTGGTAGCCATTGTGAAATATGCACTAACGCCTCTGACACCAACCAACCTTCGGCCATGCTACCTTCTGGCCAAGCTCGTTGTTGCACAAAGCCTTTCATGGTTTTCATGAAGCGCTCCAGGAAGAACATCCATCGCGTATGGACAGGTCCAACAATCTCCATTTCGTTCACAAGATGCACAAGAAGGTGGATTTGTATCGTAAGCATGCTAGTGGGCAGATATTTCTCAAAGAGACAGACTGTCTCCACTGCTCCCTGCCTCGCAGATTCAATAGAGGACGTCTTAATCTCTTTTTGTGAGATCCATTGCACCAAAGTCGACAACTTGTAAATGGCCCCGCGAATTTCTGGAGTAAGGCATCCTGTGATCGGTAGGACAAACTGCCACAAATGAGAAAGCATTGTGAATAATGGCCACTTTCCAAATTGCAAAATGCCCATGCTAATTACAATCCATTCGTAGCACAAACTTGACATATCTTATGCCAATCATGGGATTTTAGCCCCGAAAATGCGGACTTGAGAGAACGCATCATACCCGTCGGAGTGTAGATAGACTTGATTACTTGCTTCACAATGCGCTCTTCTTTAGTGGACAAAACCTAAGGAGCGCGAGGAAGCTACACGCGACCATCAGCACTCGACTGCGGCCAAAGCGCCTCCATCTTGCCTACCTCCTTCAAATCCATTCGTGCCCCTATAGTGTCTCTCTTTCCTGTGATGTGGTCCCATAGCAAGCTGCCCACATTCTTGAAAATATGCATGGGATCCAACAAGTGGTTGACCTGTAAGTGGGTCAAATATGGCAACTCGTAGAAAACTGAGAACCGTTGCATGCCATTTGGATGTGATTCCGCGTGGACCATTTTCAGGTCATACCAGCTTGCGGCATTCATACGTGTTGGAGGTCGTCCAAGGAAACCTTCCTTGAGTTCATGATCCTCCGGCAAGAAAGCGGCGTGCCCTTGATATACCATCTTCTTCATGGTTCGTGACCTTCGGGAGTCTAACTGTGGCCCGCACAATGGACATGCATGATAACCTGAGGTAACCAGACCTGTTCCAACACCAGGACCTAGTGAATACTTGATTGAATGAGATAAAATATAGATATTACCAACGAGAACGGAGGCCTGCTCACCTGAGCACTCTCCCAATCCCGAAAAGTCATCCATCATCCACATGAGAATGGCTCGAATATTGGCTGACCGCCGCCGACCATCGTGCCTGCTCATGTCTTGCATAGTGACCCCCTTCTCCCACAAAATCTTAAGCTCATCAACTAATGGATGAAGATACACATTCATATTTTTTACTTTGTAGCGGCCTAGGACGAGCAAGCTAAGGATATGTCCTTTCTTTGTAGAAAGCCATGGAGAGATGTTGTAGTTGATAAGGACTATAGGCCACACACTGTAAGAAGTTGAGTGCAGATCGAATGGGTTCACGCCATCCATTGCGAGACCGAGCTGAAGATTCCTTGGCTCTCGTGCAAAGCCTGGGAAGGTAGAGTCAATGTGGCTCCATGTACGCGAATCCACTGATATTCGTTGAACTCCATCTGTGGACCTATTCTGCACATGTCACATTGTTAATCTTGCCATGTCGGACATACGAAACATGTGGTTTATGTGGGGGATGAGCGGAAAGTGTTTGAGAACTTTTTGAGGGATGGTTTGCCCTTGCAAGTCCTGTCGATACCTGTGAGCACCACACTTTGGACATGTCTCCATAGTCTCGTATTCTCCTCAAAACAGTATGCAATCGTTGATATATGCATGGATGTTATTGTAGTCTATGCCAAGCTTTTGTAAAACATGTGGTGCATCATCATGAGACTCAGGTATAGTATTTGCAGGTGGTAATATATGATATTCAATAACCTAAAAAAAATCATAAAAGACCTTGAAAAAGCACAAATATTTGTAATAATAATGTCAAAAAAAAAATCAATGAAGCCTATGTGCAAGGTACCTGAATAATTCGGTCACACTCATATCGCTCCACTCGTATTTTGCTTGCATACTTAAGAGTGCAAACAGTGTCTTCAACCGAGATACTCGACACCCATCATATAATGGTATGGATGCTTCCTCTCTAAGAGGATTAGAAGTGTCGACATCCATGGGAATCAATGCATCGATCATTTCCTCCATCTCAGGCTCCAAGATTGTAGGTGTCTCCTCTGGCATTGACGGTATAGATTGGCCTTGCGAGTGGTGGATTGGCTCCTGCACTCCATCCATCGCACGCCCACGAACTCTTCTAATTGGCCGCAAAGAGTGCACTCCCCCTTGGGACGAGACATCACCTCCCTGGATAGAAAATTTGCCAGCAAGACCCAATCTTATTGTATATGATTTTCAATTAGCTTGCGAGTACAATGCATGATTGATATTAACTTCAAATTACCGTTTGCTGAAAATCCGCAATCGCCTGATCAATGATCTCAGATTGAAACTCGCCAAATCGTCGTACATGTTCTATAGACAATCGGCGTTTTTGTCTAATTGCCAACTTGCATTGAGGGCAAGGACATGGGACACGCTGATTAAGATATGCCTCACGATCTTGAACAACAAGACCTTCTTCGTTTTCCATCTTATCTACATTACAACAAACAATTTAATGACTTGTAATACAATTTGGGAAAACGAGGCTCAAATGGATAGCTTTATGGAGATGTATGTCAAGTTGCAAGTTGACCATAAGCTCTTGCTTGAGAGGTTTTAGCCTCTGTAAGAGATTGAGAAGCAAATTTTGTAAAACATTGAGGTTGATATTGATGCATCCACGGTGTTGAAATCTAAACTTCAAGATATAAGAAATGCTTTACCGATTGATGTAAAGAATGCATGGGACATAGTAGTTGAGAGATTTATTGATGTTATATCTCGGCCATATACCATGCTCAAGGATTTGTTTGTTCCGGTAGATAATTATTCATTATTGTAAAAAAAAAGCATTGGTTCATAAGGTTCATGAGTTGAAGACTAAATGTTTGGACTTGACTAAAAGATTGGATAATGCCTTAGATGCTAAAAGGAAAAGTGATCAATATGTTACTTCATCATTGCAACAAAAAGATTAGTGACAAGGATGCTATGATTAATGAAGTTCTTCACGAGGTGAATATAGAGTTGAAGGGGATGGAACACGATTCTTCTTTGGGATTTAGTGGTGATCAGTCAATTATTGAGGTGTCTTCTTGTATGGCCATTATACCTTATATACCTAGCTATGGTCTCTAGGTTATGTACTTTGAGTATCTTAGAGGGGCTCTACTAGGATTACTTATACAACTACACTAGAGGGCTTTGAGTATAAGTAATCTTAGTCAACAAAATTTATGAGCATCATTGAGGATCTCTTAGTCTAATAATAAATCAGTCTCAACAAAAAGCATCTTACTAATGTGGTTTTTTGTCCTAGGTCCATGTATAAAAATTAATGCCATCTATGAAATTTATCAACTATAGTTATAAAATTTGTTCCAATCAATTCTACTCATAGTCATAACATTTGAAGAAAATATCCTATGCTCAATTTAAGGGATTCTTCTTCTATAACAATACTTTTGGGTTCATTTTGATGAAGTACCATAATGACCATTAGCTAGGGTATCATTTTCTTTTAGTCCTTCCATTGACTAGTTGGCATGATTACTAATTTGTTATGCCTATAAAGTTAATACAAAAACAAGGAATTATGCATATCACAATTAGATCACCTACTTGGACATTATGAAGGATATGACCAATTTTAAGCCATCTTAAAGAGTCACCAATGTACGTGGCCCATGGCAAAGCACATTGCATACCATTATCGATAAGTCTATTATCGTGCATCTTAAATCTCCTAAATAGACTTTATAAAGTGTATGACTAATTTTTAGCCCTCTTAGGGAGTCGATGTAATGGTACCCATAAAAAAAGCAAAGTGCATATCATTACCATAATCATGGATATGTTATCGTTCCAATATATACACACACAGGTGGACTACATCTTGAGTAGACAAAAGCTATCCATTTGAGTAGACATACATCTCCATAAAACTATCCATTTGAGTATACATCTCTTTCTCTTTCTCTCCCTCTCTTTCTCTCTCATTTCCTCTCCCTCTCACAATATATCCTAACACTCTCCAAAAGCAAAAGAGAGAGGGAGAGAGAGAATGCACTCTCCCTCCCTCTCCCTCTCTTTCTCTTTCTCTCCCTCTCTCATTTCCTCCCCCTCCCTCTCCCTCTCCCTCTCCCTCTCTTTCTCTTTCTCTTTCTCCCTCCCTCTCTCTCTCTCTCTCCCTCCCTCCCTCTCCCTCTCCCTCTCCCTCTCCCTCTCCCTCTCCCTCTCCCTCTCTTTCTCTAACTCTCCCTCTCTCATTTCCTCCCTCTCCCTCTCCCTCTCCCTCTCCCTCTCCCTCTCCCTCTCTTTCTCTTTCTCTTTCTCTTTCTCTTTCTTTTTCTCTTTCTCTCTCTCCCTCTCCCTCTCTTTCTCTCTCATTTTGTCTCCTAAACAAGCAAAAGAGAAAGTGATTTAAATCTTAAACAAGCAAAAGAAGGAGAGAGGGAGACTCACCGATGAGATATGGCGAGTGTGGGGCGGATCCTCTTTGCGATGAAGGCTCCTCCTCTCCTTTGCGAACAACGGTGGCGGTGGCAAGTCTTCTTCCTCTTCTTCTCTCACGACGGTCGCTCTTTCCCTCGCTCTCGCTCTCAAAACACAAAACGCGAAATAAAGCCACGCTTCGTTTCGGCCCGTTTTTTTTCCCTGTGGACCGTCGCTATTTGCGTCGGTATTTGCACCGACGTAAATAGCGACGCCACTACCCGCCGTCGCTAATCGCCGTCGCTATAAGCTCAACTCCTTGTAGTGTATAAGATAGTTGGGATATTGGCTTCACTTGGCAGAATTTGCTTATAACAACTTCACCTAGTCTAACATTGGGATTTCTCCTTTTGAGGCACTATACAATTATAAGGTTCCCCTCCCTATAGTTTTGCTCAATGATAAGATCAACCCCTAGAGTAAAGAGGAGATAGAGTGCATACAAGCCCTCCTTTAACAATGCAAAGTGAATCTTTAGAAGGTATAATATCACATGAAGCTTTATGTTGATGAGAAAAGAAGGCATTTGGAATTCAAAGAGGGAGAGTTGGTTCTCTTAAAAGTACTTAAATATCATTACTCCACTCTCAAGGAGGGTAGCAATAACAAGTTGGCCGACTATTTTTCTACGGCCTCTACCGGGTCCTCAAGAGAGTTGGTGACTTGGCTTACCGATTAGAGCTTCCACCCACCACCAAGATTCACAATGTATTTTATGTTAGCTAGCTAAAGCCCCTCATTGGCACCTCAATGGACTATGTGGAAGAGCTACCTTCAATAGATAAAGAAGGCATCATTCAATATATCTGAGGCAATCATTGGGCGATGAGATAAACACTTGAGATCTCGATCCATTAAGGAATATCTCATAAAATGGAAAGGCCTGCCCCTAGAAGAAGCCTCTTGGTGCCTAGCCACTATCGTGGAAGAGTTTCCTCAACTCCAAGAGACCCAATGAGCTCAGGATTAGCTATACCCCATTTTGGCTCCACATTGCTTTCACACTACACATAGTTTTAGAATAGTTTTGTACTTGCGTTAACTATAGCCATGCGCTTTCTACACATTTTGACATGTGGCACATCCCATTTGGAGCGGCCCATAAAAAATTATGATAGATTTACCTCAATAGGTCAATGGTGGACAATATGTTGTCCATAGTCTTCATGCCTTCAATTAAAATGAATTGATGGTATTGTTCCCTTGTGACCATCCCCACGGCATGCATATTAGCCATACCTGGCCTTATGCCCCAATTTCTCCTTGGATACATCCCCCTTTCCCTATCCAATCTTCTCATTGTAATGTTGAATATAAGAGTAGTACTTTGCAACCCCTCTCATTAGCCACTCTAACAAGTCCCCCCAACTGCCTTTTATTTTTGAAGGCAAAAACTTTTAGGGTTAGGATAGAATGTAGCAAGCGGGTACACAAGAACTAGAGATTAGATGCCCGTCTAGGGTATAAAAAGGTGTAAGAGACCTAGTTTATGGCATCTACATATAATCAAGAACCGACTCTTCACCTTCTCCTTTAATTTCCATCTCTTCCTTCCTCTTTCTTCTCCCTCTTTTGCCTTTCTCTCTCCTCTTTTAGTCTTTCTCTCTCTTCTTCTTCCTCTCTTTCTCTTTCTTTTGCTCATTCTCCTCTCTCCTCCTAGCCTCATTTACAATTGCATTCAATCCAACATCTACTAAGGTACCATCAAAGCTCCTTGGAACACATGGGTGGACAAAGCTTTCGTGCAACAATTGTATTTGTTTGGTACACTAGGAAGTTTTTCTTATCCTTTTGTTGTGCCATGTTGTGTTTCAATTTCCCTTGATCTAAGGAGTTTCTTAATATAATTTATAATGGGAGCTACTTACAATTATTAATATTTGGAGATTATTTCTATTTTAAGGTGTTTTGAACCATCATTCTCATTTGGAATTCTCAAACTCAATGGCACTACTTAACACTATCTCTTTACATAGATTATTTGTTTTTCTAGACATAATGTATTCTTATATTGGTGTTTTTCATTGCACGATGTAGGAAGTATCCTTTTTAATTCAAGTTTTAAAACTTAATCCTAAAGGCAATAGTAATTTAATATTCTTGAAGCTCATTTCCCAAAGAGCACATTGCTACAAGTAGGATCTTGAATTTAATGAACATTAATAAAATGTATCATTATTTGCATGGTCAATGTGAAATATACATGCACCACTTATTCAGTGATAGGAGAATACTTGACTCACTCAAACAGAGACATATTGCGTGTAAATAATGATACAATGTGCTTCACGATGTGACATGTTAGTGAAATGATATCCAAGCCAAATATTGGGTATTTCTTTGATCTAATAGTTCAAGCTAGAAACTTGACAAATATATTGTGTGTAAATAATTATACAATGTGCTTCACTATGTGACATGTTAGTGAAATGATATCCAAGCCAAATATTGGGTCTTTCTTTGATCTAATAGTTCAAGCTAGAAACTTGACAAATATATTGTGTGCAAATAATGATACAATGTGCTTCACTATGTGACATGTTAGTGAAATGATATCCAAGCCAAATATTGGGTCTTTCCTTGATCTAAGGGTTCAACCTACAAACTTGAAAAATATCTTGCACATGTATAGCATGATATGATGATATAAAAGCCCCCGCCACATGATCATTGATTATACATTCATCCCAATACATTTTATTGATCGAGATGCACAAGCCCAAACGATAAAAATTGTCAACTCTTTTATCTCATGATCACAAAATTGTCAACTTCTCTTATCTCATGATCACGACATGGAGCCTTTGCCTCCAAATTTCAATGTTAAGAAGGCCAATGGCCATTGTTTATGTATTTGATGTACTTTGGAGTTTGATTGGACTTCCGACGGGATTCGACGTATAAAGTGTCGAAGCATGGTGCTGGACACGTGCTGCTTGGATTAATAAACGTATTGTTAGTGTTGTGATCAATTCTTCGCTAGAAAATACGACTCGACATCGACATGATTCTTCATTGTATTTTATTTTATTCATGATGAACGTCACAGGCTCCGTTTTTCAACGCGCCCCATCGACTTCCTTGACGACAAGTTACAACGGATCTTACCCTTACGATTCTGGAAGCGGGATGATCAGTCAAGTCTGTCATGGCCTCCTAATTAAAGGCTCTCTCGTATACTTATGATCAAGCAACCCAGAACACAGCAATCGCTCTCTCTCTCTCTCTCTCTCTCTCTCTCAGAACAAGGGAATGCGAGCAAGCCAGAACGAATCAAGCTGTCTCTCTCTCTCTCTCTCTGAGAGAACAAGGGAATGTATGCAAGCTAGAAGCAATCAATCTCTCTCTCTCTCTCTCTCTCTGAACAAGGGACTGTAAGCAAGCCAGAACTGCTTCTCTCTCTCTCTCTCTCTCTCTCTCTCTCTCTCTCTCTCCGTCTCTCTGACTGATTATAAGTATCGTAAATAAGATGGCGCCAGCTCCCCCTCCAGTCCACGCCGTCATGTTCCCCTTCCCGGCCCAGGGCCACGTGAATCCCATGATGGAGCTGGCCAAGCGCCTGCTGGAGCGCGGCGTCCATGTCACCTTCGTCAACACCCACTACAACCACCTCCACATCCTCCGCAACGGCGCCTCCCACCGCCACCTGCTGACCTGGCGCCACCTCCGCTTCGAGACTCTCCCGGACGGCCTGCCAGCTGACCATCCCCGCCTCAATGGCAACGTGCTGGAGTTCGGCGAGGCCGTCGAGACGCGCATGCGGCGGCCCCTGCAGGAACTGCTGACGCGGCTCATGCAGGAGCGCCACGTCACCTGCATTATTGCCGACTGCCTCGCTGCGTGGGTCCAGGACGTGGCGGAAGACGTGGGCCTGCCACGCGCCGCCCTGTGGACCACACCGGTCCACGCCAACCTCGCTTACTGCTCGATGCCCCAGCTCATCTCCGACGGTATCATACCCTTCCCTCTAGGTGCGTTTATATGCTCATCTCTTCGTTTTTACCATGACTGCACGCTACACATTCGAGACACTACATCCTCAAGAAGGAACCTTTGGGTTTTAGACAAGTTCCCACTATAATCCCCACATTGTGACCTTCAACAACCTATTCTCCAAGATAGGGAACCCCATACCTACGTAGGTGCAAGTGGCAGCAAGGTGTTCTCAGCTCACACCCCTACCTCCAACCACACCTAACTAGGTATCCTGTCCCTTGCAAAAAGCTTGTGATGTTGAACACTCTAGGGAAAAACAAGGGAAAATAACCCTTTTTTCTACAAGGGAAAATGTCAAAAACCACTTACAAGCTAATACCTTAGTTCAATAGAAATAGTCAAACACTTGTGGGTATTCTCGAAAAGCTCAGTTTTAATGTAAAGTAAATTACAAATTTTCTACAATGTCATTTGGAATTCAAAGTAGAAGGTGTGAAGCTTTCTAATGGATAACTTTTTACATATAATAATGGCTAATATATGGAGTTTCATTTACAATACCCTCCTTTTTTATTGGAGCGTCTTCCTCTTGAACCACATTGATTTAGTAGGAAGAGTCTTTCAATTTTAACATTTACATTTCCTGAACCAATGCTTGTACTCTCTACCTTTAAATGCTACATCAATTCATAGAATAACAGAAGCCTCCATCCTATAGTCATGTTGTGTACTGCACTATGTTAGCAATATATGTTTTTAGAATTGTTCAAGCAATTGAGTATTGGATCCTAATAGCCACTTAGTGATCCAAGATTAAGTTAATAAGCAAAGATTGATTTACTATCAAAAGTTTTTCTCTTCGTATTTTGCAACTCAATTATATCTAAACTAAAAACAACTTGATCTTATAACTAATACTTCTTTTGTATGAATGAATAATGATGATTATGTAATTGAACTATCCTTACATTCATCCTAACATACAGGTGATCATGAGCGAGGATCCAAAATTGTGACATGCATTCCAGGTTTAAAGTTTTCAAAGTTACTTGCTAATGACCTTCCCTCATTCTTGCAATCATATAATGGAACATCTACCTTTGACTTGTTTGATTGGATTGAGGCACAATTTAAGGAAAGACCAAGAAGACAAGCAGAATGGAACTTAGGGAACAATATATATGAGTTGGAGAAGGAGGGTATAGATTTGTTTCGTGAGAGATTTGTGAATTCGTTCATTACTATTGGTCCTTTGCTTCCTCCTTCATTCTTCATGGATAATCCCACTACTCCTTTCTCTTTTGGGACTAGCCTATGGGAAGAAGACCAACAATGTGTTGAATGGCTCAACATGCAAAAGCCAAGGTCGGTCTTATATATCTCCTTTGGTAGCATTGTTCACATGTCATTACAACAAGTTGAGGAGATAGCCATGGGTATTGAGTCTAGTCAACAACCCTTTCTTTGGGTGCTTAGATCTAATGTTGATCATGCCACTCTTTCAATGCTACAAACCTTTAAAGGAAGGACTCAAGGAAGAGGACTTATCGTGTCATGGTCACCTCAACTCTTGGTTATTTCTCATCCTAGTGTTGGTGGTTTTCTAACTCATTGTGGGTGGAATTCTATAATGGAAAGTTTGAGTGCAGGTGTGCCCATCCTTGCTTGGCCAGGTGGATTTGCAGAACAAAACATGAATGCTAGATATGTAGTCGATGTGTGGAGAGTTGGTATTGAATTCAAAATAAAAGACAAACCTATCGTGCCAAGGGATGAAGTGGACATATTGATTAGGTCCATTATGATTGGGGAGGAAGGGAAAGAACTTAGAGAAAGAGCTCAAGCTATAAAAAAGCTAGCAAGGGTAGCAATTTCCAAGGGCCAATCTTCAGAACAAGGTCTTAATGCATTTGTAGAAGCTATGACCATCAGAGCAAGAGTGGCATCTTCATCATGGCAATGTTCAAAAAAGCCATAGACATTCTCTTAGGATCTTATGAGATCTATATCAATTCATAAAAAACATTATTGTCATAGCAATTTGTACATTTGCCATGACTAGATTTCTTGTAAACAAGTTTTACATGTTTTAAAATTTGTAGCATTCTTTTCCTTGTTAAATTTTGATTTTTATGTCCCACGTGCTATTAAAACACTATAAGCATCTAGTTGCTATACATGGATGTCCCCTCCTTCATGTGAAGGTCCATTAATTGCTTCAGCCAATACATCTATGACGTAGGACTCTACTACGCATAAGGCTCTTAAATGCATTGAGTGATGCCTTGTCTATTGGGGACAACTTTGTTGTGAATGCAGAGGAAAACATAAATGGGGTATATTTTTTCATTATTCCATGTATTTGTACCAAGGAGAAGATAACTCAAGTAGTTCTAATAACTAGGATAGTGTCCTACTAGCATGGTTGTTGGTGGGGCCGCTAATGTTGGTGGTTGTAGTAGCTGGGAGTACCTAAAAAGGGGAGACATGCTCTACCTAGGGGGACATCCATGTATAGCAACTAGATGCTTATAGTGTTTTAATAGCACGTGGGACTCTACTATTGGTCCTTTGCTTCCTCCTTCATTCGTCATGGATAATCCCACTACTCCTTTCTCTTTTGGGACTAGCCTATGGGAAGAAGACCAACAATGTGTTGAATGGCTCAACATGAAAAAGCCAAGGTCGGTCTTATATATCTGCTTTGGTAGCGTTGTTCACATGTCATCACGACAAGTTGAGGAGATAGCCATGGGTATTGAGTCTAGTCAACAACCCTTTCTTTGGGTGCTTAGATCTGATCTGGAGGATCATGCCACTCTTTCAATGCTACAAACCTTTAAAGGAAGGATTCAAGGAAGAGGACTTATCGTGTCATGGTCACCTCAACTCTTGGTTATTTCTCATCCTAGTGTTGGTGGTTTTCTAAGTCATTGTGGGTGGAATTCTCTAATAGAAAGTTTGAGTGCAGGTGTGCCCATCCTTGCTTGGCGAAGTGGATTTGTAGAGCAAAACATGAATGCTAGATATGTAGTCGATGTGTGGAGGGTTGGTATTGAATTCAAAACAAAAGACAAACCTATTGTGCCAAGGGATGAAGTGGACATATTAATAAGGTCTATTATGATTGGGGAGGAAGGGAAAGAACTTACACAAAGAGATCAAGCTATAAAAAAATTAGCAAGAGTAGCAACTTCCAAGGGCCAATCTTCAGAACAAGGTCTTGATGCATTTGTAAAAGCTCTGACCATCAAGGCAAGAGTGGCATCTTCATCATGGCAAAGTCCAAAAAAGCCATAGTCATTCTATGAAGATCCTATGAGGCCTATACTAATTATTTAAAAACATTGGTTGCATAGCAAGATGTATATTTGCCATGACTAACTTTCTTTTGCAAACAAGTTTTAAATGGTAAAAAAACATAGCATTGTTTCCCTCGTTAAATTTTCACGTTTATCTCCCATGTGCTATAAAAAAACTATAAGAATCTAGTATCCCTCCCCCTCTATCCCTTTCCCTCTCTACCTCTCTCCCACTCTCCCTCTCCCTCTCCCTCTCTCTCTCTCTCCCTCTTTCTCTCTCTATTTCTCTCTCCTTATCTCCATTACTCTCTCCCTCTATCCATTTCTATCTCCATCCCACACACACACACACACACACACACACTCTCTCTCTCTCTCTCTCTCTCTCTCTCTCTCTTTCTTTCTTCATGCTCATTCCACAAAGAAAAACTACCTTACTCTATGTTTGGTGCTTTTTTTTCGCAATATGCCATTGCTATTTCTATCAATAATATTGTTAGTATATCCATAGGTATTAGCATCACTATATAGATGCACATAGTAATACTAACACCAATCTATATTAGGAAGCACATAATTCAAGTTCAAATATTAGATTGTTTCTAGTGATGTTCTCCTTCGACTTAATCCAAAAAACCCTTTCAATGTTCAAAGTAGTTTTTTCCTTCGTCGTACTATAGTTTATCATTTTTAGAAATCACTTTTTCATATTTATTCATTTGCATTACTAGTATATCATTTTCTATTGCTTGGTCCTTATTATGATTCAAAACATTTTTGTAGTGTATAAAAGCATTTAATCTTGCATAAATAGTGATTTCTCTCATTCAAGCAACACTTTCCTGTGCTTAAACAATTTCTCTTTTTTGGAAAGCACAATTTTTTCTTTTGAGAATAGTTTTTTCATATCTTGTCATATCAAACGCATCTAGAAGAGCACTTGTTTTATCAATAAACAATTTGTGGTGTGTAATGCGAAGATGTTATATAGGAAAAAAAGTACTTAGTATGCATAAATCACATTTTTTTCCTTATGGAAGCATGTTTCTATTCTAAATATAGCACTTTTCTATTTCAAAAAGCACTTCTATATTTAAAAAATATTTGTCTATTGCAAAAACCACTTATCCAGATTAGAAAGCAGTTGTGTATATCAAAAATTATTTTTCCATTTCCAAAAATACTTTGCTATTTTGAAAGCACTTTTGTAATTTAGAAATCACTTTTGTGTTTGGAAAGCACTTTTTTAATACTAAAAAATATGTTTGTGTTTCAAAAGCACTTTTGTATTTTGGTAATCTTGTTTCTATTTTGGAAAACACTCTTTTGTATTGATGACATTAATTTTCTATTTTGGAAAGCACTTTGCTATTTTCAAAAGTATTTTTGATAGCATCTTTCTATTATTGCATGCAATTGTCTATGCCAAAAAAGAAATTTTCTTTTTTCTCACATTCTTTTTTAGTTTTGAAAGCATTGCTTACATCCAAAAGTATTTTTCTATATTTGAAAAAAGTCTTTAACATATTATGGCACTTTTCTAGTTCCAAAAGCACTTTTCTATATTTGAGAGTAGTTGTCTCAAAACTTGTTCCTTCCATTGCTCGCCTACTTTTTAGTCCATTTGTAGTAAATCCAATCATATTGATAGCTTTCTTCTCAAGAAATCTAGCGATAACCACTACTTATTTCCTAGAAATTTTATTTTTTCGCATTATGGCATGCAAGCAAAGATTTTCTAGAGATTTAAGGGAACCTATTTGTATGTTTGGATATCTTTGAGATGTTTCGAGGGCTTGAAGCCATACTTTGTAAGACAATAGAAAGACATGTATACATGTTGTTTCATTGATCATGTCTAAATGATGTTTTTGAAGGATGCTTTTAATTTCATGTACCAAAGGATGCATGTGTGTGCTCTCTATGCACCAAGAGTATAGAGCATTCTACTTATACAATAGGGGTAATTTATTTGTAGTGGGGTCACATCTCTCTAGAGTCTTTACTTTGCCCTAAAATCGAAGGGTTTGCATTTCATGATAGAAAATGCATTTTTGGGATTTGTTCTCAATGTGGCACTAAAATTGGCTTGTGCCCAATGGAGATTAGCAATGCCTTGCCCTTGCTATCAATTAAGGTGTTTCAAGACATATAAAGTGGACCTAACGAGGGTGGTAAGAAGAAGAAGAGGAAATATCTCTTAATGCAATAAATGGGGTGTCTAGGATTCATGTCCCTTTTGAAAGAAAAGACAAGAGGCTTCGTTATGTATAACCTCATCTATAGGTAGCAAAGTCAAAAATTTGAAGATTGCCTAGTAAGCTTTCTTGATGCAGTATTAGCCTTAGTGATTGATGTTGCAGAAAACAAAATGAAATGCAACCTATGCAATGGTAGTGTGACTAGGTCACAATATTGGTACATACAAGTTATATTCGTTATAATGAAGATGTGAAAAAGATTTATCACTTCTATATCTCTCATGAAAAAACACATGATACATTGTTTTTCTAGCATTGTTTCCTTTGCATGACAAGTGGTTGAAGGTTCAAGGGAACAAGTTGAAACATCATTGGATGTGGTCCAATGGTCGTGTAGCATAATTCAAGGCAAAGTGTTCATTCTATTTTATTGCAAGATACTTTGCTATGACTAGTCTAGAGATGTTGAGTTATCCATTCTTAGTACACAGAAAGGGAGAGCATGACAGTGCAAGTGCTATTACAAAGCAAGGGTTGACACATGAATAGGTGAAACAAAGTGGCTTTGTGCTAAAACATGCTTCAAATTATATTAATTTCTTGACGGCAAGGTTTTTGAACAATGATATGGACTGTGTTTTCTAGGAGGTCAAGGTAGGTGATGTGGATAGAGAAAATCAGTGGGATTACAAGCTCATATCAGGCACAAATCCAAGTTCCATTCCATGTATTCATTAAATGCATATTCATCTACCAATAGAAATTCTATAAGATATTGAGCACTATCCTATCATGCTTTTGTGACCAATGTATGGATGGGCATTATAGAGGATGCAAAAACAAGCTAATTGTGCAAAATTGGGAGTATCACACCATTGAACCCCTTTTTGATGATGGATAGGAAGACAATAGCTCTTGTGATGAGGAGGATACTGGTCTTCTAGCATATTCAAGGCTCTTAAATGCATTGAATGATGCCTTGTCTATTGGGGACAACTTTGTTGTGAATGCAGAGGAAAACATGAATGGGATATATTTTTTCATTATTCCATGTATTTGTACCAAGGAGAAGATAAATCAAGTAGTTCTAATAACTAGGGTAGTATCCTACTAGCATGGTTGTTGGTGGGGCCGCTAATGTTGGTGGTTGTAGTAGCTGGGAGTACCTAAAAAGGGGAGACATGCTCTACCTAGGGGGAGTGTCTACCTCACTGTGTAGTGCATCGTGCTTGTGTTGGTGGAATAGGGAGCTGTGTAGGCCTGGGTGCTTTCCCACACTTGAGGACCTCGTGCATGCAATGGTTGTAGCTGAGTGAGACATGTCCAACTGTAGGTGAGTATTACCTCCCCCCTAGGTATGTCCTGCTAGAGGCACCCTAAGCATGTGTAGTGGGGGATAAAAAAGGGCTAGGGGTAGACACGGAGCCAACCAACCAAGGCCATTGGACGTGCCTCACTTGAGAACCCCTAGGTGTAGTGACTGTGGTCTATGTGCAGCTCGTTGTTTCTTCATGTGATTTCTCTTTTCATTTCCATTCTCTTTGTTTTCTTTTTGTTTTATACTTTCTTGCCTTTTGTTTGTTTGTTTGTTTCTTAAATTTTTTCTTTTTTTTTCCTTATTTTTTTAAAAGTTACATAGTCATGACAGAAGTTAGTCTTCATCATTGGAGTGAGGCAAAGAAGAGGGCTTAATAGATTTGTTAAGGAATTGGCAGCTTTGGAGATACCCCTTGAGGTCTAGGTGGACTTGAAGGGCAGTGGTGGAGAGGAATGGATGATTGCAACAGGTGAAGTGGCTATCATTCATATCCTTGAGAAGAGCTAAGAAAAATGAAGGTAGTAGAGTAGCTCACATCATTAGTCAAGCCATCGCACAACTATCTATAGCATTAGGATCAAAATGGAGGGCGCAAAATGGAGGGCTAGGAGGTCACACTCCTATAGAGTGGGGTCTTGCCTAAGGAGTATCCTAAGCAATCTAAGTTAATTATAGGTGGTAATAAAGGTGAGGTTAGGGCATGAAGAGAATTAGTTAATGAAGTGGACCACTGTATCATACAAACTTTCTAATGTGAAAAGAAGGGCATCTTTATATGTAGTACAATGCGGATTATAGATTATTAGGAAGTCATAGCGGCCATGGACACTAGATTCAAAATCCACTTCCACCCTTCGAGGTTATGGCATGAAGGTTGGGTCATTCCGCTTGAAGGGTTGAGTGTTGCAAAAGGCCATCCAAGTGTCCATGTTGACGTCGCACATCCTCCTTCTCCATGTAGGTTGCTTTTGTAACTAGGTACATACCTTGGTACCTCAAAAACTTTGTTTTGCTAAAATTTCGCATCTTCAATTCCCCATAGTGTGGGGTTCTACTCTCTCTCCTTCAATCACTTCTCCTTGAGACTACCTTCAATATTAATCACCTCATCCACCACCTTAATGGGCAAAACTCTACGTAGGGTGGTGGGGAATTGAAAGTTAAAATCGAAGGGGTTCTTGGCCATTTCTTACCTCTCCCAAATCACAATGTCGTCATGGAAGCTTGTTGGGGATTTGTCCTGGTGGGATAGGTGCCGGTGGTGCCATTACTCCTCTGGCATTCCATCTTCATCTTGTTTCCTGCACCATTTTTTCCTCCTTTCTCTTAGCGCCACCTTACTTTCTGTGGAGGTATCTGCTTGTCACTGCTCATCACATTGAGGGGAAGGAGGCGGTGGGATAAGCTCTTCCTCATGCAGTCCCATTTCAAAGTTTATGTCTGCCTCGTCCTTGTGCCTTGGCTCTTGCTGAGCCCCTTTGGTGAATCCAAGTGTGTCCACTTCTGGTGGGGTTAAGCTTGCCGATAGAAGATAGTGACGCTGCTCTTCTAGGCTAAGGCAAATTCCCATAGGTTGTGGCATCCGTAGGCCTGCTCTCAGGGCCCTATGTGCCATTCCTAGCTTCTTTTCCAATAAGGTATTCACGAAGGCATGTTGTTGCATTTGGAAGCCCACCTAGGTGAGGCCTCTGCTTTTCCTTCAGTGAGTACTTTGTCTTTCTCCCCTTGAGCTAGATGGCATGTGAGGGTTTTCACCCTCCCTTCATTGTGAGTTGCCCACTCTTCTGCCCTCTTTGTTATCTCCCCAGAGCTCTCTCCATGCCTCTATGTTAAGGCTATTATTTTCGAGTCCTGTTATTTCCACTTGTGAGAGTGATCACCTCCTTCTTCTTTTCCAAGTTTTTGATTTCTCTCTCCAGCCTCTCTTGCCCATCTATCTCTAGGAACACCCTGACTATCAATTCTTCAACCTCTCAATGATGCTCCTCCAGTTCCTTCTCTCTTTTTTCTTCTTTTGCAACAAGCTCCTCCATGCCTAGTTGGACTCTCTTCAGCTAAGCTTCTAGGTCCTCATGCTTCATTATTAAGAGTTTGTATTAGTGTTGTAGCGCAACCAGCTTCTGGTTCTTGTCTTCGAGCTGTTATCTCTAGGTTTTCTCCTTTTCTTTATTGGTACTGAGCTTTGCCTTTAGCTCGCTAACTTCTTTTTGGTACATGGCCACCTGCAAAGTTTTTCCCAACTAGAAGGCAACCACCGACTGTAGTGAAAGTGATGGTGAGAGAAAGAGAGAGAGATAGATAATGAGACAATGAGATGGAGAATGAACCACATACTTGTAATGCACACTTGCTTACACACTTACACTTTGGAATAGGTGAGAGGACACATATATATATACAATAAAGTGTGGATATGGTAGGTTATCTTAGTGAAGTATCCTCCACATATTCTAGATCCATCTTATCTAGTTCTCCTAAATATCTAGATATTGTCTTTATAGTACATGTTCATATGAGTACATTCTAATATTGTAACATTCCCCCTCTCTAGAAAAGGTTAACAATATGTTCTAACATTCTTCCTCCCTTCTCAAAAGTTAATATGATTTTCTTTTGCAGTACAAAGACTTTCTACCAATCATTTTGGCTACAAGAGAAGTAAGATTACAATGATCACTATAGCATGAGACCTTGTCCTTGTTGTTGCAAAAGATATGCATCAATCTTTGCTTGCAATGATTTAAGGGATGTAAGTTGATGATGAAGTTCTTTGGGCTTTGGTTGATGGATACCTTGATGAAGAAGTTATAGTCATAGTTTGCTTCATGATAGACTTGATAAGAGATGATCTCATCATATAAATAGATTATATATTTCAATTGGAACTTGATAGTTGTGGAGTAAAATAGTGGTGTCAGAGAGCATGTTTATAGATGGAAATATGATCCCAATGGCACTAGATACCATAGTAAGATAGAGATTGATAAGGTTCTTGTGACTTGATCTTTTGGAATGAATAGCTAGTGAATGATGAGGAGTTTTAAGCATATTGTCTTTGAGAGTACTCCAAGAGTTGAGTATCACATCTTCAATAATAGCATACTTAGTGTCAGTGTTCTCTTTTATCCATAGAAATTAGTTTCTTGTGCAAATATGCAAAAGTATTTCTTTGAACTTTATCCATTCTTTTCCCCTCCTTTGGAAGGCCAAAATAATTGGCCAATTTGAGAAAGATACAATAAGTAGATGATGATTTGGGTAAGGTAAGAGATAGTCTATTTCATGATGATACTAAGAGAAAATTGGAAGAGAGAGTACTTGTGATTGTTGATGAGGTTTTTGCCATGTAACGTAGAATAATGATTGAGATTTGGGTATACAATTAGAGCAAGATGATTGCAAGAGGAACGAAGGATGGGATAGGATAGAAATAAATGATGATTTGATAGATTGGGATTGATGGGATGTAAAGAAATATAGTGTGGATGGAATGTGATGGTAGAATAACATTATATGTAGGGATTTAGGATTGCACATTGAGAAATAGTGATGTGAAAATGAGAAACTCAAGGAGATAGGATTTTGATGTGAATGTGGAAACATTGTGAGAATTCCAAATGTGTAGCAGGAAGCCAAGAGTATGTGTGATTGCATTTGGCCAAAAGATTGTGGCACATAGTTGAAGTGGAGTGTATGTGTGACCATAAGAATATGAGGATATTGAGCCCATAGAGAGAGTGTGAGATAAGGACCAAGATGTGATCTTGAGATTGAAGCAAAGTTAGATAAAGACTAGATGTTGAGTGACAAATGTAAGGAACATAGAGATGTAAGAGAAGTGGAAGCAATGCACTTAATGAGGCAGTGACCTTGAAGGTTGGTAGAAATATCCAATAAGAGTTTATGAGGAATAGTAGGTGTATCCACATTGTTAAATGAAAGAGTGACAAGGTTTTGCCATATTCTTGCCACTAAAGGGCAATGCCTTATTGGGCCTCATGATGTAAGGTATGAAGGGCATCCCCTTCTTTAATTGTTGTTCCAATTGAGGTAGAGTCCTCTATTTCAGGATGTAAGAGGAGATCATGATAGGGATGACAAACATTGTAGTATTGAGAGTGACCGAGAGACCTAGAACATGTTGGGATGGATGAGTTGAGAGCATAAGAGCAAAAAATGGAAGAGTCATGAGAGAGATGTGGGTATGAGGGGCCTTCATCTAGTAGAGGATTGGGATTTTCCATCAAAGTATTTTCTATGTATTCCACTAGTTGATAAGAGAGAGTGAACAATGGACTTAATGAGGATACAAGTGTTAAAATATTGAGGATGCATGCTAAAGAGGATCATTGATGAGAAAATAGACAATCATAATGAGACATAAACATTGACAAAGAATAACAACTGATATTATCCAAGCATAATGCAAGTACAACTGATGAGTATGACTGATGGAATGAATGTGAAGATTAGCGCCTTTTATAGGCTTATAGTAGGTGGTATTGGTAGGTGGAGAAAGGTGGAAAGTGACCATGGTATTCACCAACTATGGTTTTAATAAACCATGCATACATGACCTAGTCTAAGGCTTTATTTGCAATGTGTTTCTTTGCCTTGTTTGTTCCTTACACAGAGGCTATGGTGGATGTGATTGCACATTTCTCAACACCCTTCCTCAATCAAAACCAAGAAAGACATTGAGTATATGGAGGCTGTCATGAGTAGAACCTTGCTAAGTGTAGACATGGAAAGAACCAACCATACAAAGTTAGAGGCTATCACAAGGCCTCACTAAGTGTGTAGAGGCCGTAGTGTGCAAAGGTTACATGAGGAGTATATGAGCTTATGGTGGGAACATTAGGCAAGTCCACATTTTAAACTTAAAAAAGTCTATCAGCAAATGAGCTACAAAAGAGGGACCAGTGAGTCCTATCCTTTTGTTCTTGGGGTTCTTATTCTTCTTCTTCTTCATTGTTGTCTTTATCTTCTTTGACTGTAGCAAGATATACTCTTTGAGAAATTTCCTTGGCATAGCAAAATTTCTCAATATGCCAAGTTTTCTTACAAGTCATAGACTATGCTCTTCTTTCCTTTCACATAGAGGAGTTGTTGGTCTCCTCTTTGGATGCTTGTTTCTCCCTTGCTCTTGATCTTGTTTTCCTCTTCCAAGAGAGAGGCTTTGATATCCACAAGCTTTGGCTTTGGCATGTTGATTAATGTGGTAGACACATTATCAAACTCAAGTGAAAGACTCTTAAGAAGCACTTCGATGCAAATGTCTTCATCCATCTTCAAGTTGATTCTTGCAAGTTGTGTCAACAAGCTTTCCATATAATTCAAATGAGTTGCAAGTGAGGTACTACTTTTCATGTCAAGCCTAAAAAATTCAATCAGTAAGCCATATTCGAAGGATTTTGAATGAGCTCCAAATAGGGTTTCTAATCAATTCCATGTCACGTTGTCGTATTGCTGCGCATTCGAGGTGTGTAAACCACCCAAAAGTTGTGCATGGGATTTGGTACTTTGTACATATTTTTCTGCGTATGAGTATAGTAGCGAGTATGAAGGATTGCTTTCAGTCTAAGTTGAACAGGATCAAGGAGACAAGACATTACAGTTATTCAAACAAATGCATGAGGAGGATATCTCTTTGGATAATATCACAATTGTCTGCACCTTAAAAGCTTGTGGCATGGCTGGAGCTATAAACAAGGGCCAAGAAATACATGCTGAGATTGATAAGATAGGGCTATTGAAGACAAATGTGGATGTGGGCATTGCATTAATTGATATGTATGCTAAATGTGGCTGGCTGGCAGAGGCACAAGCAGTGTTTGATATGTTTCCTTATCGAGATCTAGACACATGGAATGTCCTAATCACAGGATATGCACAACTTTTGAAAGGCCACATTATAATTCTATAGTGATCTTTTGCTTCATCATGTCGAATGCATGAATCATGCGATGACATAGATTTTCCGAGTCAAGTATCGTATCTATGCTGCGAGAATAACGATGATGACCTTACCCATGTAGCTTGGAATGTGGTTTAACTTGAAAAAGGGAATCACAAACAAGGCGGATCCCGGTAATTGGAAAATAGAGCTACGAAGGCTAAAGAGGGGATTTTAAAAGGCTAAAGAAGGAGGGAAAAGGAGAGCCGTGCTTTGAGGGGAAAAAGGAGAAGCTTTTGGGCTATTTTTGAAAAGGAGGCTTTTGGAGGGGAAGATCTACGAAGAGTGATGAAGGAGGCCTTTTCCTTCTATGTTGATCCGTTCCTCTTGTAGTATGGGGAATTTCAATTCGATATGCTCACACGCTGACACAGTTCAACGTCTTGAGGTGAACGAAGGGTACGACTCTGTAGCTAATGGGGGAGACACCAACAGCCACAGCGACAGCGATTGCAATGGCATTCTTCTTTACCTTCAGATCTAGGCTATCAGAAACAACAATTCAATGAGGCCAATCAGTGTCCTCAGTCAACTGCCGTTGAGGCTTCATCAGACACTTTGACTGGGTTTGTGGAGAATTTTTCTGACATCTCTTTGACGACGAGACCATCGAGTACTGAATCAGCAAACAAAGGCCGGCAGAATGGATCTGCTACAACCAGACAAGTGCTGGGGGAGAAAGAGTTGAACTTCATGTCTGCTGTAGATGATTGAATTTAAAAAAAAACTCATTCGAATGCTGAGAGAGAGGAAGGGGAGTGCTCGATACACAGATCCAAAAGAGGTGCCCAAAAGCTTTGAACATGAGCCACAGAAAGGCGGAGGCGGGAGAGAGACAAAGAACTTCCTTTTGAATTAGCGAGAGCAGCATGATCGATTAGGTAGGCAGCGGTTATTTAGAAGGTCAAAAGCAGAGAGCCGATTGGGGCTTTCCCCTTCCATCAGTCAGGCATTCTGGTGCGCATACTGATGTGCAGAATTCAGCTAACCGATACACTGGATCGACTCCCCATAATCGTTTTAGAAAACTGATTGCGTTGTCTTCATAATCAACGGGGGGTAACATGGTATTGCAGACGATGACACGCCTGTATGCTCTGCATCAGACGTATCCTTACGAACACATATATATATTGAGACAGCGCAGTGTAGATACTCTAATGATTTTTCCATAATATGGGACCACAAAAACATCAAATTACTCTATACCGACCATGTCTGGCAGATGGCTCTGAACAATGTCACTGCATCAGGGTTTGCATCCAAAAGGAGGTATTGTTTGGAAGTTTTAGCATGAACATCAAGCTGGTCCCTGGGAATTCAGCTGGCACAGTGACAGCTTATTAATTCTCTTCACAGACTATACATTGGGATGAGCTGGACTTTGAGTTTTTGGGCAATGAGACAGGCCATCCATACATATTGCAGACAAATGTATATTGGAATGGGACTGGAGGAAGAGAACAGAGGATGTACTTGTGGTTTGATCCCACGACCAGTTGGTGCACTGAATGAGTGCCGGCAAAAATGAACATGAATATTTGACTGCTGAAGTTGATTGGAGCAGCTGATATCGGTACAAAGGGTTAAATCCTCATGCAGACCAGTGTATGCAGATTAGGGATCTTAATGAATCGATGTACATGCATAGTCAAGAATCTAAGCTTTGATGTGAAGTCCGGCCTTAAATGTATATCCACAGAGTTTAGCATTGAATCATGTTTATGCAAGGTTATTTCCTTTCCCATTTTCTCTATGATTAACAGGATCATATCAGAGTACTTTCAATCTTTGATCACTTTGGGTTCTTTTCTTTCCTAAGAGCAGCTGAAAGCAGCCCATACCCATGGGCTTGAAAGGCTTGGATTTGTTCACTTGCAAGATCATGTTGAATTTACCCAACAAAATTCTCTTTGTATTATGCAGTTTGCCTTTGAAGATGAAGTTAGCCTATTGATGTTTTGAAAGGCAGAAATACATTGATGCAAACTTACAAACTTGCATTAAAAGCTCCTCATATTACTAATGTTGTGCATAAATGTACCCTGATTATTTACAGATTTAGAGACTAAAAAAAAATGATGCAGAAATAGAGCTTTCAAATTGACTTTGATATGCTAGATTGACCTCCTATCCTGAAATTATTCAAAGTCCTCTGTGGATGCGACTTTGCTTTCGAAAACACTTCGACATCTTTGGTGAACCCGACGTGAAAGCGTCGCAGAAATTTCAGGATGGGAGATACTTCAGCCTCTATTTCAGCTTCTTCTACAACTCCAGCTGCCTCTACTTCAGCTCGATCAATGACTGCTGCGTCAAGTACTTCAACGGAGGATCTAAAACAGATTTTACAAAATATGTCCATGTATATGCAGCTCCAAAATCAGCAAACACAAATGTATATGCAGCAACAACAACAATTGCATCAACAACAGTTGTCTCAGCAAAGGCAACTCTATTCGGAGCAGGAGAATGCAAACAGCGCGACTAAGGCTATTGAAGCAGTTGAGAGTGAGAAGAAGCTATTTGACGGGCGTAATGTTTCATCATATTTGAAGACATATGAGATCAAGATGGGGTTTTTTGGAGTTCCTGCTGGACTTATGAGTAAGTATTTCCTTCGTCTTGTCACACCTGCTTTGAGGACAAAGGTGACTGATTTATTTATTCAAAATACACATTGGCAAGATTTTAAGAAGGCTCTTAAAGAAGAATATTTCCTTGAGGACTTTGGTATGGCTACTCGACGGTCATTCCGAGAGTGGGTCTACATGCCAAACAAAGGTCTTGCTGCTTCGGAGTTGATTCGAGAATTCGAAGAGAGGTATAGTCAGCTTGATGCCATTGAACAAAGAGCATTGGATGTTGAAAAAGTTGAGCTTTTCTTGCAAGCTGTAGATCCTGCTCTTCAAGAAGAATTGGGTGAGCTTCTTGAAGATCGCACGAAGCCTATGGGTCTTAAAACTGATTGGCAGGATGCTCAGGATGGAGTCTCGACATTGACTAAGAGGAGGATATGGAAGACTCGCCTACAGAATGGTTCCATGACGCCTACATCATCATCTGCTCCTATGCCTACTTCTATCCCTGTTATTTCTTCTCCTCCTCAGCCAGTTTCTTGGCCTATGCCAGTGCCTACTGTTTCTACTCCACCGATTCCTCCTGTTCCACGACCGATGCCTACACCTTCTGCTCCAAAACCATCCGCTCCATCGGTGCCTACTTCTCTTGATGACATAATCAAAGGTATCACAGATTTGACACTTGAGTCAGTTAAAGCGGAGTTGGTGGGTAAGTTGAAGGAGCAGTTTACTTCGACTATGCCTACTACTTCTTCCAGTGCTCCTACTGCACCTAGGAGTGCTCCTAGTGCTCCTAGGAGAGATTGGAGATGTATTTGGTGTGATAGTACGGAGCATCAGCATTGCAGGGATTGTGACTCTTTCCAGGATGCAAGGAGGCAGAATTTGGTATATTGGGGGCAAGATGGTAAGATTTGGTTGACTGAGACAGGAGCTCCACTTGCTACCAACTTTGGTAAAGGTGGAATGAAGAAGTTAGTGGAGGACATGGCTGCGCGTACTTCTTATGTGACAGCTAGAGGTGATGCTTCTGCATATGGAGTACAAATTGAGAAGGGATCGGAGACTCAATCCACACTATGGACTTATGCTATGGAGACTGCAAACAAGGGGAAAATTCAGCAAACTGTTTTGACTAGCGCAGGCTCTAGCATCAGATCAGAGACAGGTTGGGACTCACCTGTTGACAGGTATTCTATTTATGCTTATTTGGCTAAATCTCATGGTGCAGATGTATTTGTTGAGGAGAAGCGTAAGAGGGATGAAGAAAATCCAAGTGCAGCTAAGAAGACTAGAGGGGGTGAGTTTGTTTCTCCACCTACTGCAGGACCGTCTTCACGATCAGGGCCAGATCGACAGATGGAGGATGCTCAAAAGAGATAAAAGAGGCAAGAACCTAGAGAGAGAAAGCAGCCAGGATTCAGATTGATGTCCGATATTGAGACATCTACAGACATGAAGAAAATCTTTAATGATAAGATACTTGGCAATGAGGTGACTTTCACTATTTCTGAGATTTTGGGCATCTCAAAAAGAGAGTTTCAGGATCAGTTTCAGGAGGTCCTGAAGAGGAAAAGACATGCATTGGCTACCACTGATACACAGGGAGTTTTGATTGGAGAGTTGGATGAGGATGATGATGAGGTTATGGTTGATAATGCTTCTGTTTTGTCGCAGGTAGAGAAGAGGGTTTAGCCTATGCATTATGCTGAAATTGATGAGCCTGTTTTGATACCGCGTAGTCACTTTTCGCGGAGCCATTGGGCTAGGGCAACTACAGAGACGATGGTAAAGATTGGAGAGAAACAGGTGCCTTATTTTGCATTGGTTGATCATGGTTCAGAGATTAATCTCATAGTTCGTGGAGTTTATGAGAGTAACAGATGGCCTATGGATGTAGAGCATGGGTGGCGTATAAGAGCCGCCAATAACACTGCAAGTGATTTATATGCTGCTTGCCCTAGTGTCAGGGTTTCTATTGGTGATGTAGAGGAGGATTTTCATTTCTTTGTGCAGGATTCATGCTCTTATCCCATAATTCTTGGTCAGCCATTCATTACAGAGATGCGCATGGAAACAAAGGTCATGGATGATGGATCTGCTTATGCACGGATTCGCAGTAAAGATGGTATGAGAGCAGTTCAGTTTATGACTGTATGTGTGAACCATGTTAGAAACAGGGATACTCTCAGAGATGCACCCTTGCCCACTGTGAGGGATTCGGGTTTTCATTAGGTACCGCCGTTTCGCGAGACGACGGTGGTACAGAGGAGAGGAGATTGGAGTTCTCGCCTCCTGGCAGCAGTGTTTTCTCCTCCGGTTATGTTGGGATTTCAGCAAACAGTTCAATGAGTTATCAAAAGACTTCTAGGTTGCCTAGAGCTGCCAGGCAGTATATATGCAGGAAGGAGAAAAATTTGAAAAATGTAGGAATTTTGGAGGATCATGAGCACATAGATGGTATGTATGACAGTGTGATTTGTGCAGATACAATGTCAGATATGGGAGATATGCTGAAAACTGATATGCTGAATTGTCATGGTAATGTATTAGTGCAGTCCCTGGACATGTTTCATGAAATTGCAGATTTTATGTCACAGATTGAGTCAGAGGTTGAGGTAACTCAGCAAAGAGTGTTGAGTGCTGAAGAAATTCAGCAAACAGAGTTTCCAGCTGGTTATGATCAGCTTTCAGAGAGACAGAGGGCTGAAAATTTTCAGCCAACAGAGTTTACTGCCGAAATATTTTAGCATTCAGAGTTTGGGGCTGTTCCTATACAGTCCATAGAGCAGAGGGCTGAGAATATTCAGCCATTGGAGTGCAGAATTGCTGATTTACAGCAAGGTTTATGTAATGCAGAAGAGCATAATGAAGCCAGGGTTGACACAAAATACAAAACTGTGGATAAGAAGGTGAAGCCGGTTGCTGTACCGCTTCCACCTGACAGTGATCAGCAAATAGAGAGGGCTGCTAAACAACAAATTTTGAGGAATCCGGAGCATATTGGTCATAAATTTTCAGCAGAGACACTTGCTGAATTGAAAATTGGAAATGGTGATTTCTTGTTACCCATAGAGAAGCAATGCTTTCAGGATATGCTTGAGCGTCATGGAAGGGGATTTGCTTTTGTCCCACATGAGATTGGATGTGTGAATCCTGATATTGTTGCTCCTATGGTCATCTTTACTATTCCTCATATTCCATGGAATCTCCGACCTATTCCAGTGCCTAAAGCACACTTGCCAAAGTTGATTGATTTATTGAATGAGAAAATCAGGATGGGAATCCTTGAGCCTTCATCTGCACCATACTCAAACAGGTGGTTTACAGTTCCAAAGAAGAATGGTACTCTCCGATTTATTCAGGACATGCAGCCAGTAAACAGAGTTACTATCAGGAATGTTGGTATAGGTCCAGTTGTGGATGAGTTTGCAGAGGCATTTGCTGGACGTGCCATCTATTCTTTGGGTGATTTGTATTCAGGTTATGATCAGTTTCAGCTGGCTTTGGAAAGCAGGGACATAACCACCATGAGAACTCCTATTGGGCTTGTGAGGATGTGTACCTTGCCTCAAGGTGCCACTAATTCTGTTGCGCATATGATGAATGCCATGCATAAGGTTCTTCGTGATTACATACCTCAGCTTACTATGCCTTTCTTGGATGATGTGCCCATTAAAGGGTGTGCAGAAGAAGAGAAGAATGAGAGCCTAAATGAGCAGGGATGCAGATGCTTTGTGGCTGATCATATTTCAGCATGTGAGAAGATTTTGACCAGGTTAGAAGAAGTGAACTTGACACTTTCAGGGAAAAAATCTATTTTTGGAGTAAATGAGGTTGTCATTGTTGGGCATATGTGTGGATATTATGGCAGGAAACCCTCACCTGATAAGGCGAATGCTATAGGCAAGATTGCAGAGTATTGTTCTACTACTTCAGAGGTACGGAGATTCATTGGTGCTTGTGTGTTTTATATGATTTGGATACCTCATTTTGCACACATTCCAGATTGTTTGTATTAGCTGCTTCGAAAGGGGCAGAAATTTTATTGGGATGAGAGTCACACTAGAGCCATGCGGAAATTGAAGAAGTTATTGCAGAATGCTCCTACTCTCAGGAAAGTGGATTATAATTGTGATAGGCCTATTGTATTGATAGTTGACACTAGTCCAATTGGCATAGGTTGGGCTGTGGGTCAAGATGATGCAGATGGAAATAGGTATGCTATTCGGTTTGGGGCGAAAGTCCTAAACGAGAGACAGAGGAGATATCCGCAAATCAAAAGGGAGTTATTGGGGATTGTCACGGCTCTCAAATGTGACAAGGAGTACTTTATTGGAGCTTCAGTTGTGGTAGAGACAGATTGCTTGCCATTGATTGGTATGATAACGAGTTGCTCTACTCCGGATATAGCCATGTTGAGATGGATTGCATACATTAAGTCATTAAATCCGGAATTTAAACACATAGCAAGGAAGGATAATCCAGTGGCAGATATGTTGTCTAGAGCCAGATATGATGATGAGGAGACTCTACTTGCAGAAGAGGATAATGCAGAAATTTCAGCCACTATGGTTGATCATGTTTGTCATGTTTATGATATTGTGGCTTTTACAGAAGAACTTTATGTTGGAGATTGGTTGCAGATTGGCAGGTACCTTAGTACACTAAGCAAAAGAGATGAATGGACAGATGAAGAGTTTAAGAAGATCAAAAGGAAAGCCTATGGTTATTTTCTCAAGGATGGATTTCTTTGGAAGCATCCGAAGAAAAGAGGCGGATTACCTTTGCGGGTTGTCTGCGATCAAGAGACACAGTTACAGGTGATGAGGGAGTTTCATGAGAGTCCTTGGGCTGGTCATAGAGGAGTATGGGCTACTTATGAGAAAATCAGGGAGAAATATTGGTGGAAAGGCATGTACAGAGATGTTTCTCACTTTGTTGAGACTTGCAGAGACTGCCAGATGTATTCAGTAGTGCGTCATAGAGATGAGCTTCATCCGACCTATCCGCTATGCATTCATTATAAGTGGGTAGTTGATTTGGTTACCATGCCTATGGGTCTATGGCAGATGAGGTACATTGTTTTGGCTAGAGAGGATCTTACTAATCATGTTGAGGGCAGATCTTTGAGAACGAAGACCACTAGTGCAGTGTATAAGTTCTTATTGGAGGAAATTTTTTGCAGGTATGGTTGTGTGGGTAAAATCACTGCGGATCGTGGTGAATTGGATGCAGATGAAGCTAGGGAGTTTTTCTCTCAGCTAGGAATCAAATTGGCTCTAACCACAGCATACAATCCAGAGGGAAATGGAAAGAGTGAAAGAGGGCATCCGCCAATAGTGAAAGCATTAGCCAAAGCATGCAGATGACGGATTGGAGAATGGCCGAGACTTCTACCATTCGCTTTATGGGCTGATCGTACGACACATAGTGTTACTACAGGATATATGCCTGCAGAGTTGATGCATGGTCAGAAACCTGTTATGCCGATTGAGACTTGTGCTTTGACTTGGTCGGTTTTACCTTGGCAGGAGGATTTGACGAGAGAGGAGCTCTTAGCTCTTCGGATTCGACAGTTGGAGAGGAGACCTGAGGATATTCAGCTAGCTATTGACAGGTTGAAAGTTGCTAGATTAAGGAACAAGGACAGGTTTGATAGCAGGCATCGCTTGCGGCCTAGAGCAATAGAAGAGGGAGATTGGGTATTGGTCTTTGATAGCAGCCTTGAAAATCAGCATACTGCACTTCGGAAGATGGTGAAAAGATGGTTTGGGCCATACATAGTTAGACATGTTTTTGATAATGCAACATATGAGTTGACTGAATTGGATGGGACAGTGCTTAGAGTGCCTATTGCTGGAAAAAGAATCAAGATTTTCAAGAAAAGAGATGATGAGGATTATGCATTGGAAGAATTTTCAAGAGAAGAGCAACGACAAGAAACTCCAATGGAAGGGACAGATGATATGGATGGATATCTTGTTGATCTACCGGAAATGCATAACGAAGAGATTGATTTGTTTGTGGATCTTGATGATAATGATCATGTGTAGTTGGCCCATCCGGAGGATGCGCAGGATTAGAGGGGGTGGATGTCGTATTGCTGCGCATTCGAGGTGTGTAAACCACCCAAAAGTTGTGCATGGGATTTGGTACTTTGTACATATTTTTCTGTGTATGAGTATAGTAGCGAGTATGAAGGATTGCTTTCAGTCTAAGTTGAACAGGATCAAGGAGACAAGACATTACAGTTATTCAAACAAATGCATGAGGAGGATATCTCTTTGGATAATATCACAATTGTCTGCACCTTAAAAGCTTGTGGCATGGCTGGAGCTATAAACAAGGGCCAAGAAATACATGCTGAGATTGATAAGATAGGGCTATTGAAGACAAATGTGGATGTGGGCATTGCATTAATTGATATGTATGCTAAATGTGGCTGGCTGGCAGAGGCACAAGCAGTGTTTGATATGTTTCCTTATCGAGATCTAGACACATGGAATGTCCTAATCACAGGATATGCACAACTTTTGAAAGGCCACATTATAATTCTATAGTGATCTTTTGCTTCATCATGTCGAATGCATGAATCATGCGATGACATAGATTTTCCGAGTCAAGTATCGTATCTATGCTGCGAGAATAACGATGATGACCTTACCCATGTAGCTTGGAATGTGGTTTAACTTGAAAAAGGGAATCACAAACAGGGCGGATCCCGGTAATTGGAAAATAGAGCTACGAAGGCTAAAGAGGGGATTTTAAAAGGCTAAAGAAGGAGGGAAAAGGAGAGCCGTGCTTTGAGGGGAAAAAGGAGAAGCTTTTGGGCTATTTTTGAAAAGGAGGCTTTTGGAGGGGAAGATCTACGAAGAGTGATGAAGGAGGCCTTTTCCTTCTATGTTGATCCGTTCCTCTTGTAGTATGGGGAATTTCAATTCGATATGCTCACACGCTGACACAGTTCAACGTCTTGAGGTGAACGAAGGGTACGACTCTGTAGCTAATGGGGGAGACACCAACAGCCACAGCGACAGCGATTGCAATGGCATTCTTCTTTACCTTCAGATCTAGGCTATCAGAAACAACAATTCAATGAGGCCAATCAGTGTCCTCAGTCAACTGCCGTTGAGGCTTCATCAGACACTTTGACTGGGTTTGTGGAGAATTTTTCTGACATCTCTTTGACGACGAGACCATCGAGTACTGAATCAGCAAACAAAGGCCGGCAGAATGGATCTGCTACAACCAGACAAGTGCTGGGGGAGAAAGAGTTGAACTTCATGTCTGCTGTAGATGATTGAATTTAAAAAAAAACTCCTTCGAATGCTGAGAGAGAGGAAGGGGAGTGCTCGATACACAGATCCAAAAGAGGTGCCCAAAAGCTTTGAACATGAGCCACAGAAAGGCGGAGGCGGGAGAGAGACAAAGAACTTCCTTTTGAATTAGCGAGAGCAGCATGATCGATTAGGTAGGCAGCGGTTATTTAGAAGGTCAAAAGCAGAGAGCCGATTGGGGCTTTCCCCTTCCATCAGTCAGGCATTCTGGTGCGCATACTGATGTGCAGAATTCAGCTAACCGATACACTGGATCGACTCCCCATAATCGTTTTAGAAAACTGATTGCGTTGTCTTCATAATCAACGGGGGGTAACATGGTATTGCAGACGATGACACGCCTGTATGCTCTGCATCAGACGTATCCTTACGAACACATATATATATTGAGACAGCGCAGTGTAGATACTCTAATGATTTTTCCGTAATATGGGACCACAAAAACATCAAATTACTCTATACCGACCATGTCTGGCAGATGGCTCTGAACAATGTCACTGCATCAGGGTTTGCATCCAAAAGGAGGTATTGTTTGGAAGTTTTAGCATGAACATCAAGCTGGTCCCTGGGAATTCAACTGGCACAGTGACAGCTTATTAATTCTCTTCACAGACTATACATTGGGATGAGCTGGACTTTGAGTTTTTGGGCAATGAGACAGGCCATCCATACATATTGCAGACAAATGTATATTGGAATGGGACTGGAGGAAGAGAACAGAGGATGTACTTGTGGTTTGATCCCACGACCAGTTGGTGCACTGAATGAGTGCCGGCAAAAATGAACATGAATATTTGACTGCTGAAGTTGATTGGAGCAGCTGATATCGGTACAAAGGGTTAAATCCTCATGCAGACCAGTGTATGCAAATCAGGGATCTTAATGAATCGATGTACATGCATAGTCAAGAATCTGAGCTTTGATGTGAAGTCCGGCCTTAAATGTATATCCACAGAATTTAGCATTGAATCATGTTTATGCAAGGTTGTTTCCTTTCCCATTTTCTCTATGATTAACAGGATCATATCAGAGTACTTTCAATCTTTGATCACTTTGGGTTCTTTTCTTTCCTAAGAGCAGCTGAAAGCAGCCCATACCCATGGGCTTGAAAGGCTTGGATTTGTTCACTTGCAAGATCATGTTGAATTTACCCAACAAAATTCTCTTTGTATTATGCAGTTTGCCTTTGAAGATGAAGTTAGCCTATTGATGTTTTGAAAGGCAGAAATACATTGATGCAAACTTACAAACTTGCATTAAAAGCTCCTCATATTACTAATGTTGTGCATAAATGTACCCTGATTATTTACAGATTTAGAGACTAAAAAAAAATGATGCAGAAATAGAGCTTTCAAATTGACTTTGATATGCTAGATTGACCTCCTATCCTGAAATTATTCAAAGTCCTCTGTGGATGCGACTTTGCTTTCGAAAACCCTTCGACAACGTGAGAGGTTTCACAATCATCAACATGATGAATGTAGCTGTCATCAAGTTTGAGCTTGATAATAGCTTGAGACTTATCATCATTTTTATCCCATATGATTGAAAGTGAAACTTCCCTTGATTTCTTCTCTTGACCACTTGTGATTGACCAGAAGCCTTTCTTCATTAGGATTAGTTTGATCCTAGTTTTCCATGTATGGATTTCGACACCATTGAATCAAGTTGTTGGTGAGTCCTTGCCCATGTTGAGGTTGCATGATCAATAAAAAATCAGCTCCAAAATTTTTAGATTTTAGTAGCAAAAGAGTTGAGCACAAATGACAAGAAGCACTAGGTGATTAGTATCAAGAGATACTAGGTGACTAGGTGACTAGGTGATCAGTATGCCCTTTGAACTTAGGATCTTCAAGGTCTTGCAAGTCCATGGTCCAAGTCTTCCCCTCCTTCATTTGATATTGGAGTAGCCAAAAAAATCAGATTTGATCAGAGGCAAAGCTGATTGTGTTAGATGACATAAGTGCTAAAAGCACTAGATGAGTGTCAATGGACACTATTCTTGTATCTTCTTGGATTGAACTTGAATTTTCCAAAATGTCCCCTTATTGCTCGTTTGATGCTTCAAACATTACTTGAAATTGAGTAATAACTCTAATCCAAGTGGCCAAAACTCCAATTGACTGAAAAAAATGAGAAATAAAGGGAAATATAAGCTTGATGTTGAAGGAGCTATGGCTTCTTTGTTAGGGTTACAACAAACATCTTATTTTTTGTTGATTGCAGCACATATACTTGATCATTTTCAAAAAAAATTATATGGATAGAGAGCTTATCTCATGGGCTTTTAAAGCCCCATGGTGCTAGTCAGGAATCGTGGATTGTAGGCGCGGCTTTAGTAGTACGAAAGTTGTAGGCGCATTCTGGACAACGAATTGATTCTAGTAGAATGCTGGAGCAAGGAGGTGATAATGTCGGGCTTTGAAGTGATATAGAGAAGAGTCTGGAGTAGAGGAAAAGTTCCTTAGAAGAAATTATGAGTTTAAATGGCCTGATTTGAGAGATTCAAGCCCTCCACTGAGGGTGGATGGCTATGGAGGTAGGTGAGACATTCATGGAAAAGTGGAGGGAGCCACAAATTCAAGCTGGAATGACCCAATTAGTGGCCTAATGACTCATTAACTTGAGATCTGCTCTGATACCATGTTAAAATATTGAGGATGCATGCTAAGGAGGACTATTGATGAGCAAATAGACAATCATAATGAGTCATAAAAATTGACAAAGAAGAACAACTGATATTATCCAAGCATAGTGCAAGTACAACTGATGAGTATGACTAATGGAATGAGTGTGGGGATGAGTGCCTTTTATAGCCTTACAGTAGGTGGTATTGGTAGGTGGAGAAAGGTGGAAAGTGACCATGGTATTCACCAACTGTGGTTTTAAAAAACCATGCATACATGACCTAGTCTAAAGCTTTATTTGCAATATGTCTCTTTGCCTTGTTTGTTCCTTTCATAGAGGCTATGGTGGATGTGATTGCACATTTCTCAACAACAAGCATGGAACATATGTATTTCATGATGATGTAATAGAAATATCTTGTGATAAAGACTTTAGATAAGGAAAAATATTCATAGTTTAACAAAAGAGGTGAGAGTAAACATGTGGCAAGGGCAAGGAGCTAGAAAACTATGTAAAGCATATGCATGTTAACACAAAGTAATAAGGTAGTCTATGTAAGGGAGGATAAGATTAGAGATAAGGTTTGTGGATAAGGATCAATAAAAGTGGAGGAAAATGGGAGGTAATGTAAAGGCTTGAGCTAGATTAGAAATGAGTGAAGTATATGTGGCATGGACATCTCAATGTCTAAAGGCGAAGAGAGTGAGGTTGGTTTGAGAAAGGATTGAAAATATGTGTGGCTAGGAAAAAGATTCTTTGAGGATAAGGTTGGGTGAGAATTAAATGTATTGTGTGTGGGAGATAACTTTAATGGGTAATGGATGGGTGGGACACAAATGAGGGTGAGAGAGTAGGGGTTTAGACCTTAATATGGCAAAGGACCAAAGGGTTAGGTAGGTGGAGAGAGGAGATAAGGATGAAAATAATGATAAAGAGGACAAATATCTCTCTCTCTTAAGGAGAGGTGATAATGAAGAAGATAAGAGTAGGTGAAGATGATAAGAATAGATAAGAAGTACGTGGACAAGATAAAATGAGATCAAGATGATGAGGATAAGGTACATGTGGATAAGATTAGTTTACCTTGATATAGACTCAAATTCTACTAATCTACATATAAAGTAATTGATTTGGGATTGCATGCAAGAAATGAATCTAAGGATTAACTTGAGTAGAAAAAAAGCCAAAATCTAATAACCTAGGCCCTCAGGAGCTTGGTGTGCTCTAATACCATGTAGTGAAAGTGATGGTGAGAGAGAGAGAGAGAGATAATGAGACAATGAGATGGAGAATGAACCACATACTTGTAATGCACACTTGCTTACACACTTACACTTTGGAATAGGTGAGAGTACACATATATATACAATAAACGTGTGGATATGGTAGGTTCTCTTAGTGAAGTATCCTCCACATATTCTAGATCCATCTAATCTAGTTCTCCTAAATATCTAGATATTGCCTTCCTAGATATTCTCCAAGTACATGTTCATATGAGTACATTCTAATATTCTAACAACCGACTTACAACTTAGTCACCGCTATTCTCATTTCCTCCTTGGATTTCTCCAGCTAAGAGAGTATCTCTGCAACATACCCGTCGTAGTTAGCGAGTGGCATCATAGTTGTGGGAAAGGGAGTTGTGGAAGTTCCCACCTTTTGCCACTTAGGGTCTTGCCACATGTGCTGCTGCCAGTCTTTTTAGACCTATGGTTGGGGTTTCCATGCTCTTTGCATGAGCTAGTTCCTTGTTAATGAAATATTGCACCCATGCCATAAGATCAATGGCATCGACCATGACCGAGGTGCTCTGGGTAGGTGTTGTTGTTGTGGGGGTAGGTACCATAAGGGGTGGAATGGGGTGGACAGGGGCTTTGCCCTTGCCCTCCTATGCTACTGTTGGCATGTCTTCAAACACCTGAGTGCTTGAACCCAGGCCCCCCTCTCTCCTCAGGCTCAAGGTGTCCATCTGGCCTTGTTCACCTTGTTGCTCCATTGACATGTGTTTGGGCAGCTCGATGTCTTCCTCTTCCTTCTTCCTCAACTCCTCCTCCTGTTCAACGGCCTTTCTCCTCCTCTCTTTCTCGGCTCTTTTTGACGCTTTCTTGGCTTTCTACAAGTCTACCTTCTCCTTTTTCTTCCTTTCTTCCTCCTACTTTCTCTATGTCGTCTTCTTCTTAGGCTTCTATGATTTCCTTCTGCTAGACTGATCTTCCTCCTCTTCACTTACTGTCCTCTCACTTGATCTTCCTCCTCTCCATCTTGTGCCTCTTTTATCGCTTCTTGGAAAAGAGTGGTTAAGATTCCTCCATACACAATGAATGTGGCTTTGGCTAAGGGTTTCTTCCTCTTTTGACGTTGGGGACTCTCCACCCACCGATTTGTTTCCAAGGGCTAGTGCTCTAGCGGACTGGTCAATAGTTTTCTGCACGTAGCCATTCCAATCCACCTCATCTAGTGAATGAGTTGCTATGCTCTCTAGCACATGCACACTAATCCTATGCATGAGTGAGTTGTATCTTTGGCTAGAGAAGAGGGATTGGATCACCTTGGCCTACAATTTGACTTCTGAGTCGGGGATGTCATGGATGCTTATGCCATCGTTTGTCAATACGGTTTCCTTTTTCATCCTCAACACGGCATAAACGTCACTTTTCTGCATCTTTTCCACTTTCAATTCTAATCCCAACACCTTCTCTACCAAGGCCTTACTGAGTGGGACCTACACTTGCTTGGTTCCTTCCATGCTCCCCAAGTTTACTGTTCCACACTCCTTCTCGGGGTCATATGTCCTTAATAATTCCACACACTTAGTGTGGTCCAAACTTTTCGATGTACTTGGCAAGGTTGCACTAGTCTACAATCCTCCTGACAGCCTCCTCATTGACCACCACCTCTTCAATGTTGTGAATGCTCTTGAATTTGAGGTGTAGGCCTGATTTTCAAGGGAGAGGCCGTACTTTGCTCTTTCCTCTTCTGTGAAGGGAAGGAAATGGGCTCCGTCTTGCTGTGACATCTTCAACTTCTGTCATGAGCCATGGTTTGTCATTAGTGATTTCCAAAACAGTTACTTGCTGGAAGAATAAACTTCATGCTCGCTAAATTGAAATGTTTTTTAGTACATAAATAGACTTCCCTTTCAAGCTTTATTTCAAATTTTGTGACATTTTCCTCAATCACTAGTTAGTGTTTTTTTTCTTTTCTTATATGTGGATTGAGGCTTTTAAGCTATGTTTTTCATTTTCTTTTTTCCTTAGGTGTTTGATTTGATTTTGATTCACCTTACCCCTTTACCCCCTCCTCCTCGGAATCAAGAAGAATCCTTCCTAGGATTGAAGGCTAGAGGGTAGAGGGCATTCAACACATGGGCATAATGTTTTAATTTCCCATGAGCCAAGCGTAGAAGTTCCATATGAGCGTATTGGTGCATGTTGAAAGGTGGAATGCCTACCTGGATGATGTAAGCAAGGACATCAAGCAAGAAGTCACCAGAGTCTATGCGACTAGCAATGTGTAGTTCCTCCTCGGTGAGAATAAGATCTAAATAGGGGTGTCCCTGATTGTGTTCTTCCATGGGTCAGTCACAAATGGTTGTCAATACCCCATACGAGGTTGGAGAGGCATAAGCTGGGTCATACTCTGATGTTTTGATTGCGCGTCATTGCTTGGCATTGGTCATGATCTCACATCCTTCGAGCTCACATTGAATGCAAAGAGCATACCGTTTCTTCAAGAAAGGGGAGTCACTGGTAGCACACTGTTTCAAGTTCTCTATCTCTTGATCGTTGGCATAAGCTCTTGATTCTTCCCAAGAACAAGGGAGTGCCTATACTTTCATTGGTATATAGGCTCGTCCAAGAGTCCCAAGTCTAAGAGGTCATAGCTTTTAGCAAGCGACATGAAGGTGGCATCTAGGCATCTAAGACAAGAAACCAAGTCATCCCTTTTGTTCTCCGCTAGGTCCAAGGCCACAGTCAGAATCAACTGTCGCTAAGAGGGTCGAAGGCCAGCGGTCGGGGGGTTGGGGTTCGACAAAACTAGAGAGTTTAGCAGCTAATGGTGGCCGCTTTGGTTGTTCTTGAGCTTGGGGTTGGGTGGGCCTTTTGCATATTAGGTTTGGTTGTGGCTACAAATGGTGCATTGCAACACTTGATTGACATTCCATAGGACTAGCCACGATATGAGTATGAGTAGTAGGTTGTGGTTTGGGTCGATAGATTCGCTCAATCTTCACGGGTTTGTGTGTTGGTGATTCTAAAGGCTTTGAATGCAGAGGTGTTTGCAGCCTTGGCATTGGATGTGGCATGTGGGTTTTTGTGGTTAAGTTTGAGGGCAACATTTGATTATGCATTGAGCCGTTTTGGCCTTATGAATCCATATATAGGAGTTACCCTCCTAATAGCCTTGTGCTTGCAATAGGGTCTTGGGGACCCATCAGGCTCAACCGTACGTCGATGTTTATAGTTGTGTTTTGGCCTTTTAGGGTCTTGGGGACCCATCAGGCTCAACCATACATCGATGTTTATAGTTGTGTTTTGGCTTTCTAGGGTGTGAGGTGGGGTTCTTAGGCTTGCGAGGTTGTGGGTGTCTACTCTCAAGTGGTGGTCCTTGCAATTTAGGCATCGATTGAAGGCTTGGCTTATGGGCCTTAGCTTTGAATTTAGTGATTTGTTGGTCTTGAGGCTTGATGGGTTGTGATGAAGCCCTGCCCCCTCCTTAGACTTGGTAGCAGGTTTCTCTATCGGTGCCCTTACGAACTTGGAAGGCGTCTCACGCAACCCTTGCTGAAGGCTATAACTATGCGGACGTTGCCCATGGTTGGGTGGATACGCTACAAGTTGCAACTTGTAGTCGACATTGCAACAAGCTTGCTCCTTCGTCCTAACAATGACTTCGTGCCTGCATCTTTAGTGTTGGGAAACACATAGAAAATCATCGGTATGCTTTCAGACTCAATAGAAACTATAGTTTTGTACTTTCCCAAGAGTGTGTATGACTGAGTTTGGTATTATTGGGGGAAAACTAGGGTTTTCCAATTTGGGTCCAATGATCATGAGTTAAGATATTAAAGTCAGCTCCCTCATCAATCAATGCATTGAATGTGCATGTATGCTTGGCAATGACCATTATGCATAGGTAAGCTTGTTCTATAGCTTCCTCATCTTCATCATCCATCTCAGTGATGGTGGCTACTCATACATTGATAGGGGACACTAGCATTAGAGGCTCATGCAATGGGTGCATGGGAGGGAAGTACTTCTTTATGCAGCTACCATTGAAGAAGCCTATGCCCTCACCTTCGAGGGTTTCGAGCTCTACATTGTCAATTCGACTGATGGCCCGAACTCTAAAAGGACCTAACCCCCTAAACTTCACTTTTTGTTTATGTCCCTTGACTGAGTATAATAGTACTAAGTCTCCATGTTCAAAGTATCGATGCTTGACATGCTTGTCAAACCAGATTTTGTGTCTTGACTTCTCGCATATTAGCACATGGGTGGCTAGAAACCGAGTTTTCAATAAGCGTTCGAGCTCAACCAGGTGTTCCGTCCATGCCTCCTTCCCATCCCATCTCTCTTGAAGGGCTATCCTCAAGCTAGGAATGAAGAATTCTAAGGGTAGAATTGCCTCCATTTCATAGGTTAACCTTAAGGGAGTATGATCTACAGATGTTTTGTAAGCCGTGTGGTAAGCCCATAAGGCTACGATCAACTTGTTATCCCAATCACTGCGTGAAGCAGAGAGACTAACTTGGTCAGGACATTCACCAAGATTTTATTTGTGGATTTAGCTTGGCTGTTTTCTTGAGGGTAATATAATAATAGGGCAAAGACTTTTGATGGATGATTAGGAAGGTGGATAGGAGATGAGCTATCACTTCATTGATGAAGTGTGTGCCTTGGTCACTAACATTAGGGCCAAAAATGCTTCAAAAATGGCACTTGTAAGAAAGTGATTAAGTTGCTAATTAGTTGAGGTTTAGGAAGAATAAAACCTCTAAATTTGGTTGTCCAGATGTGATTAATGAGAGAATATTTGGTTCATTGAAGAGGTCGGCCATTAATTGCCCTCATCTTTTAATCCAGGTCAGGGGTCACCTTTTCGGCCGTTTATTGTCTTGGAACTCGAGAGATTTTGTATTTTCGAGATTTTCGTACGAACTTCGCATTTGTTTGCTCCCGCGTTTTCTTTCTATACACTATTCTCTTTTACCATTCCTTTTGTTGCACTTGTTTCCTACCACTGTGAGATTCTTGCTCGGTTCATTTGCTAGAATGTCTAGCAATACTACTTCAAATAACACAGGCACAAGCACACGTAAATACAAGCTATCTATTCAGCTAGATCCGACTTACACATCTTGGAGAAGTATACATCATCGAGTATTGATAGATGAGATTGAAGCCAATAGGTTGAGAACACAAGGAATGAAGCATATAGATTTGTGGGTGGATGGAAATATCTATCCCAGGGATCCTTCTACAGGTAAACCACCTCCTTTTTTGAATGTCCATGACTATATAAGATATGCTAGATAAGGTTACAATGGAATGCTTGGCTACTGTATGAGGTTATACTCTGCATCTTACACATATATAGCTCAAGTGCACGAAATGAAAAAAGCACTAGAAACTACACAAACAAATATTTTAGAGTTGACAAGTCAGATTGATATTTTGAAAAATGTTAACAATTCATTGCAGGATAAGCTAACACGCTTGAGAGAAACTCGAGTAGGATTTAGAGAGAGGAAGAGACCATTAAAAAATATAACCAGCTTGTGTGAGAGAGCAAAGAAAAGGAGACTAAATCTTACAAAGAAATATGTCTCTAACATACTAGGCATAAATATCCGAGAGAATGAGGAAAGAATCAAACTTTTGAAGGAAACCATGAATAAGAAAGACATTTTGAGGATTCTTAAGTCACCAGAAAATGTGGATTTGAGAGGTCCAACTCTGAGAGAGTTAGTGAAGGATTTAAAAGGCACAGTGAAAGCAAATGAAATCGTAGAGACATGTGATACTGTGGGTATAAGTCGAAAAGGTTATCGTGCTATCTCTGGATTATGGTTTAAAAATCTTAAACGCAATAGGGTAACTATATTTGGATTGCCCCGAGCCCTTGTAGTTTCGATTGCAAGAATTTCCATGAATCGCAAGATTCCACATGTCGGAGATTACATTCACATCGAAAGTTCTATGTCCTATGAAAAACAAAAAAAACAAGCAATTTTTTATTACAATGAGGTTAATAATATGTGGGTTGATCTAAAAAAGGTGCAAATTGCAATGGTTCACATGTATAAAATCACAGTAGAAGAAAGTTATGGTGTTCTAAAGTTTGCCTTGAAGTTGGATGAAGCACAGATTCAAAAGGGACAGAAGATGGAAAGAATTAGCATTTGCCTCATGAACATGCCATTGGACCATGGCAATGGCAAGGGCAAAGCTCCATTGCATAAGATCCAATCCGAGATGGAGATTTGGTGGATTGGTGCAGCCCAGGTACCAATTGAAAATCATCAAACGTTGAAATGGTTGTTCAACCATACAGGTATTCCAAATATCATTAAGTCTCAAAGTGAAGGCGAAATGTTGGTAGTTGATGGGGTTGGTAAATTTAATGTGGAATGGCATATAAGTGCTGATTTGAAAACTATCAAATGTATGCTTGGAATATGTAATGGTGCAAATGCAAAATATCCTTGCATTTATTGCATGGAAAGTATTGGATCCAAAGATTGGAGTAGTTTGCGACCAGTAAGAAGAGCCCCAAATAGAGACTCTATAGATTTGAGTAAATTTAAAAACATAGAAGACATCTGGGATCCCATTCTTTCCATCTCTCTTAAGAATGTTCATATTTGTACTTTGCATGCAGAGATTAGAATAATCGATAAGCTTCTCAGGTTGCATCTTGACTACGCATATTCCATTAAGCCATTATCTTTATCAGATGAGTGTATTGATAAATGTGAGGCATTGCTATCGAAAATGGGATTTCATGGGGGCCAAGTTCACTTGAGAAAGGATCCAATACTTTCAAGAAAAACAAGAGATATCTTGGCCGATGTCTCTATGGGAGGCTCAAAAGCTAGACGATTCTTAGGAAACCATTCAGGAAGGCAGGTGAATGCGGCTTGGGAGTGTTGGAGAGAGCTATTTGAGATCACAACAAATGTTGCAAGCACGCCGAGGCTTGCGTTTCTTAGAATGCAGGTCTGGATACACCTTGATGTTTTTCTGAAACTCCTCAGGCAACATAAGACAACATATACATATGCGAAAGAGTTCAAAAGATCAATCACAAAGCTTGTTCATGGGATAAAAGAGGCATGGGGAGAAAAAGATATCACTTTTTATCTGGTAAAGTAATAATTATTTAATATGGGCTTATTTTGATAGGTTTTTCAATTGGTATAAAATTTGTGTTATTTTGTATTGTAGCATATTCTTCATATTCATGGACCTTTCTTTGTGGAGGAGCATGGCCCCTTAGCAACTTATAGCAACGAGGGCATGGGAAATTCCCACTATCAAGCACGCACAAGTTATTTTCAAAGCACAAGGCATGGGGGAGGAGTTACAAAAAGCAATGCTTTGGAGGAGCTATTCAACTGGTTTTTTCGACGACAACTTCAAAGAATGCAAATAAAAGACGGCAATGACACATGAGCAATCGCACTTTTATATATAAGAAAGAATATATACAAAGCTAGTTTTCCAAAACTCTCACATTCTCTTCCTCCTCAGGAATCTTTCCTCTATATCGTAGAAATTTTTTTCTCTTGTAGCCAGCTATAGATTTTACATCAGTTCAGTCTGCAGCTAAGGCGTAGGATGAAAATGCCAAAAAGTATCCTGCTCTAGAAGCAGAGTAACCTGGACCGTAGCCAAAAATCCTAATTGCTGCAGTCTTTTCCAAAAACATTACTTTGTGGGCATTATATTGTAATCCTGAGAAACCTAAAAGCCTTGTAATAGCTTTAATACAAAGTATCGGCCATGCTGCATCCTCTGAGAAACTACTATGAAGTACAAAAAAGGAATTAGGGTCAATCCTAGCCAAGTAGTGGCCGAGTGCAATGTCTTTGGTGGTGTTACTAGCAGCTCTCGATCCTTTGCCACGCCCCAAGAAGTTATCTGTATCAGCAATCTCCAACTGCAAATAAAACCCATACTGAATGAGCATGAAATGTAAACCTACCAATGTGTAAAAGCAAATTCAAAATTATCTTACCACTTGATTTTCATCGTACTCCAATTTAAATGGATTCCATAAATTAATTGATGATGCTGCCTCATTGGTGTTAGTCAATTCTTTAACATATTCAGGCTCCTCTCTTCCAAAATTGGAAATCCCGAGTTCACTTTGAATGTGATCGAAGTCCTCATCAGTAATACTCAACTCTTTCTCAGCTTCTTTGGCCTTTTCAAAACAAAGAGAGAGGGCCTCACCAGCATCAATAAACTTATCATCTAGAGTTTCTTTATCAAGTTTCAGAATCTCTTCCTTTGATTCATTTTCTGTGTCAATTATCCCATTTGCAGCATCAGAAGCCTCTGCAATAATTGCAAGACAATAATCTTTCCTGAGATTAAAAAGTTTTTGAATATCTGACAGTAAAATGTACTCCTTGTCCTTGAAAGGTATACATGGTAGGGAAGGAACAATATGGTGAGAACTCTCATCAGGTTGAGGGTTTGTATCTCCTTGGCTCTCCTCAATGATAGTCTCAGCTTTGAAGTGAGCAACATCCAAATTCTCAGCAATAGAAGCCTCAAAATCTGTATCTACAACCTCCTCTATTTCCTTTTCATCTACCAGATCATCTAACATGCAAAAGTTGGCAGACTTTGCTCCTTCCAACTGTTGCTCCTCAGCTTTCACAGGGTATTTGACAAGGTTGAAAACAATAAAAGCAGCAGATTTTCTCATCATCTTGCAGTTTTTGGAATGAGTGCAGCAAAATATGTCTCTTGAATAAAACCTCTCCAGAGAGTGGGCCCTGCACTTTTTAGTAAATACTGACTTTTCATTTCCTGTTGACCCAATGGGAACATGGACATATTCAATTGTGCCAACTTCAACTGAAGGACCTACAAGATTTTCAAACTCCAAAAAGTCCTCCACAATATATTTGTCACAAGATTTCAGAACTTTGTCAAGTTCCCAATCAGGATTAAACACATTTTTCACAACTCCATAGAATGAGAGATCCATTCCATTCTGAAGCATAAAATCAAGTAGCCTCTCTGATGGAGTGATATCAGTGAGCTCTGATACTCCTTGACCTCTCACTACCGACGTTCGCTTCCCTGGAGATGTACTTGGCCTTCTCACACTGGTGGCAGAGGATGGAGAGGAAAAAGAATGCACAGGCTCATCACATGTTGATGCCCTTGAGCCTTTTGAAAGCCTTCTTCTTTTACCAATTCCTGGAGAAACCCTGGATCCTAGGAATTCTATGGGTTCAGACATGCTTACAACTTCTGCCGATACGGCGCGATAAGAGAGAAACGATTCAGACGGATAGGCCCCCTCGCACCGTATCGATGATTCCAGTAAGAAGCCCGAACGCCACAACGGTGGTCACACGAGCTTGGGCAGAATGAGCTTGAGAGGAGAGCTGAAAGAAGACTCTACAAAACCTCCAAAACGACGCGAAGAGAGGAAAGCGAAGAAGGCAAACAGTCACCCTCGCACCATATTAGCAATACAAACAGAGCTCCCAAAAAACAAAAAAAAAACGTACGAATAAGGAACACACCCTTATGTAGGCGCGGAATTATGCCACCTGGCAGTATCCGTTGGTTTTCGACACGTGGCAGTAGCTGTTGGCCAACACGTGGCCGATAACCACGTGGCAAAGAAGTGGACCGGTTGTTACTTGACACGTAGCACACGGACCATAAATGCAGATACGTGGCACAATCAGCGTCGGACACGTGTCCGACACGTATCATGATTGACGTGGGTATATAAGTGGTAATTTTTCCTACGTGTACACTTTTCATTTCTCGAGCTCTTCCCGCCTTGCTTACCGATACGGTGCGATACAAGACTTGCGTCTTCTCCGTTTCTTAACTCTCGCATTGTATCGGTGGTCTTTCGGTTCAGTTCTTTATTCGCTAGTAAAAACGAGGTGTGCCGATACGGAGCGAGGGCGTCCGAACGTTGTTCTCGTTTCCTCCATATCGCGCCGTATCAGCAGTTTGGTCTCACCAATACGGACCAGGTCTATTGACATTCCGCTTTTGTCATTGCCAATACGAAGCGAGGGCGTCCATACGCTGTGTTCGTTTGCTCCATATCGCGCCGTATCAGCATTTCGGTCTCACCCTTGTGTCATTGCCAATACGTTTTGTGAGGCAGTGAACCCTCTCACTTGCTCTATTCCCGACTCCACTCTCAAGTGGGTTTCCATGGATTTTTTGTATAGTTTGTGTGCCGGATCTAGCCATGCAAAGGTGATAAGTCGAGCCCTGGTGCATGTGGGGCAACATCTCCGCGCTAGAGCAGTGCCCACCTCATCACAGGACCACGTCACGATGGATCTCATTGAGAGGGATGCCGCCTTTGCCATATATGTTATGTGCATTGAGGTGCAAGAGGACAGTGATGAGGACATCGACACACCCTCTCGGCCACTACTAGAGTACTTTGAGAGGGAGCCTGAGGAGATCACTCTCGATCTGAGTGTTGAGGCAGCACAGAGCTTGGCCATTGTGCACCCACCTCCCTGCCCTGATGAGATGCCCACGAGCGAAGAGCCACCCCTCTCTTCTCTCCATGCTATCACCATCGAGGGGGTGGAATATCTACTCATGCAGGATGTGCTAGAGTTGTTGGAGCTTAGGAAAGAAGACTTATACTGTATCATGGTGCATGATGCACCTAGTGATTTCATAGATTTTGATTTACAGGATGCCCCACCACATGTTGATGAGGTGGCTTGTTATGATGGCATGAGCATCGATGATATCTCTGCCATTGTGAGCATCCAGGAGCAGATTGAGGATGATCAGATCTCTGATGAGGAGTTCGAGCGGTTGCAGGAAAGCCTTTTTGGTCCTCGACCCGACTATGCAGTGCCTACCCAGGAGAGAGACGAGGGCAGCCCAGTGGTAGGAGCAGACCTGAATGCTCCATTACAACAGTAGATAGATGATGCAGAGAAGGTAATGTTCTCGGTTTCATATGAAACTTAACCAGTAGGGCCTCTAGGGCATCGGGAGCGCACACATGTGTTTTTGTCGGGATCGGGCCCCTAGATGTGCCCTGGCCGGAGGCTCACATCTGGGGGCCTGAATCTGCATGCCCTAGAGGCCCTACTGGTTAAGTTTCATATGAATATGATTTATATATCTTCAGCACACTCCATGCATAATGAGTCTGATACTGAACTTGTGTGTTGTAGGAGATTGTCTATATAGATGAGTTTTCATCTAGGCAAGGTGGCCGATCTGGTAGCCAAGGAAGGGTGCAAGACTCCGCATTGAAGGAGTACGTTGGGCAGCTTGTCAACGACATTATTGTATTTCATAAGACATGCTCCCCTGCTTTTGCCGAGAACTTCTTGAAGTTGAGGGCACTAACAAAGGCTAGGCCCTTCAAGACCATCCCGACCAACTCCAGCCTGGAGAAAGTAGTGTTGCTTCGATGTTCGAAGCTACTCTACTTATTCACAAGTACTAGGTCTGGCCCACTTTTCTCCATGGTTGCTGGTGTTGAAGACCCCACTGTCATTAGACAGGAACTATTGGAGCAAAATGTATTGTTGCCTATGATCAAGAATAGCTCTGACCATGGGGAGCCTAGCTCGAAGAAGCCTAGGAGAGAATAGATGTACTTATTGCCTGCTGATATCGCATCACTGATGTACTGCACTTTGTAATCTTCTCTTCAAGTAATGAAAACCGATGTTTGTTGGATTCGCGTGCAATGTAGTTTGTGATACGTGTCTTTCACTGTTGTTTTTTACTTGAATGTTACGTTTATTTGTCGAATTTATACGTAACACGATTCGTACCCTAAATTTAATACACAGTGCTTTATCGAATTCATGCGCAACATGTATTTGTTCGAACGCATGTAATGATAACTCAACGACGTAAATAAAATAAATATCAAGCGACTAAACAAAAATAAGACATGCAAAAAATTTTGTATTTGTATTAATAACAATTTTACATGGGGTCCATTACAACCAACGCTTTACAAAATGTCTTCAGAAGCTACATTCCATGTGCTTTTGAGTTGTACACCTCTATCCTTGCCGACCTCTGTGAGGACTATCTTTCCATCGTCGAAAGAACCTGACTATCTGCAGATCCCTATCGGTGACGGTGACCCTCCTTGCATGCACCGCTGCATAGACTGAGTCTCCAAATAAGTCGATGAGGTAGGCTTCAGCAGCTTCTTGTAGTGTGAGGAGGGCCTGGGCAGTCCAGCGATCCGGTTGTTTCGTGCGTGATGTATTTGGAAACTGGGTCCTGTTGTTCCTGATCAGTATGCCCTCCATGATCTCCCGCACCAACTTCTGGAATGGAGCCTTCGATATCAGGAGGTGAGTGGTCTTTTGGTAGTGGCAGATCTCACGAAGAGCCACTGTGCCTGGCTTCCATCGACGCTTGCGATGCTGGCGTTGTGGTGGTGGTGGTGGAGCTGGAGGACATGGCTGCCGTATGGAATTTCCAGGGGGTATCTCCGAGCCGCTTGCTTGGTGCATACCATGTCTTCTAGGAGAGAGAACTCAGGACTCAAAAGTGAAATGTGTAAAATGAGGTGAAACATTAAACTTATAGCCAAACTTTTCAAAAACCCTAAAATTTTAATTAATGAATCCACGCTTTGGAAAAATATCACCAGTGCTCCGATTCACATGAAACTTTACCTGTAGGCTCCTCAAGGACACATCAACCACCCAATTTTTTTTTGGCCCCAACAGAACCCTCTCGGTCACCTGTCTGGAGGCTCGCGTCTGGAGCTCGCGTCTGGGCCACAGACGCGAGCCTTCGGACAGGTGAACCAGAGGCTTCTGATGGGGCCAAATTTTTAATATAAATGAGTTTTTCTAATGCCCAACATGAGGGTGAAGTTTCACAGATTCCGATTTATAAATTTGACGGTTCAAGCTTTTTTTGAAAATGCGTTAACTGCATTATACTGCACTGATAATGTATTGTCAACCTCGCAACTGTAGATTAAATGTACTGATAATGAGTGTGCGCAACTGCAGATTAAATGTATTGTCAACCTCGCAATGCAAAACATTGGAAACTTAAAAATTGACAAAAAATAAATCATGGATAAAATGGAATATCGCATATCGGATATACTGTTGCCAAACCACTAAATATAGTAAGGATATAGTGCATCGGCCCATGTACAACCGATCACCGACGTGTACGTGGTTGCACATTGAATTTATCCTCAAAAAAACTACTTACAAAATTGGAAACTTGAAAATTCACACAATGTGAAACATGGTCAAAATAGAATATCACATATTGGATTTAGCATTGCGAAATTATGAAATACACGGTAGATAGTGCATCGCACCAAGTACAACTAGAGCTAGGGAAAATTTAGCTCCATTTTGCAGGCCACTACTATCAAATACTTGAAGGTCTACTGGAAAGATAACCCAAAACTAAGCTCCTTACAATCTACAACCAAACCTGAGCTAAAAACATAGATCCAATTACAAGGTAGCTTCTCAAAGCATATTGTTGACATTAAGATTAAATGCATCCTTGTTAATGCGGATCCTGCGAACAAGAACCAGATCTATGGGCTTAATAGTGATACGTCGGGCATGAATGGCTAAAAGTTGACCATCACTCATTAGATCAATCAAGTAGCTTTCAGCTGCTTCTTGGAGAGCAAGCAAGGCTTGGCTTGACCATCGCCCCACATTCCTTGCCTGGTTCCTCGAAAAGAACTTGTGATGATGCCCTGACTGTAGATCTTGCAGTATTTCTCGCACCAACCTGGAGAATGGTGCCTTAGGAATAATCAAGTCGGCACTCTTCTGGAATTTCCTTATCTCGCGTAGCGCAGCTGTGCCTGGTCTCCATCTTCGCTTTTTATGTGTTGGAGGGCGTGTATTACGAGCTGGAGCAGTAGTGGGAGGTGGAGCAGCTGGAGCATGTGGACCACCATTTCTGGACAATGGCGAACCATCATTATCTACCACACTAGGGCCACCATTGTTGGCCACAGTAGCGCCACCATTATTGGCTGCAGTAGGGCCACCGTTATCGGTCACCAGGGGATCTTTGTCACTCACAGTACGCTCACTAGATTCGGAAGAGTGTTGAGCTCTTGCTCTCGCAGGCGCCTTTTTGATAGGAAGCTTGGAACGTGCCATGGCTATGATGATGAAGGATAGAAAGGTGGAGGGTAGAGTGGAGAGCAATGGGAAAAAATGAAAGGAGAGACGACTTAAATATGAAACTTTCAAACTTACTGTGGTGTAAATGAATTTTAAATTTATCATTTCATTTCATTTCTCCACCCCATCCCTACCTCTCTCTATCTCGTGACACCCCCCTCATGCCCCCCCTCTCTCTCTAGGCCAGTGAATGTTCCAATGTTTGGAATTTTCATATCTTTGTCTTAGGATTTCAAAATCGACTTTTCATAATTAAAAAACAAAGTTCGAAATCGACTTTGAAAAACATAGTGACAAACCTTTGAAATTTTAAAGAAAATTGATAAGGCATCTCATGTTAGAGATATGAGTATTGATGTGTCATATCCTTGGGACTTGTGCTCTCTTGTGGACTCTAAATGCATCAAAATTATTATCTTTATCTAGGTCTCCATTTTTTGCCATCTCTCTCTTGGGTTGCCAACCATTCTGCGTGCCATTGTCTAGCTGTGCTGTCTTCATATCTTGCTTTTCTCACTTCATATATTGCCCTACTTATAGATTCTGCTTGAGATGTTTTGGACTTCTTTTCTTTTTCCTCGTGTCGTATCTCTAGTCTCCTATACCACCATTGGAATAATTGCCTCATAGAATTGGAATCATTGATGCCACCTCCATGATCAGTTGCCTTTTGAAAAGCACAGCGAGCTTGCCAGTGAGATCTTTCCATGCTGCACAAGAAAAGAGATTAGAAACACAAAGTAATTCGAAATGATGTTTTTTTTTTGCAATGGTGATAATACTGACCATGTAGTGTGTTATGCTATTTGTAGTCCATGCCTCCACCATGGACTTATGAAATTTAGTAGTTGTCTCTTTAAATGCATTGGCATCACCATCCATAAACCTCAACTTCTGTAAGAGAGCTGTTAATCTATCTAGGTGTATCCACACTTCTGCCTTCGCAATCCTCATTCGTCCCCCATTGCTCCAATCTGAAACAGCAAGGTGCAACTTTTTCCATGCTTCGTACTTCTCTAGTTGTTTTACTAGTATATTGCCTTCCTCATGTCGAGGTGGAGATAAAAACTTCCTAGCCTTGGATCCGCCAAAGCATGGTTTACAAGGAACATTTCCACTCTTCCCTGAATTTTTCTTGTCCTTTTTTATTTCTACTTGGCCTCCGTGCAATCCAACTTCAGAGAGGACTTGTTCTACCTTCTTGCATGTAGCATCAGATTCTGACACGGGCTGCATCTTGTATGCAAAGCATATATATTCATATACTAGCTTCTCAATTATTCTAACCAAACAATGCAATGTGCAAAAGTGAACCCTTGTTAGTGGTATTTCCAAAATAGGGCGCTAGTTTGGATCCACTGGAATTAGCATTCCATTTCTCATAACTTTCTGATCACGTGTCAGAGCACCTTGTTGTCCTGCGTTGGCAAGCCATTCTTTCTTTCCATCTTTCTCTTTCTTCCTAGTTTGCATGCAGTATATGCATGGAAATTTTGCATTTGCTGCATTTGATAAACCAAACATACACTTCAATGTTTTTAAATCACCTGCAAGATGCCATTCAACTTGATAGTCCCCAAACCCCTCAACGTGTAAAACAGCTCCATTATTTTGCTGTTGAATAACACTGGGTATATTAGTGAGGTTAAAAAAAACTTTAAGTACTTCATGGTCCTCCTTTGGTACTTCAAATGCTGCAAGCCACCATATTTCATTCTCCAATTGTACACTGAAGTATAAAGGATGTTTTTCATTGATATTGGGATCCAATGCTCGATTCATAAGTGTTATACTCACACGCTCAAGTTTTTGCCCCTTGATAATCTCACTCTCATCAAGTTTGAGGACAAACTTAAGCTTGCCTCTACATTCTTCCATAGACATATTGTAGAACTTGACCATAGCAATCTGAACCCTACATATATCCAATACAAAGTTGTTGGATGCATTCAATACAAAGGCAACTTCTTTGGAACCATACTTCAATATGTGTGTGTGTTCCAGATGCGTAGGCTCACCAATTAGTTCTAAAACTTTCTCATTTAGTTGTTTTTGAGCCTTCTTCACGTGAAATAGTTTTGGCAGAGGCATTACTCGCTTAGTATTGAAGACTTGCTTAAAACCTGTATCCAATTGTTGATAGAGCATACTATATGACTCAGAACTCATTCCCACCTTGTCACATAATCCCTGATCATCTGTAGCAGTAAACAAGTTGCTCACATCCCTAAGACGTTCACTAGCAACAACATCCACAATGTCCCTGAATTTACGATTTTCCGATGCATTTTTTACCATATCCTTGCTAAGGACTTTGGAAATAGTATCATTCTCTACATGAGGAAACATATTTCTCATTGTAGTAGATTGAGCATATATCCGTCTATGATATTGTCCACTTCCTTTGGCTAATTGGCCAATTAGTTTAACGGATCGAATGCGCCGACGTGCCTCTTTGGTTTTTAAAGTGGGCCCAATCTCCAAAGTTTTTGTGAGCTTCCTCTCTATGTTTCGATTCTCCTTCTCCAAGTCATTGACTTTAGACTGTAACTCCATATTTTGCACGTGTGTAGCATACATAACATCTTCAATGACAGACATTGCTTGTTGTAGGTTCTGGTTCTCTCTATCCTTCTCAGCCAATAATCTATCCTTTTCCATCAAAGACTGCATATTCCCTTGTAATCTTGTCTGCATATTTGTCAAGGTTTGATGAGCCCCTGCTAATCCTTGTGTGACAAGTTTGCATGTGTATCCATACAATCCTTCATTGCCTTCACAAGAAAACTTTACAAATGATGTAAGCCCTTCAAATTGTGGTGGCCTTCAAGTGAGTGGATCGGGTGGATAAATGCACCCATCAACCCAAAGATCCACATTTTTTTTCCCTGCATTTCTTTCTTGTTGCATCCTGCATCTTATTGCATCATCTCTTTCCACAGTTCGTTTGAACATTGGTGCATATTCATCCTCCAATTGAAAGTGAATATCTCTCTTTCTCTTGGTACATCCTGCACCTGCATTCTGCAAAAAAAATGTATGCAAATGTTAACTTGGATTAACATTCAAATTGCAAAACTACACCCCTTTGATTCACTATATCTGTGTTTTTTTTAAACCCAGTCGGTTCTTGTCTCTTTCTCTTGCTTTTAGTCTTGATAGACCCTAATCAACCCCTTATTATTCTGTAATCTTGGCTTTTAATCTACCTCTAATTAGCATCAAATCTTATCTTCTGTTCTATCCAAAATATTCTCTCTCTCTCTCTCTCTCTCTCTCTCTCTCTCAACAAAAATTCATCAAGGAAACCCTAAACACATTCATAATGAAGCTTGGCTAGTGGAAAACAATAATATCCTTATCTTCTGCCCTAATTTACTATCTGTCACTCTATCACTTATTTTCTTTGTTCATCTCACACAGTCCTCTCTGTCCCCCCCTTCTCCCCTCCTCTCTCTCTCTCTCCCCCTCTCTCTCTCTCTCTATGAATTGATGCTTAAGGTATGCCAATGACATCTAATATTCGTCTCCCAATCTAATTGAACTCGTAACAATACGATAGCTATGAAACCAATGGCAATGTAGGGTAACATGAGAAGAAGCTCATAAGTCAAGAAGCCAATATTGAGAGTAAGTAGACGGCCAACTCAGTGGCATAAAGAGATAAAGCTATAAGAATGTAGTCATCAAAGCTATACTCTAATGCATTTATCTCCTCTATCTTCACATTGGACTTAGGTACAATCTCAATGGACTTTTTATTTTCTTGTACTTTCCCCTTGCCTTTCTCATTGTGCCTATTATTGCCGAGGAGACGCCAAAGACACATTTTTCGGGGTTGAGAGAAATCCCATACTCATAGCGTCTATCAAAACATTGCTCTAGGTGTCCCTAGTGCTCTCGGATCAAGCTATAGACACAAAAGTCATCAAGATACACCTCAATGAAATCATGCAGATGATTATGAAAGGTAGCCATCATTACTCGTTGGAAGGTGGCAAGAGCATTACAAAGCCCAAATGGCATCACTCTATAGGCATAGGTCCCCCATTCTATGGTGAAGGTTGTTTTAGATTGGTCCTCTTCTGCAATTTGGACTTGGTTATATCCGCTGAATCCATCCAAGAGGGAATAAAGCTCATGGTCTGCCACCGTGTCCAACAGTTATTCTGTAAAAGGGATGGGAAAATGATCCTTCTTCGTCTTCAAATTGAGCTTTCGAAAGTCGACACATATTCGAAGTTTCCTGTTTTTCTTGGGTACTACCACAATGGGCGAAACCCATTCACTATTAGCCACAGAATAAATGAACTCTACTTCAAGAAGTTTCAATAATTCTGCCTTCACCAAAGCAAAGTAATTAGGATTCATACACCTTTGTCTTTGCCTTACACGTTTGGGATTAGGCTCTAGGTCAATGTGATGCTAGCATACAGTGGGATCAATCCCCTTTAGGTCTTTATATGACCAAGCAAACACATCTAAGTTCTCTTTTAGTAGATCCCGTAGGACCACTAATTCTTCTTCTGGAAGATTGAGACCCGCTTTCAGGTGACGTTCAGTACCGTCAGTATCCAGGAATGTCACTTTTCTTTCACCTTCCACTTCATGGATAAATGTCCCATGGATTGCTTCTGGATAGAGGTCTAACTCTTTCAAGAGAGTAGTATCCTCGTCTGATGTCCCGCTAGAACCAGTGTCCTCCTTCTGAACAGATGACTCATTCATCTGTTGAGGTTGTTGGAAGGGTATCAGAGCTTTGTTTGCTTTTGTGTAAGTGGTAATTTCATCTAGACTTAGGGATTCATCTTTAGAGGATGCGTCCAGGAATGTCACATAGCACGGATTTGCTAGATGCTGGGGCTCTGAGGGGCTTGGCTTCTGTTGGCAGGGGGCATCATCATCATCTTTTCTTTGGACTGAATAGTTAGGGCGACAAGAGCCATCGGTGAACTTAATTTTTATGCTTTTAATCCATTGCTTATATAGATTCTGCATACTTTGTGGTCCATTGATCAACCCAAATGGAACCATAGTCATTCCATCCAGCACCCAAAGATCTTTGGCCTCTGAGGTCCCTGTAGGGACATCAACAAGATCACCCTCTATCAAAGGAAGTTCTTCGTCTACACTTTCATAACCTGCTTCACTTTCTTCCTCATCATTTTCATCCTCTTTCTCTAGAGACTCTGTCTCTGCTTCTATAGAGGCTCTGTAGGAGAAGAACAGATCTTTTGCCTCTACATCTACTCCTGCTTTTGTCACCCCTTCTGACTCTGCTTCTGCCTCTAGCTCTGGCTCTGTGATTGTCTCTGTATCCACTCTGTCTTTGTTCTGTATCCGCTCTGTATCTGCTCTGCCTCTGTATTATCTCTGCTCTGTAACTGTACTGTCTCTGCTCTGTAACCATACTCTCTCTGTACTGTCTTTGCGAGACTGTCATGTAACAATGAGAATAGTACATCCATGCTTCTATTTCACTGTCAGAGGTGATTTCAGAAGTTAATTCTAGTTGAGGCAGGAGGTATTCATCCATGGACAAGGATTTTGCTTCCCTTTGTAGTTGGCTTACAGTGCTCACTGTTAGGGACTGTGCCTTTGTTTTCTTAGGAAAGATCTTCTTAAGAGCCTCTTCATCTCCTGATGTACCATCTGTTACCTCATTGGAGGAGTCAGTCATGACTTCGATGGATGTGGATCCATTGCCTTTTTGCGATCTATACAACTTCAACACCGCTTTATTGGGTCCTCTGCCTAGGGTTAGGGTTCCTTTGAACCAGTCCATCCTGGCTCTTGCTTCACAAAAAGCCAAGGTCTTCCCAACAATAGAGGGTATGAGGTCCCATAAGAATTTGGTTTGACCACCAAGTATGTCATCCAATAGTCTCTTTCTCCAAGGGTTGTTTTTACGTATGGGAGGATGCCCAACGGTTTGACTTTGCTTTGGTTTGCCAATCTAATAAGCCACTGTGTAGATTGAATTCCTTGCAACCCTAAGTCCTTCATTGTCACATCCGTCATTATGTTTACTGATGATCCTCCATCAATCAACCCATCTTAAATGAAGCATCCTTCTATCCATACACTAATCTCTGATTCCAAGATCTAGGAAGGCATTAGCCACATCGACTTCCTTTACAAGCTCCAGGGGCTTATTGGTCTTGGTCGTTGTTGAAGGAGTGATCCTTAGTCCAAGCCTTCTTGTCAAGATGCTTTTAAATTTCTTTCAGCAGCTGGGAGACAACATCAGCAACAACTATCGAAATGTTAAGTTTGGTTTAAAAGTGTCTAGGTCTTTGACCAAGTCATAATCTTTGATAGGATCCACAGGCTTCTCTAGCCTACTAGGGAATAGGGCTACACCCATTTTTATCTTTCCTTTTTCTTCTAACAATTGCAGCATCGGCACTTCCTCTGTTTCTGGAAGTGCTTCTGTATCATCTATCTCCTGGGCCTCTGGTCCTGTCTCTGGGACTGTCTTTGTAGCTCTCTGTGGCGCTACAATGCTCTGTACTACACTGTTTTGTTCTGTACTGCTCTACCCCTCTGTTGGCAGGTTGAACTTCACAGTCTTGGCAGGAGAGTTATTTTCGTTCTGAACAACTGGTCCCTTTTTCTTAGTGCGCGTAACAACGGCAACTTCCAACTCTACCAAATTGGAGGCAAGCTCTTGTACCTTCTGTTGGCTATCAGTGGCATTGGCCTTTATTACAGGGGCTGGACTTGGACAGTCCTTTGCAATGTGGCCTTCACCTTTGCATCGACTGCATAAGGGCTTGTAATCCACATATCGTCTAGGGTTTGGACAATTCGGGGAGATATATCCCTTTTTTCCACACCTATAACATTCCATCTTTGATCTCTGGCGTCGTCCTTTGTAACTTTGAGAGGGAAACATCCTTGGACCGAAATTAGGGCCAAATTCCCTATGCTTTGGTCCAATATCCTGTGTTGTCATTTTAGATTCTAGCAAGTTGAATCTTACATTTTCATCCTTCTGTCTTCATTCATGCATCTCTTTCAGAGAGCAAATATCCTCTGTATGGTTCTTCCGCAAACAATAGGAACAGAATGCTCTAGGAATGGTTGGTTTTCAGGTACATTCAATGGCTAAATGTCCCGCTTGATGACACTTTCTGCACCATGTATTAGATGCATCACATCTCTTCCAGCTCTCGCAAGAGTGGATATATTGGCGGTATTCACCTTCAACGTCTATAGCTGCTCTGTAATCACACAGAGAAGCTCTTTCTTGATACTTACAACTGAGTTGGATAAGTAATCCTTCAAATTTTCACCTCCTGAAGTGCTTGTAGTGGGATTTTGGAAAGCGTCTGTAATTACTGCATAAACTAGTTGGGTCGATCCAGAAGGTCCTCTCTTTTGGCTCTGATTCAGAGCTCCTGGTGAGACTTGGGGTTGTTAATTCCAGTTGGTAGGATTCCACTGTTGTTGAGTCGCCATTGGAGAAACTATTTGAGGCCATTGTTGCTGTGGTTGAACCATCATTTGAGGCACTGTCGTCTGCGGCGACCACAATGGATTAGATGCATTTTATTATGGCACTTTTTGCATCTGGGGATAGGGATAGGAAACTGTCCCTAGGACTGCATTTGGTGGGTATACCATTCCAGGCATGGGAGGAGGTAAGACTCCTCTTCCTAGAGTCATTGATAGCCTCGCTTCAACTTCGTCATACAATCTTACACCTTCCACTGCAGCTTGCAGATTGACTGGTCTTTTCAATTCCACAAACTTGCAAACTTCTAGTTGTAGGCCTCTAAGAAACGCTCCTTTTTGGATTCCTTCGTCCAAATGATGGTTAGTCCATCTCTTCAGGATGGATTCCATTTGCGAAACATAAGCTTCTACTCTTTCTCCAGAGGATTGACTTAGGTTCATGAACTCCTCTCGTATCCGCTCTTCGAAACCTTGACATCTGAATTTAGTGAGGAAGGCCAACTTCAGGTCCCATGTGCCAAAAGTTCATGCTGCTTGTCTCTCATACCATTGAAATGCCATGCACTTGAAAGTGGCAGGGAATATTGCTAACCAATGCTTAGGGGCTCTGGCATTGTTAGCCACACATGCTACCATGAACTCAGCTACATGAAGATCAGGGTCTTCATTGTACTCTCCCTTAAAAATTGGCAATGGGACTACATTTGCTAGCCTGTCATCAATATTTCCAGGACGAATCTAACTAGGAAGGGGACCTTGAGTCGCCATGGAGACTTCTGTAAAGAGTGCTTTTAGGGCATCAAAGGAGGCTTCTACTCTGCAAGCTCGTTCTCAGCTTTGATTTTTGCCTTCTCTCTTCTCATGTACCTCTGGACTCATTCTAACGCTTGCCTCTTTATTGCATCATTCATCAGGGGGTTGGCTTCAACCAGTTGGTCTGGGCTCAACAGGATAGTATCAGAGGGGGCTTCACTCTTTGATGGATTCTCTGGCCAACATCTCTTCTACTTCCTTCTTTTCAGCATCTCTGAATTCGGCTTTCAAACCACTATAGAGGGGAAGATATTCTATTCTGAAAGTATCAAAACTCATTCTTCTTAGGATGGTTGTTGTGTCATTATAATAATGCCAGCTTCTGAGGGTTTCAACAGTGTATGTTGTGAAAAATACTCTATCTACCAACTTCTAGTGGGTTGCTAATTAGACAAACAGAAGATTGTCAGTGCACCAAGCATCCCACGTATCTTGCTGTTAAGCATCCATGAACAAATTCCAACTCTTTTCCTTCTTGTTTTCGTGAACCTCTACAGACCAAGACTCCTAAAGCTTCTTCACAATCTCCCACTTGATGATGTCAGGAAACTTCTCAATGAATGCCAAATCTTCCATAGATGGTCATTCTCTCTGCTTCTGCTCTTCAGTTTGTTCCCAAACAGTTTGCCACCAAGTTGCAAGTTTCTGCTGCTTCAACAGGAAGAGGAAATAGTCCACTACATAGAGCATGCATCATGATGGTGATATGTTTCCACCATTGTGGGATGAACTTCTTGTGAAAAGTGGCTTTGATTATAAGAATTTTTAACTCTTCAGTGGAAGAAGGAACTTTGCAAACTTCCATTGAATTCTCCTCTTCTTGACAATGCCATTTTCTTCATTTTTAGCCTCTTTTGGTGCTTGTTGATGGTAAGTTTCCCCGGCTGCGCACCAAAAACATGGAGCCCCAAGAGGAACACCAAGGAAAAGGGAATTATCTTGCAAGAAAATCTATCTTGTAACATCAACAGGCTTTTATTTCATTCGTTTGATAACCAAAACAAAGAAAACAACAAATCTTCACGCAGCATCATAGTAGATTTCTCCCAAGGATTTAATAGAATCAACCATAATCTTCAACATCTTCATAGAATCCATAAATAGAACAATGAATATAGGATAATACACCATTTGTGAATGATAATAAATCACATAGTATTCATATTCAATGTCTTCATAGTTCTCTCCCTCAATCTCTCATACACAGTTACGCTGTTTTGATAGAATTGACTATCTCTAGCTCTCTCTCTCTCTCTCTCTCAATAGTACATCATATCCTCACTACAATACTCTCATAATAACTCTCAATAATCCCTCTTAGGTCGTGGATGCACCTCCCAAGAGGTATGTCTGATATGAAGAGTCACCAGAGCCACTATAGTGTCTTTTTACAGCTCACTACTGCCACTGTTACTTAGCCTTCTCTTCAGTCTTCAGCAGCTGCTTCTTCCACTTGTTTTAGCTCTTTTAAACTTAGATTCATCCTTTCCAAAGGTTAGAAAACTTTCCCAAATTCACACATACTTTCTACAGAACACCTACAGAAGGTCTACAAAATTGTTATAGTATAGTACCAGAGCAGCTACAGTACAGTTACAGTACAGAGACAGAGCAGAGACAGAGGCTCTACAGAAGGTCTACAGAAGGTCATCAGAACCTCATAACTCATACTCAAACCATTCCAAACTTATCAAAAACTATTCAATAAGCTTCCAAAAGATCTCAATCTTCATCAATCATCAATCCATGCTTCATACAGAAGAAAATCAAAACGAAACAAAAGCTATACTGAAGGTATACAGAACCAATCAGAACCTCAACAAAACATCATAAAGCTTCATATCTCCACTGAGAATCATCATGAACTTTCAAAAAATAATCAATATCATTCAAAACACTCTCAAATACTTTCACTAAACCATACATTACTCAAAATCCATCAAAAATTAATCATTCAGTCCTCAAAAATAACAAAAATCAGTCAAAAATTCAATCTTTTTCCACTCTCAACACCATTTGTAAAATATAAATACAATACATAGTGCCATATGTGGCCTTGCCGTTATTATTTTTTTCTCTGTAACCATTGCTATTAGCATCACAAATTTACTGCATGCATTGCTATTGGTGCCACTATACGTATCGCAAACCGTCACTATTTGCATCGGAATTTGTGTCACAAAACCAATAAGAATTGCGGCGCTAATAGCAACAAAAATACCAACCCAAATAGTAACGGTTTTATTGAGATGCTAATACCGACGCGTTTAGCAATGACAGGGCAATTTTTTTAAGAGCATTTTTGTCGCTTTGAATGTCGGTATGAGGCTTCTATCTTGTAGTGTGTTTCCCACAACTCCTGTATCCTAGCCACCATAACAAATGCGCATAGCTGATGTGTCCTTTAGGTATCTCATGATACCTTCCAATGAAGTTTTCTAGGTGTAATCATATAGCATGCCACAACTTCCATTGCACATGCTATGTTAGAACAAGTGGCTATCATACCATACATCAAACAGGCATCAAACTATCCATTATGGATACATAAGAGGTCTTGGTAATCTTGTTCTTTTTCTCATTAGACTATAGACAATTGACTTGGCTAACCTTCACATGAGAAGGTAAAGGACAACCGACAGGCTTAATATCCTATAGATGAAACTGCTCAAGGACCTTCTGGATGCACTTCTTTTGTGACAAGTAAAGGAGTGTCTTAGAGAAATTGTGTATAATGTGCATCCCAAGGATATGTGAGGCTTATCCCATGTCTTTCATCTCAAAGCTCTTCCTCCAAACAATCAACATATCATCCACATAGAGGATCAAAATCATAAGACTATCATCATAAGTCTTCTTGATGTATAAACATGAATCCATATCACTATATGAATAACCTTGTGAATGCATAAAGGCATCAAACTTACGGTACCATTCCCTAGGTGCCTGCTTAAGGCCATAAAGGCTCTTTCTCAATCTGCACACTAGGTGGTCCATACTAGGTTTTGCAAAGCCCTTAGGTTGTGCCATGTAAATCTCATCATGAAAGTCTCCATGAAGAAAATCCATCTTGATATCTATCTAATAAAGATCCAAGTCAAGTTGAGTAACCAAAGCTAGTACCAAGCGTAGGGTAGTCATATTCACAACAAGACAAAAGACTTCATCAAGGTCCATGCCATGTTCTTGCTTAAAGCCCTTAGCAACCAATCTGGCCTTGTATCCCAGCTTAGGACATTCAAGGGTACTTTTCAACTTGTACACCCACTTGCATGGCAAAGCATGCTTGCCATTAGGAAAAGCAACCAAATTCCATGTATGATTTTTCTTTAGTGAGTCATACTCTGATTGCATGGCCCTCTCCCAAGACTCGGGTAAGTTACTCATAAATATATGTGTGCATCACGTGGGTTCAAAATAAGGTATTTTCAGTATACTATTTTTATACAATTTTTATAAATAGAAAGGTGTAATATAAAGGGATTATTTATAGATTGAATAGAAAAGGATTATGCTTTATTCAAAAAAATCACAGATAATGATATTTATAAATAGGCCTTGAATGCACGTGATCTAAAGGATATATATATAGTAACTTCCCTGAGTCCCAAGAGTGACTATCACCTCTTTGCATGGCCTCATCAAAAGTATAAGGCTCACCACCAACATGAATTACCATAACATAATCCATAGAGAGCTCAAACCGCATAGGCTGTCGTCTATCTCTAGTAGCCCGCCTCAAAAAAGGCTGTAGGTCCTGTACATCTAGTGGAGCATCAGGGACGTGGGCCACCAGGATATCAGCTCGGTACTACTACAACAAGCTATCTAGTTGGCCGCATAGTAACAAGAGGCTCCTCCTAAAATATTATCATGTCTACCTCAATGATATGCTCGGGCTGCTTACACAATTTCTCCTCATGGAAAATAACATTATGGCTATGGATAACCTTTCAAGCTTGTGAATCCCATAAGTGATAGCCCATCTCACATGCATTCTCATAACTAAGAAAGATGTATTTTCTAGACTTAGGATCCAGCTTATCGTGCTTGTCCTTGGATACATGACGCCTCACAATCCAAGACATGAAAATGAGCATATGAGGGAGGTTTCCATACCATACCTCCTCTATAACCTGATAGTCAAGAGTAGTATATGGGGACCGATTTATCAAGTATACGATGGTAGTGATTGCCTCAGCCCAAAAATGCTATGGTAAGCTTGCTTGGGTAAGCATACTAGGAACTCCCTAGTGAATTTTCTTATTCATATGCTCACCATAATATTGGAATGGGGTATATTGGGCAGTCAACTGATGCTTAATATCCCTCTCATCACAAAACTGCTCAAAGGCTTTAGAGACATACTCACCCCCATTATTTGACCTTAGGCATTTGAGCCAATACCCAGATTTGTTATTGACCAAAGCAAGACAACACTGAAATGTAGCCAAGGCTTTCGATTTTAGCTTAATAGGATATACCTAAACCTTATGCGTATAGTCATCAATGAAAGTAACAAGATACTTCACGCCACCTAACAACTGACAGGGCATGTGACCACATACTTCTGAACAAACAAGAGCCAATGGATCACCCATGTGTGTCATACCAAACCTTCTATGTGTATTACATATTTGCCTGCCATATAAACAATGATCATAAGACTCAAAGCATGTTAAGGGATAGAAGATACTACAAACGGGCAAGCATTTATGTTTCTTTGAAGATCATATGCCCAAGGTGATCATGCCATAGAGATACATGTGAAATTTCATCCATTGCCAAAACATGGTCAATTAACCTAGATACAAGCAAGAGGTAGAGATTGTTAGACTTAACACCACGTACAATGACAAGATTCCCATGAGTAATCTTCCATGATGAATCACCAAAAGAAACTACATGACCTACATCATCCAAAGTGCCAATAGAGATAAGGAATGAGAGCTAGTACATGACATACATCATGAAGAGTAAACATGCAACCTGAACTAAATTGCAGTTGGATATCACCAATAGCAACTATCTCTAATGCAAGGTCATTGCCCAAATGGACAAATTCAATCAAAGTGCAATAGGAGTGGAACCACTCTCTATAAGGGGTCACATGAAAGGGAACCCCTAAATCTATTAGCCAACCTCAACTATAGTGTGGCAAAGCAACAATTAGCTCTGGAGTATTAAGAGAAGAAGCTAAAAGTATGAAATCATCATTAGAATCAATCTACACAACATTAATCTCTTTAATCTTAATGCCTGACTTGCTAGGGACAATGTTGCGATTATCATTTTTTTCATGTACTTTATCCTTTCCGTTTTTCTTGTGCTTGTCTTCACATATTTTATGGCATTGTGGCCGAATATATTATACTTTCCCACAATAAAGTCGATCAGGATTGATGGTTATGGAACTTTCTGTGAGACTATCCATGTGATTGAGAGCGAGACTGTTGAGAGTTTCTCCCACGGCAAGCATTATCGCTCCTACCATTATTACCTCTAACTGTCAAAGCATGAGAGGTACAAGAAAGCACTGGTATTCTTTTTGTTAACCTCTTTTGGTTAAGAGTGCTCCCTCTACATCTTGCAATTGTACCCCATTAGTAGGCATGTTGATACACATAGCAGTATGAAATGTATCCTATGATTCAAGCAATGTAATAAGAGGAATAAGGGAAGTAGAGTACCCTTGAATTTAATCCCCTACGAAGACAAATGATTGATAATGGAATGAAACTAGTTTAAGTGAGCTGATATAGAAGTGCCCTCCTTTATGCAAAGGTCCATGAGTTACTTCAACTAATACATATGAGAAGCGAGGCTTTGCTAGTCATAGGCATTGTGAATATTTTTCCATAAGTCCCATGTAGACTGCCCATCAGAGACAACATTATAGAATACCTACTTACAAATGGACAATATGATGGTGGAATTACATAGCTCATCTAGTTCAACCCAATCCTTTACATCAATAGATTTGGGCTTGATGCCCTTATGTTTCAAAGGCCTAACCTGCATTTTTTGCACTAAAACTTGCTAGATTTGGGCCTTCTAGTAGTAGTTGGTGCCATCCATCTTGTCAATATTAAAGATAGCATTGTTACTTGAGTCACCAGCCATAATGAAGTCAAATAAGTACATAGATTGTCAAAGCAAACTATTGTAATTACTACAAACAACCTTAAAACCAGTGCTAGATCAAGCTGAAAACAAGGGTAACTGACCACTGTAATGAACTATCCACAAACTCAATGCAAAGTATTGTCAAATGGAGGTGAATGCTTGTATAAATAGTGTAGCAAACTACAATTATAACATGTTGAAAATGAAGTATAACAATAATAAATCAATGCCAAAGATGGGCAATCAATCATATAAGACAAAATGAAACTGCCAGGGAATAGCTCCAACTACTAGTAGTGAGTGAATACATGACTAGCACTAAGAGCTACCAAAGAATTAGTGTGTTAGACTGAGATACATCCCACACGTATAATCATCATGCATAGAGGAGGTCTGATCATAGGCAATGTAAGAGACCAACTAAAGACACAACAGACTGAGCAATGTAACAGAAGCTCAATAGCTCAATACATAACCAACTAAGATGCATACATCAATGACAACATCCTCACAAAGATATATGCCAGCCCAAGAGGAATGTCAAATCAGCCCACTAAGCATCAACTATGTACATAAAGCATGACAAGAGCATGTACATGTCACCAAGTCTCATGGTCTCACTCGAAGACCCTCAAGCTTAATTGTGTAACCAAATGCTCAATGTAATATCCAATGTCAAGTAGTGGCTTTCACTAGAAAAAAATTCAAATTCTAGACAAGCAAAACCATCATGTGGAAGGCATCCATACATCCAAGATTCAAGTAGCATATATCCGAGAGCATCCAAGTTAAGATGGTGTTTACCGCAGCACAGAGGAGCGGGAAATGGAAAGAGAGAAAAAAAGGAAAAGGCGCCTTAACTGGCAACTAGACTCGGAAAAGAAATTAAATGCACGGGCACGATCCTCAAGAAGTCTTGGAGTCGCCCAAGGAGAGTAAAAGAATAAAAAGCGCACCATTAAGTGCGAAAACACTTCCAAAACCTTGTAAAAGAGCGCCAGGCTCACTCCTGTGCAAATTGTATGCATTAGTTGGGGATAGGATAGACTAGAACGGGGGGAAATGAGGAAATGGGCCTAGGCTAATGGCCGGCCATGTAAAAAAGGGGGATGACCGCCCATGAAAAATAGGGCATGTATATAAAGTTGAAAAGTGAATGGGAATCTCATTCTTGTGTGTGGCCAAAGCTTCTTCTTCTTCTTCTCTTGTGTCTTGCCTTCTTGCTTGTGCTTGAGAGAGGGATTGAGAGAGTGTGATGGAGTGAGGGAGTGATTGTGTGAGAGTGAGGGATCTTGGAGAAGAAGCTCTCCATCTTCTCTCTTCATCTTCTCCTCTTCTCTTCTCTTCTCTTGTCTCGCACGTGGCTATGGAGGATGAAGCTCATGGGAGAGGGATTGAGGTCGCTTGAGCTTGCCTCAAGGATCATGGAGCTACTGGTGTGCAAGAAAGAGGAGGGTACTTGATCGAGCATCAAGGTAAGCTCGCTACACCCGTAAGGTAGGCATTGCGCGTCGGCTATGTGAGAGGTAGCCATGGCCGCTCGATTCGAAACACTTGAGCAATAAGTGGTCCGTAGGTCTCGGGGTAGAGCTTGAAGCTCCCCTCCATTTTGGTTCCATTGTCGGGACCGACGGAATCGAGCCTTGAGTGCCGCGCGTATCAGATCGAGCATGGAAGTAGGGTTTGCAGCTTGAACCAGTGCTCGAGATAACTAGGAGATTTAGGAGGGTTTAATCCGTGAAACAAGTAAGTATTTGGGTTTGTTGGAAGCATTAGATTAGAACTACTATTCTGCATTTCTATTTTGCATATTGGCTGCACTAGATTAAGGCTAGATTAGGGTAAGAAAAGAGAAAACAGAGGTTCTGGCCCCGCTGCTAGAAACAGGAAAACAGGGGACCAGATTCAAGTTTTTGGGTGACACAGGGACAGGGAACTGGCTGTAAGGCTTTGCAGTTTGCTGGGAAAGGACCTCAAGAGGCTTGGGAGGCCAGGAAAAAAACTCATTTCTTTAGTTAGCCTTGTGAGAGAGAGAGCTTATGGTTCACAGGACGAGGAAACGCGACCCCGATTCTAGGTGCCATCGATTCGTGCTGCTCCATTTGAGTCCAGTGTTTTCCAATTGTGCTCTAATCAGTTATGGGAAGTCTGTGGTGATTGAGTGAAGCAGGCATTAAGAAGGAGTCAAACGCGCCGGAATTGCGCCTGCCGCCGACGCAATCGGACCGACTCGCAGTGGTCCGATTCCCAGAATTGGACCACCCAAGTCCTAGAGTCGGACCGTTCGATTCCAAGAAGCGGACCGTCCGACTGAGAGAGAGTCGGACCAGACCGGGTCCGATTGTAAGAATCAGACCGTCCGATCATACGTGCCACGTGGCATTCGGACTGCCCATTAGAATCGGACCATCATAGTCAGACCATTGGAGCCGGACTCAGACCAGTCCATAGTCTGACCACTTCGAGAGTAGGACCACCCTCCTGGTCCGATTCCCAGAATTGGACCAGCCCTGTCCGACTGTTAGACTTGGACCAGACCGGTCCGATTGCAAGAATCGGATCGTCTGATTCCCAAAATCAGACCAGCTCTGTCCGATTCCTAGAATCAGACCATCTTGCCAAAAGAAAAATATAAGGATCTCTTGCTGGCCTTGCCACAGACCTGACCCCAAGACGCAACCCTGAATACCCCCAGGACCCAGTTTGACCATTAGAACCTCAGAGATTAATCAAACTTAGGCTGCGGAAGGACCGTAGAACAACCGGGACCAAGTTGAGAACTCAAATTAGGCTGGGAACGTGGGTAGAAACAAGGTGGAGTTTGCATTAAACGCTTTCTGCATCGGCACATCACTCTTGTGCTCCACTAAATTTGTACAGTAAGAAAAGAGAAAAGCTTGTTTCCGCACCAAGCACCACAAAAGCACTAAGCACAACATGTGAGTAAGGATCGCCGCTGCTTTCAAATAACAAGGAACACATCTGGATACCTAATAACATTAAGGAACCCACTAGTAGGAGAAGACCCCAAGACTTAGACAGGTGCCTGAGCGCCCTACTAGTCATGCCTAGAGAAAACACAAAGATACGGGAAGCAACAAGATAGAGGAGTGGAAGCTGCCGGAGCTGATTGGATTCATTGACAATCTCGTGGAGCTGGAAGCAGAAACAATGCCAGGATCAAGATGCGACCAAGGGGAAGACCAATTGGACTTAGGAGAATTTCCAACCTCAGTCCAGGAACTGGTCCACGACTACGATCTACTCACCAGGATCGTGATCCAAGGTAGATCTGTAAAGAAAGTGGTAGCTAACCTGGAAGAAGAGAGAAGAGCTATCAAGAGAGCGCTGGAAGGCATAATTGCCTACAACCATGAGCAAAGGGCTAGAAGGCTGCAGCAAGATGTGGATATGTACGAGGCTAAACGAGTACTAGACCTAGCTGGGGCAGCCAAGTTCGGACCGAACGTAGAGAGGGAACGGGCAGCAGAGGCTGGCATGACGTTGAGTGAACTGGTGGCAAAGCGACTCATGGATAATACATCTGTGGAACAGAGTGCTACTGCCCTAGCCACCGCGCTACTGTTAGGATTGGGAGTCACGCAAGGGGCTAAAGGACAGGCTAGAATCCCCATAGTAGCAAAACAACTAGCTCGATACGAACCTAGCAGTGACCCGTACAGCTTCATGGAGCAGTTCGAGCAAGTATGTGAGGCGAACGGTCTTACTGACCCTGCGCAACGAGCTCAAGCCTTCGGCCTGTGCTTACGCGACAAGGGGAGGACCTAGTACTCTAGTCTGGATAATGCAGAACGTACAAACTTCACTCACCTTAAGGGCCTCTTCATCAAGAGGTTTTCGGAGGTGGGGTATTCGGATAACCTCATTGTTAGGTTGATGAATATCAGTCAAAGGGAGAAGGAGGACGTTAGGGATTACGTTACTCAGGTGCGTAGCCTCTACAAGAGAATCCCTGCCAATGAGTGACCTACCGAGAGGGCAGTGTCTACAGTGTTCATGAATGGGATTCGGAGTGAGGAGCTCTACAAGGCTTTGGCCATTAACTCCACCTTACAATGAGACGTGCTAGCTCGATTCTTCGAGGAGGCAATACGCGTAGATGATCAACTCAGGGAACGTATCATGAGGATTACCAACAGAGATAGTGCAAGCTAGAGGGACCCTGAGAGATCAACCACCTTGGGGGAAAAAGCAACTGCTAGCGTGCAGGATAAGGGGAAGAGTGTAGACCACGACCAAGGGATGGCACAGATGAGAATGGAAATTGCACGGTTGCAAGAGCTCGTTAGAAATCCTGTAAGATCGCACGTACAATGTGTGTACTGCAGCGGCAATCACCTCCCAGTTGAGTGCCAAGATCCTAGATCTCGGTTGTGCTCAAATTGCAGTAGATTCGGGCATGATGCAGCGCACTGTAGAATGCCGAGGAGATTCCCATACATGCAGCAGTACAACCCTCCATACTTAGGTAATAGGCCACCTAATTTCTTTGGCAGGGGAGCGCAGTTAGCTCTTCCAGCACCAACTGACTCAAGACTTGTTGTGCCTAGGCTGGAGATGAACCCAACTGGTATACCCAGACCACCAAGGCCCTTTGTGACTCACCCACCTAGTGATGCTCCTATTCACTTTCTGGAGGAGCCTAATGAGGAAGAGACATATGTCAATCCATAGATATCCTACGACAAGGAGGGAAACCCAGTCCTGATGGACTATCGGCTAGTGCCGGTGATGGCTTTAGGAAGAGGACGAGGCAGAGGCTTTGGAGGGCCCAACCAGGATCCAGCTGGACTTGCGGCCACCCAGGCCACATTTCATCACGCTGCCTAGAGCAAGAATAAGCTAACAAAGACAAAGCGGATCTCTGATGCACAGAGTGTGGAATCACACATCTGTTTCCTGACTATCCTAGGCAGAAGCCATCAACGAGCACTTCCAACATGCCATCAGTGCCTTTGGGGCTCTTTGGAGTGGAAACTTTTGGTAGTGAGGATATGCCCATCCTGCTACATGCTATGACGCGAGCTTAGACGAAACAAGTAGGCATCTCCTTGCCAGGGCCAAGTAACCTTGATGCAACCTCAATGGGGAAGAAAAGCCAGAGAAGACGGAAAAAGAGAACCGATGCAAAGATAACCCTTAAAACCGAGGAAATGACTACGCTGGTAAGGAAATAAGGTCACAGACACAGAGGCAGAGACCTCGGCTCCTAAGACAGCAGAGCTAGAGAGTGCCAAGGTAGGGGAATATCCCCACCCCAAACGGCAACTCGAGGCTATAGCCAAGGTCAAGGAGTGGATCAAGGACGCCCGAAAGCACCTCGAGGATGCTGAACCCATATTGGAAGACCCTATGGATGACTTCTCTAGTGTTAGCACACCAGTCTCACCCTCAAAACCACAGGCTGGGAGCATACCTGCACCACTAGGAGCAACTCAGCAGAGCAAGGCCGGGGGGAAACTTACCAAGGCAGACAAAATGCATGGCCTAGAACTGCTAGCCTCAGAGGAAGACAAGGGTCCAATAGCCTCCTTACAACCTTGCTGTCCACTCCAGTAACTCTAAGCGAGGAGGATCTGCTTAGGCCAAATCACTCCTTGTGGCAGGAGTTAAAAGACTTGATCGAGGGACACACAGGACTTGTGGGTGCTGATCCGTAAGATCATGATGCAGTTACATGGATCCCAAGCCTAACTCTACACTTAGATCCTAAGTCTTTGCACATCAATGCTTTTTGGGAAGGCACTGAAATGCACGCAGTTTTGCCCATCCTAGCCTTAGGAGACATGACTCGAAAAGGAATTGTAGACACATGCACCAGTGTTAGTGTGCTAAACCATGCGGTCCTAGAGGCATGGGGAAATCCTCTTGTAGAGACTGCTAGATTCAATGTCACACTAGCAAACAGAATGAGGGCAAGACCATTTGGGGTCTTAAAGAATTGGCTGGTAAAGATTGCCGGTGTGCAATTTTCGGTAAACTTCATTGTCATGAAGGGAGTGGATTACAATATACTATTAGGCCGACCTTGGATGAGGAATGCACGAGTCATAGAGGACTAGGACAATGGATTGATTTTCCTAGGGAACAAAACTAGTGCAGTGAGGGTAGAGATGGACACTTGGACGACGATGCCTGTTGACCTAGCTGCCATCTCGGCCATGCTAAAAGGCGATACTCAAACGACCAAGCCTTATGGATCGCTCGCTAGATATATTCCTTGCCCCGAGGATGAGAGGGATTGGATGCACATTTTGGCAACCATTGACCTACCATTCTTGGATAAGGATGGACCACATCAGCAGGCTACTAAAGCCGCAACCATGCCAACTGAGGAGCCAATTGTGCCGCTTTGCATGATGGTAGGAAGCTCACTCAACCCAGTAAAACCGGTCTCGTCCCACATCCCCAGCAACAAATTTGAGCTTCAAGAAATTGTAGAGTATCTGACCGATAAATTGGATGGCAATTTGGCTGCTAACTTAAAACCTCTACGTGACCTTTTAGCTAAACTAGAATGGAAATGGACCAAGGTCCACGACCTGAACTTGTTATATAGCTAGGCTTTAGTTACTGACGACAAGGAGATTGAAGAGGGAAGCTTAGGGGATGATGAGCAGTCAGAAGGACAGGACCCGGATGATGAGAAGTATGAGGACTGTCACTCTACGAGAGAAGAGAGTGAAGAAGAGGTGGACACAATAGAGTACGACACAGAGGGAAAAGCAATAGAACAAATCAGGGCAGACTTGAGGCCTAGGAAAAAAAGGGATCAGTCGGAGCGAAGAAGGAGTCATGCTAATGGAGTGTGACAGATCCTTGCTAGAACGAATAGGAGCTGTGGATTACGAGCAAGCCGGAGTAGCACAACCATGGGTGATCCCAGTGCTCAAGACAGATGCACCTACGGAACTACGACCCCTGGGGAAACACCTTCCTCAAGTGAGGGATGCGAGTTCAACTCAGAGTCGGAAGTTAGCACGGAGAGTGATCCTGAGATACCGCAACCCTCTAAGGTCAAACGCACCAAGGGAGACTTGTCAGTCCACCTGAGGCGCAGGAGGCTAAAAGAGGAGGCCAGGAAGCAAGCAAGGGACTCAGAAGTGGAAAGGCAGAGGAAACCACAGGATCTACCCAAATGGTTTACAAAATTTAAAAAGGGTGACAGAGTGGTGATTCTGTTAGGTGCAAAAAGACAAGGTCAGACTAGTGAACTGATCGAGGGACCCGCCAAAGTCAAAGAGGTTAACTTGGCTGGGAAAGGTAAAAAACCAAGACCGGTGTTCGTTGCAGATGACTTGGGGGAGGAGGAAGAGACCAAACTCGTTGCGCTCCTATAAGAGTACATTGACGTATTTGCCTGGAGAACTTAAGGGAGTCGACCCTAGGGTCGTGACTCATAACATCCCAATGGTTCCAGATGCAGTGCCAACAAAACAATGACCTTACCCCATGAATCCCAAGCACGCCCATGCAGTGAAGGAGGAGATTGATAAACTCATGAGGGTAGGTTTCATATATGAGATTGAGCACACGAACTAGGTATCACCTATCATGATTGTCATGAAGAAAAATGGAAAAATCTAAGTGTGCGTGAACTACAAAAAAGTGAATGCCGCTACAAAAAGGGATAACTATCCTTTACCTTACACCGAGCACATGCTTGAGAGGGTAGCAGGGAAGGAGGTCTACAGTTTCTGGATGGTTTCTCGGGTTACAATCAAGTGCAAGTGCACCCCGACGACAGGCACAAGACTGCCTTTGCCATGGAATGGGGCATGTTCGCCTACATTGTCATGCCTTTTGGGCTAATGAATGCACTTGCAACTTTCCAATGCCTAATGTGCACTATCTTTAAGGACATGCTTAGGTGTGAACTGGAAGTGTTTGTAGACGACCTATGTTTATACTCTAGTTGGGCCGAACACTTGGAGAAATTGAGAGCTATCTTTGAAAGGTGTAGGCTGTACCATCTCTCATTGAACCCCTTAAAGTGCTAGTTCTGGGTAAAACATGGATGCATCTTAGGGCACGTAACGACGAAATCTCGAAGGATCAAGCTGCCCTCGGAAGACTTATCACTTCGTATTGTAAGCCTCCTCGTTCTGCTCCTGAACAGGAGTTGCAGGAGCTCACGCAGATGGCAAGCTCACCTTCCACATTCTTGCAGCAGTGGTTTACACTAAGGATCCAATGGGAGAAAAAAGGTTGTCGAATAATGACCAATGCTGAGCAACGCAGGGCAGTTAAAACTATCGAATATGACCCCACTTATGTGGCACCTATCTCGTTTAGGGTCTTGGCCATCACCCGTAATCAACATTTGGATGACCATGTGCTCCCCCACCCCTACATTGACCAATTCCTCACCGAAGAGGAATTACATGTTGCCAGTCGCCTCAATACTGGATATCTCTTCCACGACGTTTAGACCTACATTTCACAAGTCTCCATCCAACCATCTACTCTTGATTGTCATGCCCAACTCGAATACAATCCAAGCTTCTATGATTGGCTATTGGCTAGGTAAGTCAACCCACGTGAAACAGCACTTACCTCGTCCTTCCTATGCTAATCCTAGGAAGGATTCCTTGAAAGATCCCCGACGGAGGGGGGAGCAATGTGAACAAGAGCAGAGCAAAAATGAAAAGTTATGCTATCTAGCTAGCAGATTTTTATAATTAAGTAAGTTTCTATGGAAGAATACTGCAAAGTAAAACAATAGCAATGGTCAAGCCTCTAAGCAAGTGTACCCATCTTGGGCACATATATTTTTCTCTCAAACTAAGTTTTGATTAGAAATAAGCCGATTGTTAGGCATTAATGTTGGCATGGTGTGTTGACAGGTCACCACCATGGCAGGACAAGACAAAGGGGGCAAACTCCCATTCTCTGAAGAAGAGATGACCAAATTCGGCATCAGCATCGAGACGCGAGCATTCAGTCAGTTCACTTTCAAGCACACACTGAATCTAGAAGAGGCCATCCTGGAGGAACCTGCAATCAAAGACTTGGTGGACAGATGCCACCTCCACAAGTACGTGGAAAAGATGGGGCAGGCTATGGATTATAGCATGTGTGCGGATTTCCTGAGGAACTTCAACAAGAGCAGGAATTGTGGCACTGTCACAGTAAGGACAGGGGAGCAGGAAAGAAGAATCGAAGTGCCCCTCAATGCAACAATCATAAAAAAGGCCCTAGGGCTTGTGCCCAAGAAAGAGAGACGGTCGAGACGAGATGTTTACACCATGCTGGGGGTCAAGAAAGAAGCGGTGGACACCATGGATGGAATCATCTTGGCTGACATCCTGGACCTAGCAGTGAAATTACAAACGAAGATGATCCATACCCTCTTCTCGGGCCAACGGTACAATGTGTTGATGAACAGGATCGGGGTCCCACTATTGGAAAGCATAGCAACAGGAGTCCTTGAAGAGATAGACTGGAATGGATTTGTACAGAAAACCATTCAAAGTTCAGCTGTCCTCCTCACTCTGGTAGAAGCACCAGCAGGAGGAGAATCCCCTGCTTCAACCGCGCGCTCCACAAGGAAGAAACCTACGTCAAAGGCAGCTACAATCAGATACGGGGGTATCTTGACAGCCATCATACACAAAGCAATAAAGGATGATGGCGTCATGGATGAGGAAGCCGCACATCAAAGCCCACCTCACCACGAAGGAGGGGAATCAAACAAAAGAACAATAAGTGACAAGGGAGAGCAGGAGGTGCTGCCTCCACGAGCAAGCAAACCTGAAGAACAAAGCAAAAGTGATAGGAGACAGAAGGGGAAGAAAGAGAAATTAAGTAAGGAAGAATGGACTGACATCAAAAGGGTTCAAAGAGAGTCTCGAAGGGCTGAGGAAGAAAGGAGGAGAAAAGAGGAGGAGGAGCTTGCCAGGATAAGAGAGAAGTCGAAGAAGGCAAAAGAGGATAGGAAAAGAAGGGCGGGAGAAGAAGCCGAGGAGTAGCAACTAAAGGAACTGGCCGAACTGGCGGAAGCTACACGAAGATCGGTGGAAGAGACCCATGGGGGCGGAGAACTCAAACCCGTAAGCCCTAGCCATAAAGCCAAAGCCAGTGCAAGTGTGGAAGCAGCTCCAATGGTTGTAGGCAAGGGCAAGTCCCTCCTACATCCACTTCCTCCCTCCTTTGTGCCGACAACGGCTGAAACTACGACTGCAACCACTGCACAACCCACGCCTCCCCTCAACACGGCACAGCTCATGACCATGGTGTAGATGCTCGTGAGCAAGGTGGCCGAAATCGTCCCTGAAACTAGATTGAAAAGGCCCACCGCCGCAGATGCAGAGTCATGGCAAGACCCTAAATGACAAAGGCTGGAGGCATCGACCACCACGCCCAATACTACCATGCCTGCCGACACTGACTATGACGCATATGTGGCCGAGTTACTAACACAACTGGACAAGGCAAAAGAAGAGAAGAAAGTGGCCTTGCTGGAACTACAGAAAGAAAAGGAGACGTCAGCGGCCCTCAGGCTAGAAGTCTTAAGGCAGGAAGCTGACAGATGGAGAGAAATAAAGGCCCTGCAGAACCAGCTAGCAGAAAAAATGAAGGAAGCCCAAAACAATGAAAGCCGCCTTAGGCAAAGGCTGGAGGACGAGGAGCAGAGCCTGGTGGCAAAACAAAGGAACCTAAAGCTACTGATGCAGCAATACAGTGATCTACAGCAAAGGATTGCCCAAGTGGAAATGCTCTACTGGGAGGTTCAGGAAGGCGAAGCCACTGTTCCACAAGAACATGCCACGGAGCCCCAGTCGTGGCAGGAGCTAGAAGAACAGAACAGGTTAATAAGGGAAATCGAATTCCTGAAGAATGAAGGGCCAGGATGTCACGATTGTGGGAGAGAAGGAAGGAGTCTCGCTTGAAGCTTTCTTGCTTGCACAATGGGGGAAGACACACAAGGGTGGAGGCTGAAAACAGTTTTCCTCTTCTTAGTTGTGTAAGCCAAAAGAACTCAAGTACAAAGAAATAGAAGAACCCTCTATATGGGTCTCAAACCAAACTCAACTAACTAAGGTGGCATACTAACTGAGCCACGAACTAGAGTAGATAAGGATAGCTGTCGTCTAGCTATTATTCATGGGCGGTGTACCAACCACATCTACAACTGACAAGTCGGTGACATAAATACACAACGGTCACCCTGGCGTATCACGAGTGGAGCTCGATATCTCAACACTCCCCCTCGAGCTCAATCCCAATTCCTGCACACCAAGCAGGTCTCTGAACTTGCGCAGCTTCTCTGCGCCCAATGCCTTCGTAAATATGTCAGCTACCTGATCCTCTGTGCTGACATAAACTAGATCAATAAGACCTAGTAAAACTTTCTCTCGCACATAGTGATAATGCACCTCAATGTGCTTTGTTCTAGCATGATAGACTGGGTTATTTGCCAAGTGTATACTGCTCATGTTGTCACAATAAATGACAACTGGCCCATCTGTAGATTGATGCATATCATAAAGTAGCTTATGCAACCAAGCTACCTCACATGCAGCCATTGCTGCACCCCTGTACTCAGCCTCTGTGCTCGATAAGGCAACTGTAGGCTGTTTCTTGCTGCTCCAAGTGACTGCAGCACTCCCAAAAGAGAACACATATCCATTGGTAGATCGTCTATCAGAAATACTACCAGCCCAATCAGCATCAGTGTATCCATGCAACTGTATCTGAACCCCAGTCTCATAAAATAGTCCATACTGCAATGTGGACTTCACATACCTGAGTATGCATCTAGCCGCATCCAAATGTGGTTTCCTTGGAGCCTGCATAAACTGACTTACCAATCCAACAACATAGCTCAAATCTGGCCTGGTAATAGTCATATAAATCAAACTTCCTACTATGCGTCTGTACATAGTAGGGTCTTCTAGAAGCTCACCTGCATCTGTGCTCAGCTTCACATTCTGCTCCAAAGGAACTGAAATAGGCTTACAGCCTGTCATCCCATATTTGGACAGCATGTCCAATCCATATTGCCTCTGCAAGAGCTGTATCCCACTTGGTGATCTAATCACCTCAATGCCCAAGAAATAACGCAGCTCTCCCAAATCCTTCATCTCAAACTTCTGCTTCAATAGCATTTTCACATGAAGGATATCTTCATCACTGTCACCTGTCATAATCAAATCATCAACATAAATGACAAGTAGCATAATACCTTTCTCTGTTTTTCTCACATAAAGTGAGAAATCTGCCTTGGAAATCTGAAAGCCAATAGTGACAAGATACTGTCCTATCTTGTCAGACCATGCTCTAGGTGCTTGCTTCAAGCCATACAAGGCTTTCTTCAACCTGCAAACAAACTCAGGATGAACAGCATGCACATAACCTGGTGGCTGCTCCATATAGACCTCTTCTTGCAAATCACCATGCAAGAAGGCATTCTTTACATCCATCTGATGTAAAGACCATCCCTTTGATGCAGCCATAACAATGACTGCTCTTACAGTTGCCATCCTTGCAACTGGACTGAATGTTTCTTCATAGTCAATGCCATATGTTTGTGCATACCCCTTGACTACTAATCTTGCCTTGTATCTGTTCACAGAACCATCTGCATTGTGCTTCACCTTATAAACCCACTTACAGCCAATTGCATTTTTACCTTTAGGCAAAGGTACCAATTCCCATGTAGTATTTGCTTCCAAGGCATCCATTTCTTCATCCATGGCTTTCTCCCATTTTTCTTTTCCCATGGCTTGCTCAAAAGAAGTGGGTTCTGGTTCCTGTATCACTTTGACCATATATGCATAGTGAATGGCTGTAAATCCATCATATTTCAGCCTATCCACAGGATACCTAACTCTGGTAGACCTGCGCAAAGTGGGTTCACTCCCAGGTGCTCTCAAAACATCCCTAGTCTTCCTTACTCCAGGTGTAACAATAGAAGGAATACCCAACTCATCATCAATGCTCTGTTCTGAGCCACTGGATTTACCATCCACATAAGAGTGACCTGCATTCACATCAACCATGGGCTGATCAACCTTCTCTTTTCCTTTTCGTGATACCTGCATACCACTATCTGCATTGCTTTGAGAAGATTCTCCTGATCTTAATCTGCCTGTCCATGGCGAAGAATGTGAACCACTGCTAGAGGACGCTCCAGGTCCACTAATATTTTGTGACTGCTGCTGTGAATTCTGTGCAGCATTACCATTTTGTGCATCTACATCATCAATCACATTTACTGGTTTATACCAGCTACTCATCTCATCAAAAACAACATCTCTGCTCACTGTAAACTTACGAGTAGAAGGGTTATAGCATCTATACCCTTTTTGCTGCAGAGAGTAACCAATAAAGATGCACTTTTCAGCTTTTGGATCCAACTTGGATCTCAACTCATCTGGCACATGTACATAGGCAATGCAACCAAAAATTTTCAAATGAGAAATATCTGGTTTCCTACCAGTATACCTCTCCTCTGGAGTCATTCCATGTATTGCTGCAGTGGGAGTCCTGTTCATTATGTAGACTGCTGTAGCAACTGCTTCAGCCCAATAAAAATCTGGCAAGTCTTTTTCATTGAGCATGGCACGAGATACCTCTCCAATATGCATGTTTTTCCTTTCTGCAATTCCATTTTGTTGTGGGGTATAACTGCATGAATATTGCTGCTTTATGCCATGCTCCTGCAAGAACTTTGCAAACTCATTTGAGAGGTACTCTCCCCCTCCATCTGACCTTAGGCATTTTATTTGCAGACCTGTTTCTTTTTCAGCCATAGCTTTAAGGGTTTTGAAATGCCCAAAAACTTCACTTTTCTTTTTCATAAAATACACCCAAACTTTTCTGCTATAGTCATCAATAAAAGTGACAAAATAATGACAGCCTCCAAGAGATGCAGCTTTAGTAGTCCACACATCAGAGTGGATTAATTCCAATGGCTTCTCACTCTCTTGAACATGTCTAGGAAATGGTTTCCTTGCCTGTTTTCCAAACTGACAGGCTTCATATACCTTATGCATTTCTGCAACCTTGAATTTTGGCAATCCTGCAACAATATTTTGGGCCTGCATTGATTTAAGTCGCTGTACATTAACATGACCAATGCATTTATGCCAGATATCAATATCTGCAACTACACCGGTCCCATGTGCAAACATTGCTGCACTCAATTCAGACATGTCTGCATCCAATGTAAACATTCTGCCCTTCTTCTTTCCTTTTGCTATCAAGCGACCTTTATTTTTTATATCCTCAACAAAGCATCCATGAGGATTAAATCTGACCTGCAAGCCCTGTTCAACCATTTGACCAACAGAAACCAGATTCTTGGTGATATTCGGGACATGAAATACATCAGACAGGTATTTCTTTTTCCCATCCTGCATAGACAAGGGAATTTTTCCAATCTGCACAATAGGATGTGCAGTATCATCACCAGTCTCCACAAATCCTGGTTTTTCCATTTTCCTTGCATCCTCCATCCATTCTGCATGACCTGTCATGTGGTTTGATGCACCTGAGTCAACATACCATACATCATTGCTTTCTTCTGAACTTGTCACAGAATTGTTCATGTGCTGCACCATGAACAAATGCTCATTTCTGTCATCACCCTGTCTGCTAGAAGATGCATAATTCCCTTGTTGCAGTTTTCCATTCATGATGTCATTCTACTTTTTATAGCAGTCTTTAGCCATATGACCCATTTTACCACAGTAGTAGCATTCAACATTACTGTTTGCATTTTGACCTCTTTGCCATCCACCATGACCTCTTTGGCTCCCCCTGCCTCTAGAGTTACCACGTCCTCCTCCATAGGACTGGTTTTCTTGAGTTTGCTGCATATTCTGATTTCTGCCACGGCCTCCAAATCGGCCTCCTCTACCTCTGCCTCTACCTCTTCCAGCATTTGAGTAGAAGACAGCTTCTTTTGAAGTTCCTCCTGAAGAAGATGCACCACCATTTCTCTGTTCCTCAGAAATTAGAAGAGCAATCAACTCCTCAATATCAGGAAATCTTTCACGAACTGAAATGGATGTTCAAAACTGTGGATAATCCTTTCCTAGACCATTCAAGGTCACGGAAACTAAATCATCATCTTCCACTGGCGACCCAATGGAAGCAAGTGCATCTGCAATCTTCTTCACCTTCATGTGGTAGTCGTTGATGCTCATACTTTCTCTTTGCACATTATGCAACTCTTGCTTGAGCTGCATTTTCCTGGCTTGCGTATTTGTGTTGTACATTTTTGACAAAGTATCCCATGCCTCCTTTGGCGTACTTGCATCCTGAATATGCACAATCATAGAGTCTGAAATACTGATAGACAGCCAATACATAACTTTCCTTGCTCTCTCATGCCATGTTTTGAATGCCTGCATTTGCTGTTGATTGGGAACATCAGGAAGAACTGGTTCTTCTTCATTTCCTGCAACAAATTCCCAATATCCTTTTCCCATAAGGAAATTTGTCATTCTAAACTTCCATGCTTGGAAGTTGTTCTTGTCAAGCTTTTCAGTGACAATCTGTGAAAGAGAATCAGATGCCATTACAGAAGACTGAAAAAATTCTGTCACTGCAAAAACCACAGCTTCACCCTCACACGGGAAAATCTGCAAAACTGGCGAAAGTGGTATTTGACCACACAATCACTTCCTAGTGACGATTTTGCATCAACAGGCAACACGGATGATTCTGTAATTCCCAATGTCTCTGCGCACAAGCATACAATGCAATTTTTACAGTAACTTTTCACCGACCTGTAGAACAGTGGCTGCCCTGCATAAAACTGGGCCTTTTCCTGAGTGCGTGCAGAAAACTTCCGCCTCCAAAACAGGCCCCGAAATGGCCTCAAATCAAAAAACTTACCACAAACAAGGCTCTGATACCATGTCACGATTGTGGGAGAGAAGGAAGGAGTCTCGCTTGAAGCTTTCTTGCTTGCACAATGGGGGAAGACACACAAGGGTGGAGGCTGAAAACAGTTTTCCTCTTCTTAGTTGTGTAAGCCAAAAGAACTCAAGTACAAAGAAATAGAAGAACCCTCTATATGGGTCTCAAACCAAACTCAACTAACTAAGGTGGCATACTAACTGAGCCACGAACTAGAGTAGATAAGGATAGCTGTCGTCTAGCTATTATTCATGGGCAGTGTACCAACTGCATCTACAACTGACAAGTCGGTGACATAAATACACAACGGTCACCCTGGCGTATCACGAGTGGAGCTCGACATCTCAACACAGGAGTCTCAGCAACTGAATCAAAACAGCTACAGGATGAAGTGCAAAGATTGCAAGATGCGCTGGAGACCTCCCAGGAAGACGTAGAAGCCCTCATGGCCATGATCTTCAACCAAAAAAGGCTATTCCTCGTTGAAATCCAAAGCCAAGAGCAGTTGGTGCAGGAAAAATTAGAAATCCTGGCCGAGGCGCACCACAGGCTCAGCGTTGTCGATCAAGCTAAAGGGATTACTGAAGAACAGCTAGCTCAGAAATTAAAAGAAAGAAACCAGTTATGGTTTTTATCAAATGAGCAACAACAGGTAGTAACCACCCTGGCGAGCCAACTGGAGGAACAAAGGAAAAGGATGGAGGAGAGAGCCATGGAGTGGGAAAGGAAAAACTTTGAGAGGGTAAGGGACTTAACTGAATGCCTGGCGGTGGCAGAATGCGAAAGAATTCTTGCCGAAGCTAGGCTTGAGACTGTAGAGATAACCACTAAGACCCAGCGACAGGCCTTCCTTAAGACGGTGCTCCATGTGGCGCAAGATGAGGGCGATGATACAGTCGAAAAGGTAAAAAGAATAAGATACGGTCTTCAAAAGCGGGAGCTTCCAACAAATACAGGAATAACTAAAGAGCAACAATTCTACTACCTGCGCTGTATGGGCCTTTCCACTGCTGAGCTCAAGGAGTTAGGTTTTTAGGAGCAGGAGCAGCCACCGCCACCACCACCAGTCATTCCTCCTGTGGTTGAGCAAAATGTCGAAGAGGGTCCGGATTTCGAGCAAGATGATGACGAAGAGCCACAAATGATACCGAGTCTGCCTCAACCCGAGATCCCACAGGAGGAACCTGCAAATGCCGATCTACCTGAACACATAGTTGCAGCAAGGAGAAGGAGACAAGAGTTAGCTGAGGAGGCCCAACGCCGAGCACGTACACTTCCACGACAACTCCCTGAGGAGCCCATGTCACTGAGGAATGATACACATCCTGTAGACTGGCCCCAGGAGTTGGTCATCTGGCGCCAGCGAGAGCTACATAAGAGGCCGTTCAAGCTTTCATTTGCTTTCCCACGCTCTCTGGACCAGGCCCTGCCTTTAGGAGTCGTAGCCAAGATCAAAGATCTGGCTAATGAACTTGCAAACATATAGATGGAAGAAAGAAGCATGATAATGACTAGGTGGAGACAAGAGCCACGAGAGTACTGGGAAGACAAGGTCAATCTGGTTCCCAAAACCGTCCAAGGCTACGAAGCACAGCCGAAATGGCAGAGGAGGATTTGGGACACCAATTTTGATGCCTGGACCGCATTTTGTAGTTCCCTCCCCAAAGAGCGTAACAATCCCATCTACATGCCCTACCCCCGTAGGCATGGAGTGGACTATGATTGAGAATACATGGGGATTATGACTTTCCGAGAATATATAATGTAAATGCTAGGAGCCCTGAGGAGTGCTTAGTATTTAGGGTAGAAGATATACTTCCCTCCATAAATTGTTTTCTTGTAGACTTTTCTTCCTGCCCCGATCCAGCATTTTTGACCACTTGTAATTACCTCCGACTCATCAAATTCCTGCTACTCTAGAAACCTGCAGCAGAGGAAGCCCGTCTCCCCCCACTCTTTTTTGATATTAACCTAGGAATAGATAGTAGAGCCATGACTAGGTCGATGATGCGCACTACTCTCCTCCCTGGCTTTTGTCTAGAGCTCTTAGAAAATATGAGTGACATCTGCTTTGCAAGGTGTTATCACCCCTTCTTGTCCACCACTCCTCTAAGAGCTAAAGCCGGTATTAAAGAATACCTACAAAGTTGCGCATTTTTATCACAATGCCTGCAACCGCCTCATGACTGAATAGGTGCCGCATACCTTGCCCAATATACTCTCTCCCATTCTCCAAAAAAAAAAGTGCTTGCAGTCTTCCTTCACTATTATTGTGCACGACACTCACTGCATCTAGAGTCCTCTCTAGCCCCTCCCCCACTTCACGCTTAGGGCACATCAAGGGCAGGACTTTCAGACTTGTCACCCTAAGTTTTACACCGCACCTCCAACGCCGCACGAACTGGGTCCTCAAGTGTGGGGCGTTACCAAGGGCTTGCCCAAGGTTAGACCCATCTCCCAGTTCCACTTGCATGGGCACCATGCACTACACAGTGAGACAGACACACCCCCTAGGAAGTGCACCACTTTTCTTGCAGGTTATGTTCGTGTTTCAAGAACGGGCTGCTTGGTTAAAGGAGATCATCTACTACATCCTCCAATGACAAGGAATTTTTCCATGAGCAGACATGACCCCATTATTGCAACTTCAGGTGCTTCGCTGCGAAGGTTTAAATGGCTCAACAGATTTCATGTTGCCAATCATCCGCCTACTGATGGTTGCCATGACTAAACCGAATCAAGCAAAAGGAAAACCCAGTGATGGATCTGCCATTGGCATAGATCTTGGAACCTCATCGCCCAATGATCCATGCCCAACGCCTCAAGATCTACGGATCGCTTATTGATTCCACAAGCTTGAAGACCTTCAACTTAAAACTACATACCCTCTACTCAAAGACAAGGATTTTCAGCCAAGGCCATGACTTCTCAAGGCAAACAACATTCGAGGGGTTTCTCCAAAATAAATCCCTCCAATACCATCCTCCTAAGGGATTGCTTATTGCTTCAAGCGTTTCGGATACTCAAAAGACATCCAGCTACATAAGGGGCACCATAACAGTGTGAAGGATGCCAAGTACCTTCATGAATCCCCAAGCACCCCGGAATCTCTCCTGGTCATCGTCATCAAACTCCATCACCTCTCATTCACAAGTATCAGTGTCATCTACCCACCAGTTCCACCTAGCAATAGCATCATCTCTCCCACTACTCCCCACCACCGTGCCATGGGATTGGCACTTGGCTAGGAGGGGGTAATGTTTACCGCAGCATAGAGGAGTAGGAAATGGAAAGAGAGAAAAAAAGGAAAAGGCGCCTTAACTGGCAACTAGACCCGGAAAAGAAATTAAATGCACGGGCACGATCCTCAAGAAGTCTTGGAGTCGCCCAAGGAGAGTAAAAGAATAAAAAGCGCACCATTAAGTGCGAAAACACTTCCAAAACCTTGTAAAAGAGCGCCAAGCTCACTCCTGTGCAAATTGTATGCATTAGTTGGGGATAAGATAGACTAGAATGGGGGGAAATGAGGAAATGGGCCTAGGCTAATGGCCGGCCATGTAAAAAAGGGGGATGACTGCCCATGAAAAATAGGGCATGTATATAAAGTTGAAAAGTGAATGGGAAGCTCATTCTTGTGTGTGGCCAAAGCTTCTTCTTCTTCTTCTCTTGTGTCTTGCCTTCTTGCTTGTGCTTGAGAGAGGGATTGAGAGAGTGTGAGGGAGTGAGGGAGTGATTGTGTGAGAGTAAGGGATCTTGGAGAAGAAGCTCTCCATCTTCTCTCTTCATCTTCTCCTCTTCTCTTCTCTTCTCTTGTCTCGCACATGGCTATGGAGGATGAAGCTCATGGGAGAGGGATTGAGGTTGCTTGAGCTTGCCTCAAGGATCATGGAGCTACCAGTGTGCAAGAAAGAGGAGGGTACTTGATCGAGCATCAAGGTAAGCTCGCTACACCCGTAAGGTAGGCATTGCTCATCGGCTATGTGAGAGGTAGCCATGGCCGCTCGATTCGAAACACTTGAGAAATAAGTGGTCCGTAGGTCTCGGGGTAGAGCTTGAAGCTCCCCTCCAGATGGTCAACAAAGCTTCCACTATAGCATCTAAGGAAATGACTAACAGACTAAATGTCCATCGTACATAGCCAAGATAGATAACATTCATATGAACATCCTCAATTGTGCAACTACTTGATTTAGACATTAGGTGTAAGGTCTTTGTATATGTACATTGAAGCAACCAACTCTTCCTTCCATGAAGCTATATTGAATTCATGCTTCCATTAACATGTCACACTTTCATGGGATGCCTTTGTTGGTATGCGTAGCTATTTTATTCTTTGGCATCTAGTCTCTTACTAAGATTTCTCATACATATTGAAGAAAAGGAAGAAACCATCAAAAGTAGAAAGAGAAGATCATTAACTATTCCATGCAACATTGAAAAAGTTACAAAACAAGTGTGACAAGCAAATAATCTAACATTCATCTAGATCATCAAAAAAGAAAAGCCAAGAGCCAAATGTCAAAACCACCATTATTTCATGGGGAAGATAACACTTTTACTGGAGCCATCATACACATGGACTATACTTTTCCTTATTTGCTTACCTAGGAATCAGGATCTTGGAAAAGAGCCTATGGCTGAACATCCACATAATAAATCATGCAGACATCAAGCTGAGAAGCCAAAGCACAACTGATGAGCTTTTACGAAATGTTGCACACCTGCCTTGAGATACCAATGTAGTGTAGCATTTTCTCACAATCGAAGATTGCATAAACACTAGCTTTTGCATCTAGTGAACTACAATTATTGATTAGTCCTTCGTCATTAAGGTATGGGAAAAAATATAGATCCTTCAAAGGGATCACCTATGCAGCAACATTGGCATCCAGTCTCCTTTGTGCTACTTGCCTCATTTTATATACTTCATGAGCCTAGATACCCAAAACAAAACAATAGTCAATTCAGTAGTCCTTCATAGGCATCATGAATATACAAAATGCTCAATATAAGGCCAAAAAAACTAATCACCTAGGCATGCTTCGATGTCTATATAATTTGACAAGTCATTGAGCCAAATTGCATGTGTGTAGGAAGAGGCAATCAACAATTACTGCTAGATAAAAAAACAAAGTATCATGGCCTCTGAGGAACAGACTAAGTAGGAGAGAGAGAGAGAGAGAGAGAGAGAGAGAGAGACTCTGATACAAGCCTAGATGCTAGCACCTACTCGTTTCATGGAGAGAACGATCGGAAGAGGCGTAGGCTATGGAAAATTAGAGGAGGCACAGGTTGTTGTAGGCTATGGAAATTGTTATGGCAATTGGAAGAGGACTGAGGCGCAGGATGGAAGAGGTGTCGACCAACACTGCACTTGCGCAACTAGTGACTGGAAGAGGGCCAAGGCGATTGGAACAGTGAGTTGGCAAGGAGGCAATGACAACAGTGTGATGAAGGTGACAACAGTAGTGAGTTGGCCATTGGAAGAGGGCCAAGGTGACTGCAACGACTGTAAGAGGGCAACTGGTGACTAGAAGAGGGTCAAGGCACAGGCTGAAAGAGGCATCGAGCAACATTGGTGATTGGAAGAGGGATGAGGAGCACACTGCTGCGTGCTATGGCAATTGGAAGAGGCAAACTAAGCTGCTTAATGACTTGAAGAGGCGCATGTTGCTGCTCAACGACTGGGAGAGAAGTCAAGACGATTGGGAGAGGCTATGGCAAACATATGAGAGAGAGAGAGAGAGAGAGAGAGAGAGAGAGAGAGAGAGAGAGAGAGAGAGAGAGAGAGAGAGAGAGAGAGAGAGAGAGAGAGAGAGAGAGAGAGAGAGAGAGAGAGAGAGAGAGAGAGAGAACCTGGAGGAGAGCCCAATCCCAATGCCCATTTGGTCTTGACCTGCCATGCAGAACAAAAGGCCCAATGAAAGAGAGGGAAGGAGAGGGGAGGCCATGAGTAAAAGTGATGACTGCCCTCTTCCATCATGACAACAAACCTCACATTAAAGCTCATCAAAGTTTATGTTTCCCAATTGCTTGACTTAAACAACCCTTGTATTGTGCTTCTACATTGGCACATGCTTTCAAGCCAAAAATAAAGGTCATTGTTGTAGTGGGATCGTGCCCCTTGTGTTGTGTTGTATTGAAACATCTCAAGACCGGCTCGCCTTGGCCATGCTGTGCATACCCTACAATTAGTCCATTCCAAGTGACTACATCTTGGACAAGAAGCACATCCAGCACTTCTCATCCCTTTCCCAATGCACTACACTTGGCATACATGTTTAGCAAAGCATTGCCATAAATGTTTTATTTCTCCAACAACATTAATATGAAAATCTCATTATGAATTTGTTCACCTTTAACAAGTGCTCCTACATTAGTACATGCTTTCAATGCACATGTAAAGCCGCATCTTATCAAAGCATTTAGAGCTTTGTCCTTGTGACCCTTTTTTCCATTTCTTGCAATTAGTGCACTCCAAGAGAATCCATCATAGTTGATGTGCTTTTGCAAGAGCACCACATTTAGCACACATAGTTATTAAAGTGCTTGCAACATAGGGGCTTCTTTCAAGAAACCTCCGTTTGCAAATGTCCTCATGTAGTGCTTGTGCCCTTCAATAGATCCCTTTGCTTTGCACAAGCCTTCATTAGTCCCACAATTCATTGATTCAAAGACCTATCTATCTATCTATCTACCTACCTACCTACCTACCTACCTACCTACCTACCTACCTACCTACCTACCTACCTACCTACCTACCTACCTACCTACCTACCTACCTGCGTGCCTGCGTGCCTGCGTGCCTGCTTGCCTACCTCTCTCTCTCTCTCTCTCTCTCTCTCTCTCTCTCTCTCTCTCTCTCTCTCTCTCTCTCTCTCTCTCTCTCTCTCTCTCTCTCTCTCTCTCTCTCTCTCTCTCTCTCTCTCTCTCTCTCTCTCTCTCTCTCTCTCTCTCTCTCTCTCTCTCTCTCTCTCTCTCTCTCTCTCTCTCTCTCTCTCATAGAACTAGATAGGTGTAAGTGCATAAACCTGCACAAGAGTAGTTAGAGAGAGACCTTCATCTTGGACGTGCCCAGAGCATTTCAAAGCTTTATCGTGATGTGCATGTCCAGATATCGAGAAGTTAGAACAATCTAAGAGACTACATGTGGTGCTATAAGCTTTTTTTGAACACTTCTTGCACTTTTACAAGCGTAGCACACTTTGCATACATGCTCTCTAATGTAATGCCTAGCACAAAATCACCATTTTTCTATTAGCCCCAAGCTATGAACCTTAGCTTGTATCACACTTATCTTATATCCACATCAAACCTTATCAACTCACACTTAGATAAAAGTATAGTGGCAACACTACATGGGAATATTCATCATCTCAAAAGAAGTGTATCAAAAATCATGTTGGCATAATCTAGAAATAGCAATCTAGCTCATAAAATTCTTCTTTTGTCTCTTTTGAAGCTTTGAACTCACCCACATTCTCTTGCCTATCATTGTTTCCATTTTTATAGTCAAAGATCTACATAAACATTCTCTTGCCGATCATAATTTCCATTTGTATAATCAAAATCTACATAAACATTATCTTTGGAAAATAAGGTGCAATGTTGCTTTGGAGTAACTACACAACATTTTAAATGACATTTTTGCTATTGTTGTCATTCCTTATATCCAACAAGAGGCACTTGAGAGAGTACACCACATTTCAAGATGATTACAAATGGCATCACCATGATCATTACTTTTGCCATGTATAAGTATTACTCACTTGGAAATGAGCTTCGACACTCCAAGGCCCATAGGAAGCATATGTAGAAGATATTTTTGCCTTTGATCACAAAGAAGCCATGGAGTTACTATGATTAGGAGAACATTATGGGTGCACACACCTATTAATCAATAGTCATGCAAGGTTTTTTCACATAAAGATTAGGCTTGTAAATGCTTTTACTCGGCCCTATGCACTCAGGTCGGTGCTTCGCACCTGAAGAACAACTTCTAGCCCTTGACCTGCATTGCTAGCTCTAAAAGTTCTCAGCATCTCTTGCTAGACTTACTACCTACAAGCCTTTTTCTTTTATTTCAAAATTCTTCTTCCCTCATCCACAAGTGACTTATAATAAAGAAGTAATGCCACAACGTATACAAATGTCATTGAAAAAGGTAATACCAGAGTACCTCTATCTTGTTGAGTTGCTTGGAAAACTAGCTACATCTATTTCAGTCCCTAGACCACGTAGTGACTCGTGAGTTTCACTTGCACCATGTACTACAAATGCTTGTGTTCACACAACAATCACCCTAGCATAGAGCATGAATCTTGATCCTACTAAAGTTCTACTCAACTTAGCTTGAAGTATGTGCATAAGAAGGCAGTTCCCTTGTACTCCACAAAAGTTTGTCTCAATCCAAATGGCCAATGTGGAAAAAATGATGGACATCCTTCCTAAAAATCAAGGCCTCATGCACTTTCTTGTGAATCACATGCCTATACATATTGAAGGATGCCCTGCGTAGTTGCTACTCATGATGAGTCATACTAAAGATGTTGCCAATAAAATTAAAATGCAACTATCAATGCCTATTTTAGAAAAAATTGTATATGCATCGAGTTGAGAGTGCCTGTAGGGATTGTCAAATCATGAGCAATGTAGAGTAGCAATGTATCACCAAAAAATTCAATCAAATCCAACTCACTACAACAACATCTCTCTTCTCTCCATCATTCTCTCATGTAACCTGGTCTAATCCAAAGTTAGAGCATCACCCCCTCTTGTATAAAACCCTACTCGAGAAGGAGTTGCACATAGCTAATCACCTTGAGGGTCCTACCCTCTTGATTGACATTGTTACTTAACATTGTGTGTTAACAGCTCAAACATTTGATTTGGATTCTCTTGCTAAGTTAGATGGAACCTCTTGAGAGATGCTCCATATCAAACCTACTTCAATTCTCTCAAATCTAAGCATCAAAGAGACCTTATCACATTTATTTAGGACGAAAATAGATACACCTTTACTGATGACTAGGATATGCTAATGTTTTCCACAACCATCTCTTAGTGCTAGTCGAAGTTGAGCCCAAGAGTGTTGTTGATTGGTCCTAGTGTGTTACTAAAATCTTAGATGTGGAAATGGAGAGTCCTTGGCACCTTGCTAAAATTAGCTTGCTCTTGGATAAACCATTCATTGAAGGGGAGGTATTATTTGTGCTCAAGTCTATGAAGAGGGGAAGTCCCTTAGCATTTATGGGTTTTAGGTAAAGCTTTGTCTTGCTTTGCAACTTTCAAGATGCATGCTTCAAAGATTTGACTAGCTCAAGTTATTGGACCATGAGTACCTCAAACCTTTTGGTTCTAAGAATTGTGTATATGTATGTATGAATACAAGAGTATATGTAATGCTGAGTAATGTGTGTATGTAGAGGGGTGTGTGTGAGTCATGTGTATGAGTGAAAGAAGGAGCAAGGATAAGTAGTATGTTACATGTGTTTATGTATGTACTATGTGTATGAGTACATATGTACATGTGGCAAATGTTTCTATATATACCCCATAACTTATAAATGCTATGGTAAATTTAATATATTTCTTTCAATATTTGTTTCGCATGAATGGAAAAAGAGCCTTCAAAATCTTGATATACCTTAGAAATGTTGGCGATAAAAGTTTTTGGAGTTATAACTCAACTTACTTGAGTTTTGAAAAAAAAATCAAAAAAATAAAAGTATAGCTATTTGGTGACATATAGCCACTAAAATCATCTATGGCTTACAATGAATGGATGTGAAGAATGCCTTCTTGCATGATGATTTGCAAGAAGAGGTGTACATGGAGAAGCCAATTTGCTAATGTTAAGGGCCTTTTGAGACAAAAGTTTGAGATGAAGGATTTGGGTGAGCTAATGTACTTTCTTGGTATTGAGGTGATCAAATGTCCTAATGTTATATGGCTATCCCAAAGGTAGTATGGCTTGGATATGCTATGATAACATGTAAGCCTCTTTCAATGCCATTGGAGAAAAGTGTAAAGTTGAGTACTGATATTGGGAATGAGATAGAAGACTCTACTATGTTTAAGAAGATAGTAGGAAGTCTGATCTATATGATTATCACAAGGCCAAACTTGTGCTATGTTATTAGACTTGTGAGTTAGTTTATATAGTTACTTAGGAAGCCTCATTTGGACACATATTGAGGTATGTGAAGTTCACCTTGCATTATGGACTTCTTTATGAGGTAGGTAAGGATGTGTAGGTGTTTGGGTACACAGATGTAGAGATTGGGCTGGTATAGTAGGTTTGATATAAGATCTAGTAACAGATTCATGTATTCCTTTGGTAATGTAGGAGATAGTTGGAGTAGTAAAAAGCAACCAACGGTTGCTTTATCAAGTAGAGAGGCTGAGTATAGAGGTCTGCTCTGGCTACGTGTGAGGTGGTATGGCTACAAAAGCTATTGGGTGATTTGGATGTATAGGGAGGTGGTCCAATTGTCATTCACTTTGATAACACATTGAGATGCACTATCATTTTGTGAGAGGGAAATTATTTGTAGGAACGATCGACTGGTATGTATGTTAGTACACAAGATCATATAGCTGAAACTTTTCACAAAGGCATTGGGTGTAGAAAAGCTTTGAAAATTTTGAAGCTTACTTGGAGTTGTAGAGATGTAGTTAAGTTTGATAGCTCAATGCCTACATACATTGATGATGGACTTCTTGGTTAGATGGGTTTGCATGTCTACACTTAGTATGTTGGTGGTCATTATGATCCTCACACTTATCACTAATTGATCACTTATTATATTTGGTTTGTTACACTTACCTACAACTAGTGTAGTTATAGTGCTAGTCATCTAGTATAGTCAATTATGTACTATTTGACTTAGTAGGCCACTTTTTTAGATATTTTATCTTATATATACTTTGTGTACATTCTATTGTGAGTGAAAAAACAAAAAAAAACTAGCAAGAAAATGTTTAAGCCTCCATCTCTCTTTTTATGTTCTTGAGTGAGCTTTCTCTTGTGTGTATTGTGTGTGTTCGACATAGTAGCTTAAGCAAGTCTTCTCATCATGTGATTCATGATAAACCCATAGTACTTCATGTTATTATAAGCCTCACTAATTCATATGGCTGGACCTCTCAATGTGATATTAGAGACTATAATCATCAAGCCCATATTCTCTCAGATGGGCTACCCTACTTATCTAAGTTTAAGTAAGCTCAAATGCTTAGCTCAAGGCCTATATAATTGTAGACAAGCTTCAAGCTAGGAATCCTTCAATCCAGTATCCAAATCCTTGCCACAATTGTAAAAAAGCTTCCAATTTTCTCTGAGTGTTGCAATGGATTTGTGAGATGAAAGACTAGAAGAAAGGAGAAGCAACATTACATGTAACTCATCCTCTCTCAAATACTACTTATTTTATTCCCTCACTTCTACAAAAGTTATAGCAATCTTATTCAATATTGATAGTACATGATCACACACTTATTATCTATTCATGCACTTTGCAATACCATTTTGGGGTGGGGTGTATGGAGCAGTCAAATGACGCTTAATACATCTCTCATCACAAAATTTCTCAAATGCCTTAGCAACATGTTCACTCCCATTGTCAGATCATAGGCATTTCAACCTATGCCCAAACTAGTTCTCAACCATCACAAGAAAGCATTGAAATATACCTAACACCTCTAGTTTCTACTTCATAGGATAGGCCTAAACTTTTTGCAAATAATCATCAATGATTTTCACAAAGTACTTAGCACTACCTAATGGTTGACATGGCATATGACCATAGACATTTGAATGAATAAGAACCAAAACTTCACAACACTCATAGAGCTAAACTTTTTATAGGAGCTAGATGTCTGCTTGGCATATAAAAAATGATCATAAGAGTCAAAACATGAGTAGTCAAGAGGCAAAAAACAATGCAAACAAGTGAGTACTTTTATTCCTTTGAGAGACATATACCCAAGATAGCAATGCCAAAGAGATACATGAGGAAGGTTACTCATGGTCAAAACATGATCAACAGAGTGAGTTGCAAGCAAAGGATAGAGGTTTCCAACCTTGGCATCTTGAGCAAAAACAAGACTACCATGAGTAATCTTCCATGTAGAATCACCAAAAGAGACATGGTACGTGTCATTATCCAACTGCCTAGTGGAGATAAGGCTTTTATTCAAAGTAGGGATATGACATACATCATGAAGCACAAATGGAGCACTAGTACCAAACTACAATCTCACATCACCTATGCCAATAATATCTAATGCAATGCCGTCTCCTAGTCTACCTGAACCTATGATAATATGGTAGGTATAAAACCAATGACAATGTGGGGTAACATGAAACGAATCTCCCAAAACAAGAAGCCAACACTAAGAATAAGAAGGCAAAGCATTGTCAATTGAGTAGCATTAAGTAATGAATTAACAAGTATATAATCATTTGAGTTGTAATCCAAGGCGTTTATCTCTTCTATCTTAACATTGGACTTAGGAAAAACTTTGTGATTGTTAGAAAAATTGTCATTATCTTGCGCTTTTCCTTTGCCTTTTTCACACCTATCATTGTGAATCTTATAGCACTATGGCCTTATGTGATCCTTTGACCCACACTAATGACAAGTAAGAGATGAGTTAGGACCTAGAAACTTGGTATGTGATTACCCTCGAGACATAGACTTGCCCCTATTAGGTTGTGAGTCTCTACCATGATTATTATTCCCCTTTCCACCATTTCTACCTCTCATTGAAAGTGCATGAGAAGTAAATGATGCATCAACATTCTTCATGTTTACTTCCTTTATAAAAAAGGAACCCTCTACATCCTTGAGTTGGAAGCCATCTTTAGGAGGGTTTGCACCCATAGTAGTATGGAATGTATCCCAAGACCTAGACATTGTGCCAAGCAAGAAAAGAGACTTGATATTCTCCTCAAACTTAAGACATTTTGATTTAGGTTGATTGAAAATAGAATGAAACTCATCTAAATGAGAAGACATTGACATCCCCTTTTTTATGCAAAGGTCAATGAGTTTCTTAAGCCAATATAGTTGAGTTACAAGGCTTTGCCTGATTACATGGAAGTATACCTGCTTTGATAAATGATATAATGATGGTAGACTTATATACTCATCAAGCTCTTACCAATCATTTGCATAATTAAGTTTTGGATTTATTTCCTTTGATTTCAATGGTTTGACTTGCTTCTTTTGCACCAATACTTGTCAAAATTGAGTCTTCCAATACTAGAAGTTATTGCCATCCAACTTATATATATTGAAGATAGTACTGCCATTGGAAGCATTTGAAGCACCTAGTATTATGTCTGCTAAACAAAGAGAGTACAAGCTACTATAATATCAACAAGTCAGTTCCAAAATCAAGCCAAAAAGCATACAATAGGAGGAAGACAATAATAGTATACAATTGTCCATAAGAAGGAATAACTAGAGTGCTAGATACAAGTGTCTACTCTCAAAAGAGCTGCTCAAAACTAATTTTCAGCATGGCTATCCATAAAACTATAGTAAATCAACATGTAGCTATAAGAAAATATGAAAAATAATAAGCTTCAATAGACATGATAAATCCAGGTAGCAACCATGATGAATAATGCAACTAGTAGTGCAACATAAATCATTGAGTACCAAAGGCTATCAATGCATTCAAGGTGTCAAGTACATAGATGCATACTAGAATGCATGCCAAGTATGTATCCACCATCGATAACCCACTAACAATAAGTGGTACAAGGCACAAAAATCAAAGGAAAATCAATCCACAATCACAAGCCTTTGGAGTGTAGTATAAGTATAAAGCTATAAAGCATACGGGAGTCTCCTACTAACTCAAATGAAGTAAGCTTTGCAAATAAAATACTAAGCACTCCCATTGGAATAAAATCTAGAGTATGCAAGTAGAAAATGAAGCTCAATGCATAGAGATCATAGTATCTAAATGTCCAAAGGACATCATATATACATCCAAGAGCATAAACCTTCAATAAGTCTTCAAGCTTGCAAGTGAAAATCACTAAAGCAAATAGCCATTGTCCAAAAACAATCAAGTGAGCTCAAATCTAGGTTGTAGAGCTCAACATAAGCATATCGAGGCATAAACAACAATGCCAATCATCAACATAACCATGCAACACCCGAATAGCATGTAGGCATTCAATACATAGACATTTAATTGTGAATGCTTACCATCTAGAACTATTTTGTTTTGTGTAAAACAAAGAACTAAAAATTGTACAGAAACAATTCTATGATTGCTTAAATGTGTACTTGTTGTTGAACTCTTCATTTTAAGCTATAGAACACCTCAATCTGATATTGCATGCAAAAGTTATGGCTAAAATATGAAAGTGTTATCAAGCTACCATAAATATCCATGACTTCTATAGCATGCTTCGTATCCACTTAAAATAGATAGAACGACAACATCTTTAGTTGCTATAGATGTCTATGACTTGTATAGTATGTTACGTATCCACTCAAAATGGATAGAATGGCTACTTCTTAGCATAGTAAGCACTCAAAAAGACTCAATTAAGACCTAAGAAGCTTCTCAATCAGCCCAGAATAAGTATTGAAGATAGGGAAGCCAACATATACCTCAAATGGACTAAACTAGGGCTTCCACGAAAGCTATAAGTCAAGCTCTCTTCTTGGATTGAATGTAATGTCAGTCAAGCTCCTCGAATGCATGCTCTAATACTAGTTGAAAGGTGGAGCATGAGTGAAAGTATGAATGGAAACAAGATCTATGTCCAACATCATGATCCTGCACAATAAGGAGATCATGGACTACCATATCATTAGCAATTGTAGTGGGTTGTCTAACTAGGGATGTTGTATTGTAATAGGAGGCTCCTCCTAAAAGGTCACCTTGTATATCTCAACTACATGCTTTAGTCTCATATGCATATTTTCCTCATGGAATACAAAATCATGGCTACTAAAAATTTTCCAAGCATATGAATCCCAAAGGTGATAGCTCATCCCTCCTATAAATGAGGTTTACTAGACCATACCTCCTTCACAACTCTAAGAGTAATGTGTGGGGATCTATTAATCAAGTGAATTGCAGTAGTAACTAGCTCAACCCAAAAGTATTGTTTTGTGGTAAGCTTGCCTAACTAAGCATATCCCAAAGTCTTTCTTGAATAGTCCTATTCATGTGCTGTACAATACCATTCTAGGATGGGATGTATAAGGTGGTCAATTGATGCTTAATACCCCTCTCATCACAAAACTACTCAAATACCTTAGAGACATATTCATCCCCATTTTCAAATCATAGGCATTTGAGCCTATGTCCAAATTGATTCTCAACCATTGCAAGAAAGTATTAAAAGGTAGATAATACATCCAACTTTTGCTTAATATGATAGATCCAAACTTTATGTGAGTAGTCATCAATAAATGTCACAAAGTACTTAGCACCACCTAATGATTGACAAGCCATACGACCACAAACATTTGAATGCATAAGAGCTAATGGCTCACCCATGTGCATATAACAAGACCTTTTATGCAAGTTATGAGTTTGCTCGACATATAAACAATGATCATAAGAGCCAAAAAATGAGTAGCCAAGAGGTGGCAAGTATTGCAAAAGAGTGAGTACTTTCATTCCTTTGAGAGATATGCCCAACACAATGATACTAAAGAGATACATGAGGAAGACGAGTCATAACCAAAACATGATTAACACATCCAAATACAAGCAAAGGGTCTAGGTTTCCAGCCTTGGAATCTCGAACAGAAACAAGATTGCAATGAGTAATCTTCCATGAAAAATCACTAAAAGAGACATGATACTTGTTATCATCCAATTGTCCAATAGAGATAAATCTTTTAGTCAAAGCTAGGATATGATATATATCATGAAGCAGAAATGGAGTACCAATATAATTGATAATATGGGATAACATGAAAAGAAGCCCCTATATCAAGAAGCTAACATTGAGCATAAGCAGATTGAACATCAAATAACTAAGTAGAATCAAGTGATGAAGTAGTAAGTATATAATAAGCATTTATATCTTCTATCTTAACAATGGACTTAAGAATAGTGCAACAATAATGAGGAGATTTGGCATTATCCTACAATTTCCTTTTTCCTTTTTTACACCTATCATTGCATATGTTATGGCACTACAGCCTTATATGACCCTGATTGCCACAATAATGGCAACTAAGAGAGGACTTAGGACCATGGGATTTACTACATGATTGCCCATGAGACTTAGGCTTTCCCGTATGGACTATGAGTCTCTACCATGATTATTATTTCCATTACTACCTTGTCTACCTCTCATTGTAAGTGCATGAGAAGTACAAGTTGCATCAACATTCTTTATGTTCACTTCTTTAGTGAGAGCAAATTACCCTTTATATCCTTGAGCTAAAAGCCATGTTTAGGAGGCTTTGCACTTATAGCAATTCAAAATGTATTCCAAGACTCAGGTGGTGTAACAAGCAAGAAAAGTGACTTGACATTCTCTATAAACTTAAGACCTTGTGAACTAAGTTGACTGAAAATAGAATGACATTCATTTAAATGAGAAGACATAGACATCTTTTCCTTCATGCAAAAGTCCATGAGTTTCTTAAGCCAATATAGTTGAATTGCAAGACTCTGCTTATTCATAGAGATCACAAGTCTTTTTTCATGATGCATAAGCACCATCCTCAGTCTCAATGACATTGAAGTATACATGCTTTGAGAATGACAAAATGGTGGTAGAATTACATAGCTCATCGAGCTCTTTCCATTCCTCAACATCATAAATTTCAGGCTTTTTTTCCTCTAACTTCAATGGCTCTTCTTTTGCACCACTATCTGCCAAATTTGAGTTTCCCAATACTGAAAGTTATTGCCATCCAACTTGTCTATGTTAAAGATAGAATTTTTTTTGGAAGCATTTGAAGCAACTGTCATTATATACACTAAAAAAAGAGAGCATGTGATATTGTAATGATAGCAAATCGGCCCCAAAACTAAGCCAAGAAGAGTAGCAATGAAAGGTGAGAAGGATCGAAGCTTGCACTCGAGAGCTATGGCGGAAGAGCAAGAGCAAGAAAGAGAGAGACAAGCAATGTAAACTCCAACAGTCACAATGTGTGACCAGGCCTTCCTTTATTCAAATTGTCACTAAAAGAATAAATAATAAAGTGACGGTGCCAGGCGCCCGCCACCTGCAATGTGCAATGGTGGTGACTGTCAGTGTAGTAATACATGGGCGGCTAGGCAGAGGCGCCTTTACCCCCAACAACCTCCCACTTAAAGGTGAATCTGCCCTAGTGAGGAGTGAAAAGAAAAAAGGAAAAGACTGTACGACATGTACACATGTACAACATGATGAGGAAAGACGTCATCTCATCCCACGCCCATCAACCTCCTGAGGAAGGCAAAGCGCTCTGTAGAGAGGCTTTTCGTGAGCAGATCTGCAGGATTCTGGTCAGCCGAGATCTTGACAAGATCAATAGACTTGTCCTCAATGACCCCACGTATGAAGTGATACCTCACCTCAATGTGTTTCGTCTTCGCATGGAAGACCAGATTCTTGGCTAACTAAATAGCACTCATAGAATTCGAATGCAGTGTAGGGATAACATCAATACCAAGGTCAGCAATCAAATGACCTAACCAAATGGCCTCCTTGCAAGCCTCAGTGGTGGCTGCAACATACTCGGCCTCTGTAGTAGAAAGGGCTGTGTATTTCTGTACCCTAGACATCCAAGAAACAACACCTCTAGCATATGTGAATACATAGCCGGAAGTGGACTTTCTACTATCTGCATGTTCTACATAATCAGAGTCAGTGTACCCCATGACTTCTGTATCCTGGATGCCATAGCATATGCACATATTTGCAGTGCCCTTCAGGTACCTCATGATACCCTTCATGACATCCCAATGCTTCTTGCCAGGGGTAGCCATATAGCGTGCCACAACACCAACTGCAAAGGCAATATCTGGACAAGTGGCTATCATGGCATACATAAGACTGCCCACTGTGGATGCATAGGGAATCTTGGCCATCTGGGCCCTCTGCTCATCTGTCTGCGGACAATCAGCCTGTGATACCTTCACATAAGAAGGGAATGGACAGCCAATAGGCTTTATGTTTTGCATGCGGAAGCACTGAAGGAATTTATGAATGTACTCCCTCTGTGACAAGTAGAGGAGTCCCTGATGCCTGTCGCGTCTAATGTGCATACCAAGTATGTGAGCAGCCTATCCCAGATCTTTCATCTCAAAGCTCTTCTTGAGATGAGCCTTAAGAGCATCTAGCTCATCATGAGCTTTCCCTGCTATCATCCTATCAGCATATCATCCACATAGAGGACCAAAATCAATAAAGAACCATCACGGGCTTTTTTCTATAAAGACACGAATCCATAGCACTCCTGTTGTAGCCCTGTGACTGCATAAAGGCATCAAACTTATTATACCACTCCCTAGGTGCCTATTTCAAGCCATAAAGTCTTTTCTTCAATTTGCACACTAGGTGCTCCTTGCCAGGTTCTGCAAAGCCCTTAGGTTGCTCCATGTAAATCTCATCATGCAAGTCCCCATGTAAGAAAGTCATCTTGACATCCATCTGGTATAAATCCAAGTCAAGCTGAGCAACCAAAGCCAAGACTAAGTGCAGGGTGGTCATCTTAACCACAGGAGAAAAGACCTCATCAAAGTCCACACCATGCTCCTGCTTAAAACCCTTTGCTACCAATCTAGCCTTGTATGCCGGCTTGGGGTGTCTAGGGGTACTTTTCAGCTTAGACACCCACTTGCATGGCAAAGCCTTATTGCCCTTAGGCAAGGAAACCAAATCCCAAGTCTCATTCTTATGCAAGGAGTCTATCTCAGACTGCATAGCCCTCTCCCAAGAGTGACTGTCACCCCTGCGCATAGCCTCATCATAAGTGAAAGGCTCTCCTGCATCTGTAACCAAGACATAATGCATCGAGGGCTGAAATCTATCAGGTGGATGTTTATCTCTAGTAGACCATCTCATAGCAGGCTCTATTGCCTGCTCGACTTCTTGTCCAACACCCTGACCATGAGCATTTGCTGCAGTTGTAGGCTGTCCAACTGGCTGTGCGGGAGCTCTCGGCTCCTCTTGAAATATGACCTTGCGGATCTCAACAACTCTCTCAGATTGCCTATGCATCTTGTCTTCATGGAAGACTACATCATGACTGCAGATGACTTTCCCTGCCTGCAGATCCCAGAGATGGTAACCCATCTCGCTTGCATCCCCATAACCAAGGAAAATGCATTTGACACTCTTAGGATCCCGCTTACTTCTCTTGTCCCTGGGCATATGGAAAAATGCCTCACATCCAAAGACACGAAGATGCGCATAAGAGGGAGGTTTTCCAGTCCATACCTCCTTAGCAACCTGGAAATCCAAACCACTAGAAGGTGATCTGTTTATGATATGCATAGCTGTACTAACTACCTCAGTCCAAAAGCTCTGTGGTAGGCCTGCGTGGCTAAGCATACTACGTACACGCTCCTGCATGGTTCTATTCATCCGCTCAGCCAAACCATTCTGGGGGAGGGTGTAGGGGGCGGCCGGTCAACTGACGCTTAATACCCCTCTCATCACATAACTACTCAAAAGCATGTGAGACATACTCACCCCCATTATCTATCCTTAGGCATTTTAGCCTATACCCAGACTGGTTCTCAACCAATGTAAGCCATCTTTGAAACACAACCAAGACATCGAATTTTAGCTTAATGGGATAAGCCCAAAATTTTCGTGAAAAATCATCCATGAAAGTAACAAAATACTTGGCACCACCCATAGACTGACAAGGCATGGGCCAATAGACATCTGAATGTACCAATGCCAAGGGCTCACTCATGCGTGGCCTACCAGACTTTTTATGTGTAGACCTAGTTTGCCTTCCATAAAGACAATGCTCACATGAATCAAAACATGCATAATCAAGGGGCAGTAAGTACTGCAAACCAGAAAGCATTTTCATTCCCTTCAAAGATATATGGCCCAAACGGGCATGCCAAAGAGATACATGTGGCATAGAACCCACAGACAAAACATGATCAAGGGAAGAAGCTGATACAATCAAGGGATAGAGGCTAGCAGCCTTGGCACCTCTTGCAATCACAAGTCTGCCACAAGTGATCTTCCATGCAGAGTCTCCAAAAGATACATGACAACCTACGTCATCAAGCTGTCCAGCTGACATGAGACTGCACATCAAAGCAGGTACATGACGTACATCCTACATAACAAAACTGCTACCAGAAGGAAACTGCAACCTAACATTACCAATACCCACAATATCAAGAGAGTTGTCATCACCCAAGCACATAGAAGCTAAAACAGTACGGTATGAATGAAACCACTCTTGGCAAGGTGTCACATGAAAGGACGCACATGAGTCCAAGAGACAACACTGTGCATAAATAGAGTGTATCTCTGTCATCTGCGAAGCACTAGAAGAAGCTGCAAGGATATAATCATCATCATCAACATCCTCAGGCTGCATAACATTTATCTCTTCAATTTTAACACTTGACTTTGCAGGCACTATGCTGCGATCAGAAGACTTATCCTGCACTTTGTCTTTTCCCTTATCTTTGTGCCTTTCATTGCGTAGTTCATGGCTTTGTGGCCTAATATGGTCCTTTTTCCCATAATGGTGACAAGTAACATCTACATTCCTGCCACGGGATTTGCTACGTGACTTCCCACGAGACTTGGACCGAGATTTTTGAGAATCCCGTCCATGGCCACTACCACTGCCATGCTTTCCATATCCATCATTCCTTCCTCTAACTGTCATAGAATGCGACATACGAGAGGCACCCAAATTCTTACGGTTAACCTCTTCCTACAGAAGAGCACTCTCAACATCAGATAATTTCAAGGTAGCAGTAGAGGCACATAATGCAGTGCAGAATACATCCCATGACTCATTAAGAGTACCAAGCAAGAAAAGAGGAGTGACATCCTCTACAAAAGTGATGTCGTGGGAAGTCAAGTTCTTGAGTATAGCATGGAACTAGCTTAAGTGAGTAGACATAGTCACATTCTCCTTCATGAGGCGCAGATCCCTAAGCTGCTTCAGCCAATACATCTGACTCGTTGGACTTTTCTTGTTATAGAGATTCTTGATTTTATCCCACAACTGCCATGCACTCTGTTCTTCCTCAAATACATTGTAACGAACCTGTTCTGTGAGAGATAATACAATAGTGGACTTGCATAACTCATCAAGCACAAGCCATTCCTCATTTGGCATAGTTGCAGGCAGATGCCCGCTCAACCTCAAAGGTTTGATCTGCGATTTCTGCACTAGCACCTACCAAATCTGGCTCTTCCAATAAGAGTAATTCGTACCATCAAGCTTAGTGATGCTGAAAATAGAATGATCAGTGGACGAACTTGCCATAATGCAGGCTGGAAGACTGTAGACAATTCAAAACTGCTTGCTGTTTACTGCAGAAAATGACCAAAAAATCACCAAAATCGAGAGAAAATGACGAGAAAAGTGTGACCAAAGATGCTGCCCACCAAGTACTAGTGAAAGTACATCATTTCAGAATATTTTAGCATGAAAAGTCCATGTCAGTAACAAATTACAAATTTCAGTAAATGAGAGCTAACAGTGCCAAAATCGGATCCCAAGTCAATCAGATACTGCCAAGACCAAAGCCGGCATCATGCGGGCATAACATAGGCATATGACAATCGATAAGCATGAATCCAACACTCAAACATGTCATACAAACATCTTCCAATGAGTAGGCACACCCCCCAGTCAACGGGGCAAAGTGTTCCTGCCACTACCAAGACTTGACACAAGTAGGTGTTAGCTCACAAAGAGAGGGACCCAAAGCAAAGAGTCAACTCATAAGCATTAGAGGAACCAAGACATATGAACCATGCATCATCTTGAAGGGTAAAAGATCCCAAATAGTCTCAAAAGCTCAAAGAGCATAGACCGCCTGCCCAATGGCTGTTAAGCATCCAAAGACGCTCCCACTGGCACAAAAGCCGTAACTATCAAGCAACAAAACTCGAACAAAGCATGTACAAGCACCAGTGACAAGTGTCCAAGATCAAGCATCAATGGTACATCCTCGACATGTAGGTGGTAGAGCATTCGTATGTAGCATCCATAAGCATGTAAGACATCAAGTACATCCCAAGATACAACTCTGGAAAGCCAATAAATAGCTCAAGTAAGCTCCAGGAATCCAAGGTCAAGCCAAGACCGAGCTCTAGTAGCAATAGGCTCCAAACAATGTAACTAGCATGTAGTAATGGCATAGGCTAAGCATGTTAAGACCGGTCAGACATAAGCAACATACATGCCATAAGTACATATAAGACGGAGCATCCAAATGCTTTGCAAAGTGAGCTCAAGCTCAACCAATGATCCCGAATCAAAACCAACCTCTATGTCCAGCCCCAAGTGTCAATACATCACCATATATGCCCGAAACATAGCCCAAAAAAAGCATAGGTATAAGCATACATGAATAAAATGACTTCAGCCCAATTGTGTACAGCAGTGATTTATTATTCAAAACTGAGAATTTCAGCACCAAAATCAGCTCCAAATGGTTGCTAAACAATAGACATACATTCCCCTAACATCCGGGCATCAAACGGGACCAACCGGGCAACAAATGACAATGCCAAACAAGCTGTAGCATCAAATGTCAGTGTAACACTATCATAAACTGCATGTGGACTGTTATAATAGTCCCAAAACAGTGTTAAATCAGTCCAAATGCTATGCCAACACATCAACCATCAAAAAACAAGCATCAAAGCATGTTCATATGCCCGAAATGGAGCCTTTCCAAGTGCCAATGGAGGGGGAGAGTTGCTATTGTGACTGTCAATACTGAAGACACATATGGGAGGGCTGTGTGATTGCGCCAACTGTAAATGCTTGTCCTGGGGCTGCAAAAAATGGTGGCCAAGCTTCGGAGGGGTCCGGTTAAAGCCAAGGAAGGCCTCAAACAAGCTCCAACAAGGGGAGAGCAGCCCACATATGAAATGAGAGCTAGGAGTGTAATGGCTGCCCTATTTCAAGAGGGCTGAAAACTGAGGTAAACCTTGTAAAGAGTGAAGCAATACCTCTGTGTGAATGCCTTGAGGGTGCCCAAAGGGGCCGAGAAGGTGCTCGGGAAGTCGGGGAGTGACAGGAGCTCGAAGGAGTCAGATATGGCTGCCGGGAAGGAGACCCAATGCGAGCAGGGAGTCGATGGGAAGCTGAGAATGCCACAAACCAAGCTCAAGAGTCGGGAAGCTGAGCTCTGATACCAGTTGAAAGGTGAGAAGGATCGAAGCTTGCACTCGAGAGCTATGGCGGGAGAGCAAGAGTAAGAAAGAGAGAGACAAGAAATGGGAACTCCAACAGTCAGAATGTGTGACCAGGCCTTCCTTTATTCAAACTGTCACTAAAAGAATAAAGTGATGGTGACGGGCGCCCGCCACTTGCAGTGCACAGTGGCGGTGACTGTCAGTGTAGTAATACACAGGCGGCTAGGCAGAGGCACCTTTACCCCCAACAAGCAAGAGGAAGACTGAGTTGATACACGGTTGTCCACAAGTAGGGAGCACTAGAGTACTAAATAAAGTAATTTCTCTTAAAAGAATTGCCCAAAACTTATTTTCATCACACTTTTTCATAAAACTACAGTAAATTAGTATGTAGCTATAGGCAAACATACAAAACAATAAGCTCCCACTGTTAGGAAAATCTGGGTTTCAACTTGGATGAACAATGCAATTAGTAGTGTAGCATAAATCACAAAGTACCAAAGATTGTCAAAGCATCCAAGGTTTCAAGCACATAGATATATACCATAATACATGCCAAGCATGTATCCTCCACTAACAAGCCATTGTCAATAAGTGGTACAAGGTGTCCAAAGGCAAATCATCCCACATTCATAAATCTCTACAATGACAATATATACATAAGCCAAGAGAGCATAAGAGAGTGTCCCATTAACTCAAATGAACAAAGCTTTGTGATGAAAATACCAAGTACTCCCACTAGAGAAAATCTAGAGTATCCAAATTAGCAAAGGAATCTTAATGAAGAAGCTCATGGCATTTGGGTGCCCAAAATATACCATGTATACATTTGGGAGTATATACGTTCAATAAGTTTTCAAGCTCGCAAGTGGAAACCATCGAAGCAAATAGCAACTACCCAAATGTAACCAATTGCTCAAATCTAAGATATAGAGCTCAACATAAGTATAATCGAGTATAAACAACAATGCCAAGCATCAATATAACCATGTAGCATATTTGAATAGCATGTAGGCATTCAATACTTAGACATTAACTGCGAATGATTACTATCTAAACCAAAGTTATTCTATTTTGTGTAAACAAAGAATTGAAAACTACACAAGAGTAACTTTGTAATTACTAAGATGTGTATCTCTTGTTAGCTCTTTGTTTTGAGCTATAGAACACTTGAGTAATATCATGCGCAAAAGTTATGGGCAAAATACGAAAGTGTTGTCAAGATCCATAGCTATCCACAACTTTTGCATCATACTCTATATCCACTCAAAATAGATAGAATGGCTCCAAAATAAATTCCTAAAAGTTATTTTTACTTTCTGCTCTACCAAGTATACATTTGAGAGGAAGAAAATGTACGGAATGTTGTTTTTTCTTCGCTTGAAAGGCTTCAATGTTCCTCAATCTCTTTGAGTATTGAAAACTGATTTTTAAGCATCCAAAGTCAAGCTATTATGCATAATTTATAGCCACTAATGGCTGCATAAATCAATACCAAAATTGTCTATTGCACCCCCAAATCAAGCCTTAATGGCTCAAGCACTTGATTGGCTTAAATATAGATCCCAGCTATATGAGAATAATACCTCTATCAATATGTAGACAACAATTATCAATGTCAAAGAAGAAGCTTGAATCCTTAACCTTTGCAAACAAGGCTTCACTCTTGATGCTCCTCATTCCAAGTATGAGCTCCCACAAACACCAAACATTGCTTTGATATCAACTAAAAGGTGGAGCAGGAGTGGAAGCATAAACGAAAGCAAGAGCTCTAGAGGTTCAACCAAGAGAGAGCAAGATGTATATGGGAACTCCAATAGTCATAATGTGTGATCTATCTATCTTTATTTTATTTTCATGTAAAGAATATAGTGATAGTGATGGGCAAGTACCACTTGCAATGTATAGGTGTGTGGATAGTAAGTACAAGTAAATGTAGGCATCTAGGCACAAATGGCCTTTAAGCCCCAACACCTTTAAGCCATTGGACTACAACTCAAACACAAGAAGAAAAGATAGATGTCTTTGCTACAACTCAAAGCTAGTCTTGTGTTCTTAGTCTTTGGGAATAGAGAGGAGGATGTGTGTCTAGTTAGAGTAGAGTATTGAGAAGACAAGGTAAGAGATTGTTGCTAAAGCAAGTTGTAGCGTTTGAAAGAATAGAAGTTCATCCAAAGTTTCAACTATTTTGCATTTAGCCCAACAATTTGGTTCCGTTTCAAGGACAAAGGATGGTGCAATGGCCAAGGCTCTCATGCTCTTACCATGAGACGGTCTAGGAAGCTTGGTGTTGGAGGGTGGACTAGATTGATTAGTGGATTGCTTGTCCACACTCACACCTCACATGCTCCAATATGTGCACAACTAGCTTAGGGAAGGATTGATTTTTGGAAGGGAGGACAAGAAGCAAATGAAAGAAAAACTGTGAAATACTGGAGGAAAATAAAAACAAAAGTCAAAATCGAGCAAGAACACAATATTAGTGAGTTTGGGAATCTCCCAATTCCCATTTTTTGAATGCTAAAAAGGTGGCACTCGGATAACATGCCCATAAATTTCTCAAAACCATATGATGTGAGCTATCATTGGAAAGTGCTTGAAAAATGGAATCTATTGAGCTATAGAGCACTCGATTTGGAGTTATAGTGTTCAGGTTATGACAAATCCAAAGATTTGACCACGTGTCCCAAACTTATGGGAAATTCCCATATTCCCCAATATGGTATTCAAGTTAAAGCGCCCAAAAAGATGTAAAATACAAAACTCTAGGCTCTTCTTATCAGACATCTTGGGTGCAACTTGCTAGTCATCATCAATGATTGTTGTGTGTGTATAGAAAGAACAAAACTATTTAAAACTCAAAACAAGCAAAACTAAATACTTCTTAGGTTGTCAATGTTGAGGTATTATCTTGATTTGAGAATTTTTCTCACTACACACTTTATGGTCTTGTGGATTGTGATTACATTTGGGGAAAATAAAGTAAGGAGAAGCAATATTGTTTTGAGTGCATTGATGAGAATATTCACTACTTGCTTACATTTGACCAATCCTAGGAAGAGTAAGTTGTTTGTGTGGTGGCCATAAGCTCCTGGAATCATGCTTGTAAGGAAGAAGGAGAAGAGAAAAAATATGGTGAAGGGGTAAAGAAAATACACTAAGATGAGAAAATATATATGGGGAAAATTGAGAAAAAAGAAAACATAAATTTGGAGTAAGAGAAGTTAGAAGGGCCGCATTCTCCATTGCTTGGTAGGTGGCATGTTTTGAATGGAGCCCTCTACTTGAAAGGCATGTTGGATATTTCCTAAGGCATAGAACATTCCTCATAGATCCATCAACTTATAAATCAAGTAGTGTTGGAGGTGCTACCCTTGTCTAGTATTTGGAGTCAACATGCTCAACTAGTTGATGGAAAAGACAAAAAAAATGCACCACTTAGTTGTGAAGTAATCATTGACCTATCAATCTTCCAATCATTGAATAACTAACGCGCTATTGATCATCATACCATTGTTGTGCCTACTCACAGAGCTCACAATGTTGTTGTGTCTATTTGATGTCACTAGAAAGTCATGTAACTATGTTCCATTCTCTTATATAGTGATTAGGCATCCATATCCTTGGAAATGGACATTGTAAGAGTATATCTTAAAATGAAAAAGATCCTCTTATGGTGGCTAGTTACTACAATGGCCATGTTTTAAAGGATGAATCTTGCAATTAAAAAGTTCATCATGTCTAGTCACCAAGGTGGGTGCAGCATTAGGGACCAATATGGGGTCACTTGATCACCATAGTGGATAAGGGACGTTCATGGAGGTAGAAGAGAACCAGATACAACATGTATATAATAAAAAGAGACCAATAGTAAGGTTAAGTCAATGTATCTTAGGTCTAGTGTGGCTACAATTGAATTGTTGGGTGATTTTATTGGGGAGGGTTTATTACTTGGGCTCTTTAATTGAAACCCTAGTGCTTCACTAGTTCCCCAAGAGTAACTTCTTTAGTGATTTGTGTTTAACAATGTGGTAGTTAGCAATATTTAAGTGTTGCAATTAATGGTTATATATTTTTTACTTTAGGTAAATTACTCCTAGGAGTATGTTGCACTTAGGGTTACCTAGGTAACCTTAAATATTAATTTGTAGTTAGTTTCTTCTTTTCGAAAATCAAAAAAGTATTTCAATTTAAAGTAACACTTATCTTAAATGTATTATTTTAATATAATTTTAAGTTAAAAATTTAGCCAAATAAATTAATGTTAATGAATATAAAAAATTTGGCCAAATCAACACTAAACAAGATTAAATTTATAATGCATGAATAAGTCACAATCCATTGCATGACTAATTGTAATCTATGTGCATATTAGATTTATATTTTACCCATAAAAAAATTGGCCAAATCAACACTAAACAAGATTAAACTTATAATGCACGAATAAGTCAATCCATTGTAGGAATAATTGTAATCTATGTGCATATTAGATTTATATTTTACACATAATAGTAATATGTTAAAGAACTAATAAGCATAAAATTTTCATTTTTCCTTACAAGATCTCATATTGTCTCCTTAAGCTCTTACACATCCAAACCATAATCCAACAATTAGTTGATTGTAAAAGCATTTAGGGTGTTGTTTGATCAACCAACAAAACCAATTGCATTTTTCCAAACAATCCAAGAATAGATGCAATAACATTTTCATTTGCCACTTCGGTGTAGATGCGTTTACCATATATGGACGAGTGCAATTTTCTTTTTCATAGTTTTAACTCTTGCACTTGAATATGAATCCTACAATTACAAATATGGAATTTATCCCTTTCAATGACCTATTCTCATGCGGCATAGTACGGGACCTAATGTATCTCATGCAAGAATCAAAGCAAGCATCTAGCAATTTGGAAATGTATTACTTATATCCGGTACCATAGTTGTATTGACAGTGATACCCTCGGTCGAAGCTTCGTTGTTGCTGGTTGTGGGAATTCCATTCACATGTGACATTCTTCGCTTGGGGGCCATCTTTCGCAAGTGGATTCGAGAGATTAAAAAAGGAGGAATGAATTTGAGATGGAAGAGCATAAGAGAAGATGGCTTAGCCGAAGACTGAGATAGGGGGAATTGAGCTAACTCTCTCCCTTGCAGCCTCTCAGGATAACTCCTCTCTCTCTCTCTCTCTCTCTCTCTCTCTCTCTCTCTCTCTCTCTCTCTCAAGCCCCTTCTCACAGCCTCTTGGAGGGGTATCCTTCTACCTCTCTCTCTCGTAGCCTCTCGGGGTCTCCTTGTGCTTCTCTAAAATATGCTAGTTTTGCTAAAAAATCTAATATTTTTGGACCATCCATACTATACACAGTAACACTAGTGATTAGTATGGCTCATAACTCTCGTTCACGTTGTAACTTCCGTGAAGGGTGGCTATAGTCCCTGTCAATTGTGGGAGCTTTCGCTCAACCACCAAGACCCCCAGACCACTTTTTGTTTCAAGCGTTCCAAGCCGAGCACTAATGGCTACCTCTCACATAGCCGACGCGCCATCCATATCTACGGGTGTAGTGAGCTTACCTCCATGCCGATTGAGTTACCTCCTCTCTTGCGCACTCCGGTAGCTCCACGATCCAAGTGCAAGCTTCAAGCAAGCTCCATCCCGAAGCTCCACGCTCCAAGCTCCATTGCTGCGAGCAAGAGAAGAGAAGAGGAGAAGAGAAGAAGAGAGGAGAAGATGGAGAGCTTCTCCTCCCCGGTCCCTCACCCTCACACACTCACTCCCTCACACTCTCACACTCCTTCTCTCAAGCACAAGCTCAAGCAAGCAAGAAGAAGAAGAAGAAGAAGAAGAGGAGAGCTACTTTTGGCCACACACAAGAATGAGCTTCTCATTCACTTTTCAACTTTATATACAAAACCCTAAATCCCTTTTTGGGCGGTCATCCTCTTTTTCCCTTTTTTACATGGTTGAGCATAGCCTAGGCCCTTTTTCCCATTGTCCTTTTATCTTCCTAGCTTCCTTTCCACCGCCCGTCTACATTTACAAATTGCACGGCGGGTGAGAGCCCGACGCTCCTCGAATTAAACCATGATGCGCTTGCGCTCTTTTACAAAAGTTTTGACTTGCGCTTTTCCTTGTGCGCCTTTGTCTTCCGTTTCTCTTTGCCTTGGCCTTTGTCTTTGTCTTCTGTTTTAGCTTTCCGAATTTTCCACCGTGTGGCACTCTTTTACAAGATTTCAGGGTGTGCCTTTGTATTTTAAAATGCACATTTTCCCTTTTGAATTTGCCTTGGACTTTTTAAGGTTGCCCTTGCGCTTTTGGCCTTTTCTCCTCTTCTTTTTTTAGTCGAGCTACCTTTTTTCTGCCTTTGCACTGTGTCTTTTTTATTTCATTTTGCTTTCTTCGTGTTGGGGTTAACATTACTCCCCTCCTAGATGAGTGCCAGTCCCATGGCACTCACCATCGTAGGTAGCAAGTGTTAGCATGCACCGAAGACGTGGGTGGCAAGAACGTTTGTGGTTGCCATGACGGAGTGTTGGTAGTGGTGGGAAGGAAGGTCGTTGGGGGCACGTTGGTGGGTTAAGTGGTAGGTGGGAGGGCAATGGGAGTTGGTGGTAGGGCTGTTCTTTTGAGGGGGGTTGCACTGATGGAGTACAAGGTGTGGTTTATTGGAGATTCAGTGTATGATGATTATTGGCAGGCTTACAGGGTGATAAGGATAGGAATTCAGAGTTGAGTGTTGATGAAGAGTGAACGGCACCTTCGTTGGAGTAATCAATACCTGCAATTGAAAAACCTCCCATGTGGTCTCTTCCTAAGGGTAGTGCTAGTCTTCTTTATCGTGCACAAGACATATTTTGATTAGTTTGGGAGACAGGTTGAACTCTAAGCAAGCCTGGAGTATTGTCCCGCACTTGAGGACCCAAACCGTGTATAGGTTATAGTGTGAATATTAAGTGAGTACACGTGTGTATTTAGGTATTACTTAGTTAGAAGACTGTCGACCTAGTTCCTTGTATAGCAATGGGTCAGTGAAGCGAGGGGCTAAGGTGATGGAAAATTTTTCCGATGAAGAGGGGGAGTACACTTGAAGATTGCTTGAGACATCATTATGGTCTTGTCAAGGCAATGTAGCATAATTGACCTACTTGACGTCTTAGCTTTTGGTAGCTAGTGGCTACTTGTAGTGCTTGAAAAGTATGGTGCACTTTTCCATTGTCCTTCATGCCTTGCTTACCACTGTTGATTGTAATGGCATTGAGATGAAGTGCAAAATAATTGTGCAAGTGGTTTAGGGTGACAGGTCTAACGAGGCGAGCTCCCTAGGTATATCCTACCCTTAATGTGCCCTGAACAATTGTGGGGGATGTACAAAGGGCTAGGGGATTAGGGACGGAGCCAGCCGACCAAGGTCACTGGACGTACCTAATTTGAGGACCCCTAGGTGCGGTGCTGTGATCGTGTGTGCTTTTTTTTTTTTGGTGGAATACAATCAATGCCATACATTAAGGCTATTAGCCTTTCATTTGGATTGAGAATTGTTGGGATCCAAAGGCTATGAAGAATGGAGATTATAGAGATGATTGTGTCACCAGCCTTGATGCTAGAGGAACTGTTGTTGAGATAAAGATATACACTTGAGATTTTGCAAACCTCTTTGTAACATGTGAGACATCAAACAATTGAGGTAGCACTTGGAGTGAGCTGTGTAGGACAAGGGCAGAGCATCTTGTGAATTGAATCCTGGATGATGAAGAGATGTTCGCCCTTGTTGAGAGCGTGGCTCCTGCCTGAACATAGAGTTTGGCCAAGAAGGAGGAGGTAATCGATGATTATGCTTTGGCTATGCTTAGTTGCAATATGTGCTTTCTGCAGAGGTGTCTTTGGGTTCTCATCCAGTGGCGCTTCCGTCATGGCTTTTGTTTCTTGGTATTCCTGTCACTTCCTCCATAATGGTTCTTTGTTTGGTTGGTGATCTTGTGGTGACTTGGATATTAAACACTTCTAGACATTGACCTGTGTCATTCTGCATTTACTTGGAAAGTCGTGAGAGCACATACAAGTCACATGCTTCAACATTAATGAAAATGTCCAGCTAAACAAGACATCGCCAACCTGGATCCCTTAGTTTTGACTTGATGCGTATCACCTGCACTTGGTCATCATTGCTCATGGGGTGTGTTGGCATTTGCTTCTTTTGGTATTATTTACACAGTCACAAAACACGTTGTTTATTTATATACATGTTCATGAAACCATGTCACTCCGTGAGGATAAAAACCAATTGTAGAACTCAGGATTGTACTTGAGTGTGGCACACATATCTAGTTTCTGTGGTAGCCTACTCAGCAATAATAAATATTTGGCAACATCGAGTAGCATGGTGCCTTGTCCAAGTCTACTGGAAACATGTAGCTCCTCCTCAGTGAGAACTTTATCAATCAAAGGGCTCTCTAGGCTAGTTCCAACTAGGTCCATACCTCGAACTGTAGCTAGAACTCAAAATGAAGTTGGTGCCACATAGGTCGGGTCTCTTTGGGACTGCCATTTGGCCAGTCGCTCCTCTGAGACTGTCATGATTTGGGCTCCAAGTTCGGCAATTGTAGCGCGGTTTTCAAATCAACGTTTTTCAAATTGGCTTTCACCCTCTGATTGTCACTTTAGTTGCTCTATCTTTAAGAGATTTGGTTGGCAGAGCATTTCATTAAATGTCACGGTTAAGCATAGTTTGTCAGCCTCCTCGTCAGAGATGAGTCGCATGCGTTCATGTAAGATCTTGTCATAATGTCCGTCAAGATATTCTTGCTCTTCCCACAATAGCGGATAATGAAAATATTCCTCAAGCTGCTCCCTAGGGAATGTGCCCATGCCTGCATGAACATAGACACGTGCGAATAATTTTAGTTTAGTGTCCCACTCGATCAAGCACTCTGTGACATCTCTATGTTCTATGAGGGCTTGCTCGGTTGCTATCTCATGCAAAGTTCTAAGGGTTTCCTTAGGCTTTAGCATAGCTGGGGGCTCAGGCCTAGATGAGCAAGATTGATCAATGCCAGGATTGCTTATGCCTTCGAGGTTTTCATGTTTCTCCTGAGGCTTTATGGTAGTTGTGTCATGGTTCTCCTCAGATGTGACCAGCGTGATCTTAGCGTCCTGTTGTGACAGTGTTGTATCCACTCTTGATTGGTCGATGCGAGTTCTATTGTCGGTGGATTGAGTGTTGAAAGCAACTATTGATGGCAACAGTTGCTTTGATTTTTCAGAGCACACAGATGTGTCTGAGGTTTCACTGCTATTAGGAGAGGCATCAATAGGTTCATTGGTGTATGGACTCGATGCTTTATTCATCAACTCTCCAGCGCTCTTTGTCTCAATGTTCTCGGGGTCCACAACCACCTGCAACTGTTGTTGTTTTCTCTATTTTCTCTTCTTTTTCTTGGTCAGTGAAGGTGCATCTCTCAACGACTCAGGACACTGGACTCGGTCAACCGTTGATGTGCTTGGTTTGGCCTCAGCATTCTCTTTCTCTAGTGTGTCCTTATGGGACATAGCCGCGGCCACCTGAATAGCCTCGCTAGGTTGTGAGGATATAACTACCTCCCTTTTTGGAGAGTCTAGCTCTTCCCTTCTGTTTAACTCCTCTAGCCTAGGCTTTAGGCGCTTTGGAAGTGTTGGAGTCGTCCATGAAGTTGGTTGCGACACCTCCTCCATAGGTAAACTGCTAAGGATACGTTCTGCAAGGGGCATTGTCATGGCCAAGGGCTGTGACTGTTGTGATCCCTGATTGGAAGTAGTAGCAGCGAGTTTAGTGGGCTGGCTACCCTTGGTGGATTGCGGTGTCAAGTCCCTGGGGAGATCGGAAGTGGTCGTGTCTTTTGTTGCCCTTTGAGCACTCATCTGTGTAGATCAAGCATGACTTGATTGATTCACATTAGGTTGCTCAAGCATATCCTTGGGTCGAGAGCTACAGATGGCGTCATGTCCCTCCTCTTGGAAATTTTGAAGCTTAGATGGAGATAGAGATTGGAATTGAGCAGTCGCCCTTGACAACTGCTGTAGTGCTTCCTATGTCTGTTTGGGAAAAGAGGGCATAGGAGATCTAGGACTCATAGGTGGGCGTGGCACTAGCTGAATGATTTGCTCAAGGCTATTAGACGATTGTGCCATTTTCTTTGTTGAGCGAGCAGCCTTGCCATGAGCAATGTTGTGCCTATGATGCTTGTTCTCCCCTTGGGAAATCAAAGGCTCTTTGGGCACTAATGATTTTTGTGCATGATCAATGGCTACATATGACATCTGCTTATTAAGCATGCTAGATTGAGGCTCTTTCTTTTGAACACTCATGTCTGGTTTCTTGCCTCGAGACCTAGAGTTTCTCTTAGATTTCCTCCTGTGCTTCGTTGATTTTAATGCAATCTTGCCTTCAGCCTGCTGGAGATGGTTTAGCAAGGGATTTTGGTACCCAAATCCATCGGTTACCTGCTTAATACCCTTGAGCACGTAGCAACGCTTTGGATATCCATCGCGGCATTGTGTTGACCTTCCATCAATGCCTTCGTCTATAAGGTTTGGGCTTCTTTTGGGGTCTTCTACAATATTTGTAAGTCCAAAGCCCGTCCTTGGCATTGTCTCTTGACCTTCTTGTTTCAGGCATGGCCTCACTCATTGGTTCTCGTTGTTTCAAAGCCTGTCCTTGGCATTGTCTCTTGACCTTCTTGTTTCAGGCATGGCCTCACTCACTAGTTCTCGTTGTTCGACCTGTGCTTGTATTAACTCTTCCAACAAGTCCTTGCTCTCATCAGCAAGCTTGACTGTTATGTCAGCACCTTGCTTGCCTTTCCCTCGAGGTTTGCTAAGGTCACCCTTGCTAAAGGTTGTGACTATCCTCACACCCGGTAGTGTCAGGTGTATCCTCTGTGCTACATAGTCGGCCTCACACTTGGTCACCCTTTTGAAGGGTCTTCCTAGGAGAGTCTCTTTCCCGTAGCTAGCACTATTTGGAGGAACATGAAATAGGATAGGAAAGCTTTCCGTTTCAATTGTCGTAAGGATTTTGCACTTCCCTATGAGTGCTTGTGGGTGTCCCCCATAAGGGTTAAGAGTTGCACTAGTCGGTGTGAGCTCTGGTTGGCCTAGTAGGGTCCATGATTCATAGGTCAAGATGTTAAAATTTGCTCCTTCATCAATCAGAGCATTGATAGTATGCTCTCTTTTCGCGATGAGTTTGACCTTAAGATAAGCAGGTGGTACTATGTCTTCATCTTCCGGGTCTTGGCTTGTAAATTTAAGCCTTCTGACAGATGCCTTTGAGTCCCTAACTGCACAGTCAGACGTGGATTCTCTACTGACGTATTGGGTCATTTGTGCAGCGCTGCTCAAGGTACATCTATCATCAGGACTATCATGTCTAGTCATCCTCGCTTTGATAGCTTGATGATGTTGCATTCTGCTTCGACTAGATGCAGTTTGAACACAATGTACATGTGTTCTTGTGGTGTGGCCTTTTTGCCCTGGATGGCTAGATTGGCCCGTTGAGGTTCTAGGGTCTGTGTTTCTCTCTATTTGGGTATGTTCTTTTGGTTTCTCTTTTACAAGTGAGGATCCATGCTCGTGTAGAGCTATTACTACACTAGGGTCTAATTTGGAGGACCTATCACGACGCGCCTTTTCCCTCCAACCTAGTTGGAGGAGGTGCGGAGGGGACAGAGCCCTCTCTGTGGGGATCCAGGGGGGTAGTCCCCCCGGCCCGCAAGGCCGTTACGGTAAACACCATGCACAATTTGGAGGACCGTTTATAGCCAAATTTTGAATTACTTGCTCTAAGTTTCAGCCCAGTGATGGATCTGTGATGTGCCTTTAGCTCTATGTAGCCTTTGGGGTCAATTTCGGGGTTTAGATGTGTCAAAATTTGTGTTCTAGATACTTGTCCGATTTTGACAGTTTTTTGTCCGATTCTCAGATGTTCGATTTTCAGGAGTCCGATTATCAAAATCGGACATTTTGGGTTGGTCCGATCGGCCCAGTGGTCCGATTTTGGTCATGTCCGATTCTGGGAGTCGGATCGAAAAAGTGGTCCGATTTTTGAAGTGGTCCGATTCTGGGAATCGGATCAGACAGGGTGGTCCGATTCTAGTAGTCGGACGGCCTGGGACTGGTCCGATTCTAGGAATCGGATCAGAAAAGTGGTCTGATTTTCAGAGTGGTCCGATCGGTGCAATGGTCCGATTCTGGACCGGTCCGATTCTGGGTGGTCTGATTCTGGACTGTGGGTGGTCCGATTATGGACTGGTCCAATTATGGACTGGTTCGATTCTGGGAATCGGATCGGGAGGGTGGTCTGATTTTCGGTGTGGTCCGATTCTGGGACTCGGACGGCCTAGTCCGACGGTGCGGACGGCGGCCCGCGAGTTGTGCGCGATGCCTCTAGGTCAACGTCTACTCCACCAAATCATCTAGCGCCTTCCAAATAGGTACAAAACACTACAAGGAAATGCCACACATGCCTGGAATCACTATGGTGCTCGAATCAAACGGCACTCCGAGGATCTGTGCCCCTATTTCCCTGTTTTAGCTTGTTATACAGCAACAGAAAACCCTAATGTTTGCTTCTTTTTCTTTGTTTTTTCCTATCCTAAATGCATACAAATCACAAAGCAATCACCAACACTACTCCAATATGCTTTTTCAAATCCAAAAAACCAAAAATCTACTTGCTAAGGAGATCAAATACCTCTTCAAACTCCCTCACTTCCTACCTGTCTACCTCAAGCATCGGTTCGGGTAAAACCCTACTCCAATGCTCGATTCAAAGCGTGCAAGTGCTCAAGGCTTGAATCCGTTGGTCCCGGCAACGGAACCAAAATGTGGGAGCTTTCGCTCAACCGCCAAGACCCCCGGACCACTTTTTGTTTCAAGCATTCCAAGCCGAGCACTAATGGCTACCTCTCACATAGCCGACACGTCATCCATATCTACGGGTGCAGTGAGCTTACCTCCATGCCGATTGAGTTACCTCCTCTCTCGCGCACTCTGGTAGCTCCACGATCCAAGTGCAAGCTTCAAGCAAGCTCCATCCCCAAGCTCCACGCTCCAAGCTCCATTGCTGTGAGCAAGAGAAGAGAAGAGAAGAGAAGAAGAGAGGAGAAGATGGAGAGCTTCTCCTCCCCGGTCCCTCACCCTCACACACTCACTCCCTCACACTCTCACACTCCCTCTCTCAAGCACAAGCTCAAGCAAGCAAGAACAAGAAGAAGAAGAAGAGGAGGAGAGCTACTTTTGGCCACACACAAGAATGAGCTTCTCATTCACTTTTCAACTTTATATACAAAACCCTAAATCCCTTTTTGGGCAATCATCCCCTTTTTCCCCTTTTTACATGGCCGGCCGTAGCCTAGGCCCTTTTTCCCATTGTCCTTCTATCTTCCTAGCTTCCTTTCCACCGCCCGTCTACGTTTACAAATTGCACGGGTGAGAGCCCAGTGCTCCTTGAATTAAACCATGATGCACTTGCGCTCTTTTACAAAAGTTTTAACTTACGCTTTTCCTTGTGCGCCTTTGTCTTCCATTTCTCTTTGCCTTGGCCTTTGTCTTTGTCTTCTGTTTTAGCTTTCCGGATTTTCCACCGTGTGGCACTCTTTTACAAGATTTCAGGGTGTGCCTTTGTATTTTAAAATGCACATTTCCCCTTTTGCATTTGCCTTGGACTTTTCAAGGTTGCCCTTGCGCTTTTGGCCTTTTCTCCTCTTCTTTCTTCAGTCGAGCTACCTTTTTTCCACCTTTGCCCTGCGTCTTTTTTATTTTCTTTTGCTTTATTTGTATTGGGGTTAACATCAATCCGAGAAAAATATCAAATTATGACTCTCGAGTTTTTTAAATATTTTTGATTATATAAAAATTGTTAGTTATTAATGTTAGTTAGTTTTTACTTCATTTAGTCTTTAGTTAGTAATCTTACTAACTTATTAATTGACTAACCAACTTTTGAACTAACCAACAAAGTTTTAATTACGTGAAAATATTACATCCTCCTCCCCTTACAGAAATCGAGATGTCCTCATCTCGAGAGAACCATGGGTTTCAATGTGGAACCTATGGGTTATGGGCCCACCATGCTGCCACTGTGCTACTCTAGTCACACAAGTAATTGGCTTCAAAACTAGTGCACCTCATATTATGCAAATTAATTGTAGGTATAAGAGTAGGATTTATTGGGGTATTCTCAATACTGAATGTATTACATGTTAGAAAGATATCTAGGGTTCCTAATGTAGACTTAGGTCTTACTTGATATTGTGTGTGTAAGTTAAGAGAAAAATGAATAATGAATAATGAAGAAACATTTGAGTTGTCTACTCTATCTGCTAGCTTCTCTCCATCTCTCTTTCTCTCCCTCTACATCTTGAACATTCAACAATGTTCACCTGCTCAATATAATTTCCCAATATACCATAATCAACATTGATATTTTTTAAATTTCAGACATCACTGCAAATTGTCACTCGCAACATCATGTCACACTTGGCACTTGTGGTTCTCACCCTCGCCACCCACAAGGCTCACTACCAAGCTATAGGGAGGAAATACTACTGTGATGAGGCTCTTTCACTTAGTAATCCATGTGGGGTTCACAACACATGAAGGTTACCACCAAGCAATAATGGGCTATATCAACACAATGGTCACCTCGTCAACATAGTTCCCCAAGATACCATAATCACCACCCCCAACATCATATCACACTTGGTACTTGTGGTTCTCACCCTTGCCACACCCAAGAGCATCACCAAGCAATAAAAAGGAACTCCATTCTATGATGGGGCCCTCTTGATTTATGGTAACCCATACAGGGCTTACAACACACAAAGGCCACCATAAAGCAATAACAAGCCATATTAATATGATGGTCACCTCCTCAACATAATTCCCTAAGATATCATAATCAACATTGACATTTTTAAAAGCCTAGAGATCACTACCTATTGCCACCCACATCATATCACCTCATAATCACAACAAAATTACCACTGAGATATTTAAAATCCCTAATATAACCATATATTACCCCCTACAATATCACTATGTAACTATCTAATAAAGGCATTGATATTGATAATTTGATACAAAAATAAGTACATAATGTGGTATCATACAATGTGACAACCTAGTCTAACGATCAACTTGGAGTCTAGAAAACAATGTGAGCCTTCTACCTCCCTCCAATTCTACAACCAACATTTTAAGAAAATCACTCTATTAGGCTTGAGCCTTTTAACTCTTCACTATGAGAAAATCACATTTCATCTGCACGAAAAACATGAAAATGTCATCAGTAAAGAGTATCAAAATGCACAAATAGTTAGGTGCAAATTTCATTATAATGTATACACTAAAAGTGTGCAAAAGTACCAAATATTACATGGGAGTACTAATCAATATTTGATTTTCAAAAATAAAAAGACCAAAGAGTACCAAAAATATTGAAAAGTACCAATCTATGGGGGTTCCTCCACCAAGCGATGGAGGGCCCTCTGAAAAAGTTCACCTAAGGGTTACCACCAAGCAATGGAGGGCCCTCTACCAAGGGATGGGGGGTCCTCCACTAAGCGATGGAGAGTACCAAATAATATTTGATATTCAAATAATATAAAAAAGTATCAAACAAGACTAAAAATACCCAAAAAGTATCAAGCAATGGGGGTCCTCCCCAATAAGTGATGGAGGGTCCTCCACCAAGGGATGGGGAGCAGCAAAAAATATTTGATATTCAAAAATAAAAAGTACCAATAGTATCGAAAATACTAAAAACATACCAAGCGATGGGGGTTCCTCCACCAAAAGATGGGGAGTCCTTCGAAAAAGTTCACATGAGGGTCACCATCAAGTGATAGGGGACCCTCCACCACAATTAGGAGTCTCCCTCACTTGGTGGTGATCCATATGATCATTGGTATACATGAGGTCACCACCAAGCAATAATGTGAGAGCCTCCACTTCAATGAGGAGCCTCCCTTGCATGGTGATGACCCATAGGGCGTTTGATGCACATGAGGGTCACCACCAAGCAATGTGGGTGCCCTCTGCTGCACTGAAGGGCCTCCCTCTTGTGATGGTGACCCATACAATATTCAATGCACACAAGGGTCAATAGCGAGCCTAATATACCAAAATCTACCAAAAGGTTCAAAATGTGCAAAACTATTTTGGCAAAAAGGTACCAAAATTTTCTAAAATGATCTAGATTTTTTAAAAGGCACCAAAATAAATACAACGCTAGGCCAACAAAGTACATTAGCCTCCAAAAGAAAAGGATAATGCAAAAAGGTAAGGCAAAAGCACTTGTTGAGCTTCCATCTCTTGGGCAAGAAGCTACAAATCCTCAATGATTCCAAGTTGATAGTGCACACGCTTTGATGCATTCAAATTGGCCTCCACTTCATTTGGCTCTTCATCATCAAGTGAACCTTGTTGGTATAGCTCCTCTAAGCATTGCTCAAACATGCTAATGTTATCCTTAATTCTATTAACTACATCACTCAAGATCTCAACCCTCAATAAACTCTTCTTCTTTCATTGGAGAAAATCCCTTGTTTATCCTACTCAACTTTTGCATGTAACTTGTTAAAACCCTCTCAGCAATACCCTACAAATTGAAAATGTGATCTATTCCATAAGGTTGTAATATTTCCACACAATTAAAAGTTAGTTGGTTAGTTTAAAAGTTGGTTAGCCAATTAATAAGTTAGTAAGATTACTAACTAAAGACTAACTAAAGTAAAAACTAACTAATATTAATAACTAATAATTTTTATTTAATTCAAAATATTAAAAAATCAAGAGTCATAATCTGACATTTTTCTTGGATTGACAAGGATCGTAGCCACCCTTCATGGAAGTTACAACATGAATGAGAGTTATGAGCCATATTAATCACTAGTGTTAATGTGTATAGTATGGATGGTCCAAAAATATTATGGTAAACGCATCTACATCAAAGTGGTAGATGAAAATTTTATTGCATCTATTCTTGCATTGTTTGGAAAAATGCAATTGGTTTTGCTTGTTGATCAAACAACACCCTAAATGCTTTAATAATCAATCGATTGTTGGATTGTGGTTTGGATGATTATTCTAAATGCTTGTGATTGATGGTAAATTCATGGCGGGGGTCTGTGATGACAAATTGCCATGAGGATAAAGGAATGTTTTCTTGAAAGATGATATTAGGGTTGATAGCCTTGACTGTGCTTGATTCTTAAATGAATTAATTAAGGAAAGGATATTTTGCACGGGTGGATCATCTCCAAGATCGCACCACAGATTTTTAACCCAAGAAGGGCACTGCTCGATTCATGGATCAAAGGTCGAGTGGTGAAAAGGCCAACCACAGGAATGGTGTTTCACTCCTAGGAAACTTGCGGGTCGGGTGGAGCTCTAGGCACCCCTTGCTAAGTCCGGAATAGAGTTGAAGACTGTCATGGCCCCAATGTCTGTGGCATTGGAAGATCCTATTCTAGATAAAGGATGGAAATAGTATGGCTAGGTTTGACGGCCGACAATATTATGGCACACTTGTCATCCAACTAACCTATAGCTGGAGAGAGTTGGCACATCCACAGAGCTTGATTCTTCACACTCCCCCTCAAGCTCAAGTCATAGCATGTGTCCCAAGTAGTAATTTGAAGTGAGTAAACTTATCCTTATTAAGTGATTTGGTAAAGATGTCTGCTACGTGGTTCTTTTGTCTTCACATGGATAAGATCTATCTTACCTCCAAGTACCAGTTTCCTGATGAAATGGTAATCCACTTCTATGTGCTTTGAGCTTGCATGATAAACAAGATTATTGGCAATAAGTATACTGCTCATGTTGTCACAATATAGCGTGACTAGTTTATCCACACATATGCCCAAGTCATCCAACATCTTAACTAGCCATATAGGTTTGCATGCAACTAAGACGGTACCTCTATATTCTACTTCAATGCTCAAGAGAGCCATAGTGGGTTTCTTTTTACTACTCTAGCCAATCATGCTATTGCCAAGACCAAATGCATATCCACTTGTCAATCTTCTATCATAGGTACATCCAGCCCACCAATCTGCATCAGTGTAGCTTGTCAGTTTAAGAGTCTTACCATGCTCATAGAACAACCCATAGTGTAATGTAGCCTTCACATACCTCATAATCCTTCTCACTGTACTAAATGAGGTTTCCTTGGCTATTGCATGAATTGGCTAATCAACCCAACTGCATAATTGAGATTCGATCTAGTGATGATAAGATAAATCAAGCTACCAACCATCTATCTATACATAGTCACATTCTTAATCTCATTTTTTGTATCAACTGTCAACTTGACATTCTGCTCTAGTGGAGTATCCATGGGCTTGCATTCCAGCATACCATAATTTTCTAGTATATTATATGTATACTACTTTTGTAACATCCAAATTCCTTGAGGTATCTATATGACCTCAATACTAAGGAAAATTTTCAGCTCTTCCAAATCTTTTATATGAAACTCTTCCTATAGCACATTCTCTGTCTTTTTTGTAAACAAGATATAATGAACTTTACCCATCTGAAATCTAAGATTCTATACCCAGTAATAGAGAGACATATCTGTCTCATTTAACATTGCCCTAGCTACTTCCATAATTACCATGTTTTTCCGTCACTCCATTTTGTTGTGGAGTATAAGTGCACGTCAATTGTCTCCTAATCCCATGCTTAGTCATGTACATGTCAAGTTCCTTTGACACATATTCACCACTACCATCAGACCATAGGCATGAGAGATAACAATTGAACTCTTTCTTTGCATGAGATTTGAAATCCATAAAGCTATCCAAATCCTCATCTTTATGTTTCAGAATGTATAACCAAATGTACCTATTGAAAGCATCCACAAAAGTCACATAATACTTGCACCCTCCAAGAGATATATTATGTGTAGGTTCCCATACATCTGAATGAATAATTTGCAAGGGTCTACTTATGTTCCGTGTATGTTTGACAAATGGAAAGTAGACTTGTTTGCCAAATTGACAAGTTGAACATATGTGTCCCAAATCAGCATATTTAAACTTTGGCCAACCCTAAAATAATATTCTTTTGTTTCATATTTTTCAACCTTCGAACATTTATGTGTCCAATGCATTTATGCTAGATGTTTATGTCTCTAACACTTCATCATCATGAGCAAACATTGCACCTTTTAGTTCAGGATTATTTGCATCCAATGTAAGCATTCTGCCATGTCTTTTTCCCTTTGCAATCATCTTGCAACCTCTATCATATTCCTTAATAAAACAACCATCTTTGTTAAACTGTAGCTACAAGTTTTGTCCAAACATTTGGCCAACCGATAGAAAATTCTTTGTGATGGAAGGAACATGCAAAACATCATACAATTTCTTCTTCTTGCCATTAGGCATAACCGATGGAACAACTCTTATATGAGTTATGTCATGCTAGATGCCATCTCTAATGCATACATAATCATTTTGTACTTGCTTTCATTTTTTCAAACCACTTGCCATGTGGTGTCATAAGATTTGATACTCTTGAATTAATATACCATGTGTCTTCCAATTTTTCTTGCTTATAGCAGCCTTATTCTATACATATGTAATAGCAAATAACCTATGACCACTCTCATGCTCTACATGACTAGACAATGTATAATGTCCCTACTGCTGCTTGCCTCTTTGATTCGCTTGCTTCTTCTAGCACTCTTTAGCAATGTGTCCATATTTTTCCACAGTATTGATAGTCCTTGTCCTTGTGGGCATTATCATGCATCGTTTGCAACTGCCAAGATTATTTGCCTATGGAATTAGATCTCCCCCTTTCTTGGGAGTATCCACCACCCCTAGCATGATGTACTTGTTGATTTTTCATATTTTGAGATGCATGTTGCTAAGTCCCTCTACCATGGAAGGACCCCCCTACCACGACTGCCATGACCTCTTTGATTTGAGTAAAACACTACATCTTTGCCTTTCATGCTATTGGAGCTAGTAGCTAAACCTAGTCTCACCTCTTCATGAATAAGAAATGGAACTAGCTCATTAAAGTTAGGCATTTCAGATCTCACTAAGATAAATGTGTCAAATGACTTGTATTCAGGTCCAAGTCCATTCAAGGTCATTGCAACCAAATCCTCATCCTCTACTTTAGTTCTAGTAGTTGCCAACTAATTCGCAAGATTCTTTATCTCCATTACATCTCATATGAATCATCCTTTCCTCTACATGGTGTTGAACTTTTGCTTTAGTTGAATTTTGCATGTAGTAGTGGTAGTGCCATAGTACTTCATCAAGATTTCCCAAGCATCTTTAGGAGACTTGCAATTCATTATTTGCATGACCATTGCATCCATAATGCACATCGAGAGCCAGTGCAAGACTCTACGAGGTCCAAGCCAAGTATAGTGTCCCCTCTGCTATTTAGGAGTTGGATGTCTATCTAGAAGCTTAGGTTCAACAGCATCACTTGTCAAAGATCCCAATAGCCTTTCCTGATGAGAAAGTTCTCCATGTGGAATTTCCAGATAGAATAATTATTATTGTCTAGTTTTTTACCCACTATCTAAGTGATATTGTTAGTCTTGTTAGTATTTTCCATGATTACAACTCTATGTATTACTCCAATCCTCAACTGTTAGTGCTTGACTCCCTGTAGTCCAAGAGAAATTCTTTCACACTGACTAAGTGATTCCTATAAACTATATTCTAATAGTGGAAAAAACACAATCAAACTAAGCATAAACCAATCTCAAATCAACTCAAAAATATTATAGGGTAGTAATGAACCATCCCAATATCAAACTATGTTCATACAGGCATCAATGAATGCATGAAACTGATGCTAACATATACTAAAGTTTCCCACAGTTTATGATAGGCAGGTAGCCTATTATGACCAGCAGTGAAACACTCTATAGTTTATGATAGGCAGGAAGCCTATTATGAATAGCAGTGAAACACTCTATAGTAGGTGGAGTATTCTCAACCCAACAATACCTCAATGCATCTCAGATATTTGCCACATCATATGGTAGTTGATACATGTTGCTACAAACACCATATATTGCATACACATCAAACAAGCATGAAGAGAAACCTTTGTCTAGATAATAACCAGCCAATGCCTTACTATAATTAGCAATAAATCCACTCTAACCTGAGCAAAAAATACTCAAAACAATTCATAAATCCTTTCACAGTTCTCGATCACCATGGTGGCCTCACTAGATGTCTGTATAAACTCCAATGAGTGCTATACAATGTAATACATGCTATCCAAATTTAATCATAGCATTATGTATGCTATGTTTTTCATATAATTGACACCAAGAAACTTCTCAAGTTTCCCAACCAATCAAGGATGATGCCTACTCAATCTTCAATGTTTAAACCATCCATTGATCAAGTAGAAGCATGACCAATATATTAGAGATTTGTCTACAACAAATTGACACACTCTTGTCTATCACGTTCTCCTAAATCATATGGAATGTTGGTTTCTTTGGCTGATAACATTGAGACCTCACTAGTGCTAGATAAGCACCACTAAATAGGCATCATACTCATTGTTTTGCAAGACATATCATAGCTACTATGGTGGACTATGATGCTTCAAATCACCCAGTATGCAGACACAATTTTGGGAAAATCACATTGACTCTTATTGCTGTTCCAGAGCTCATTACCAAGCATTTATCAATGACATACTAGTTGGATAGTAAGCTTCATATGATGTCCATAATGCCAACTATCATTCCAACTACAACAACCACATTTTCAGCTTCATTAGCATGACAACTCTTGTGTTGTCCTCCACGTAGTCAATAGTAGGAAAAGTTTTGTGGTGGTCATGTTGAATGATTGCTCATCATGTTGGCCACTAAGGCATGGTCCCAAGGCTCCAATACATGTCGTTGATCCTTCCTATCATGCTTCAATAGGCTCAAGAAAATATAGACTTCAAAAAGATTGATACATATGCTTTAGGTATTAGTTATGGCTACTAATGTCCTCCTACGGAGATTCACACTCTAGCTCCCACAATACCAGGCTCATAGGTCCTTAGGGTCTCACTGCTACTCTGATACCATGTTTAGGATGTAGAGGGAGAGAAAGAGAGATGGAGAGAAGCTACCACATAGAGTAGTTATCTTTAATTTTTCTTTATTATTCAATCTTCATTTTTCTCCTAACTTACACACAATATCAAGTAAGACCTAAGTCTACATCATAGTGTGAAAGGGGCTTAGTTATCACTAACTAACTAATATGGCTAGTTTTGATCGATATTTTTACAACACACTTGTCATCTGGCTAACCTACAGCTGGAGAGAGTTGGTACATCCACAAACCTTGATTCTTCACACTGAATGGGTCACCACCAAGCTAGGGAGATGCCTCCCAAGGGTGTTATGGCCCATTATCACTTGGTGGTGTCCTACATGTGGCGTGAACCTTGCATGGGTCACCACCAAGCGAGAGAGTCCCATCCCAATAGTGGAGTTCCCTCCTATTGCTTGTTGGTGACCCTCATGGGTAGCGAGGGTGAGAACCACACAATGCTATAAGTGTGGCTATAAAAATGTTCCATCACAGTATTAGACGGTAGCCCTCTATCATAGAACCTAGCATAACTTTGGTACAATATTTTGAAATTGAATGTCTATTCTAGGATCAAGAAGAGTACACAAGGAAAATAGGGAACAACTTCCAAGTTTTAAAATAGAAGGTGATGAAAGGAGATTAAAAAACCCATATACATTATATTAGTGATAGTGTTGCAACACAAGCTATAGTTTGTAAGTATGAGTATTGTTACAATGATCATGAAGGTGCTTCTTCCCTACCTAATAAAAGAGCTTCAACAAGGTGCAATCACTTGGAAATTTTGTTGTTGTACCAGTTGTCTCCAAATCAACATTTGCCTTGTCAACTCCTCTAACATCACCATGTAGAGTGTCCCTATGTCTATACTTGCTCCCTTGGTAGTCTCTTCACAAATCTCTAGCCCATAGCCTCATCCACTAGATTTTTGCAATTGTTAGAAACCATGCCCTCCTTGGTGTCTTTTGCCTTCTTGTCAGCCCCTTTGCCACCCCCTTCAACCCATCAATAGTCCCCTCCCCACTTTTCGCATCAATAACATCTAGATCCCCCTACCCCAATGACATGTGACACCACTTCATCAATCGAAGAGTCTTTCTCAGTCCTAGTATACTCCACATTTGGCATGTCATCCTTGATGTTCTTAGGTTCAATAGCACCAATTCCGGGGTTTAGGTCCAATGGGACATCTCTCATCTTCCATACTATAGGACTCCTATGGCACCAAATTTTGTTGGTCCTGGCCCGTCATATTTCACATTATCTATAGTCTTCCCATCTTCCTTGATACCAAATGCTTCAAGTACTAGAGAGCTTAAAATATACCAAAAAGTATAAGAACCACCAAAATATCTTGAAAAGAGCATCAGGTAGTACAAATAATCTTTTTAGTAATGAGAACAACCAAAGAGAGTACCAAGACATAGAGTCTTTTAGGTCTTGACAAAATATTGATGCAAACACTGATATAAATACCAATGGTTTTCTAGCGATGCCAATCTGATGATGGAAGAATACTTTTAAATAATTAATTCATTTTCTTTAAATGTTGGTACTGGGTCTATATGTTGTAGTGTATAAGCTACACTACTCAACAAGTTATTTTTAATAGTTGGGTTACTTTCCATCACTAGACCCATTTTTGATAGTTGGGTTGCTTTCCATCACTAGACTCAAGTTTTCAAAACTATTAGAACTTGAGTTCTTTGGTAGAACTTGAGTTCTTTCTACTTCATACTTTGGGGATTCTATCTATGTTATTCTTGCTCTTCAATGATAAATTAGAATTGAAAAGGTGCTTTAGTTCACTTGATCATTTTCTCATGTAGCCCATCATTGTACAAAATACACAATAATGCTAATACATTTTCCTATAGTAGGTGATGATCTAACCTAAGAAGAACTTATAAAAAATTTTACAACTAAAACTTTTAACCCTTGTGCAAAGAAAGAAAAAAGAAAAATTAAAAAGACACAAGGTCAAGTGAAAAAAGGAAACTCAGTTGAAGAAATAGGAGGAAAAAAGGCTAAAAGTGAAAGGACAGCCTTAAAAGTTCAGGGCAAGTGTTATAATATCCGAGATACATGCTCAACTTTCTTATATACTTAAAATATATATGGTGAATATTATACTGGCACAGAGAGAGAACATATGAGAGAAACGAAAGATGTAGAGAGAGAGAGAGAGAGAGAGAGAGAGAGAGAAATCGACAACACACTATGGACTGGAAGATGGGCTAGTCCCCCCTTTTGTGGAGTTATATTATTGATAAGGAGCAAGCTCCTCCGTCACACATAAACCAATTCTTACTTGTAGATCTTGGAGACAAGATCACGATTCCTTGCACGGTATACAATCGGCTAACACTTGTACAACTTGGGAGTTGGCACCTTTTGATCCTTCTTGAGTCTCCTTATCTCCTACACAATATGTGTAGGGCTCTCCTCTTGGTGCTTGATTTCAGCAGAGTTTCTCCAGCACTTGCACCTTCTCTTCTCCTCTTGGAACTTGATTTTAGTAGAGCTTCCGCAGCACTTACACCTTCTCTTCTCATCTTGGAATTGGATTTCAATGGAGCTTTCGCAACACTTGATTTCAGCTAAACTTCCGTAGCCTTGACTTTAGTAGAGCTTCCACAGCACTTGCACCTTCTCTTCTCCTCTTGGATGCATGCAAAGGGATGCTTCCTTCATCTCCCTCACACCCAAGGAGAGCCTCCTCTTTTATAGGCTTTCAAGAGATTCTCTTCTTGGAGAGAGACTTGAGTTGATCTTCATGTAAGATGTGGCTATTCCAGGACCTACTTTGCAGCACCAATTTCGAGATATCTCTTTGTGTAATGCTCGGATGAAAAAATGTCCAACACAAAAGTTGTAGATGTCATTGTTTCCAATAACCTGTGCATGTAATTTTTAGAGATCTTCTTCACGAGATATTTTAAAAATGGATTTATCATGTCTTTTAAAAAAATTTGCTTATCAAACTTATACTCTTAACTTGTGGTCCATGCAACCACCTTAAGGAGAGTTCATTAAATTGCCTTGGGCCTCAATCTTAACATTGACTTCCACACAAAAGCTTGTGTCATTTTAGACCTTAGAAAGAGAAAATCACTTCTCTCTTCACTTCTAGAGGATAACATCTCTCGTCTTTCTTAGTGAGAGAATTACCTCTCTCGTCTTTCTTAATGAAAGAAAAGACCTTAAACCTTGACTTGTAAGGGAGAGGATGACCCCAAATGAATGCAATGCTCATTACACACAAGAAAATGTTTCCAGGCATCCCGGGATACACACAAAAATAATATACACAATGCTAATGCACTTCCTCTTCTTAGAACTTAATCCATCTTCATTTAAGTGTAACTCCTTGGTTTTTATGTACACTTGTACACTTAGTAGAAACTTCTTTCCCCCTTCATAACTTGTACTGCCTGTACCAGATACCCCCATCACAATGCTCTGATCACCCCATTAAGTGATGCACTAGGAATACTGGTCTCTAAATGGTCTCATGTCCATGCTAGATCATCATCAATACTTAAAGAAAAGTGAGTCATTAATTTATAGAAATAAAAATTTTAAATAGAAAATATGTAATAAGTAACCAATTTAGTGACATCAAGTGCAAAAGAGAAAGGGCGCATTTTAAATATAAAAGTGAACTCTAAATCCTTGTAAAAGAGCGCCAGTCTCCCTCCTATGCAATTTGTAAATGTAGATGGGCATGGGTTGAAGGCACAATGCAAATAAGAAGGAAATAGAAAAAGAGAACCTAGGCTAAAATGGCCAAGCATGTAAAAAAGGGATGGATGCCCAAAGGGGATTATGGTTAGGGTTTTATATAAAATGCAAAAAGTGAATAAAGAAGCTCCTTCTTTTGTGTGGCTAATACTAGCTCTCCTCTTCCTTTTCTTCTCCCTATTCTTGCTTGCTTGAGCTTGTGCTTGAGAGAGGGAGTGAGTGTGTGAGGGTGAGGGTGAGGGACTGTGGGTGGAGAAGCTCTCCATCTTCTCCTCTCTTCTTCTTCTCTTTCTTCTCTTCTCTTGTCTTGCATGCAGCAATGGAGCATGGAGCTTGGAGCTTGAGGATCAAGCTTGCTTGAAGATTGAGATTGCTTGAGCTTGTACCTTGGATCATGGAGCTATCGGAGTGCTTGAGGGAGGAGGCAACTTGATCAAGCATGGAGGTAAGCTCACTATACTCATAGGTGTGAGAGAACGTATGGCAACGTGAGAGGTAGCCATTGCACTCGATTGAGCATGGAGGTAAGCTTACTACACTCGTAGGTGTGAGATCACATATGGCTATGTGAGAGGTAGCCATTGCACTTAGCTTGAAATAATTGAAATAATAAGCAGTCCATGGATCTTGGCAGTCAAGCAAGAAGCTCCCACATTTTGGTTCCATTGTGGGGACCAATAGATTCAATCTTTGAGTGCTTGTGCACTTTGAATCAAGCATTGAAGTAGGGTTTGCCTCAAACCAGTCTTGAGATAGGTAGGAAGCAAGGGAGTTGAAGAGATATTCAATATTCTTTGCAAGTTTCTCTGGTTTTTTGGATTTATGCAAGTAGATTAGATTAGTGTAAGTGGTTGCTTGTGATTTGGATGCATTTAGATAAGGAAAAATCAGGATAAACAGAGAAATACATAATAGGATTTTTGCTTTAATAGCGGGCCTGATACACAGAAAAAACAGGGAAAAGAGAGCTTCAAGCCATTATAATAGCAAAGAGAGAGAAGGGGGAAGGGAAGGAGAGAAAGAGTTTAAGAAGCTAAGAGGGTAGGAGGAGAGCTCATTTGTCATTTTTGAGTTGAGGGAGAGAAGTGTAAGCTGGATTGTATTGTTTTAATTGGATTCACACACTACAACAATGAAACACTTGACATGCATAGAAAAGCTGATAGCCTTATTTTTCACACTGTACTTTGAGGAGCACACCACTAGAATTTGAGTGCCTGTAACATTGAGAATTTTTTAAATAACAAAGAATTCACGCAAGATAAGATAAGCTGAATGAATCCACTAGTAGAAGGAGACCCCTAGACATTGAATAGTGGCAAAGGATCCCAATCATCGAATGTTGAGAGACTTGAATTGTCAAGCCACTTGAGGAGCAACAATAACATACACAATTAGGGATGTGGCTGTACCCAACTTTATCAATTTGATTGAAACCCTAGTTGCCTAAAAACTCAGCAATATGTTAGGAGCTAGCACCAACCTAGAAAATGATGGGCTTGACTTGGAAGAATTCCCAATTGGCATCTAGCAATTGATGACCCGGTAGTATGACCTGCAAACCAAAATGGAGCATCACGGTAGGCCAATCGAGGAGGACAACATAGTCGATCTAGAGGAGGAAAGAAGGTTAGCAAGGAAGGCATTGTTGAGCATAGTCACCTACAACCAAGAGCAATGAGCTCAAAAGATGAGACAAGACATAGAAATGTGCTAGGTCCAACATGTCTTAGCTCAATCACCAAATGTTGAGAGACTTGAATTGTTAAGCCACTTGAGGAGCAACAATAACATACACAATTAGGGATGTAGCTCTACCCAACTTTATCAATTTGATTGACACCCTAGTTGCCTAAGAACTCAGCAATATGTTAGGAGCTAGCACCAACCTAGAAAATGATGAGCTTGACTTGGAAGAATTCCCAATTGACATCTAGCAATTGATGACCCAATAGTATGACCTACAAACCAAAATGGAGCATCACGGTAGGCCAATCGAGGAGGACAACATAGTCGATCTAGAGGAGGAAAGAAGGTCAGTAAGGAAGGCGTTACTGAGCATAGTCACCTACAACCAAGAGCAACGATCTCAAAAGATGAGACAAGACATAGAAATGTGCGAGGTCCAACATGTCTTAGCTCAATCACTGAATGTTGAGAGACTTGAATTGTCAAGCCACTTGAGGAGCAACAATAACATACACAATTAGGGATGTAGCTCTACCCAACTTTATCAATTTGATTGACACCCTAGTTGCCTAAGAACTCAGCAATATGTTAGGAGCTAGCACCAACCTAGAAAATGACGAGCTTGACTTGGAAGAATATGCAGTTGACATCTAGCAATTGATGACCCAGTAGTATGACTTGCAAACCAAAATGGAGCATCACGATAGACCAATCGAGGATGAAAACATAGTTGATCTAGAGGAGGAGAGAAGGTTAGCAAGGAAGGCATTGCTAAGCATAGTCACCTACAACCAAGAGCAATGAGCTCAAAAGATGAGACAAGACATAGAAATGTGCGAGGTCCAACATGCCTTAACTCTCACCAATAGAACTAGGACAAGACCAAATGTTGAGAGGGAAAGAGCCTTAGAGGCTAATCTTATGCTAAGCAAGCTTCTCACAAAGTGACTCTTAGATAACATAGCTACAGAGTACAGTAGAGCAACTCTAATGATACATTGCTAGCAGAACTAGGAATCACCCTGAATTTTAGGAGCCAAACCAAGATATTTGTGATTGCTAAGAAACTCGACAAGGATCATCCTAACAATGACCCGTATAGCTTTTTGGAGTAGTTGGAGCAACTATGCGAGGCTAATGGCCTCATAGACCTTACTCGATCCACATAAGCTTTCAAACTTTGCCTAGGAGACAAAGGACAGTGGGCGTGGTACACTAGTCTAGACACAATGACTTTAATATCCTCAAGAGTCTCTTCATCAAGAGATTCTATGAGGTTGGATACTTTGACAACCTCATCATTAGATTGATGAATGTCAGTCAAAAGGACAAGGAGGATATTCAAGGCTACATCACCCACATACAGAGTCTCTTTAAGAGAATCCTAGCCGCCACAGAATGACCTAGTAAATAAGCGGTCTCCATTGTGTTCATAAGTGGGATCCGAAGTGAAGAGCTTTACAAGACCTTGGTGAGAAACTCAACCCTACAAAGGGATGTGCTAGCTAGGGTCTTCGAAGAATCCATATGAGTGGATGACCTACTCAAGGAGAGGAGATTGAGACCCATAAATTGAGATAGCACTGCCTCTGCATCTTAGAAAGGGCCATGACCATTGGTGACAGATCTAACCAGAGCACCCAAGACAAGGGAAAGAGTGTCGACTAGAGACAGAGTTAGTGGACATGAAGCTAGATTTGGTTAAGCTATAAGAGATGATGAGAAGGCCAGTACGACCTCACATGCAATGCATGCATTGCAAAGGAAACCATCTTTTGGCTGAGTGCATGAATCCTAGATCCAAACATTGTGCCAATTGCGATAGGTTTGGCCATGGTGCAATGCATTGTTGATTACCGAGGTGGTTACCATACACATAGCCATACAATCAACCTTACTATCTAGGGAATAGACTACCACATTACTAAAGGAAAGCTCCACTAGCTCTCCCAGCACCCAATGATTCAAAGCTAGCTCTCCTTACGATGGATATCAATCCCACAAAGATATCTAGACCACATGGACCCATCGTGACCCATCTACCATGCGGCACTCTGCCGACACATTACATAGAGGAGCCAAACAAGGACAAAGCATATGTAAACCCTTACATCTCGTATGATAAAGAGGACAGTCCCATCTTGATGGATTTTAGACCAGTGCTAGTGATGGTGTTGGGCACGGGAAGAGGTAGAGGTCTGGGAGGACATAACCAAGAACCCATCGCATGCTGGACTTGCATTCACTGAGGACACATCTCATCTTGATGCCCCAAAAGGGGAGCATGCCAATCAAGAAAAGGCCAACCTAAGATACCCTAAGTGTAGGATCATACACTTGTACAATGAGTGTCCTAGGCAAAAACCTTTCACCAATTTTGCTATTATGCAATTTGTATCATTGGGACTATTTGGAGTTGAAACACTTGATGGAAAAGCCACACCGTTTCCATTGAATGCCATGACCCAAGCATAGGAAAAACAAGCTGGTATTTCATTACTAGGACCTAGCTCAGGGGGGTCACTCATGAATATATGTATATATAATGTGAGTTCAAAATAAGGGGTTTTTAAAACAACATTTTTATACATTTTTTACATACAAAAGGGTGTCATATAAAGCGGTTACTTACAGATTCAATATAAAAGGGTTGTGTTTTATTCAAGAAAAACTCACAGATGGGGATATTTATAAATAGGCCATGAACGCACGTTATATAGAGAATATATATATATAGTGAACCCCCCGAGGGACCTAGCAACCTTGATGCAACTTCAATAGGGGAGAGAAGTCGTAGGAAGAAGAAAAAAAAGGGCTGAGACAAAGATTACACTTAAAATAGATAGTGCCACCACATTATCAAGGGGAAAGCAAGTCACAGATGTGGAAGCAAAGATATATGCTTCTAAGACAACAAAAAAGAGAAGTGCCAAGGTTGGAGAATATCCCGATCGGAGGCACCAATTAGAAGTGGTTGATAAGGTCAAGAAGTGGGTGAGAGAAGCCTAAGCACACTTAAAGGATGTAGAACCCATAATGGAAGAAGAGATCGATGAGCTCTCTAGCATGAGCAGACCGGTCTCACCTACTCATCAGTTCAAATCAAGAGATGCATCTATACCCTATGTAACACCACATAGACAGAGCCTAGATGCCACATGTGCACAGAATACCTAAGATCATTAGCAAAAGAGTGTAGAGCCTAACAAAAAGTAGGCAGTTGGAAACTTGCTTACGACATTGATATTGGCTCCTATGACTCAGTCTTTGGGAGAACTACTTAGGTAGAACTCGACACTATGGCAAGGGTTGAAATAGTGGGTAGAATGACATGACGAGCTTGGAGTGATTGACTTGCCTAACCATGATGCAGTAACACACATACCAAGCTTAACCTTGAACTTAGTGCCTAAGTCTTTACATGCAAATGCATTTTGGGAAGGCACAAAGGTACACACAATCTTGCTTGTCATAGCATTAGGGGATGACACAAGGAAGAGAATCATACACATAATAACAAGAGTTAGTGTGCTCAACCATGCAGTCTTGCAGGACTGGGGTTATCCACCTATGGAGACCGCAAGGTTTAATATCACACTGGCTAACGGAATGAAGATTAGACCATTTGGAGGACTAAAAGAGTGGCCCTTGAAGATAGTGGGAGTTCAATTCTCAGTGAACTTCATAGTTATGAAGGGAGTGGACTATGACAACTTGCTAGGCTGACCTTGGATACAAAATGCACGAGTGATAGAAGATTGGGGTAGCGGTCTCTTATTCTTACGAGACAAATCGAAGGCTATAAGAGTCGAGATGGATACTTGGAAGAGCACTCTGATGAACTTAGATGCCATCTCTGCTATCTTGAAAGGAGACTCACAAGTTAAGAATTCTTACGGGCCACTAATGAAGTATATTCCCCCTTGCCTTGAGGATGAGGGGATTGGATGCATGTTCTAGCCACCATTGATCTATTGTTCTCATATGAAGAGGAGGATTACAAATAGGCTACCAGGATAGCCGGTGAGTCACCACAAAGTCACACCATCTCAGCTATTGAAGAGTAGGATCCCACTATCAGTACCACTCTGCATGATGGGTAGGAGTTCTAGCAAACAACCAACACCAACACACCCACCTCACAAGTCTCCAATGCTATAACCCCTTGTAAATGTGAGAGTTGCCACCATCATTGAGATAGAGGATGAGAATGAGGAAATGGTAGAACTTGCCTACCTATGCATATTAGTGATTGCTTAGAAGACACACATATTTGATGTGCTCATTGATGAGGGAGTTGATTGTAATATCCTTGCGCATAATCATTGGACCCTCATTGGTCAGCCCCAACTGTAACCAATGCTAAACTCAATCCATTTGTGGAATAGTTCTACTTACTATTGAGAAAGTGCAAAATAGCGGTCTTTATGGAGACTGAAAGCCTACCTATGATCTTCTATGTGATGCCTAACATGTCCCACTGACTTATAGTTGGAACATTTCATCATAAAAGGCCTCTATTCAAGGCAGAAGTGTTAGGCCATTGATAAGGAATGGCTGCTAGGATGTGCATTCAAGAAACAAGCACATTGCAATGCCAACTATGACTTGCAATGCATTCACCTCACCATTGGTAATGTTCAGAGTGACGGCTTTTAGCAAGGGTAGCGTGGCTCCATCACAGCTTGTAGTGCCATTGGTAGAGGAACCAAGTGCAAGGTATAAGGAGGGGGTTCATAACTTGTCCCACCCTGCTAAGGAAAACCACCTGCAACAACCTAAAGGAGCCACACACCCAAGACCATTGAGTAACAGCTCAAATGGGTGCCCAAATGCCAACATAGTCACCTAGAAGCCAAACCACACAAACTTGTAACCATAAAACATTTTTCCCTAGGCCTAAAGGGCAAAGATGACAATACAAAAATAGATGAATGGTCAAGCTACAATGGGTGCCCAAAGACCTATAGTATGCTCAAGGCTAGTACAAAGGCAACAACTGGATTTGGTTGCCCAAGACTACGTGAGTGGCATGTGTTCCCCTCAATTCAAGCCCTCCATCCCATCTCAACAAAACAGTGAGCTAGCAAGGACTAAGAAACCAATTGACCCAAAAGGAACCAAACCCATTGAGCCCTAACAATTCTATCAACCAAAACCATAACTAGCCACCCCTAGACCAACTCAACCTAACACTTCCAGTGTTCCCACATCTCCACAAGTAGCAAGTGGTACATCAATAACACAAGGGATTGATAAACACCCTATTAAACCACCCATGAGGTAGGCATCAATAGAGAAGTTATCCAGCCCCCATCCAAAACCCAACCTTTGCAAGCGTTAGACCCTCCTATAAGTAGAAATCCATCCTTGCCTTGGCCTTAGACCTCGCCACAAATACGACAGATTACCTCATCACCTATATTAGATGCTTGGACACCACATTCACCATGCTAGCCAAGAGCTATCAATGGTAGGCCTCCTCGACGAGCCATTAGCAACTCTTTCTCTATCAGTTATGCTTGTGCTTGGTCTCTTCTCTTACCTCGAGACCCATTACATGCATGACTTCTAGACCTATGAGATGTCTCTTGCTTGATAGGTTATTGGTTTGACAGTTATTGGTACCTTCTTGCCCCTTGACACTCACTGTTGGATGTATCTTGCTACTTGGCAGTTGCAGTGACATATGTATCAATGATTGCTTCACTTTGGGACAGTTTTACATACTGCTGTCATTTATTACATCAAGCTGAAATCTGTAGATTTAGAGCACTTCTATGAGGCCAATGCTTACTATTTGATGTTATCTTGGTCATATTTGGTGGACATGTGCTTCTCTTGGTGATATCCACTCTTTCAACCAGTTTTAGCAGTGGTTTAAGTGCATTTTTTGCTAATTACAGCAACCTGCAATTTTGCCTTTTTGCTTTGATTTGGGACAGCATGATTGGTCATCTGAAAGACATAGCTCTCTTTAACATTGCCAAGTTGGATGGTACCAACTACGGGTATTGGAAGTCCCAGATATTGCAAGTTTTGGTGCAGAAATTGCAGATTAAACCCTTGCATTTCAAGGGTGTTAAACTCAAGGATATGGATGATGATGTTTGGATGGAAGTTGATGAGCTATGCAAGTCTACCATTATCTTGTCATTCTCAGAAGAGGTCCATCATAATGTTATTGAAGATGAAAATCAGAGTGCATGAGATTTATGGGAGAAGATTCAGGAGCTTTATGCGTAGTAGAGTCTTATGTCATAGATGTATTGGCTGAAGCAGTTAATGGACCTTCACATGAAGCAGGGGACATCCATGTATAGCAACTAGACGCTTATAGTGTTTTAATAGTACGTGGGACATAAAAATCAAAATTTAACAAGGAAAAGAATGCTACAAATTTTAAAACATGTAAAACTTGTTTACAAGAAAGCTAGTCATGGCAAATGTACAGATTGCTATGACAATAATGTTTTTTATGAATTGATATAGATCTCATAAGATCTTAAGAGAATGTCTATGGCTTTTTTGAACATTGCCATGATGAAGATGCCACTCTTGCTTTGATGGTCATAGCTTCTACAAATGCATTAAGACCTTGTTCTGAAGATTGGCCCTTGGAAATTGCTACCCTTGCTAGCTTTTTTATAGCTTGAGCTCTTTCTCTAAGTTCTTTCCCTTCCTCCCCAATCATAATGGACCTAATCAATATGTCCACTTCATCCCTTGGCACGATAGGTTTGTCTTTTATTTTGAATTCAATACCAACTCTCCACACATCGACTACATATCTAGCATTCATGTTTTGTTCTGCAAATCCACCTGGCCAAGCAAGGATGGGCACACCTGCACTCAAACTTTCCATTATAGAATTCCACCCACAATGAGTTAGAAAACCACCAACACTAGGATGAGAAATAACCAAGAGTTGAGGTGACCATGACACGATAAGTCCTCTTCCTTGAGTCCTTTCTTTAAAGGTTTGTAGCATTGAAAGAGTGGCATGATCAACATTAGATCTAAGCACCCAAAGAAAGGGTTGTTGACTAGACTCAATACCCATGGCTATCTCCTCAACTTGTTGTAATGACATGTGAACAATGCTACCAAAGGAGATATATAAGACCGACCTTGGCTTTTGCATGTTGAGCCATTCAACACATTGTTGGTCTTCTTCCCATAGGCTAGTCCCAAAAGAGAAAGGAGTAGTGGGATTATCCATGAAGAATGAAGGAGGAAGCAAAGGACCAATAGTAATGAAGGAATTCACAAATCTCTCACGAAACAAATCTATAGCCTCCTTCTCCAACTCATATATATTGTTCCCTAAGTTCCATTCTGCTTGTCTTCTTGGTCTTTCCTTAAATTGTGCCTCAATCCAATCAAACAAGTCAAAGGTAGATGTTCCATTATATGATTGCAAGAATGAGGGAAGGTCATTAGCAAGTAACTTTGAAAACTTTAAACCTGGAATGCATGTCACAATTTTGGATCCTCGCTCATGATCACCTGTATGTTAGGATGAATGTAAGGATAGTTCAATTACATAATCATCATTATTCATGCATACAAAAGAAGTATTAGTTATAAGATCAAGTTGTTTTTAGTTTAGATATAATTGAGTTGCAAAATACGAAGAGAAAAACTTTTGATAGTAAATCAATCTTTGCTTATTAACTTAATCTTGGATCACTAAGTGGCTATTAGGATCCAATACTCAATTGCTTGAACAATTCTAAAAACATATATTGCTAACATAGTGCAGTACACAACATGACTATAGGATGGAGGCTTCTGTTATTCTATGAATTGATGTAGCATTTAAAGGTAGAGAGTACAAGCATTGGTTCAGGAAATGTAAATGTTAAAATTGAAAGACTCTTCCTACTAAATCAATGTGGTTCAAGAGGAAGACGCTCCAATAAAAAAGGAGGGTATTGTAAATGAAACTCCATATATTAGCCATTATTATATGTAAAAAGTTATCCATTAGAAAGCTTCACACCTTCTACTTTGAATTCCAAATGACATTGTAGAAAATTTGTAATTTACTTTACATTAAAACTGAGCTTTTCGAGAATACCCACAAGTGTTTGACTATTTCTATTGAACTAAGGTATTAGCTTGTAAGTGGTTTTTGACATTTTCCCTTGTAGAAAAAAGGGTTATTTTCCCTTGTTTTTCCCTAGAGTGTTCAACATCACAAGCTTTTTGCAAGGGACAGGATACCTAGTTAGGTGTGGTTGGAGGTAGGGGTGTGAGCTGAGAACACCTTGCTGCCACTTGCACCTACGTAGGTATGGGGTTCCCTATCTTGGAGAATAGGTTGTTGAAGGTCACAATGTGGGGATTATAGTGGGAACTTGTCTAAAACCCAAAGGTTCCTTCTTGAGGATGTAGTGTCTCGAATGTGTAGCGTGCAGTCATGGTAAAAACGAAGAGATGAGCATATAAACGCACCTAGAGGGAAGGGTATGATACCGTCGGAGATGAGCTGGGGCATCGAGCAGTAAGCGAGGTTGGCGTGGACCGGTGTGGTCCACAGGGCGGCGCGTGGCAGGCCCACGTCTTCCGCCACGTCCTGGACCCACGCAGCGAGGCAGTCGGCAATAATGCAGGTGACGTGGCGCTCCTGCATGAGCCGCGTCAGCAGTTCCTGCAGGGGCCGCCGCATGCGCGTCTCGACGGCCTCGCCGAACTCCAGCACGTTGCCATTGAGGCGGGGATGGTCAGCTGGCAGGCCGTCCGGGAGAGTCTCGAAGCGGAGGTGGCGCCAGGTCAGCAGGTGGCGGTGGGAGGCGCCGTTGCGGAGGATGTGGAGGTGGTTGTAGTGGGTGTTGACGAAGGTGACATGGACGCCGCGCTCCAGCAGGCGCTTGGCCAGCTCCATCATGGGATTCACGTGGCCCTGGGCCGGGAAGGGGAACATGACGGCGTGGACTGGAGGGGGAGCTGGCGCCATCTTATTTACGATACTTATAATCAGTCAGAGAGACGGAGAGAGAGAGAGAGAGAGAGAGAGAGAGAGAGAGAGAAGCAGTTCTGGCTTGCTTACAGTCCCTTGTTCAGAGAGAGAGAGAGAGAGAGAGATTGATTGCTTCTAGCTTGCATACATTCCCTTGTTCTCTCAGAGAGAGAGAGAGAGAGACAGCTTGATTCGTTCTGGCTTGCTCGCATTCCCTTGTTCTGAGAGAGAGAGAGAGAGAGAGAGAGAGAGCGATTGCTGTGTTCTGACTTGTTTACATTTTCTTGCTGTGCGCGCGTGCGTGCGTGCGAGAGAGAGAGAGAGAGAGAGAGAGAGAGAGAGAGAGAGAGAGCTTACAGTCCCAATTTGTTCAGAGACAGACAGAGAGAGAGAGAGAGAACTTGATTCCTTCTAGCTTTCCCTTGTTCTGAGAGAGAGACAGAGACAGAGAGAGAGGTCTTCTTTCTGTGTGTGGAGACGGAGAGAGAGAGAGAAACCGCTTGCTTTGTATACGAGACAGCCTTGTATTATATCAGGCCATGACTGATCCATAATCCCACTTCGAGCATTGTTAAAGGCTAATGTTGTCGTCAACGAAGATGGCGCGCTGGCTGTCATGATTAATAAAATAAAATAGAATGAGAATTCATGTGCACAGTCTCGACTCTCGAGTCTCCATCCCAAAGCAAGATTTTTTCTATATTCTATGAGATTTCACAACTATGTACATGAACAATTCTTAGAAATCTAAGCAGCAAGTGTTCAACACCATGCCACCAACACCTATGTCCCCGTCGGTCGGGCGCTCAAACTAAACTCCAAAATATAATGATATATTCTATTAATATGTTTAGGAGAATCAAAATCCTACTAGTAGAATTGTGTTCTTTTGGAAAGGAACTTCTTCATGAATATCACACTATGTTGCCTTTAGGCTTAAGTTTTAAACTTGAATTAAAAAAGATACTCATTAAGCCTTGCAATGGAAAATATCAATATAAGAATAAACTATGTATGGAAAAACAAATAATCTATGTAAAGAGATAGTGTTAAGAAGTGCCATTGAGATTGAGAACTTCCAAATGAAATCGATGGTTCAAAACACCTTAATATAGAAATAATCTCCAATTTTAATAATGCTATGGAAGACCCTCATGCAAAAGTAGCCCCCTATATAAATGATATTAAGAAACACGTTAGATTAGGGAAAATTGAAAGACAATATGGCACTAAAAAAAGGATAACAAAAACCTCCTAGTTTACTAAACAAATACAACTAATGCATGAAAGCTTGTCCACACATGTGTTCCAAGGAGCTTTGATGGTACCTCATAACAAATGTTGGATCGAGGACAACGAGTATAGGAGATGTGATTGCCCAATATAACATTGATAATGGAGGGTAGCATTGCACATGTATATCATGTTGGAGGTCAACCAATCATAGACAAGTGTGAGTAGCTCACCTTGACCTATTGCCCACCTATATGGAATATTGTGGTAATCCGATAAATATTTAATGTACCATTACACCAACCCCAAAGAACCACATGAATGGGGTGCCCCTAATAACTTGCCATTCAAATCTCTAATGCAAGGTTCCTCAATCATATATTGCACTACCTTCAATGCCTCTTTTATAGTTGACCCAATAATCGAGTCCACATAAGCCATCTCATGACCACATGGTCTACAAGGTTAGAACCCTTCCCATGTCTAGATTGGGAGCCCCAATAATGTCCAAAGCCCTTAATGGTTTCTTTTTATTTGGGGACCTTACAATATTTGGCACATGGAACATAGGAGGAAAATAGGGTGGTGGGCATATAATTAGCATCCAACTCCCCTACGAATGGATCCTCAATGTCTACTTATTTGGCCCAATGTCAAGTCAATGAAAATGTCGAGTAAGTTAATCAATCCCAAGTTCCTTAGTTAAGATTTTGGTGCAATGTTCTTATGGGAAAAAATTGTCCAACTCAACAACTCCATCAGAAATGAGCTATCTAGTTATCGATTTGTGGTGCATAGATCAGATGTTGTATGCGTACGTAGCGAGCGTCGGAAGGTCCCCAAAAACAAAAGAACTCTACTTTTGCACAAAAAATAAGAGAGAAGACTTGCACGACATGAATCAAAAGACTAATTGGGTACAATCTCTCCACATGCCTTGTATGAGCGCTCTACAAAGCATGTATTTGATATATTATTCATCTTCAAGCTCAAAAAATAGCCCAATTTACAATTAGTGGGCTTTAGTTTTTGTGTTTGCTTTTGTCCCACTAAAGAATTAAAGCGATTGGGCGCCCAAAGAGTCAGGCTGTGCCCAAACACAATGTCCAATAATAAATATTTAAATTGTGCACCCATATTGTGCATACAAAATAATAAATAAATGTCAGGCGCTTCAATAAATAAGCGCGTCAAAATAAATATTGGTGCTACGCCTAAGATGCGCGCCCATCAAAATGATAATTTCTTCTAAATAAATTGAATATACGCTATCGCCTAGTGCTTCCCAACACCACCGCTACCTGCTCTACACATCAACTGAAGCATTCACAATTGTTAGAAAATAATAAAATTAAACCGAAAAAAGTGAATACTTAGCAGTCTTCAGCTACAAAATAAATAAATTGGTTAGAACTCAATCCTAACCTTATTTTATTACGAGTGCGTACTCTAAACTCATAAACATCCATTAATTTAAATATGTATTTTGCGGAATCACCCGCTATGAAATCACCCACTTGCACATTAAATTAATAAGATGCTCGAAAAGGACATGCGTCCCCATCGACTTTTCACACAAGGAATTCACCTTGTGTATGAGCCCTGGCAATAAATATAATTTTATGGAATCCATCGCAAAAAATCGACAAAAGTGAATAGCAGTCTTCAACTACAAAATAAATAAATTGGTTAGAACTCAATCCTAACCTTAATTTATTACAAGTGCGCACTCTAAACTCATAAAAGTCCATTAATTTAAATATGTATTTTATGGAATCACTCACTATGGAATCACCCACTTGCACATTAAATTAACAAGATGCCCGAAAAGGACAAGCGTCCCCATTGACTTTTCGCATAAGGAATCCACCTTGTGTATGAGCCCCAGCAATAAATATAATTTTACGAAATCCACCGCAAAACCTCATAGAATCCACCGTGGAATATACCTCCTGGCATCAATTTCATAGTGTCACTGTCTCCTACCTAATTCAATTCGTAATGTTTGACAAATTTCATGCACAATTTAAAGTGATGCCATAGTTGATCATATCCTTGAAGTACTTTAGCACTCATATTATTGCTCTCCATCATGAGACTCCTTTGAGTACCTACTCTAGTAACTAAGATATATCTTGATCTTATATAAAAATATAAGACGTCCCATGAGCTTCATATACTAGCTCATACAAGTGAAGATGTGCCACCTAATGAGAAATTTGCATTCAATTTCATTGATGAGACCTCTAACTTAGACTTAGTCATCCTAAATATCTTCATAATCTCTTGATTATGTAATTGATGCAAAAATAGGCCCTTAAAAATGCTATAGTTTAAGAGTTGGACCTTTTGAATTATCCAATAAGAAGGCAATATGTTGATATCCATGGAGGGTGAATATTCTCTCTCTTATATTTTTTATTTAAAAATAGGATAGTGGGAGATTTAAAAAAAGGGAGAATAAATAGTGTATAAATTTTGAGTATCTCTATCCTCATATTCTCCCCTCTCTCTTTTTGTCATTTTTCTTTTTTTTCTCTCACGAAATCATTTTGATTCAAAATTTGAGCAGTAAACTCCTTTCCCTATTTTTTTCTATTTTTGTGAATTCTCATTGCCATTGAAGCTTTGTAATGAAAGTATTTAGAGCTTTGATCACTCCACGTATCTTTGCAAAATTTTCTCCTTGTAGATATAAAATTTGGGTAAAACATAGGTGCCCAGATTTCCTTAGATTTTCTCTTTTCTCTTAATTTTTAAATAAGGTTTAATGTCAAATCTAACTCTTGTTGTTATCTTCTTGCTGAGATCATTTTAGGTAAGAGACATAAGCATGTTAGATTTGCTCAATGCCCCACCCTCATAAGGTGCCACCAATGATGCTCTAAGTTGTAAGGCCCCCATTATGAGGAGAAGCCATATGTGAGCACAGACATTGGTTGGGTCTTGACTTGTATATTAGATGAGTTCTATGTGACAAGATGACAAAAAGGTGACATTTGTGGATCTAGCCTTTGGGTTAGATAGAGTAGTTAGATTGGTAGTAACTCAAGGCACAATGCATTAGGTTGTGCAATGTGGGAGTTATCAGGGATCCCTACTTTAGGGTTTGGGGATTGTGAAAGCATATAACTGAGGAATCAAAAGCTTGGAACCTATTGAGGAGTTAGTAGGAAATGCAAAATCAAACAAGGATTGAGAACTTGGAGAATGAACTAGCAACGTAGAAGCTTGCTAAGTGAAGATGGCTAAAGAATTTATCATTTAGATCGAGAATATGCACAACCAGATGGCTAGCACCATTAAGATATAAAAGACTAGTGAGGCTTGGAATGTATTGATGCGTTAGTACAAAAGATCCCTATTCAACATACAACTAAAGCATCAGAGGCTTGGAACATACTGAGGAGTTGGTATGAAATGTGAAATCAAACAAGGATTGAGAACTTGGAGAATGAACTAGCAGCAAAGAGAAGTTTGTTGAAGGAGAGATAACTAAAGCATTTATTGTTGTAATCAAGAATTTGCATGACTAGATGGCTAGCACTAGGATACAAAGACTAGTGAGGAGCTAGCTCGAAAGTATCTTCGAATTTGTTCACCAAAATTTGATGGACTAGTAACCACCCTAAACACTTAGGTGAGAACCCAAGTTTTGATGTTTGAGAAATTTTGTGCACTACTAATGGAGGAGGAGTTGCTACTTAAAGCCTAAGAAGGTAGCAACAATGGAGATGCTACGTTCTTTGCCAATGTGAAAGAAAAAGGTGGTTTCCCTACCAATGGTGACAAGAAGAAGAAGAGTGGTAATAAAAATTTTCAAGAAGAGTGCTTCTATTGAAAGAAGAAAGGACATGAAGAAGAAAGGACATTTAATTGCAGACTGTCGTGTTAAGTAGATAGATGAAAAGAATGGCATCATGAAGACCAAGGGGAAGGAGATAGATAATACGACTAAAGCAGAGTTGGACTTATTCATTGAGACTATTGAGGAAGTGTGTTCCTTAGTGCAAGAAATATTTACCTCAAAATGTACAAGCGCTCTAATAATGCCAAGTTACAATAGTTTCAAGTGGAGCGTGGGATGCAAAAGGTCAATGCATCGATTGTGCGATGCATTGCCTTCACTTTTGAGTCCCCCCCTAGGTTATGGTCTTTCCCTTATTCAATGGTGGTACATTGAATGATGTATTGATATGGGGTCCTTTCACGGAATGTAGATATAGAAGAAATGAGCACTTGCACAAGCCATCAATGGGATTCAACCCTAATTCTAACAAGGTGCCCAATGCAAAGGACAAAGCTAGGATTATGGGTGTTATCAATAATATGCCGAATATTATTCATGCACTACTAGATGGGATGAAGGTTGTGCATAGTGCCAGCATCATCCATTCAAACTTGCATTCTAAGAACATGGTACTAGACTTTACCAAAAAGAACATCCCTAGGATTGGCATCATAGATTGGGGTCTAATGCTCATTTTTGGCATGGCAATATCAGTAATCAACTGTGGTGGTCCAAATGATCCCATGCACCTCATAGATGAGCGTTGACGGAAAGGAAAGTTAAAAAGGAGAAGAAGACCTTGGATTGCACCTGAGATCTACAACCCACTATGCTAGTCTGCCTATAGCAAGGAGTCAGATGTGTATGCAATCTCATCATCTGTCTGGTTGAGTTTTGGCACCTTGGCCAAAACTTGTGGTTGTGCAGGAAGCCAAGGGATGCCCCAGATGAAGTGATCATGCATTTGATAGAGTTAAAGTCAAATGATCACATGTTGGTAGATGATAGGGCTACACGTATATCCTTTGCAGACCTTGATGAGTTTTTGCGGGTAGAGTGTGGGATTGATCCTGCAAAGGCATAGAGACCCCTTGTAGAGCTTGGTCCTATCTTAGATCATCCCTTTTGAGTCGGGTCAATCTATCAATTTTTGGAGTTTCCATGACTTGTGAATCCAAACATGTCTTGAAAAGATTGGCAACTTTGTAAAACTCTATACTCCATGGAACTAGACTCGTAATTTGTGCCTATAGATTAAGTTAGTTAAGTACTTTTAATTTTTAGGAGTAATTATTCCAAGATTTCATGTCCATCTCATTCACGATTTTTTTTATATTATTGATAGTTTTTTCAAGTTTTAAAATTCACTATTTGCACTGTGTCATGTTTTATATCATGGTGAAGATTTTATATCTATAAATTGTTTCTAGTTAGCAAATGTGAAACAGTGGTGAGTATTCTAATGCATACATGAGGTTTATGAGTGCGAATAATCATATCTTGATATTTACATCATAGACCACAATGCTTATCATAATGCACTTAATAAAGGTAACATTTAGAAAATTTCATAGTCACTAGAACCACTGAGCGATTTTTATGAACCCTTGATAGCTACTTTGCGATTAATTCCATGATAAACTTGGATATCAAATTATTAACCATATCACATTATAGTAAGGTTTTTTAAACCATATCGCATTCCAATCATTATTTAGTAAGATTTTTTAAAATGTGCAATGATGTGTGTGTGTGTGTGTGTGTGTGTGTGTGTGTGTGTGTGTGTGTGTGTGTGTGTGTGTGTGTGTGTGTGTGTGTGTGTGTGTGTGTGTGTGTGTGTGTGTGTGTGTGTGTGTGTGTGTGTGTGTGTGTGTGTGTGTGTGTGTGTGTGTGTGTGTGTGTGTGTGTGTGTGTGTGTGTGTGTGTGTGTGTGTGTGTTATTCCTTACAAATAAGATGCTTTAATCTAAAAGCTTGAAACCAATAAAGTTGGTATGGTCTATATGTTTCTTTCAATTTCAAGTTATATTTGGTTTTATGTGCAACTGGTACAAAATGCGCAAGGATGTGTATGTGCACACATTTAAGGGTGTTGTTCCTTGTTGCAAACAAGGTGATTTAATCTAAAGGCTTGAAATCAATCTTTAATGGGCAGTGGTTAAGTTGGTAATTGTTTATATGTTTCTTTAAATTCCAAGTTATATTGGATTTATGTGTAATTGGTATAAAATGTGATCATATGTGTGTGTGTGCACGCGTGTGTTCTATGTGTGTTGTTTCTTGCAAACAAGTTATTTTGATCTAAAAGATTGAAACCAATCTTTTGTGACTAGTTAAGTGGTAATAGTTTGTATGTTTCTTTGATTTTCAAGTTATATTTGGATTTATGTGTAGTCGATATTCTTTAAAAGTTGATATAATTTTGTAGTAGCATTCTGAAGGAACAAAAACTTAGGTATAGTTTTGTGTGTTTTTCTGCAGGCATGTGTAGATTAAAGAAACAAAAAATTTGTGAGGTTTCAAAGGCAAATATTGTAGCATTTTTCGGCCATCCAATAAATACCCCTGCAACCACAAATGTTATTAATGATTCACAGACATCAACAAATCAACTAGATACATCTATTCTTGGAAATGAAGCAAATAATGAGACTAAAACACCATATCAAATAGCAAGAGATCAACAAATTTGTGCTACTACTAGTGTTGGAGTAGTTGATACACAAGTTACACCAACTGTACAAAATGCGCCATGTCAACCTATACAAACAAAAGAAGAAGAAATGCCAAGTTCCTTGAAAAGCACACAAGCTAGTGAGAAGAAAAATAAAAGAATTTGGAGCCTTGCAAAGCATACATTTCAGCTAGATTGGGTTAGTAAATTTCCATTCATTGAGCCAATTATAGCAGTAGATGATTCTACTCCAAGAAAGGCTCCATGTATTAGTTGCTCATGGAAAAAGGGAATTGGTTACACACTTTAGCTCAAAACTGACATTATAGAGAAACATGTAGGCAAGGTATATGAAAAAACCATTGTTGATGGGCAAGAAGTAAGTCAAGTAAGATGGAAGTCTAGTGAGGAGTGTCTACATCTAAAGAATGTAGGACTATATGAGAAACAATGCTTGAGCAAGCACAATGTGAGAAGTTATCAATTAACAACATGTTCAAACAAATGCAAGATAAGACCTTGCAAGGTAAAATCCTACAATTGAATGTATTTTTTCATCATTTATAATTATTAATATATTCACAATATGTTTTATATTGGGCAAGAAGTAAGTCAAGTAAGATGGAAGTCTAGTGAGGAGTGTCTACATCTAAAGAATGTAGGACTATATGAGAAACAATGCTTGAGCAAGCACAATGTGAGAAGTTATCAATTAACAACATGTTCAAACAAATGCAAGATAAGACCTTGCAAGGTAAAATCCTACAATTGAATGTATTTTTTCATCATTTATAATTATTAATATATTCACAATATGTTTTATATTGTGTATAATATCAAATTGTAATGATGTTTTTACATGCAAGTTGTTTTTTATATATTAAGGTGAGGAAGACCAATGGTGGACTATCCCGAGTATAAGGAATTCTTGTCACAATTTCCTATTGATAATTTTCCACAATCGCCACTACAAGATATAGACCTTATAGCGACGTTTAAAGCGACGAAAATACAAACAACAAAATTTGCCCCCGTCGTCGCAAAAAGCGTCGTTATTGACGACGCCATAGAATCGTCGCTATAACCGTCGCTATATGCGTCGCTATATTCGTCGCATATAGCGACGCATATAGCGACGGTTACAGAGAATTTGCGACGCTGATAGCGACGGCAATAGCGACGAATGTAGTAAATTTGCGACGCAAATAGCGATGGTAACAGAGAAAAAAAAAATTTTGTGGCAGGGCAGCAAGCTGCCCTGCCACATATAGCACTGTGTGCTGTATGAGAGCCATACAAAATAGTTTCTGCACTGCTTCATACAAAGCGTTTGCAAACAAAAAAAATGTATACTGAAATCATAAAACTGATGGATGAAATAAATACATGATATCGCATAAAATGCGATTGGTACAATCATAAAACAATATCACTAATACATAGAAAATGTCTACATAGATCGGGCGACTAAAAACTAAAGGTATGTGAGCTCTAAGGATCCAAGGGCGAGCTACAAATCGTCGTCCCCCGAAAGCTCTTCCCGCTGTAAAGGAGCATCAAACGGATTCTGCAGAAAAAGAAACAACATATCAATCCACCATACAATAATGCATTCAAATATCTCATGGTAACTACGGACAAGAAAGATGAGTGACTTACTGGGCCGCCGCGTCTATACAATCGGTCGATCAATGATCTGAGACCGTGCCTCTCCGCATATCGAGTCTCAAGGCCTTGCGGATAGCGATTTGTAATGGAGTGCTGCAAAGAAAACAAAATGCTAACTGTTAGAAACATGATTGTCAGTACAAAGAATATCTCAAAAAAACAAATAAGCAAAACAAAAGAGAATCTTACAAAGTCCTCCAAATATGTCCTGTGGCCGCCACTCCCAAGATGATGTACCGATCCGGCCTCGATTCGTGCCCTCGCCGCCTCCCGCTGCTGACTCCAACGTCCTGGTGAATTTGTAGCCTCCTCCCTCAGTCGGTGCCAGTCGTCTGCATCTAACCACTCGGGCTTTGGAGCCCCACTCTTGATTGCCTTGCGTGCGTCGGATCGTCTATGTGACATGTATGCACGCATGCAATCCATCATCCAGCCCGTAGAGAATCTATCCACTGCGGCTGGCACCGGGAACTCCTCGTGCAAGGATGCTACTATGTACTCCTTGCTCCCCTCCGGTATGTTCCTCCAATGATCCAGGACGTTGTGCTGAAAAACTTGTTGGCACAACTCCCTCATGCGAGCCATCACCCTCCTCCCCTCATCATTCATGATAATGGCTCCTGACCTGCCATCCACTAGGTATCCATAATCCCTAGGAGTGTGTCGTGTATGGGCCCTCTCCCATCTCCGTCCACGCTCCTGGGCATATCTAGGAGATCCCTGAACATCCGGTGTACCGACGGGGGTACCCTCTCCCGGAGTGCCACACAAAGGGGTGCCGCCAGAGGGTGTGCCACCAAAAGGAGTGCCACCAGAGGGGGTGCCACCAAAAGGAGTGCCACCAAAAGGCGTGACATCTGCCGAGGCCTGCGCAAAAGCCGGAGTAACTGGAGTGGACGTCCCCACAGGTGTGACAAATCCTGGCGGTGACCGAGCTCCAGCTGAACAACGAGACGGAGACACCGCGTCCGTGTCTCCACAGCAGCACCCCCCTGATCCTCCTGCAATCGCAGTCCCTCCCTCTGGCCCAAGTCGCGAGCGTCGAGATCGTCTACTCGAAGCTGAAGCATCTGATCGCGCCGAAGCTGATCTAGCAGAGCGTCCTGACGAAGAACGAGACAGCTCCTGATCTGCTATCTCTCTGAATCTCACGAGCTGACCTGGAGACATACGTGCCATCATCTCCTGAAACTCCTCATCGCTCATCCCTCGACTCATCCTGAAAATGTCGATACCTGCACATATAAAAAATAATGTTAGAATAATCAATTTAAACTATACAAAGCACATTAATAAAATCATTTTTGAAAAATCCCTCTTAAAATGCATATCTTATCTACCTTTATGGAAGATCTAAACAACGAATTGAGTAATACAATTCTCCAAGAATGAAGTATTCTATGGTCCCATGTTAATCTCCTGACACAACTCTGCATACACTGGAAGGTCGATAGACATGTCACCACAAAACAACGAGTCTGTCTCATTCTCAAAAAACCGCGGCATCTCCTCCATGCAACCATCGTGTTGACATAAACCGCGGCATCTCCTCCATGCCTTCGGGATATCGAATCGGTCGGTGACGCGTACTGCGTCAGAATTTGGCTCGTGCTTCCTCTCGATCTTGCCTTGCAATCTGGTACTTGGCGAGCCAATTCTCCATGGAGGCATGGTGCAACATACAAAAGCGATTCACCTTCTCTTCCATTGAGGCATCCATTCTTTTTTCTACCCCATTTCCAACCACCACATCTCCAGTCAGCCTGTCATCGTCCTTCAGCGTCCATAGCATTTCATTGTCTGGTTCCACCGTTGGTAGCCATTGTGAGATATGCACTAACGCCTCTGACACCAGCCAACCTTCCGCCATGCTACCTTCCGGACGAGCTCGTTGTCGCACAAAGCCTTTCAGGGTTTTCATGAAGCGCTCCAGGAAGAATATCCATCGCGTATGGACAGGTCCAGCAATCTCCACTTCATCCACAAGATGCACAAGAAGGTGAACTTGTATCGTGAGCATGCTAGTGGGCAGATATTTCTCAAAGAGATAGACCGTCTCAACTGCTCCCCGCCTTGCGGATTCAATAGAGGACATCTTAATCTCTTTCTGTGAGATCCATTGCACCAAAGTCGACAGCTTGTAAATGGCCCTGCGAATTTCCGGAGTTAGGCATCCCGCGATCGCGATCGGTAGGACAAACTGCCAAAAATGAGAAAGCATTAAGAATAATGGTCACTTTTCAAATTTCAAAATGTCCACGCTAATTAAAATCCATTCTGTTCACAAACCTGACATATCTTATGCCAATCATGGGATTTTAGCCCAGAAATCTGGTCATCTTTAGAAAATGCGGACCTGAGAGAACGCATCATACCCGTCGGAGTGCGGATAGACTTGATTACTTGCTTCACAATGCGCTCTTCTTTGGTAGACAAAACCCAGGGAGCGCGAGGAAGCTGCACTCCCCCTTCAACACTCGACTGCGGCCAAGGCGCCTCCATCTTACCTACCTCCTTTAAATCCATTCGTGCCCCTGTAGTGTCTCTCTTTCCTGTGATGTGGTCCCATAGCAAGCTGCCCACATTTTTGAAAATATGCATGGGATCCAACAAGTGGTTGACCTGTAAGTGGGTCCAATATGGCAACTCATAGAAAACTGAGAACCGCCGCATTCCATTTGGATGTGAATCCGAGTTTACCATTTTCAGCTCGTACCAGCTTGCAGCGTTCATACGTGCTGGAGGTCGTCCAACAAAACCTTCCCTGAGTTCATGATCCTCCGGCAAGAAAGCGGCGTGTCCTTGGTATACCATCTTCTTCATGGTTCGTGACCTTCGGGAGTCTAACTGTGGCCCACACAATGGACATGCATGATAACGTGAGGTAACGAGACCTGCAAGGCGATCCACGACCTAGTGAATACTTGATTGAATGAAATAAAATATAGATATTACCGGCGAGAACAATTCGGTCTGCTCACCTGAGCACTCTCCCAATCCCGGAAAGTCATGCATCGTCCACATGAGAATGGCTCGAATGTTGGCTGACCGCCGACCATCGCGCCTGCTCATATCTTGCACCGTGACCCCCTCCTCCCACAAAATCTTAAGCTCATCGACTAATGGACGAAGATACACGTCCATATTTTTTACTTTGTAGCGGCCCGAGACGAGCAAGCTAAGGATGAGATGTCCTTTCTTCGTAGAAAGCCATGGAGGAATGTTGTAGTTGACAAGCACTATAGGCCACACACTGTAAGAAGTCGAGCGCAGACCGAATGGGTTCACACCATCCATGGCGAGACCGAGCCGAAGATTCCTTGGCTCTCGCGCAAAGCCTGGGAAGGTAGAGTCAATGTGGCTCCATGCGCGCGAATCTGCTGATATTCGTTGAACTCCATCCGTGGACCTATTCTGCACACGCCACCTTGTCAAGCTTGCCATGGCAGACGTGCGAAACATGTGGTTTATGCGGGGGATGAGCGGAAAGTGTCTGAGGACTTTTTGAGGGATGGTTTGCCCTTGCAAGTCCTATCGATACCTGTGAGCACCACACTTTGGGCATGTCTCCATACTCTCGTATTCATCTTGAAACAATATGCAGTCGTTGATACATGCATGGATGTTATTGTAGTCCATGCCAAGCTTCCGTAAAACATGTCGCGCATCATCACGAGACTCAGGCATGGTGTTTGCAGGTGGCAATATATGATATTTCAATAACCTGAAAAAATCATAAAACACCTTGAAAAATCTATCCATGTTTGCAATAATACTGTTTTTAAAAAAAAAAATGAAGTCTGTGTGCAAGGTACCTGAATAACTCAGTCACACTCGTATCGCTCCAACCATATTTTGCTTGCACACTTAAGAGTGCAAGCAATGTCTTCAACCGAGATACTCGGCACCCATCATATAATGGTATGGATGCTTCCTCTCTGAGCGGGTCAGATGTCTCAACATCCATGGGAATCAATGCATCGATCATTGCCTCCATCTCAGGCTCCAAGATTGTAGGCAAGTCGGGAAGGTTGTCTGTCTCCTCTGGCATTGACGGTATAGATGGGCCTTGCGAGTGGTCGATTGGCTCCTGCAATCCATCCATCGCATGTCCACGAACTCTTCTAATTGGCCGCAAAGGGTGCACTCCCCCTTAGGTCGAGACATCACCCCCCTGGATACGAAATTTACCAACAAGACCCAATCTTATTGTGTATGGGTTTCAATTAGCTTGAGAGTACAATGCATGAAAAATGCTAACTTCAAATTACCGTTTGCTGAAAGTCTGCAATCGCCTGATCAATGATCTCAGATTGAAACTCGCCAAATCGTCGTACGTGTTCTAACGACAATCGGCATTTTCGTCTAATTGCCAACTTGCATTGAGAGCAAGGACATGGGACACGCTGATTAAGATACGACTCGCGGTCTTGAACAATAGGACCTTCTTCGTTTGCCATCTTATCTACATTACAGCAAACAAGGTTTAAATGGATATCTTTATGGAGATGTACGTCAAGTTGCAAGTTGACCATAAACCTTGCATTGTATATAGTAGTCGAGAGATTTTCCGATGTTATATCTCGGCCTTGTATCATGCTCAACGATTTGTTTGTCCCGGTAGATAATTTTTTGTTATGTCTCGGCTTTGAGTATAAGTAATCCATTTTAAAATTAATGCACTCCATCTATGAAATTTTATAACTATAGTAATAAAATTTATTTCAATCAATTCTACTCATAGTCATAAGACCTGAGAGAAATTATCCTATACTCAATTTAAGGGTTTCTTTTTCTATAACAATAATTTTGGGTTCATTTTGATGAAGTACGTGGCCGTATGCAAAGCACATTGCATACCATTATCAATACGTATATTATCTTAAATTTTCTTCCCTTCCCTCTCCCTCTCTTTCTCTCCCTCTCCCTCTCTTCCTCTCTTTCTCTCACCCTCACCCTCTCCCTCTCCCTCTCGTTCTCTTTCTCTCCCTCTCTCATTTCCTCCCTCCCCCTCCCTCTCCCTCTCCCTCTCCCTCCCTCATTTCCTTCCCCTCCCCCTCCCTCTCCCTCTTCCTCTCCCTCTCCCTCTCTTTCTCTTTTTTTCCCTCTCCCTCTCTATCTCTCTTTCTCTCTCATTTCCTAAACAAGCAAAAAATAAAGTGATTTAAACATCCTCCAAGCAAAAGGGAGAGGGAGAGATACAATGCACTCTCCCTCTCTTTCTCTTTCTATCCCTCTCTCATTTCCTTTCCCTTCCTCTCCCTCTCACTCTCTTTCTCTCTCATTTCCTCTCCTAAACAAGTAAAAAATAAAGTGATTCAAACATTAAACAAGCAAAAGGGAGAGGGAGGGAGAGAGAGAATGCACTCTCCCTCCTTCTCCCTCTCTTTCTCTTTCTCTCCCTCTCCTATTTCCTCCCCCTCCCTCTCCCTCTCCCTCTATTTCTCTTTCTCTTTCTTTCCCTCTCCCTCTCCCTCTCCCTCTCCCTCTCTCTTACTCTCTCGTTTCCTCTCCTAAACAAGCAAAGAAGAAAGTAATTTAAACATTAAACAAGCAAAAGGGAGAGAGAGAATGCACTCTCCCTCTCTTTCTCTCCCTCTCCCTCTCTTTCTCTCCCTCTCCCTCTCCTTCTCTTTCATTTCCTCTCCTAAACAGACAAAAGAGAACGATTTAAACCTTCAACAAGTAAAAGAAAGAGAGAGGGAGACTCACCAATGAGATATGGCGAGCGTGGGCGGCTTCTCTTTGCAACGAGGGCTCCTCCTCTCCTTCACGAACAACGACGGTGGCGGCGGCGGCGGCGGCAAGTCTCTTCCTCCTCTTCTCCCACAAAGCCTTGGCTCTCTCCCTCGCTCTCTCCCTCACTCTCGCTCTCAAAAGGCGAAGAAAACAAAATGAAAACTGCGCTCTGGTTTCGGCCGCCCTTTTTTTCCCTGCGGCGTCGCTATATGCGTCGCTATTTGCGTCGCAAATGCGACGCAAATAGCGACGCATATTGCGACGCATATAGCGACGCCTATAGCGATGCCGACATCCGCCGTCGCTAATCGGCGTCGCTATTGCCCCATTCCCTTGTAGTGCGCATTGGTCATGCAATAGTGGATGGCATTTGGCAGAAGCGTTAGATAAGGTTGTCAAGCAAGATTTGAGAGAAAAAATCAAATCTTCTCAAATTTTTACTCTCTCGCTAGATTAGGCCGCATCTAGAGATAATACTAGTTGGGTTTGCATAACTATTTATATTGTGGAAAATCATGTTCGTCATGCATATTTTCTTATAATTAAAAAAATGCCACAACTGAGAACCTATTCTTGTTAGTTGAAGAAAGCTTGATGTGTATGTTGCAATTATCAAGGGTTGAGATTGCAAAAAAACTAATTTGTGTGGGAGTTGGTGGAGCAATAGTTATGCAAGGCCATCGCTCATGAATTTGTGCCCGCCTACAAACTTCTATAGCACCTTTCATGTTAGGAATTCATTGAATAGCACATACAATGAACTTGGCCTATAAAATAGTTGATGAGTTTGATATTGTTGCAAAGGTGGAGCAGTTGGTCAGTACATCTAGTAGCTTCTTTTGTATGAGTTCCAAACGATATTTAAAGTTCAAAGAGATGGCGAAGGGTTTAACATAGGGTAGAAAATTATTGAAGCATGTGAATACAAGGTGGATCAACTTGTACTTGCCAGCTAGGAGATTATTAAAGGAGTACCCATCTTTAGTAGGACTCATGGATAGATTGGTAGCTCAAAAGGCAAAGGAGACTAACAAGGCATTAGAGCTTTTAACAGCTTTGACAGATTTAGAGACATTACTTACATTGATAGGTATTTCAATGTTTTTGGAGTCATTATATTGCTCATACTTTGTTTTCTAAGTTTGATATCTAATATTTTGTATCTTTATTTTATAGGAATTGTTACTTTGCTTATGGAGTTTAATGTCCTTGTGAAGCTTGCTAAAAAGAGAACAAGTTATGTGACTGAATAGAGCAATATTCAGAAGATGGTATACTTGGCATTGTATTCTTTTTATGCAGATATGAATCATCATTTGCACGAGGAGAGATTCAAAAGATGGCATGAGATCATGAACTTTCAATCAGAACCTAGCAATAACTTTTTAAAGATTAAAAAAAATGGTACAGTATACATCAAAGTACATTCAAGGTTGGTACATCTTTGTGTATCTAGGAAGTGAGTTCGAGGATGGCTTGTTAGAAGATAGCCTATAAAGATGGAAACTTTTAATAATGTAGTGGAGAGTGTTAAAATCACATTAGCACAAGTTGCATAGTCTATGTCATAGGAAATAAGAGAACGGTTTCCAAGAGATGAACTATTGGAGGCAATGTCAATAGTTTATCCATAGTTTTGGAACCATCAGCAAGACATGTGTGCTCTTTAAGTAAATTTCAAGAAAAGAGTTCATGTTCTTAAATATCACTTTGGGAAAATGTTACAATTGCAAGGGTCTGATGCAACCTTCTCAGTAATAGATGGATATGCACTTTTGCAACAATCACAATACTTTGGAGAGACCATGTGGCATCAATTTACAAAACTTGTAGAGCCTACAAAATCATACTCGATTATGGAATAGGTTGAGCATGAGTCAAGTTCTCCAATTTTATATGCCTAAATATTTTTTACTTGTTGACTTGGCTCAAACAATGATTTTAGGAACCGTGGATGATGAAAGAATATTTAGTATTATGGCATTTTTTAAAAAACAAGGTGTGCAACAAGTTAAGTACAAACTTGGATACTTGCATGAGATTGTATGTTTCCCATCAATACTCAGTAGAGAGCTTTCCCTATGACCGAGCTTTGGTATATTGAATATTGGTCAATACTCAATGAAATCAATTGGATATCAACAAAGAGTCGACATTAGTACCATCATCATCAACAACAAAACTACGTGAAAATGATGAAGTTCCTAGTATTGATGGATGGCAAGGCTAAGATAATCAAGTTGCTCTTTGTGTAATCAACTTGAATGGTGAAGCTTTTATATAGACAATCCAAGTGAATATTGCACTATGGCTCATCAATACATTATTTATAGGTATTTGCTCACAAGAAAGTTGAGCTTTAATCAATGTGTATTGACTTGATTTACCTTGCTTTAGTTGTAACTATTTTCTTTGCAATAACACTGACATTGGTTGAATTATCTTTCATTCAATGTTTTTTCTATGTTACTATTAAGAATAGTTTACCATCTTGAGTTCAAAAATAACACTTTAAAATTTTTATTACTTTATTATTTTCATAAAAAATATTCATCGATCGATTATAGGATATCTTTGGTTTAGAGAACAAATCACCATACTTTTGAAAGTCTAAAATACAAGTTTCGCCACATATTCTATAACATGAAAGTATACATTGGCTCTTAAAATCATCTATGCTATAAGCTCCAACCTTTGGTTGTTGCAAAAGCAATCGCACATTTGATAGTTTCCATCCTAGTAAGTAGAGTGAATAACTCTTCACAGTATATGCCCTATGTTTGTACATAGCATTTTGCAACTAGCTTGGCCTTATATCCACCAATAGAACCATTTGCATTATGTTTTATTTTATAGACCCACTTACAACTAATAGCTTTCTTGCCCTTTGTACTAGATCACAAGTCATGTTGGCCTCTAATGCAACCATCTCATCATCCATTGCTGCATCCCAATAATGAGCATGGCCAATAGCCTCCTCAAAAAAAGTGGGCTTAACATCCTCAACTACCTTTACCACATAAGCATAATGGTGAGTTGCATAACTCTCACAACCAAACCTCCTAACAAGATATGTCACCCTGCTAGACCTACGTACCACTAGATCACTCAGTGAAGCCTTTGCATTACCTTGTGCTCTCTTTACATCTAGTGTCTTGACTAAAGCAACACCAAGCTCATCATCCAAACTCTCTAAACAACTAGAGTCCCCATCAAGAACCACATGACTAGTAGATACATTATTACTATATGACACTTACTTCTTCCCTTTGTTATTACTTGCCACACTAGTAGGTGCACCTGAAGATATGGGTCTACTTCTTAGTCTCCCAAACCAAGGACTAGCTATAGATTCAGTACTAGATGATATCTCTGATATCTATAGCCCACTAAGAGTTTGTGATTTTCTATGTACACGTGACTATAGTGATCATCAATATCATCCAATGCATCTCCACTCGATGCATACCAACTACTCATCTCATAAAAAATAGTATCCATGTTCACTTGAAACTATCCATTAATAGAGTTATAACAATGATACTCTTGCTATTCAATAGAGTATCTAATGAAAATACATTTTTCAGTCTTTGGGTCCAAGTTCTTCCTTAACTCGTCCATTAATAGTGTTATAACAATGATACTCTTTCTATTCAATAGAGTATCTAATGAACATATATTTTTCAGCCTTTGGGTCTAACTTCTTCCTTAACTTATCATGCATATGAACATATGCAATACAACCAAGTACTTTCAAGTGCAATATGCCATGTTTCTTTTTTGTAAAAATTTCTTCAGGAGTCATACCATGAACTATAGTTATGGGGGACCTATTCATAATATAGACAATAATAAAATAGCCTCAAACAAAAATGCTTGGGTATATTTTTCTTAGCCATCAATGCCCATGTAACTTTTGCAATATGACTATTCTTCCTTTCGGCAACCCCATTTTGTTGTGGGGTAAATTTGTATGTAAACTGTTGCTTTAACCCATGAAACCTCAAAAAATCAATGAACTCATTAGAGGTATTTTCCCCCTCCATTTGACCTCAAGCACTCAACTTTTAAATATATTTTTATTTTGATAGTAGTCTCAAAAATTTTTAAGTGCTCAAACACTTCACTCTTTTCCCTCATAAAATATACCTAGAGTTTCCTAGAGCAATTATCACAATGAATGTAACAAAATACTTACTACCACTAAGAGATATATTCTGGGTAAACCCCCAAATATTTGCATGCACATAATTAAGTATATTCTTTCTTATATCTTTGTCATGTTGAAGGGAGTGATCCCACAATGGAAGCAAGAGCTACGGTGGAAGGAGTAAGAGCAAGAGAGAGAGACACACACAAGATGTGGGAACTCCAATAGTCACAATGTGTGACTGACCTTTCCTTTCTTCAAATATCACTAAAAGAATAAAGAATGAAGTGACAATCATGGGCACTCATAATGCAATATGCATGTGTGCGTGTATGGACACCCAATGAGATGTAAAAAGTATTACTTTTTGAAGAGAATAAACTTGATCTAGCATAGCAATATACTATACATGATGTATCCCATGAGTACTCCTAACAATAAGCATATCATCCACATAGAGCACCAAAATCATAAGGCTGACATCACGAGTCTTCTTCGTGTATAAATACATATCCATAGCACTATGACTATATCCCTATGAATACATAAAAGAATCAAACTTATGGTACCATTCCCTAGGTGCCTGCTTAAGACCATAAAGGTTCTTTCTCAACTTGCACACTAGGTGTTCCCTACCTTTTCCTTCAAAGCCCTTGGATTTTTGCATTTATATCTCATCATGCAAGTCCTCATGTAAAAAATGCGTATTTACATCCATTTGATAAAGGTCCTTGAGCAACCAATGCTACTACCAAACATAGGACTGTCATTTTGACCACAAGAGAAAAAACTTCATTAAAGTCAATACCATATTTCTACTTAAAACCCTTAGATAGAAATCTAGCCTTATAAGTAGGCTTAGGGCATCCAGGGATACTTTTCAACTTGTATACCCACTTGCATGGCAATGCCCTCTTGCCACTAAGTAAATGAACCAATCCCACATATTGTTAGTTTCGAACTTCGACTACATAGCCTTATCCCATGAGTGGCTATCATCTCTATGCATGGCCTCTTCATAAGAGTGAGGCTCACCTACATCTATCACCATAACATAATCGATGGAGGGCATAAAGTGCTTAGTCTCTAGGAGAGAGTCTCAAAGCAAGCTAATCCTGCATAATAGGCAAGGCGTAGGCTATTGGAGAATCAACTGCCACCACAAGTTGTCTAATTGGTTATGGGAGTAGGAGGCTCCTTCTAAAAGATCACATTGTGTATTAGCTACTGCTACATGCTATCTAGTATATTATATGGGAGTAGGAGGCTCCTTTTGAAAGATCACCTTCCGTATCTCAACCACCTACTTAGGCTACTTATGTATCTTTTGATAATAGAAAACAATGTCATGGTTGTAGATAACTTTGTGAGCTTGCAAATCCCATAGGTGATAGCCCATCTCACTAGCATCCTCATAACCAAGAAAGATACATTTTATGAACTTAGGATCCATCTTATTGCGCTTGTTCTTGGGAACATGGCAGAATACCTCACAACCAAAGATACAAAAATGAGCATATGATGGAGGTTTTCCAATCCATACCCTCTTTACAACAACTTGGCAATCAATAGTAGTGCAAGGGGACCTATTAATCAAATGTATGGCAGTAGTAATTTCCTCAGTCCAAAAGTATTGGGGTAAGCTTGCCTAACTAAACCATATTGCGGACTCTCTCATGAATCGTCCTATTCATGCATTCAGCAATACCATTCTAAGAAGGGGTATAGGGGGCAATCAAATCATGCTTAATACCCACTCATCGCAAAACTTCTCAAAAGCTTTTGAGACATACTCACCCCCATTTTCTAACCTTAGGCATTTCAACCTATATCCATACTAGTTGTCAACAAGAACAAGCCAACACTGAAAGTATACTCTTAAGACATCCGATTTTTGCTTAATATGGAAAGCCCAAACCTTATGTGAGTAATCATCAATGTATGTCACAAAGTATTTCACACCACCTGATAAGGCATGGGACCACATGCATCTAAATGAAGAAGAGTCAAAGGCTCACCCATGTGCTTCATGCCAAACTTCTTATGCATACTACATTTCTACTATCCATATAAACAATTATCACAAGACTCAAAACATTTATAGTCTAAGGGTGGAAGATACTGCATACTCGTAAGAATTTTCATTCCTTTCAAAGACATGTGCCCAAACAGATGATGCTAAAGAGATACGTGTACTAGACTTAACACCACATGCAATAACAAGATTTCCAAGGAAAATCTTCCATGAGGAATCACCAAAAGAGACAACATAATCTATATCATCCAAGGTGCCAGTAGAGATCAGGCTCTTCGTGAGAGTCGATACGTGATATGCGTCATGAAGAGTGAATATGCTACCTGAACCGAAATATAGCTACGCATCACCAATATGAATGATCTCCAATGGCAAGTCATCACCCAAACAGATAGATCCAGTCATACTACCATAGGAGTGAAACCACTCTCTATGAGAGGTCACATGAAAGGAAGCCCCTAAATCTATCAACCAACACTGAATATATCCTAACAAGGCATCAGTCAATTGTGAAGCATCCATAGAAGAAGCTACCAAGATAAGATCATCAGATACATCAGGCTCTACACTAAAATTAATCTCCTCAATCTTGACACTAGACTTGCTAGACACAATGGTGCAATCATCATTCTTGTCTTGTACTTTACTCTTTCTATTTTCCTTGCACTTTTCTTCACACATTTTATGACATTGACAGAATATGACCTACTTTTCCACAATAATGATAAGTAAGACTGGACTTATGGCCAGGGGACTTATTGTGAGTTTATTGTCCACGTGTCCTAGACTGAGACATGTTAGAGTCTCTACCATGGCCATTTCCATCGTGTCGGCCTCTCACAATCAATGCATGGGACGTAGGGAAGCATCCACTTTCTTTTTGTTCACCTCTTTTGTCAAGAGAGCACTCTTAACATCTTACAATTTTAGCCCATCCTTAGCACATAGAGTTGTACGAAAATTATCCCATGACTCAAGTAGAGTAACAAGCAAAAATAAATTATATAAAGTATCATTGAACTCCATCTCTTGTAAAGCATGGCTAATGATGGAGTGAAACTCATTCAAGTGTGCAGAAATAGAAGTCCCTTCCTTCATGCAAAGGTCCATTAACTGTTTCAGCTAATACATTTGAGATGCAAAACTCTACTTATCATAAAGATTCTTAAACTATATCCAAAGTTCATATGCAATCCGATCACCAATTACAAAATTGTAGTGAACTCACTTATAGAGTGATAAAATGATTATGGACTTGTATAGCTCATCTAGTTCATTTCGATCCTTAGTCGCAATGTTTTCGTGTTTGTCACCCCATTTTTGAGTGGTCTAACTTGCAATTTCTACACGAAAACCTACATATTTGGGTCTTCCAATAGTTGTAATTGGTCCCATCTAATTTTTCAATATTGAAGATAGCACAATCGCAAGAACTGCTAGCTATAATGAAAAAAAAACAAGTGCAAAGAAGGGAAAGATAAACTGTTGTAATACCCTGCAAATCAATCCCAAAACCACTACTAAATCAAGCAAGATACTGTCAAAATAATGAGCTATCCACAAACTTTAAGCAAAATACTATCAATTCCAGGTGATTGCCCTCAAATAGAATGTATAAAATTAAAATGATAGATTATTGTCATAAATTGTAGCAATATGTCAACAACCAATTGTGAGAAACCGCGAAGGAAGAAGCCAAGATCAATTGGCACTAATGAAGACTAACACAACTGTAATATAACAATAACCATACATGCAATAGGCATAGACATCATGCACAAGGTAGGTCTTGAGGGGAAACAAAGAGAACTGCCAAATGCATAACCCACTAAGAAAAAAGCTCAATACATAACCTAGAAGCATATAAATACCACTAACAACACCTTGACATATATAAATACTAGGTCCAAGACGAGAGATCAAATCAACCCACAATAGGGTAACTGTACCCAATAAATATCAAGAGTGTATATACATGTCACAATGATTCCCACTGTCTCAATGTGATAAGCTCAAGCTCAATTGCATAAACCAAATGCTTTGTAGTACATCCAAGTGTCAATGTGATTTAGTACAGAAATCTAAGTAGCTTCTACTGAAGCAAAAATCAAATGCCAAATGAGCAAGCAAAGCTCTAAATATCATATGAATGGCATCCGAGTATCCAAGATACATGAAGCATAAGTTGGGAGCATAAAACCCAATAGATTCTTCAAGCTTGTAACTGCATAAGCCATTGAAGTAGCCAAGGCATGTAGTCATAGCCAATATCAATGTAATGAAGCTCAAATCTTAGCTCAAAAGCATGCCATTGCACATCTACTAAGTATCCCATAAATCATCAATGAGCATTGAGCATAAGCTTTTAACTTATAAATGCTTGTTGCCCTATTATCATAGTGCTAAAATGATAGTTATATATAAGATATTTCAAGCTCAAATCAGTCCCAGAAGCATAACCATACCACCCAAGCACCGAAATAGCATCCTCGAAGTATCAAACATGTATTATGAAATTTATTACTTGTTATCCAAACCAGGACAGTTCTATTCTATATGAAACAGATAAAATAAAATTGCATAGAATCAACTTTTCAGTGTCTAGATTTGTAGCTCTCTTGTTGCACTCTTCGTTGCTAGCTATATAACACCTAAATTTGATATCGAATGCAAAATTTACGGCCAAAATATGACAATGGTATCAAGCTACCATAGCTATTCATGACTTCTACAACATGCTCGGTATCCACTCAAAATGGATAAAATGGTTGCTCCTTAGCTCAATAAGCACTCAACAAGGCTAAGTTAAGCCTTGGGAATCTCCTCAAGAAGCATAGAGCAAGCTAGAATAAGCCGGAAGAAGAAAAGACTCAATGCATAACTCAAGAGAAAGAAACAATGGTTGCCATGAAACCTTGAGTTGAAGCTTTGAATCTGGGCTAAAGCAAAGGATAAAGAAGCTCCTCGAATAGTTAGCTCTAATACCAATTGAAGGGAGTGAGCCTGGAGTGGAAGCACATGAGCGAAATCAAGAGCTATGGTGGAGAGAGAGAGAGAGAGAGAGAGAGATGATGATGATGATGATGATGTGGGAGCTCCAATAGTTATAATGTCTGACTCACCTTCCCTCTATTCAAATATCACTGAAAGAATAAAGAATGAAGTGAGAGTGATGGGTGCCCACCACCTATAGTATACAAGTGTGTAAGTACTATCAATATAGTAATACATGAGTGACTAGGTATAGGCACCTTTACCTCCCAACACATGTGAGAACAATTGCCTTGCCTACTTCCCAAACTAACATGCTTCACAAACTTTATATCATTATCTAACTTTGAATCTAGGCAAACCTGTAACCAACCCTTTGGATTGTATTAATTTTAGTATTTATAGATTTGCATGTCCAATATGTTTGTATCATATTTCAATGTGTGCAACCACACATTTTCCTTTAGTGTATATAACAACATTTATAGTAGGGATGTAATCATCTAAAGTAAAGATGTGGCCAACTCTACTTTCTTTTGCAACTAACTTATACTTAAGATCAAAATCTTCGACAAAATAGCCATTTGCATTAAATCTAACATGCAACCATTGCTATTCCATTTGACCAATAGATACCAAAATCTTTGTGATGGATGGCACATTTAAAACATCCAACAAACACTTTGCCTGTCCATCATGCAAGGACAATATAACTTTTTCAATATGTGAAATTAGATTACATGAATCATCACTTACCTCTATATAACCTGGACTTTGTAAATCTTACATCTCTCAAAACCATTCAACATGGCTATGATTAGATGCGCTCAAATCAACATACCATACACATCATCACATGCCCCCTTTTATGTAACATTATATATTATATATTGCATGACAAACAAACACTCACTTTTGTCTTCATTTTATCTTGAAGACAATGAACACTTTTTTTAATGTCACTTGCCATTGTGAATGTCATCCTTCTTATCAAAACAATGGGTTGCAATATAACCTTTTCTTTTACAATACTAATAAATAATATGATAATTATTAGAATCTCTATTCTACCATTCACCGTCTTCCTCTAGAGCTCCCCCTACCTCTAGAATTACTATAGCCTCTCTAAATCTACATGTCACCATTTTGTCTTTTGTATTTCATTCTTTCCATGCATTTAATTCTTTTGCAATGCACGATCTCTCAGGTTCCTTTTCTTTACTTGAAACAATCTTGTAGAGACCTTTTTCAATAAGGAAGTTTGTCACACTGAACTTCCATGATGGATAGTTATTCTTGTCTAGCTTTTCAATAATAGGATTTCTACTATTCTCAGTCATTATGACAAAACTGAGCACTAAAGTAAGCAAGTCTTGTGCAACCTTTCACAGAATATGCACAATAATTCACCAAGCTACATTTTTCATTAACTGCTCAACAATACATATAATCTACAACCTATTTGCAAATAAGTCCTGTGTTTGCTTCTTGACAAACACCTCAAAACTTTCAAATTCGAAATTTATAACATGTGCACCCCTCAAAATGGCCAATATAATCGAGATTACTATATGCCTTAAAATTATTTTCTGTAACCTTGCAAAACTAAAATAGGACTCGAAATGGCCTCGAATGGCCAAAAACATAACAGACATACCCTAAAGGGCTTATTTATAGAATATACATTATTCTATTTGTGCACCATATCTAACAAGAATCTAATATTTTTGCTCTACTTTGCTTTCGGTGCCTCCACACACACTATCCAAGGGAAAGAGGAGAGAATGGGAAAGCTTCTTATCGATTGCTTGCTTACTTGAATCCTTGCTCTTTCTCCTTCTCTTCCGCCTTTAGTACTAGTTGCTCTTAGTGTTGCCACTCTAATACTATGTCATGAATCGTGCGGTGGAGAGACTTGCTTGAGCTATTGTGTCGAGCATACACAAAACACACAAGAGGAAGCTCACTCAAGAACACAAAGGCCTATAAATGAGGCATATATCATGTTAGGCTTTGGTTGATATGAATTGCATTTTTAGTTTTTTTATAAGCGGTAGTCTTCTCGATGACTAGCAGCTAACCTACAAATATTTTATGGTCCATGATTGTATTTTGATTGATTCAAAGGGTCATATTTCATATGAGATAAAATAATACTTACATAGGATTCATTGTACACTAACTCAATCATGATGAAGTCTCCCATAAGTAGAAAGTTCTATTGAATCTACATGGCAAAACTTTGCCAATGATTTCTAGCAATCAACAAAATGGGTCATGAGGATAAATGTCTATTACTAAAAAGGTGAGATTGTCTACTACAATATTATCTATTTATCTCTATAGTTTGCCAAAACTAGATTAAGATACCTTCCATTCTAATAACTATACTATAAAGTCATCCATGGGAACTTGTAAATAAGCCAATTTAATGGCCCTAAGTTGGCAATGACTAGGAAGGTTATGTGTGTTTAGCTCCACCAAATCACAAGTGGATTTGTATCTTTAAGCCTTTTTTTATTAAACTTTCAAGTTACAACCTTTGATGTATAAGAACACGAGCTTAAGCTAATGTTTCATGTGTAAATTATGTGAAGTTAGGATCACCACCAACTTGCATACCTTCCTTCCATTTGTGAGCAACTAGGTAGGCATTGTTAAAATGTCAGAATCTAGAGCATGGTAGGAGCTATGTAGGTTGGAAGATGAAGATTAAATTCATGTTGACATGGACAATGAGTAGACAATTGTTACACAAGTAAATTAGGTTCCAAGATGGAAGCTTGGACTCATAAAGACAATCTTGTGTATTGGACTGACAATGACACTAACTGAAAGAGGAAAGCATCATGATATTGTATTCATCATTATGAAAGTGATAGTCAAGTACAATGCTTTATAGAAGTTGGGTTGTTCCACTCTCCTCACTATGCATATGGGATTTAGGACATCTCTTACTAGAGCATACATCATTTGTCTATTTCTCAACGCCCCCCTCAAATGATGAGTCCCTACACTTGCTAGCTTTTAACCCCCCCTACATGGTGACATGGCTCGGGAGACTAGCTCATAGGTAGCCTAGTCAAGTTAAAGCTTGAAACTTTAAATCTTTGGCAATGGTTTTTACAAAGAAAATCTACTAAGGGAAAAATAGAGATCCACCATGGGAAAAACATATGAAAGATACAATGAAAATTCTTTAGAACAATTTGTCAAAGTTATTGATGGTAACGGAAGCATCTTCTTCTTCTTCTTCATTCATGAACTAGTTCTGGTAGTGATCATTCACTAGGTGTATGGCCAGTCTTGCCATAGTAATGACATATAATTCGATCCTTGTTGTTGTTGGTGCCGAGTCATTGACCACGGCCTCTTGCTCCATAAGTGCCCTTGGTGTACAAGAGACTATTGTTGGTGGTGTTTTCCTTTGCATCCTTGCTTTTAACTTTGCTTTCTTCATCAAGTAGTGAGTGCTCAATATCTTTCAGTGAGAGACTTGGAACATTACTTAGGTGGACACAAGATTCTCATAGGGATCCTTATTTACACTTGCAAGTAGTATAGCTATTGCTTCATCTTCATCAATATTCTTCTTAAGAGTTGCAAGCTGGGTTTTTAGGCTCTTGAACTTGTTGATGTGTATGGTCATAGAAGCACTATCTTTTATATCTAATTTACAAATTTGCATGAGTAATTTTACCTTTGAATTATTTGCTTGGGTACCAAAGTTCTTGTCAAGTTCCTCCCAAGCAATTCTAGCATCTCTGATGCCAGAGATATGATGTAGCACATCATCACTTAGTCCCTAGGCAATGATGCCTAGTGCCTTGCTATTCATCTTCTTCCATTTTATAGTTTTTGGTGAAGCTAGTACAAGCATTCTACTTTCTGAATCTTCTTTTCTGCCATTTGCATCACCTTCATCATCTTCAAAGCCTTCTTTTCCTCATGAGGTGGTACATGGTCTTTTCCTTCTAGGTATGGAAGCCTTCTCCATTGAACTTTGATATTTGTTCGAGCTTTGCTATTTTTTATCAGCAGCAAATTAACTAGCAAAAGAGTTGTACTTCAATGTGTCAAGAGACACAAGATGATTAGTGTTTAACAACATTGCATGAGTATTAAAAATATACTATCTTGGAGCTTAATGTCGAATGTTGATGCTTGATATTCTTCTTGCTTGCATTTAGTGTGATGCTTTGCTAGAAATTAAGTGCTCAGTAGGACCAAAGTGATAGAGTCTTCAGTGGACTAAGAGGAGTAAGAAAATGAAAGGTTTTATGACTTTGAAGGTCAGTGGCTATGGCTGCCCACAGAGATGATAGTTAGGGTTTCTCAAATTGTGATCAACCCCAAATCGCGCAGTGTGGAGATGATGGCAACCATATGAATGTCAACATGCAGTTCAACAACAAGCTCAATTTTTGTCAATGCTGAGCTGTAGCCAGGGCAATATCAATGTTTGAAGTGATAGAAAGTTACCCAGGGAGTCAAGGGAGAGATCTCTAGAAGAGAGCTTGAAGAGATATGCTCTGATTTGTGAGATCTAGAAGCTCAAAGTCAAGTAGGTGCTATTTTGGCTATGGCTACCACAAGGTCAAGTGGAGATGGAAGTGAGAAATGGAACCACGAGCTAGATTTGACTGAGAGAGCAGAGAGGGGAGTTATGCCATGCTTAGTTGAGCTCTAATATCATGTTAAAATTTTAGATCTAGAGAATGCTAGGAGCTATGGAGGTTGAAGATGAAGACTAAATTCATGTTGACATGGACAATGAGAGACAATTGTTACATAGGTAAATTGGGTTCCAAGATGGAAGCTTGGACTCATAAAGACAATCTTGTGTATTGAACTGACAATGACACTAATTGAAATAGGAAAACATCATGAAATTGTGTTCATCATTATGAAAGCAATAGTTAAGTACAATGCTTTATAGAAGTTGAGTTGTTACACTCTCCTCACTATGCATATGGGATTCAAGACATCTCTTCCTGGAGCATACATCATTTGTCTATTTCTCAATAGGCATAGTTTGATGCCTAAATGCTATCAACAAAGATGGATAGAGCTAGATGGGTTGTTAAGCCCATATATAATGGCATGCATGTTGGGAGAAGGCAACCTATTGGCAACCACCATTTTTGCATAATAACTATTCTAGTAACTTGTCAATCATTTAAGAGCAACTTACATAGGTGGCAAAGTTGAACTAACATGCTTTTTATTGTTTTTCTCTAATGCAATGCAATCTTATCAAGTACTAAGATAAGAAAATGAAATTATCACATCACAAGGATATTAATTTCAGAGCTAGCTAGCCCTATTTCTAGAAAGAGCATAGGCCTTGACAACTTGAGGTGCATGAACAAGTTTTAGAGGAGGCCTAGGATTTACCTATCTCTTATCTATTTTGTTTTAACCACTTATGTAGCTTTGTGATTTGCATGACATGAGACAAGTAAGGGTGGCTGTCAAAAGGCAAAAATGAGAGCCATACATATACTCAACATTAGACATCCACTGTGATCATTGCTTGACTCCATAGTGGCCAATTGCAATGTGTCCATGTCTACCTTAGGAAGAAATTTTTAGTTGTAGTATAGGCTCTCAAAACATGCTTAGGTGGTATACTTCACACATGCATATTTATTGATAGGAAGGTGAAACTAAGAAATTAACTTTAGAGATTTTGGTGCTAAGAGACCTAGATAAGATGTTATAGACATTTTTCCATGTTGGAAAAGGGATTCTTTTCTCTTAATTTTCCCTATAATGTTCAAGGTCATGAGTTTCTATGACTACATACCTAGCTAGGTGCCATTGGGGGTAGGGGGTTATTGGCCCAAGTAGGCATTGCATACTTATCTAGGGGCTATTGGGGTAGGGCAATGACAACCCCCTACTCTCGATGGCACCTAGGTAGGTGGTCAGCCTTGCCCCCAACAATACTTAGCTAAGTACATGGTGCCTTGCTTTTTAAAAGCTCGTGATGCCATTGCATTGGCCCTACCCTCAATGGCATGTAGATAGGTAGTTAGCCTTACCCCCAATGGCACCTAGCTAGGTACACAATGCCTCCCTTAAAATCCAAGTTAGAAGACGATGACAATGACAGTGATGATGACAATAGAGTTGAAGTCCCTTCGAAGAAACTCATGTTGTTGTTGTAAGGGTGGTTACACACCGCCATTGCCCGCCCAATCTATGCCCAATTTGTGGGCACAGGAAAAGTTGACTTGGGCGGTCACTTGTCCGCCACCTGCTTACACACTAGGCAGTGGACACTTTTCGTTATCAATAAGTGTCTTCCATCCACAATAGTTTACACACCGGCCACCACCTACCACCGAACACTTCCTGAATCGCATGTGAATGAAGGGACGCTACGGATGTTGATCATCATTCTCATAATAATTATTTTTAGAATACTTGATTAAACACTTTAAACCGACTAATAAACCTTTAAAAAAAGTCACCAATAAAACTAAAAGCATGAATCTGAAGTTTTTCCTACCAAAGAACTCCAAGATTATGACCTTATTGCGTCGTTGCTTTTTGCGCCAATATATTTGTTTCTATGGTGACTACTATTCATGCTTTTGGAAGCTCATTCACTTCCAAGAGAGCAGGGGAGTTGAACCCCTTCGCCATGTTGTTGAGGCATGGCTCTACCGAGCTCTCTGCGAAAAGGTGGAAAGAGGGAAATTTTTTTAGCACACCACCCCTCTTTCCACCTCCACCTGCGCTGCAGATGCAAGGATGATTGAAAACTTTAAAAAATCATGCAAGGATGGCCAAAAATTACTTACTTGGATGTGATTGTGCTTAACAGTATGGGCTGAACAATAGACAGAGTCGGAATGTGTTTACTCACCATTGTCTTCGTCATCCATCTCCTCCGCAGAGTCAGAAACACCAAATATTGTTCTCACATTTGCGCTCTCCCTCTCTCGATACATGGCTCGAGCAATGTTATCTCTTCGAGATGCCCCCCCAAGATGGATTGCCTCTTGTGTTGGCTCCGCTGCTTGAGCTCTTTGTATTGCTTGTGTGGTACCTGTGTTAGTTAGCATAGCAACCTCTGCTAATCCATTCCTCAAACTATTCTTCCGGTCCATGTCTTGATGAGCCGCATTACTTTCTCTATCAAGTTCTGCTGTCGCTTCACGTATCCATGCATCATCAAAACCATCTCCATGCACAATGCATATATTATGTAGAGCAATGCATGCTGCCACCATCTTTGGGACATTTTGTAAAAGCATGTCACATCTCTTTAACAATATACGAAATCGTGCTTTAAGGATGCCAAATGCCCTTTCAACTGGCATACGAGTACTTGATTGTATGTAATTCCAATAATAACGTTCCGGAGATAGCCCATCCTTACTACCCTTGAAAGGAGGAAGCATCCAAAAGCGTGCAGGATAAGCACAATCACCTAGTAGACAGTATTGTCCCAGAGCTTTGTTTGTGCATCGTTTTCCTAGGTCTAAACGTTGAAAAACATTCCAATCGTGCATAGAACCTACCCAGCCAACATCATAGTCCCAAACAACACAATTGGTTGCCACGCTTATTTGTAGAATAATAGAGTGGAAGCCCTTCCTATTAAAATAATCTTCGTGGTTCTCCCTTGGGGCAATGATGGGTATATGACTACCATCTACTGCACCAATAACATACGGTATGCCTCGAAGGGCTTGAAATGCACCAGCATATTTTTGCATTTGTTGTGGGGAAGGCCACTTTACATACATACTATGCAATCTAGAAGCACCCAGTGCATCGCAAAAGTCCAAAACAGCCAGTTGTGTAAACGAAGTTGAGACTCCGTACAAATCGGCTATTAGTCCCAAACTTGAGCCGCTCGCCAAGCAATGCAGAGCCACACAGACCCGCTTCTCCACAAGTACTGCCCTTCTATAGTTCATATTCTTGCATCGCATTTGTGGTGCTAATTTCACAACGAGATATTCAAATGTACTCCTACTAACTCGTAACCTGCTTTTAAACATTCAATTTGTATAACTCCCCAGAAGCCCTTGCTCCATAAAAGTTTGTGGTCTTGGATAGGCCCAACATGACCATTGATCGTGCCTTCGCTGACCTATCCTGGCTCGACGTGCAACGTAACCTCGAGCCATGCACTCCATCAAAGTATGCAATAGCATGCTGTCATCGTCCCCGTCATCCAAATCACTCAACAATAGTTGAAACATTGCTATGATAGCGACTACAACACCGATGACACACAATATCAAAAGACTTTCGTCGTCCATTCACTTGTCAAAAGATTTGACGAAACTTTATGAGACACTTGAAGAGAGATGTAAAGGTAGAATAAAAAACTTGTTTTTTTTAAGTTCCAAATTCATCTACAGTTGAATTCATAATTCCTTTTTAAGACTTTTGATTACATCTAATAGACCAGATATCGAGGAGGAAAGTGTATCCATGATAACGAGCTTGCGCTCTTCAAATGTTTTTTTTTCCTCTAGGTTTGATTTTTGGTTGGCTAACATTGATCGGGCGGTGCTAGCCATGTCATTGAGAGACTCCTCTATCTTTCTACCCTTTTTATTGTGTGCTCCTTAGTTGGTTGTTTGATCATGCACGATCTTCGAAGGCTCATTGGAGCCAATGTCTTCTTGGGTGTGGTCACCCTGATCATTGGAGACTAATGTATTGTTGTCTTCTGACGAAGACAACCCACCAACAAACGAGGCATGTGCATCGCTAACAACATTGGCACAATTCCACATATTTTCATCCACAATATCATACCACTGACAAATGATTCTGCGATCATTGTTTGATATGGCATTGTGGGCCTTATCCTTTCTATATGACTCATAAACGCATCCCCAACATTTTCTGCATGCCTCACCATCTTTGTCAAACTCTGGAAATAGAGATGCTAGCTGGGTGGCAACCTTGGACCATATATCCACTCCTTGCTTCAGTGGCTTTGAGAACTCCACACTCATGGATCCTCGAATGTGAATGAGTTGTAGTGTCCATGCATCCTTCCATTGCGCAAACGATTTTTTTGTGGCTATTGTATGATCTTGTGTCTCAGGACCGTCATTTTGATTCTTTCCTTTATGCGCCCTCTTTGGTTTAGGAGGTTTAAGAGCATCAGACCCCGATGATGTTCGTCGTGGACATTATTTGGTGGCATTCTCGGAAGATGGCACCATTGGTTCTTGAGCCTGAATCAAGTCAACCTCTTCACATGAGTCCTGGTTGGCATCACAAGAACTTATTGCTTGTGGTTCTTGTTGTCGTGGTGCCGAGGGACCATGTTGAGGACTATGTGCAACTGGACGAAGAATTACATTATTGTGTACTGTTGTGGGTCTCTCTATACCTAATTGTCTTGGTCGTTGGAATGGCACGCATTGAGGAGGACGGGGATCGATCAAAGGAGGGCGGTTTGGAAACACATTTACAGGGATATTGCCAACGGCAGTGTGGCTTGACATGTGGTTTGGAACACCCACACTTTAGCTCGAAAAGTACATGAAGTCATTATTGCATATTGCATCTTGGCTCATTTGAGACACGAACTGGTGAAACTCCTCCATGGGAGTGCTCTCTTGAGAATCCATTCCAATCGTCCACCTTATGCATGAAAATTGTTCCATCATTTACAATATGTGAATGGACAAATAAGTTTATTGTTCTTTACATAATGCACTCCATTTTTTTTATTTACATATCAATAATTGATTGTAAGTTGACAACTATAGGATAACTCCAATTACATTGCAATTTATCTTACAATTAGAAAACAATATGTTTAAAGAACAATAAAGAAAAGGAAATGTTATACAGATACATTGATTCAAACGAAATGATGGGATGTATGTATAGACAAGAAGTTTTAGCCATTGTCAACATGTAATAGATGCCAAACATATATAGCGGAACTAAGAAAGGATTCATTGCAATGATGAACATATATCAAACAATATGGTTAAAGAACAATAAAGAAAAGGAAATGTTATACAGATACATTGATTCAAACAAAATGATGGGATGTATGTATAGACAAGAAGTTTTAGCCATTGTCAACCTGTAATAGATGCCAAACATATATAGCAAAACTAAGAAAGGATTCATTGCAACGATGAAATACTGCTAAGCAAACAAAAACCCTCCAATAAAACCTAAGTCAGATTGAAACTAGACCACCTAGCAAGAGTTTAGGATACTCAAAATTTACAATAATACATTCCTACAAATACAATTAAATAAATTAATTGGTAGAACAACAGTTGTAATGAGGGTCCACTCAAAAAGTTTCAAGATATTGTGGTGTTCCAAAGGCGTTGGTGTAGAAAGTATGAACATAAATAAAGCAGGCAGTCAGCAAGGAATTCTAAATTTCAACTAATAATAAAGCAGGTAGTCACCAAGTGCTCTACTTTAGAGAGTACATAAATGATATTCATTTATGTTCATACAATTCTCCATAACATTATTCTCAATTGAAGCTTGATTGATGATTCCTACAATGATTGCTATCAGAGATGAATAGCTATCAGAAATTGTTATCAGAGATGAATAGCAATCTCATATGTATCAGAAATTGGGAGAAGCCAAAGACAGTGGGGCACCAGCACATGGAGGTAGAAACACAGGCATGCTGAAATGTTGTAGGCTTGAAACACAGGCTTGAAATGTTGCATGCACAACAGGCAAGACACGATATGAAAACACAGCTGAATTAATGTTTCTGATTGATTAACACTTGCTCATAAGGAAAATCATGGGTTAGCTGCAAATTGGTCAGTCAAGGTCAATAGAATCACCTGTGAAAACATTACCAGGTCAATCAAGAGAGAGAGAGAGAGAGAGAGAGAGAGAGAGAGAGAGAGAGAGAGAGAGAGAGAGAGAGAGAGCATACCTGTGAAGGCTGCGAAGTTCTGCTCTGATAAAGACCTCTGCCTCCGAGCCAGAGCCCTGATAAAACCCTCCGTTGAAGCTTGTGAATCACCTGTGAAGCCTACAAATTACATGCAAGCAATTGGCCATGATTAAACCCTAAATTGGTTAAATTACATGCAAGCAATTGGCCATGATTAAACCCTGAACTGGTTTCTGCAAGAGAGACCTGGCTGGATGCATGATCATTAAAGATGCCTTCCCACCTTCACGATGTGTACATTTTCATGCGAAGAGAGGGATGATGAATCCAGAAAAACAGAGAGAGATGAACCTTCATGATGTGTACATTTATGCATGTGGTGAAACGGGCAACACAAGGAAGCTCCTGTGTATCAACGACTCCCTGTGTGTCAACTGCCACAGGGTGCACCTACCTGGAGCCCACTCATGTGGGCAGAAAATAGAGCTCTGATGAGCATGGCGGCTAGAGAGATCATCAGAGGAGGTGGAGCCAAACGGGCTGCAGCAACGGGAACCTGGGCAACGGGAACGGGCAACGGGAAGCCCTCTCTCTATCCTGGAGCCCACAGGCCAACAGAGCAGAGCCAATCAGATCGCGGAGATGGTTGCAGGACGGAACAGGAAGGGGGAGCTCCCCCGCCCTACGGAACGCAGAAAGGGGGTGGGGGGAGCATTGAAGACCCCCGAAAGGACGAGATGCTGGGCGCCCCCAGTGTGTAAGAGAGGGGCGCCCACTTTTGAAGATCCGGCCTTCTCATTGGCCAGATCACAGATGCTTGGGTGGCCGCAGCCCGGTGTGTAACCACCCTAATTCACAATGCAAGAATTAGTCGAAATTTTGTAAAAACTTATTGTGAGCTACCTTGTCTCTAGGCTCCCTCTTTCAAGCGTGCTGTCAAAAACTTATTGTGCGTGGCTTGTCTGTAGGCTCCCTCTTTCAAGCGTGTTGTCAAAACTCATTGTGCGTGGCTTGCCTGTAGGCTCTCTGTAGTCTTTCTCCTTGAACCGTGGAGGGGAACAAGAACAGGTTTCGGGATCGGTCCTCAGGCAAAAGCTTTGGAACAGACCAGCAGAACAGCAAAACCGTATGTCTAATCAGGTGCTTACACACACAAGGGATGCCAGCCCAGCCGCCCTTAACGGCCCTGATCGGCATCCTTCAGCAGCTCAGGCAACAGAGGGACTTGGGCCTTGCCCTGCAATTGCATGCCTACCTCACCTGTCAGAGCCTCGAGTCCCACCCCGTCCTCGGAAACTATGTTGTCCCCATGCTGGTGGCATGCAGCACCCCTCGCGATGCCCAGCATGCCTTCGATCGCCTGCCCAATCGCAACGAGCACTCCTGGACTTGCCTCATATCTGGCTATATCGAATCCGGGGACCCGCAGCAAGTCTTTCTCCTGTATGGCAAGATGCAGGAAGAGGAACATTTGGTGCAGCCCAACAGGATAACCTATCTGGCCCTCCTGTCTGCGTGTGCTGTGCTAAAAGATGCAGAAAAAGGACTCGAATTGCACACCGATATCACAAAAAGGGGGTTTGATGGAGATGTCAGCATCAGGAGTGAGTCAGGCAATACACTTGCAGTTGGAAACACCCTGGTGAGTATGTATGGAAAATGTGGCTTGCTCATGGAAGCTAAGCAGGTGTTTGACAGGCTGCAAGTTCGAGATACGGTATCGTGGACAGCATTAATTACAGGATATACTGAGCATGGTCTTGACAAACAAGGGCTGGACTGTTTGAAACAGATGCGCTTTGAAAATGTGCCTGCCAATGCTGTGACATTTGTTCTGTGCGTGAAAGCTTGTGCTGTCAAGGGGAGCTTAGAAACAGGTCGTGAATTACATGGTGAGATCAAGAAGTCTGGACTAAGAGATAGTTTTCTTCTCAATATGTTAGTTGACATGTATGGTAAATGCGGCTCAATTAATGAAGCACAAGAAGTGTTTGATGCCATGTCAGACCGAGATGTGATATCATGGAATGCACTCATTACAGCATATGCAGAACATGGGGCTGATGAGGATGTGCTAAACTGTTATGGAGAGATGCAGAGGGAGGGCATATCGCCTGATTCCACTACATTTGTTTGCAGCTTGAAAGTTTGTCACAATGTGGAGACTCTGAAAACAGGCCAGGACATACATTCTGAAGTGACGAAAAGGGCACTTGAAAGAGCCCTTTATGTTGGCAGTGCACTCATTAATTTGTACAGTAAATGTGCCTTGCTGGCAGAAGCACGACAAGTTTTGGACTCAATGGCAGTTCGAAATGCAGTCTCATGGAGTGCACTTATAGCAGGATATACGGACCATGGACTCTATGAGGAAGTACTGAACTGTGTCAGACAAATGCAGCTGGAGGGTATCCTTGTGGATGCTGTCACTTTGGTTCTTTGCTTGAAAGCCTGTGGTATCGCAGCAGCCTTAGACACAGGCTGGAACTTGCATACTGAAATAATTAGGCGGGGGTTTGAAAAAAAGCTCAATGTAGCTAGTACACTAGTGGGTATGTATGGTAAATGTAATATGGTTGTAGAAGCACGGCGAGTGTTTGACAGGTTGCCAGTTCGAAACACAGCCTTTTGGACTGCACTGATTACAGGATATGCTGAACATCAGCACATTGAGGAGATGCTAAGTTGTTTGAAACAAATGCAGCTGGAAGGTGTCTCTGCAAATGCAGTCACTTTTGTTCCATGCTTGAAAGCTTGTGGTGCTACAGGATCCTTAGAAACAGGCCGGGAAATACATTCTGAGATAAGAAAATCTGGACTAGAAAGTGACTTGTTTCTAGGTAACATGTTGGTAGATATGTATGGTAAATGTGGCTCAGTCACTGAAGGACGTGAAGTGTTTGATAATCTATGCATTAGAGATGTCATATCATGGACAGCCATGATAAAGACTTATGGCGAGAATCATCAAGGTAGTATGGCTGTACAATGTTTTGAGGAGATGCAAGAGCAAGGTGTGAAACCAGATTCAATCACATTCAGTTGTCTTCTTGCTGCATGTAGCCAGGCAAACCTGGTCTTTGAGGGCCAGCAATATTTCAAGAGAATGCAAGAAGAATATGGTATTGAACCAACATCAGAGCATTATGCAGGTCTCGTTGATCTGTTTGCAAGAGCAGGACAGGTTAATGAGGCAGAAAAGGTTCTTGTAGCCTTGAAATGTCCACCGACAAACATAATGCTACTCTCTCTTCTTAGTGCCTGTAAAATGTATGGCAGAGTAGAACTGGGGCAGGCATGCTTTCAGCACCTTGTGGAGGCAAATCAAGACAACGCAACTGCGTACATGCTCATGGCAGATTTATATGCCCATGCTGGAAGGTGGACTGATGCAAACGGAGTAGAAGAAATGAGGAAATATGCAGGGGCAAAGAAAAGACCTGGTAGTGCACTGATTGAGGTAAACAGAAGCTTGCATGAATTTGTTGTAGGTGTCCGAGACATGGAGTTTTATGTACCTGAACAGTTTGAAGTTTGGAACTTACATATCAAAGGTGAAGGCTATGTACCAAATTGAGATATGGTTTCCGGGCACATTTGACAAAGATTATGAAAATATGCTTCCTCCACACGAGACATTGCATGCCCTGCAGGGGATGTGTACATTAACTGAAACTGCAATTTGTATCATATTCAAGATTCAAACATCGATAACATGATGAAAACCACAAGAGCTTGTTCTAATCTTAATTCTTAGGTTGGCCCCACTTTCAATTAAGATTCAAAGTACTAATAATTACTATAGAGAGAACAAAATGACAAAATGAAATCACAATGGTTTGGCTTAATCACAAAGTGAATTTTTCGACACATTTCCTACGATGACTGTCAAAATGAATGGCTGCCTTAAAACTTTTCTGATTTTATCCCTTTTTTCTGAGGTAAGACATACATCCCCCAAACACCCACAAGGGTGGGTGCCTCCCCTCCAAACATTAGCCAAGAAAGTGGGCAAGAGCCACGTTGGCAGCAGATGGGTAAGCTTGCAAGCCACATGAGCAGGGTGCTTGATTGCATACCTGACCAAGCCGCATGACTGACCAAGTGCTTGAGTGGGCAATAGTGCAGACGGTCAAAACAAACCATGTGACAATAGGTGTGTAACCACATGATGCACGCAACAAGACTTGAGCTAACAACCTCACAATTATGGACCTAAGTTTAAACTACTAGGTCATCATACTGTTTAGAAGATTATTGCAATGCCATGTCCTAGTATTAAAGATGTAAACTATGATTAACCACTTTCTTTTGTTAACCAAACTCCCACTGAAATGTACTTTTAATATGATCTTTGTCAATCCACCTTGCAACCATTTGTTTTGTAGAATGGGTCTCAAAAGTTGGTTCCCGTTTAATCTATGATTCATATTAATTTCTCTTCACAACTGAGTTTTCCATTCATTTTGATTTGGGGGGGTAAAACAATTATAAACAAGTGACAAAAACTTTGCTTTGTGGTAGAAGCAATATCCATGGGAACTGATGTATTGAGACTCATCTTACAAAACAATTGACACAAAATTTTAGTATTTTGCATATAATACTTGGAAGGAAACACTCTACCTTTCTATACCAATACATTTAATTGGAAAGGTAAGAGAATGTGTGTGTGTGTGTGTGTGTGTGTGAGAGAGAGAGAGTTAGAGTTGTATTAATGTCGTTTTAGGCGTGTATAGGGCAAAGAGGCACACACTTAAGTTAGTTACAATGCATTTTGGGAGCCATTGGCAGAAAAAGAAACTTGTACCAACGTGCCATCAAGACAAAAAAGAAAACCAACAATCAGAGCCGTCAAAGTTACTAATACATCATGATCCAAAAGTAACTTGGTGCTTGGGCTTTTTGAACTCCTTCATGATGACTTTGTCACCTCAATAAATTGGCCATTTGCCCCAAAAGTAACCTAGTGCTTGAGCTTTTTGGACTCTTTATGATGACTTTTTGTAACCTCGATAAACCACCCATTTTCCCTCCTTCCTAATTGCCTTTATCTTGGCAATTTCATTTGGTTGTAATGGTTGCAGTTTGAGTTGTACTAGTATAAATAAGTTCATCTATGATCCATACCTTGGTTCCCTCAAAATATTTGTTTCGATTACTGTAATACTTCGACTTTGTTTTCCATGCTTCTAAACCCCAAAACTACCTGATTCTTTCCTTGCTTCATGATTTTCCATGGCATCATCCACTCAAACCATTTTTCTTCTAGCATTGGCCTTAGTTTGGTCTCTAGCTTGAATTTCTCTAAACATACATGGTGCTCTTTGTCAGCTAGTTCCTCTTGTGTTTCTTCATGCCAATTCTCAAGGAGGCCTTCTGAATATGCACGGAATGCAGTCTTTTTTTGCAATAGAGCTTAATTAATAACTAAAATGTAGTGTCCACCATACCCTTGTAGATCTTCCTTCTTGCTTATTTCGATTTCCTTTGGTACTAATTTATTTGCCTCCTTTCTTGTTTCAATTTCCTTTTGCACTTCCTCTTGTAGTTTAGTCGTTATTCACTTGACTTCATCTTCTATATTTCTGTTGGTTGTAACCACATTTGTTGCCAACTTTTCATCTAATTATGCTAAGCATATAAGCACTTTGGCAAACAAGCCTTTCAAAATCACATTCTTTGCTTTCAAGTTGCAACCTTGTTAATGCAAATATTCCTCTCACGGGCTTGGATCTCAATTTGGCTTAGGTGATAATGCCAAGACTACTGAGAAACTCTTTGGGTACATCTTGTCATTAGGGGAATGCTCATAATATACTCATAATTCACTTACAATATGAGTTTACTATTAAAATGCCAAGAGTGTGCTAAGAGTTGAAGAGTATGGTGATAGTTTTCTAACAATATGTTCAATGTATACCTACAACATGCTTACATTATGATACAACTTGCTTTCAAATACTAACAATATGCTAATAGTATGCATTGCTTCACAATATGCTAACAATATGATGGTGAGATGTTGATGGTAGACTAAGAGCACATTGCCAATATGCTTAGAGGGTGCTAACAAAATGGCAATAGTATGCAAATAGTATGCTGATAGTATGCATTGAGGACTACTTATAAGTTGTTTGTGCCATCCAAATTGTTGGATAGATTTGGTACTATGCAACCCGACAACTTAAGTCCATGGTAGACTCTACTATTGTTGTCAATAAATTCACATGTGCATCTTGAGTGCCTTCTAGGACAACTTCTTGACTAGCCATTGGTATCATCAGGTTACTATTTAGGGACCTTATAGCAGGATTGATCCCTACTTTACTTTTTGATCATTGCATCATGCATATACTTTTACGTGAATTAACTTGCATCTCCACATGCTTCAAGCTTCTCTTCACACAATGCATTAGTTGAGATTAGGGGCAACCAATTCGATGTTGTGGTCTTCTATGCCCACCTATACTCAAATACAACCCCGAGGTGGACATGCCCCTTTTCAATAGGGAAAGACTTGACATTGTTAAACTCCTATGATACATCAAGTGTAGTTGTTGTAGGGACAACCCTACCACCATTTAATAGCCACCACCACATTATAAGATTTTCTAAAAAACCCTTCTCATCCAAGTTCTTCAAGTGATCCCCAAGAAACTTTATGCAAGAAAGCGCTTCACTGTACCCTCCTCAATCAACAAGAGGGAAATTTCCTTCACACATCGCTGTGAGAATGCCATGATAATCTTTAACTTTGTTGGTTGATGTTTTTGGTATACCTAATGATAGAATAAGAGCACAACCTCATAGAGCTCATGTGAATGCTTTGCATTTGACGAGATACTATGATGGAATCTTAGGGTCCGTGAAGACATTGATCTACATGCGAGGTTCTCAGGATATTTTCCATTCAATATGAGTTGATATTTATCTACAACATCTTTTTCCATGTGGCAAATCCTTCTTTGAGGGGGAAACTAGACTTTTGGTACCTTCTAGAAATTACTTGAAATTCTAAACTTTGCATGAGCACGTATGAAATTATGATAGTGATATGCAATAAATCTCTTGTTCAACACATTATTGTTGAACACAATTCAACACATTATTGTTGAACACAAAACAATGCATGCATCCCATATAGCAAGTATACAAGTAGAGAGAGAGAGAGAGGAGAGGAGAGGAGAAGAAGAAGAAGAAGAAGAAGAAGAAGAAGAAGACATTTATCTAGTCTTCATTCACCCTACCCTTCATCTTGCTACTTGTCTAAGTTGCTCCATTCACATAGGGCTCCAACATGTACATCTTTGCATCACTCTCTACTCTTGCACCTTGCTTGGTGGCATGCCATAGTGACCTTGCTCCACCTCTCCTTTTCATGATGTCTTAACCTCACTTGGACTTATAGGTCCACTAGGTGGTCCAAGATGCTCCCTTCACAGATGGCTCTAGCATGTATACCTCTACATCACTCTCTACTATTACAACTTGCTTGGCTCCATGTCCTAGTGACCTTGCCCCTCCCTTCTCCTTCCTCTTCATGATGTCTTAACCTCACCTTAACTTATAGGTACACTAGGTGGTTCAAAATGTTAGAGTTCAAGGTAAGCATGCATCATAGAAGCATGGCATGTAATAAAGAATATCATATATAATTTCTAGAGAAGTGGTGTGAATCAATTATCTTTTTCCAAATTCAAGGGTGGATTCGAATACTCCTAGAGAGTACAATCAATAAAATTTAATATGCTTTGTACATTTTACTTTTCAATGACACTTTATTCAACCATTGTCTCAAAAGATAAATTATATTTATTTTCCATATGCAAAGGATCTTTGTTTGATGTAATTTCTAATAATTTTTAGATTCATTTATATACCCTATTGGATGTGTTTGAATTAGTTATTGGATTTGTAATAATTTATCAAATTCTTAATAATCTTATATGATTCAAATGAGATATAAGACTTGAGACTTGAGAGGTAACAGAGAGATGTTATGTCCAAAAAGGGGTGATCTTTGAGAGAAATCTCAAGGGACTCAAGCTTTAAAAACATTACAATCTTTATAGTTTAAAGGAACCTCCATAATTTCTCATAGTTAAGAACACAAGGGTATATACCAACTACGATAGATATAGGCATGATACTATAGTATGTTAAGCCACTTTTTTTTTTTTTTCAAAATGCCCTACATATCTCAATAAACAAGTTATAATCCTTAAATAATCCATAATGTGATAAGTGAGGTGTGATAGAGGTTGCCACTACGTGAAAAAGTATCAAGGCGCTAACCACAATAAAAATGAGTAAAAAATGGAGAAACAAGGCTCGAGACTTGAGAGGTAAGGGAGAGATGTTACGTCCAAAAGGGGTGATCTTTGAGAGAAATCTCAAGGGACTCAAGCTTTAAAGATATTACAATCTTTAAAGTTTTAAAGGAGGCCCCATAATTTCTCACACTTAAGAACAAGAGGGTCTATGCTAACTATGATAGATATAGACATGATGCTACAATATGTTAAGCCCAAGGTGGATACCATACCTTGCTAGTGGTGAGAAGAATAGGTATGTGAAGTCCACATTGCAGTATGGACTATTTTATGAGACTGGGGTTCATATACAGTTGCATGGATACACTGATGCTGATTGGGCTGGTAGTATTTCTGATAGACGATCTACCAGTGGATATGTGTTTTCTTTTGGGAGTGCTGCAGTCACTTGGAGTAGCAAGAAATAGCCTACAGTTGCCTTGTCGAGCACAGAGGCTGAGTACAGGGGTGCAGCAATGGCTGCATGTGAGGTAGCTTGGTTGCATAAGCTACTTTATGATATGCATCAGTCTACAGATGGGCCAGTTGTCATTTATTGTGACAACATGAGTAGTATACACTTGGCAAATAACCCAGTCTATCATGCTAGAACAAAGTACATCAAGGTGCATTATCACTATGTGCGAGAGAGGGTTTTACTAGGTCTTATTGATCTATTTTATGTCAGCACAGAGGATCATGTAGCTGACATATTCACGAAGGCATTGGGCGTAGAGAAGCTGCGCAAGTTCAGAGACCTGCTTGGTGTGCAGGAATTAGGATTGAGCTCGAGGGGGAGTGTTGAGATATCGAGCTCCACTAGTGATACTCCAGGGTGACCGTTGCGTATTTATGTCACCGACTTGTCAGTTGCAGCTTGCTTGGAAGTGAGCTATGGCAGAGAGCAAGAACAAGAAGAGAGAGACACAAATGGGAACTTCAACAGTCACAATGTGTGACCGGGCCTTCCTTATTCAAATTATCACTGAAGAATAAAGAATAAAGTGACGGTGACGGGCACCCACCACCTGCAGTGTGTAGTGGCGGGTACTATCAGTGTAGTAATATGTAGGCGGCTAGGCAAAGGCGCCTTTATCCCCAACAAGCTCCCACTTAAAGGCAAATCTGCCCTAGTGAGGAGTGAAAAGAAAAAGAAAAGACAGTACAATGTACACATGTACAACAGGATGAGGAAAAACATCATCTCATCCAACGCCCATCAATCTCCTGAGGAAGGCAAAGCGCTCAGTAGTGAGGCTTTTCGTGAGCAAATCTGCAAGATTTTTGTCAGTGGAGATCTTGACAAGGTCAACAAACTTGTCCTCCACGACCCCACATATGAAGTGATACCTCACCTCAATGTGTTTCGTCTTTGCATGGAAGACCGGATTCTTGGCTAGTTGAATGGCACTCATAGAATCCGAATGTTGCGTAAGTATAATATCAATCCCAAGGTCATGAACCAAACGGCCCAACCATATGGCCTCCTTGCAAGCCTCAGTTAGCCGCAACATACTCGGCCTCAGTGGTAGAGAGAGCCGTACACTTCTGAACCCTGGGTATCCAAGAAACAGCACCTCCACAGCATAGGTAAAGATATAGCCAAAAGTGGACTTCCTACTATCTGCATGTCATGCATAATCAGAGTCTGTGTAGCCCACAACTCATGTATCCTGGATGCCATAGCAAATACACATATTTGTTGTGCCCTTCAGGTATCTCATAATACCTTTATGGCATCCCAATGCTTTTTGCCAGGTGTAGCCATATAGCGTGCCACAACACCAACTACAAAGGCAATATTTGGACGAGTGGCTATCATGGCATACATCAAATTGCCCAACGGTTGATGCATAAGGGATCTTGGCCATCTCGGCCCTCTGCTCATCTGCCTACGGACAATCGGCTTGTGAATTGTTCACATAAGAAGGTAATGAACAGCCAATAGGGTTTACGTCCTGCATGCAGAAACGCTCAAGAACTTTATGAATGTACTTTCTCTATGAGAGGTAGAGTAGTCCCTGATGCCTGTCGCGCTTAATGCGCATACCAAGAATGTGAGAGGCCTATCCCAAATCCTTCATCTCAAAGCTCTTCTTCAATTGAGATTTAAGAGCATCCAGCTCATCATGAGCTTTCCCTACTATCAGTATATCATCCACATAAAGTACCAAAATAAGCAATGAGCCATTATGGGCTTTCTTCGTATAAAGACACAGATCCATAGCACTCCTACTATAGCCATGTGACTGCATAAAGGCATCAAACTTATGATACCACTCCCTAGGTGCCTGGTTCAAGCCATAAAGACTTTTCTTCAACTTGCACACTAGGTGCTCCGTACCAGGTTTTGCAAAGCCCTTAGGCTGCTCCATGTATATCTCATCATGTAAATCCCCATGTAAGAATGCAATCTTGACATCCATCGGGTACAAGTCCAAGTCAAGCTACCCAACTAAGGCCCAAACCAAGCGTAGGGTGGTCATCTCGACCAGATTAGAAAAGACTTCATCAAAGTCAATTCCATGCTCCTATTTAAAATCCTTAGCGACAAGTCTTGCCTTATGAGTCGGCTTGGGGTTTCTAGGGGTATTTTTCAGCTTGTACACCCATTTTCATGGCAAATTATTCTTGCCCTAAGGTAGTGTAACCAAATCCCCAAGTCATATTCTTCTGCATGGAGTCTATCTCAGACTGCACAGCCCTCTCCTAGGAGTGACTATCACCCCTATGCATAGCCTCACAATAGGTGAGAGGCTCTCCTGCATGTGTAACCAAGACATAATACATCGAGGGCTCAAATCTATCAAGTGGATGCCTATTTCTACTAGATTGTCTCATGGCAGGCTCTGTGGCCGGTCCAACACCCTAGCCATGTGTACCAACTGCTGCTGCAGGTTGTCCAACTGGCTGTGCAGGAGCATGTGGCTCCTCTTGGAATATAACCCTGCGTATCTCTACCACCTTCTCAAGCTTCCTATGCATCTTGTCTTCATGGAGGACTACATTATGGCTGCAGATGACTTTCTACACTTACGGATCCCAGAGGCGGTAACCCATCTCGTCTGCATCCCCATAGCCAAGGAAAATGCATTTGACACTCTTAGGATCCAACTTAGTATGCTTGACTTTGGACATATGGCAAAATGGCTCACATCCAAAGACACGTAAATACGCATAAGACGAAGGTTTCCTAGTCCATACCTCCCCTACAACCTAGAAATCCAAACCACTAGAAGGTGTTCTATTTATGACATGCACAACTATATTGACTGCCTCAACCCAAAATCTCTGTGGTAAGCCTGCATGGCTAAGCATACTGCATACACGCACCTAGATATTCATCCACTCAGCCAAACCATTCTAGGGTGGGGTATAGGAGGTGGTCAACTGATGCTTAATATCCCTCTCCTCACACACTTGCTCAAAAGCACGTAACACATATTCTCCCCCATTGTCAGTCCTAAGGCATTTCAGCCTATGCCCAATTTGGTTCTCGACCAATGCAAGCCATCTCTGAAACACAGCCAAGACTTCTGACTTAAGCTTAATGGGGTAAGACCAGACTTTATGCAAAAAATCGTCAATGAACATCAAAAAATACTTTGCACAACCCATAGACTGACAAGGCATGGGTCCATAGACATCCAAATGTACCAATGCCAGGGGCTCACTCATGTGTGTCCTACTAGACTTCTTATGTGTATTCCTAGTCTGTCTGCCATAAAGACAATGCTCACATGAATCAAAACATGCGTAGTCAAGGGGCTGTAAGTATTGCAAACTAGAAAGCATTTTCATTCCCTTCAAGGACATATGGCCCAAACGGGCATGCCAAAGAGATACATGTGGGATGGAACCCACTGACAAAATATCGTCAACAAAGGACCCATCAACGACAAGAGGATAGAGGCTACCAGCTTTGGCACCTCTAGCAAGCACAAGTCTATCACACGGTGATCTTCCAGTCAGAATCCCCAAATGAAACATGAAACCCAGCATCATCTAGCTGCCTTGCAGACATAAGACTGCATGTAAGCACAGGTACATGACGTACATCCTGTAACAAAAAAGTATTGCTGCCAGTAGAGAACTGCAGCCGTACATCCCCAATGCCGATAATAGCAAGTGACCTGTCATCACCCAAGCGAACTGAACCAGAGACAGTGTGGTAGGAATGGAACCACTCGCAGCATGGTGCACCATGAAATGAAGCACTAGAATCCAAAAGCCAGCACTGCACATACATAGAGTGAACATTGATCAACAACATAGCATCACAAGAACTAGCTGCAACCCCATTGGAGTCATCAGTCTGCATGATATTTATCTCCTCAATTTTCACACTAGATTTTGCAGGCATAATGTTGTGATAAGAGGACTTTTCATGTACTTTCTTTTTGCACTTTTCATTGCACAACTGATGACATTGCGGGTGTATATGACCCTTCTTGCCGCAATGATGACATGTCACATTAGCATTTCTCCCACGAGACTTTTTGCGTGACTTACCACGCAACTTAGACCTAGACTTCTGTGAGTCTCTGCCATGGCCATTCCCACGATCATTCTTGCCATTACCATCTCTTCCTCTAACAGTCAAAGCATGCGACACACAAGAGGCATCCAAGTTCTTACGGATGATCTCTTCCTGCACAAGAGCACTCTCTACATCAGGCAAGTTCAAAATAGTAGCAAGAGCACATAAGGTAGTGCGGAATACATCTCATGACTCACTTAGAGTCCCAAGCAAAAACAATGGAGTAACTTCATCATTAAAGGTAATACCCTACGAAGTCAAGTTCTTGAGAATAGCATGGAACTGGCTCAAATGAGCAGACATTGTCATATTCTCCTTCATGCACAGGTCCATAAGCTGCTTCAGCCAATACATCTGACTTGCTGGACTTTTCTTGTCATAGGAGTTCTTAATTTTATTCCAAAGCTGCCAAGCACTCTGTGCTTCCTCAACCACATTATAATGCACATGTTCAGTGAGAGACAAGATGAGGGTGGACTTGCATAACTCATTAAGCTCATCCCATTTGTCATTAGTCATAGTTTTAGGCTGCTCATCATGCATCCTTAGTGGCTTTATCTGCGATCTGCACCAATACCTGCCAAACTTGGCTCTTCCAATAAGCATAATTCATACCATCAAGCTTAATGATGTTGAAGATAGCATTGTCGGTGGAAGAAGAACCCATATGCCGCAATACCACCAAAACCAAGGCAAAATGACCACAAACTAATAGCTATTGATGCTTCCCACCAAGTACCATCAAAAGTACATAAAATCAGGATGATTCAACATGAAAATTCCACATTAGTCCATGCACAACTGCTTGATGTAATAAATTACAACTAGGTACAATGAGAGCAAACGGTAGGCAAAATCAATGCACCAAGTCAACCACTGACTATCAAAGCATAACAAACATCAAGTGGGCATAAATCAGCATATGACAGTCATGCGGACATCGAGCAAACACTCAAGCATCTCAAACGAATCTGTCAATAAGCCGGCACACCCCCTATGTAATAGGGCAAAGTGTACACAACACTGGCAAAACTCGACACAAAGAGGTGTATGCTTAGGGAGTGTGAAGCCCAAATTAGCCCAAGTACATGTATGCAGACCATGGCATATCAACCATGCAACATCCAAGTGAAGAAGATTCCAGTCTTAGAAGATTCAAAGCTCAATAGCATAAATCGCCTACTCAATGTTTTTCAAACATTCAACAATGCTCCCACTGGCACAAAAGCTGTATGGATCAAGCCAAGAAGCTCAAGAAAGGCATATGAGAGCAACCAATGGATGAAAGATCCAAGACCAGACATCATGAGCATATAGGCTCAGTAGCCTCCAATTAGAGCATCCATAGACATCAATTGTATCCCAAATACAACTTTGGCAAGCCAAGAAATATCCTAAGTAAGTTTCGGGAAGCCAAATGCAAGCCAAGACAAGGCACTAGTAGCAATCGGCTCAAACAATGTAACCAGCATGTAGTAGTAGCATAGGCCAACCATGTGAAGACCGGTCAGACATAAGTAACATACATGCCATATGTACATCCAAGATGGAGCATCAAATGCATTTCAAAGCTGATCTCAAGCTCAAATGAAGATCTGAACCAAAGACAAGCTCGATGTCGTACCTCGAAGGTCAATACTTCATTGCATATCCCAAAGACATAGCCCAAAACCAATAGGCATAACCAAACTGGAGGTAAAATAACCTATCAACCAAGGTAGCATAAATCCCAACCAACAACAAAGTGTATACATCCAAATCAAGGTTCTATAGCTCTCAAATAGCATATCCGGGCATAAACCATGATGACCAAGCATGAATACATCCAACATGACACCTGAATGTCAACAAAGTGCATTATGCATAAGCCGTCCCTGATAAAACCTTACTGCCCAAACAATGTATAGTAGTAAATCCCTACATAGCTCAAACCAAGTCCCAAAGCATCTCAAAACATTAGGCAAACATCTCCAAAGTATCTGGGCATCAAATACCAAGCCTCGGGAGCATCACATAAGCTAAGAGCATGAAATTTTCTTGCTATAAATTAAGTCAGATCTGTTGCAAGAAATGATGTTGTCAGAATTTGGCAGATCTGACATTGCCATTGTGTCTGGAGAGTGCAAAAACCCCAAGTTAGACTCTTGCCTTGCCTAAATCGGGTTCTGGATGCTCGAGATATGAGAAAAAATGGGATTTTTTAGCCTGATTTTGAAACAGTTGCAAAAAAACGTGAGCTACTACTGTGGGGCCTGCTGGTTATGCTGAGGATAAGGGGGGAAATGGGGACATATAAGGTGCCCAATTAAGCCAAGGAACATTTGCAAAGAGCCTCTGAGCGCCGGGAGAGGTGGGAGATGAAATCTTACCTCCAGGGGAAGAAGCCATAGTTGGCATTGAAGCTCTAGGCTCTAGGCCTTCAATCCGGGTTGAAGTAATGATGGGCCAAGCTCTGATACCATTTGAAAGGTGAGAAGGATCGAAGCTTGCTTCGAAGTGAGCTATGGCGGCAAAGATTAAGAGCAAGAAGAGAGAGACACACAAATGGGAACTCCAATAGTCACAATGTGTGACCGGGCCTTCCTTTATTCAAACTATCACTAAAAGAATAAATAATAAAGTGATGGTGACAAGTGCTCGCCACTTGCAGTGTGTAGTGGCGGGTACTGTCAGTGTAGTAATACATAGGCGGCTGGGTAGACACACCTTTACCCCCAACAACCCTTATCTAGTAAATTGAGATGAAACTTATAGAAGAGAAGCCCCTTAGCTCTTTTAGCTTTAGCTAAGCCAAGGCCTAGTGCATCTAATATTGAAATCATTTATCCAACATTCCTAGGCCCTTAGTTCCTTTCATAACACACCCTTTGAGCCCATCCCACTATGTGAACGAGTCAATGGACTATGATGTGTATGAGAAACCCATTTTGAGGAGAAGGGCAATGTAGTCCTCATGGATTACAAGTTTAGCCTACTCACAATGCTTGGAAGAGGAAGAGGAAGAGGTATATGATGTGTATGAGAAACCCATTTTGAGGAGAAGGGCAATGTAGTCCTCATGGATTACAGGTCTAACCTACTCACAATGCTTGGAAGAGGAAGAGGAAGAGGTATGGGAACACCTCACAAGGAGATCTCATATTGAAGTTGCAACCAATTGGCTCATATCTCCTCAACAACTTGCACTACAAAACAAGACATGGAAAAGGAAAACAAGGTAGATCAAATATATCGTAAGTGTAGAAATACATAGATGTATCCTAGCTATCCCAAATGAAAGGCTTCAATGAGTCAAATATTGTCTATTTAAACATCGTCATAGTGGAGATGATCATGGAAGAGCATAGTCCCCCAATCCCCTTAAAGGCCATCACAAGAGTCCAAACCAAAATGTCAAGAGTGACTCTGCAAGATTGTCCATGAGGGATGGCTCAATTATAGTCAATAAAAATATAAAGGGAATCAAGGAGAAGAGTGACCAATAAGGTACTCTTGAAAAGTGAAAAACTATCCAATTCATGAAATTTAACATGTCAAGGAAGGATAGGGAATGCCACTTCAACTCTTTTAGAGGCAATTGGAAATTCAACAAAAGTTGGTGAACACGTTGATCTTGAGCATAATTGGAAATCATAGAGAAGGTGAAAAAATGGATCAAAGAGGCATAGAAGGGTTAGGGCCTTTGGTTTGTGAGACATGGGTAGCAGTGCTCATGAGATCATGAGCACAAGAATCTTTTCAAATCATGATAGAGCCAAGTTTCTTGAGGATCCCATTTCTTTAGAGCATCAATAGCCTATAAATTTAATAGAAATATGTCACACTCACTTAGGCCAATTAAGATAAATAGATTAGTGGGAATAAATATAAGTATCCTTGTAAAACTAGCCCCAAACTTTGTAATTGTATCCTTGAGGGCCTTTCTTAAAAGGAATATAGCCACGTAGATGACCTTCAAAGACTAGTTTGAAGATGATAGTGAGTTAGCACCTCTTGGGAGTATGTAGAATAACTAGCCCTAGGGGATTCAACAACAACAACAACAATAGGAATCAAAGGCATAAGGGGAGAGGTGAGTATTATCAAATCTAAAGTGATTCATGCATGTTGCAATCCTTAATTTGAGAATATTTTCAAAGGCTAGAAGAAAAGAACCTCCACCTTCCATTTTGTCTTGGTTGAGCCTACATATTAGCAAGCATGCGAGAGGGTATTCAATTAGTTGGAATCAACTCAAACTAAGTCTTGGGTGTGATAGGGAGATAGTCTTTTTTCCCATGTTTTTTAATTATCTATCATAAAACAAAAAAACTTTGTTCCTAACTTTATATCCTTATTTTTATTTTCTTACAAGTTTGTGCTCCATCCTTGATACCAAATGTTGGACGTGGCCTCTTTATATATGTGGGATGCAACATCCCACTCTAACACTTTGCATATAACTTAGACATGCAAATGACCTTTGTGCTCTAAGAGTGTGCTCCATAACTATTATAAGATCCGAGATATACGCTCGACCTTCTTATATACTTAAAAGATATATGGTGAGTGTTATGCTGGCGCAAAGGGAGAACAAATGAGGGAAAAGAAAGATGTAGAGAGAAAGAGAGAGAAATAGAGAGATTGACAACACACTAGGGACTGGAAGATGAGCCAGTCCCCCCTTGTGGAGTTATATTATTGATAAGGAGCAAGCTCCTCCATTACACATAAACCAATTCTTAACTTATAGATCTTGGGAACAAGATCACGGTTCCTTACACAGTATACAACCGGCTAACACTTGCATAACTTGGAAGTGGCACCTTTTGTTCCTTCTTGAGTCTCTCCTTCTCTCCTACACAATATGTGTAGGGATCTCCTCTTGGAGCTTGATTTCAACAGAGCTTCCGAAGCACTTGCACAACTCCAGGGTTGATGAGCTTGAACTTACACAGATCCTTGCACGGTATACAAGCACTTGCACAACTCGAAAGTTCGCTCCTTTGATCTTCTTGATTTCTCTTCTTCTATCCTATACACAATATGTGTAGGGCTCTCTTCTTGGTGCTTGATTTCAGCAGAGCTTTGGCAGCACTTTGTGAGACTCGAACCGCCTTCTCTCCTCCTCTTGCATACATGCAAGGTAATGCTTCCTTCACCTCCTCCACACCCAAGGAGAGCCTCCCTTTTATAGGCTCTAAGAGCTTCTCTTCTTGGAGAGAGACTTGAGGGACAAGATTGGAAAGGTTGATCTTCATGCAAGATATGGCTGTTCCAGTACCTACTCTATAGCATCAATTTTGGAATATCTGTCTGTGCATTGCTCAGATGGAAAAACTTTCAACGTCCAACACAAAAGTTGTAGATCTCGCCATTTTTGATAACCTATGCTGCCCCTTTTTACAGATCAGCTTTCTATCACAAGATATTTTAAAAATGGATTCACCATGTCTATTTTAAGAAAAACAGATTTTTAAACTCTATTCTTAACTTATGGTCCATGCAACCATCTTGAGCCATAGATAAGGAGAGTTCATTAGATTGCCTTGGGCCTCAACCTTAAGATTGACTTCCACACAAAAGCTTGTGTCATCTTAGACCTTAGAAAGGGAAAATTGCTTCTCTCCTCACTTCCAGAGGATCATTTCTCTTGTCTTTCTTAGTGAGAGAATTACCTCTCTCATTTTTCTTAGTGAAAGAATTACTTCTCTCCTTAATTCATTAAGAGAGAAAAGACCTTAAACCTTGACTTGTAAGGGAGAGGATGACCCCAAATGAATGCAATGCTCATTACACACAAGTAAATGTTCCCAGGCGTTGTCAAAGAGATCGTGCGAGAGCTGCTGAACACTGGGTTCAAGATACAGCAAGAAATAAAGACTATCAAGAAGATCTCGATAACACAAAATTTGATGCCAAGTAATATTTATATTTCTGCCATGAAGTTCGCAAAATACAAGATGACTTCAAATCTGATCAGATCACTGATTTTAGGCCACCCAATTTAATTCAGTTGCATTTGTAAATCCTTGTCCTCAAACACTATGTACAGAAATCTAGAGTTCAAAGATACAACACTATCGTGATCTTCTTGGATTCAGGCTGTCTAGTAAGATCATTAAAAGCTTCTTGTGGAAGAAACCAGAAATACAAAGGCATAAACTTTCTCCTATGCTGCCTTCAGTAAGGTTAAATTGTCCGCTCCAGTTGTCTGGCATACCCCAGAGTTTGATTGATCAATTATAAGGAAGATAATTCCTTATACACTGTATTTATTGCTTTCTAAAAATACACACAGCCATTGCGGATCTTCCACTCTGGTTAATCCTTTGCAACATAGATCAGAAATTCTTGATCTGAGGAGAACATCAATATCTTTTTTGCATCAGCCAATGGTGACAGTCCTTCACAGCTTTGTATGAACTCCACTTTCACATTTATCATTCCAACTTGGCAATAAGATGTTGTGGTCGCCGAAAGAGATGGTCAAAGCTCCTCGTCAGCAGCCCAAAAGGTCCCTTCAATATGACGCAGCAGTCCTATTCGTTTGCAGAGCTCGACGATGCCTAACTTGGTGAATAAGCTATGCTTTTGCAGCAACTAAAAACATCCCATTGTGAACCGTTCATCATCATGAAAGAATTCCAATTCTTCATATGAGCTCGAAGGCGCCCACCTTGAATCTCAGCATTGTAGTTGGCCGAAGGAGAGGTGAAAGCAGGCGTACTGTAGTGGGAGTGGTGGTGGGATCAAAGGTTGACAAAACTTGTGCAGCATTTCATTTCTTCGCCACGCTGCTGCTCGGCTGATGATTCAATCATGTAGCAAATTTAGTAGCTCCAGACAGATCTGCGGTCCTGAGGATCCTTCGTGTGAATAAAAATGGGCATGACTATTATTGACGATGTGCGAGGGCACAGAACCAACCTCCCCTGTGTATCAAGATCACCCCATCAACATCATAACATCATCTTTGGGTTAGTACCTGGAATTGAAGACGAGCATCATGATGGGGCTGGAGAGGCAGTATTCATGCTGGGAATCGCCACGAGGGCTGCTACAAGGACGAAGAGGCAGTAGCGGAAGAGCCACACTTTGTTTGTGAAGATGGCCTCTTGGGTTTGTTGTCTTTGATGTTGATGTTGATGTTGGTGTTGTCGCTCGTTGCAGGCTTTTCTCTCCCGTTGTCACCCATAGCCTCCTCGTCTCTATCTATCTCCCCCCCCTTTCGCATTCAATCCAGCACTCTGTTCCTCCCGCCTCAGTTCACCTTCATTCTCTCCTCTTTTCCTGTTCAGCTCGGCAAGCCGCATGGGCTAGGGGTTTTAAGCATTGTTCAGGACATTGTAACGGTGGATGCCCTTGCAGCGGTTGCTGCTGTGGGTTATCTTTGATGAAGTCCAGGAGATGGCGGATTTCCACTCTTCTCTTGCGTCTCATACCAGCGTCTCTCCTCCATTCGAACGCGTGACAACCCGTCTTTTTTCCCTCCCTTTCGCCATTCGAATCCTCTTTTCCCCAATTAGTCTCCTTTTTCCCTTCCTTTTTTCCTCTATCTTTAGTTTTTCCTTTTCTTATTCACATGTCAGAATTAGGCAAGCGACCTTCCTTTTTACCCCCCGCTAAGACACAGCATCATCATCCTCTTAATCTCGTAATAAGGGCATTCATTTTGGTTCATGTTCTGCATAAAGCTTTCACGGTTTTCGACCCCATACATTCTTGTCAGATAACCAAAAGATCAATTGCTTCTTCTGTTAGCTTGATTCATAACAAGCAATGGATGTATCCATAAGACTTTACAATGTAAAAGCTTTCACATATTACCCTCTGTTCATCTCCTTGCTTCTGACGTAGTGATTTTCCACAACATCTAATGTCTGACATCTCTTTGCAATCAGTATTTCAGTCCTATTGACGGAATTCATCCTCCTCGCAACCTGTTCAGCCACTATGACGGCCTCTGGCAGTTTATATTTGCCTCTGATAGTTTATATACTATCAATCTCTCATGAGGATTTCAGTGAGAAAGGAGCAATGGTGAATGAGCCTGTAAGCAAGCTAGAGGGCAGTGCCTTAGCTGTTATTCAAAGCAGCAGGACAAAGATCCTTTGGCATCAGTTTTTCATATTTTTCTAATACACGCACATCATGCATCCAAACAAAATCATGCACATCCACTAAGGGAATATATACATTGGATGCGGATTATTAAAAAGCATCACACAAACAATAAATCACACGCAGAAATTAACACAAATGCACAACAAAAATGGAGGTGTATACGACTCAGATGCGCAGCAACACGACAGCGTCCATGGATGCACACATAAATATATATACACAATGCTAATGCACTTCCTCTTCTTAGAACTCAATCCATCTTCATTTATGTTAACTCCTCGGTTCTTGTGTACGCTCTTACACTTAGCAGACACTTCCTTCCCCCTTCATAAGTTGTAGTGCATGTATCAAAGCCTTCTCTTAAGGTGAGCTCCCAATAGGTATGTGAACATATTCCTTTGCATCATTTTCGACTACCACAAATGTAAGACTTCCAAACTCAACAAACTCCTTCAGGAAAAACTTCTTGCATGAGTTCAATACATGATCTAAATCCCAATCAATGTTGAAAATATCATTTGCAGTTCCGTAATAAGATAACTCCATGCCATTCTGAAGAAGAAAGTCTAGGAGCCTTTCTAATGGAGAAACCTCTGTGATCTAAGACAATCCAGAAACCCTCAATGGTGACTTGCCTTTGACTGGAGACTTCCTAGGCATTCCCACACTTGCTGCTGCTGAACAAGTGGAAGAAGCTATGGGAATTTCAAGAGATAAGGCAACACAACCAGAAGCCCTTGTTGACCCGGATGACAATATTCTTATTTTCTTACTAGGGGTTACCTACTCTTGGGAACCTGCAACATCCTTAAATTCAGACATGAGTAAAAGCACGATACGGCGCGAAAGTGTGCACTAGGGGTTACCTGCTCTTGGGAGCTTGCAACATCCTTAGATTTAGACATGAGTGAAAGCACGATACAGCGCGAAAGTGTGCACTTGACCTCACGAACAATGCCTCCTCGCTTTGTATTTGCAAATCTAAGATACGGTGTGAAATTCGGCAAGCAACCTCAAGAACAATACCTCCTCACTTTGTATTTGCAAATCTATAAAATGGCGGGAAATTGGGCAAGTGACCTCAAGAATAATACCTCCTCGCTTTGTATCAAGGCATACTACACGAAACTACGCAAACTGACATATGAAACACTGAAAGTGGACCTCAATTCTAGCTAGGCTTGATAATTTGTAAAAAAAATCACAATAGCCTAATTACTTGTTTATATAGACAAGCAAATATATGCCACGTGGAAAGCCACGTAGACAGCCACGTGGATGGCCCATGCAAACCCTAAACAATTAAATAGTGCCACGTGTCGCCATTCCTACAAGTATAAAAGATCAATGCCAACTTATGTGGCTCACTTTTTAAATCTACGAGTGTCGAGATCAATGGTTGTCACATCCGGCCATACACAAATACGGCACGAAAAGGTGATTTTTAATCTTGCGCTCAACTGCATTCGCACCATATCAGCAATCTGCAAATACAGTGCGAGAAGCTTTCATTCCAACCAACGCTTTCCTCTCATCGCGCAGTATCAGTATTCCGCAAATACGGTGCGAGAAGCTTCATATTCAACCTTAGCTTTTCACCTGTCGCACCATATCGTCATTCGTATGATTCCAATCGTATTGTATCATCATCCGTATCAACTACTCGTGCCGTATCATCGTGCATATGATTCCAATCGCACGCTTCACTCCTCTTGCGCCCTGAAAATACAAGGCAGGTAGCTTGATTTCAAACACGCACTTCACTCCTCTCATGCTGTATTTGTCATCTGCAAATACAGCACGAGTAGCTTGATTTCAAATGCGCGCTTCACTCCTATCGCACCATATTTGTAGTTTTTGTTTTGGGTTTAAGGTTTCTTTAATATGGTTTTTAAATGTTCTAACTTGAACTTGTCTTATTAGGTCACGGTTAGGACAAAGCAAACTGCAAGGAAGGTGTATTTAGACAGCAAAGAGAGTGAGGAAGAGATAAGACCATCAGCTACTCAATCTCTCCCTCTTGAGATCCCACCTACCCCTGGTTGCCCTCAATCTCCTTTCATGGAATTTAAACAATCTAGTGCAAAGACAGTGTCGTCTCCTGCCTATGATAGTAAGCTTCATCATGTACAGTCCTTCCCTACAATTGCCAAGTTTCCAACCTCCCTTTAGAGACCCTATTCAACAGACAGAGCAGCTTGGACCCTCTTATGCCCATGCAGAAGAAGACCCTTCCAAGTCTAAGAGAAAGAGAAAGTCTAGATTTTATTATGTTTAGATATGTTTTAGTGAGATAAGGAAGGCACAAAGAGCTACACAACATGTGATTCCAAAGACGGCATTTATAAGAGTTATCAAAGATATTTCTTATAGATTATCAAGGGTGTCGATCGAAGTTGGCATGCAAAAAAAATAGCAGCTTGTAGCCATTCTTTGCCTTTAGGAAGTTGCTGAAGACTTCGTTATTGATTTTATGAACAATGCTTACATCGTTGTTGCCCACGCTCATAGAGTGACTTTGATGAACAAAGACTTTAGTATGGTCAGCTAAATCAGGTATAGGTTCAACAAGGTATTGAGGCCCTTGCCCACTACTGATCAAAAAGCATTTGAGATACTTAACGTTCCTTCGAAATTGTCTAGGAGAGTAAAATGGCCAGTGATTGAGGAGGTCACACATTTATACCCTCCAAAGACCGCCCCCGAACAAGTATCTCCCCATCAAGAACTCGAACAAGTGTCTGCCTATCAAGAACGACCACAAGAGATTTTGGAGTTAGAGGATGAAGTTTGCAAGAGGAAAATCATTGTCCTTGATCATGTCAATCTGAAGAGAATGGGGGAGATATACGGGCAAATGGTTGTGAATGTCTCTTACACTATCTTAGTACTTCCCCTGAGGACAAATCCATGTTTGTTAAGAAAGATATTCAATTGTCAAATTCTGTAGTCTTTTGTTGCATAAGGTAAGGCTTTTTTACTCTCTTTTTTTAAAGGAATGATAGTGTTGTTCACTGCAACTGACATTCCTTTATTTTTGCTACTGGTTTTTAGAGAGTTGATTGCTTCTCTGAGCCAAGAAATCTCTAAAACTATATTTATTGTTGATCCAATGTTATCAGTTGAATTGTTTTCAAGATCTCGTTCAAACATAGATTTATTTTTTAGAACGTTCGATTCAATCACAAACTATAATATTTTTTTCCTTACATCAAAAGGTATGCAATTTTGCAAAGTAGTATGCAATTTTGCAAAGAGCTTAATGTGTTCCCTACTAACATTTTACTTTGCAAGGACATTGGAGCGTAATATATATTGATATTCTCACTAGAGAAATTATCCTTATGAACTCGCTTACTGGTATCCATGGCCAAGAAAAATGCGCGTTGAATACAATAATCCTCACTTTTTGGTTTATTTTTTATTCTATTTGATTGTTTTTTTTAGTAACATGTTTCCATTTACAGTGCTGGCAGGTTGGTGGTTACCTTTTTGGACACCACATATGAGGATCTTGTTGATCCTCAAAAACCATATAGCTTTCTCTTACAAGAAGTGCCCTTGCAAAATGATGCATATTCTTGTGGATGGAGAGTGGTTTCAAATGTTTGTATGACAATAGGTTCAAATATTCTCAAGATAGATGGGGTTAATGTAAGTATCTTTCACATTCTTTTTTTAGCAACATGTCTTTCAGTTTTCACAACTGCTACATTATTTTCAATTTTTTTTATAATCATTCCATTTCTTTGTTTTAATTCCCTACAAGTACGAACTATCACTGCCCTTACAACTAACTGTAACTTTCCTTGTAGTGCCAAGATTACCCCGATTCATACACATGGTGGATAAGAGAGAGATGTATTGAGTTAATTTTGGACAAGGCAATTACACCTGTCAACCCCGACTCTCCTCCACTTAAATCCTTAACTAAGAGTAAGGCAAAAGGTAAGTCATCTGGAAAGACAAGTAAGATAAGCTCCAAAAAGACAGAAGTGCCAACACTTTCTCATCCATCTCCTCATCGGCCACCTAAAGAGAAGAGGCCACGTATCCAAGTCAAATTCTTTGACCAACCAAAGAAAAAAGCCACTTCAAGGATATTAGATATCTTTTCAGCAAAGCTGAAAGAAGACAAATAGATGCAAATGAAGCAAGATCCTTGTATATCTACACTTCAATTTTGTAACTCTTCATTTAATGAAAAGCTTTTTGTCAAATGTAAATGTCATCAATGTTTTCATATTTATGGCTCAAACCTTGCAATTGTGGGAGGCAAGCAACTCATACAAGAGAATGTCATTTCAGCTCTTTTCCTGACTATTTTATCGTTTACTTTGAACTTATATTCTGGGGATGTACAGTCTAGCATCTCCAAGGTATCCCTTACATCTTTAAGATTCAAATTGGAAGTGATATTTCTCTCCTTTTCTATAACTTGCACCTTAAGCTTGAAGGGCACGCAATTTGCATCAGAATCCAAGGGAATCCAAATACCTAATTTAAGTTTGTATCTTCTATAATCAAAACCCAAAGCAAGAGTTTGCCGTGCTATATTATAACACAAAGACAAGGATTGGGAGCATACAATACACCTCATGGTGTCACCCTTATGGTCAACCTCTCTAGATTTCCAAAGCTTTCCTATAATGTTGTCTAGTTTTGCTTCTACGAAATTTCTACTTAGCCAAGATACTTTTGTTTTCTGTAAGTTTGTTATTTTGAAGCAGCCCACAAAGATATGTAGGGGATCAACCATGACAAGAGTATTATTCTTGAGATCCTTCAATTGTCATAGACTTTTGAATATCTTGACATATTTTGAATTTAAAACTATGCATGGCTGCCTTATCAGGGATCTCCCAAATTAGGGATGAGAGAGTTGGCAATGGCAAATCCTTTATATATCCATATGTGTCCTCTTCAGACAGAACCACATATAGTGCATAATATATAAAAATTCTTTTGTCACTAAAAGAACCAACGGTCTCATCAGCATATATAATGCTTGTAAACGCCTTATGAATCGCATTGAAAGTTTCACTCAAACTCTCCACAGGTTACCATTCAGTACTTGTTGATGGAAATCTATCTACAACCAAAGTTATGTATTAATACTTGCTTAAATGAAAAAAAAATATCATATATGTCATCAACTTAAGACTTACAATGTGTCTGTTGGCAAACACGCTCGTTAGGAGACAAGTGTAGATCCTTGGCCATGTAAACATGTTGCACTTTGACTAACCACCCTTCATGTGTAATTTTGAAAGCAATTATATGCCCTTTCTAGTGATGTTTTATATCCTCTCTTTTTCTTCTTTTGACCTCGTGAGAGCCTTTGCAAGAGGGAAACATGGTCACACAATCGTTTATGCAAAAGGTTTTGGGCTCCCAATTTCCATCTACTCCTTGTCTATAGATAGTGCAGGAGTTTATTAAATGAGACATGCACCTTTTGGATGCCATACTTAGATTGAATTCGCAAAGAAAAGTGCTCGCTAAGAAAAGGGAAAATGAGCAAAGAAAGAAGTTCATCGAGAAAGAGAAATGAACAAAGAAGAAATACTTAAAAGACTAATGAAAATATATTGGGGAAGCCAAAAGCTCTCGACTTTCAAAAAAGTCATTATTAATTTCACATCTTTATCACAACCGGTTTTGTCATATTTTATAAGTAAATAAGGACTTCAAGTCTACCAAAACATGTCAGTGTTTGGAGATTTGGCTAAAAGAGAGAAGATAATTACAAAGTGGACTCTACTATCTCCAAAAAGGAGGAGACAAGAGTACCATATTCTTGTACATGTGGCAAACTCTCTTTGGCCATTTCTTTAACCCTGTGATAAACAAAAGTGCATTTTTTGAAGCGTTTTTGGTCCTAATGTAATATTGACACGAGGACACAGAAGGAGAAACAAAGGAAGTTATCCAAAAGGAGGATAATTAGAACTTAAGTAAGCTAGTGACCATGATCTGCACACTTTATTATTAGAAGTACCAAAGAGCTAACATCTACTATTGATAATACTAAATATGCATTCTAGGTTCGGTAAGTTGACCATAACTTTTTCCAAAGAACCTTTGATAAATGTAAGTGTGTAACCTTGATATCTAGATAGGAATTTATATGCTACTATACATTGTTTTTGTGTAATGGGAGTATGGATGACCACAAGAGGTGACCATAGTAGGGGTGTGTGTGTGTGTGTGTGTGTGTGTGTGTGTGTGTGTGTGTGTGTGTGTGTGTGTGTGTGTGTGTGTGTGTGTGTGTGTGTGTGTGTGTGTGTGTGTGTGTGTGTGTGTGTGTGTGTGTGTGTGTGTGTGTGTGTGTGTGTGTGTGTGTGTGTGTGTGTGTGTGTGTGTGTGTGTGTGTGTGTGTGTGTGATCCCATTCCCAAGGGTAGGGGCACAAGATGGGGACTAAGGCCCACCAAGTCATTCCCCACCAAAAATAAATGCATATAAAGTTATATGTATGTGTGTGTGTGTGTATACACACACTCTCTCACACATAAATATCCATTGTTATGAATATAGTAATGTTTTTGCCATAGATGAAATATGGTGGAATGAGATATGCCAATATATGTTGATATGTTTTGTCTTATGTGTGTCAAGAAGGAAATTGAGAGAAGAAAGAGGAGAGAGAAGACTACAAAAAATAGAGAATAGGAGAGACGAGGACTAGAGAAACAGAGAAAAAGGTAGGAAAAGAGAGGGAGAAAGAAGGCATGGAATCCATGGGAGCTATGTGCAATGAGTTGAAGAGACTTAAATCATTACTGAATGGTTATGAAAAATGAGCCTCTTTACATTTTATATACCCTTCTAATGTGGCTACTATAATTTTCCTACTATTTGTCATTTTCCTCTCTATTTTACCTCTCCATTATAATCCATCCGCACTTAGATGTTTTTGTTCTCAAAAACAAAAATTGAGGGGCTTATTATAAGCATTTACAAATGGTTGAATGGAGGAGGTACTCTACATCGACCTAATAAATGTTACCTAACCTTTAAGAATCCTTCAAAAGAATTATAATTCTAGAGCTAAGAATAAATTAAAATGTGTGTACATCCATTGTAGAATATAAAGAGGCAAAGTTAAACCAAAATTCTTTAGTTAAGAACTCTTCATGGACATAGACACTGTGATGTTCATTGTAGACCTTGTTGCACTATATCTACAATAATGTTTGATTGGATGCATGCTATTAGCTCCAAACCAAGCTCTCTTTATGCACTTTATGACCATATAACTTTTATAGCTCCACCATTAGATCAAAACCAAATTTGTCCCAAAAAAAAGTGATGTCCTGCATTGAAATGGAGCCCACTAGTTCACATAATCTCTTTAATAAAGAATACTTGAAGCTAGGAAAATCATTCTAAGAGTAGTATGGGTCTAACTAGAGGTCAAAAGTGATCCCTTATCCATTTAGATCAAAAGGAAAGTTATGATTAAAACCATTAGTTGGATCATAGAGCTGGTCCATGTCATCTCCATCATTCATGGATTCATAGTCAAGATCCTCAAGCATCAACATATTATTGCCTTTGGCATTGTTGTATTTACATTTAGAAAGGTGGTCCACAATGCTCCTTACTTGCTAGCATTGTAAGGCGGGTAGTAATTTTGGGGACATAAGCTTGCAAGTTGCCATTTTATCTTTGCTTTGTAGTGGCTTCCTATTGTCCAAGTGAATAGTGAAAATTTATATATTTATTGTACTTATACGTGCATACACTTTAGCTAAATCAATTGCTTGAAAGAGAGTGAAGGAGTTCTATGTCATCATGTCTGCTAATAAACTAGATTCTAGACCATAAATTTACTTATGCAATTTTGCATCATCACTAATACTCTCTATATACATGGTTAGATTCAAGAATTAGTTTTGTGTACTCCCTCATTGATAAGTTCCTTTGGTCAAGCGATACCATCTCCTAGCCAACTTCTATTTTTCTATAATTGAGACAAATACTTGGGCCATTTGAGCTTTGAAATGTTCCCATCCATGGAGTTACTAGTTTTCTCTCTTCATGTATCTCCACCATGTATACAAAAAGCCTTCTAAACGAAGGGTAGCAAAGTGGATTTTTTGATCCTTTGATCATGGATAAATGTCAAATGACTATCTAGCTTCAAACTTATTTCTACTCTCTCTATCTGCCCCAATAATAATGCCACCAATTGAGATATTTGGGTTGTAAGTTTAATCATTATGGGAAACAGAAACTCAAAAAGGGCCTCGTGAGGATTTGATTAGGGGAGGATTACTTTTACTATCAGATAAGGCACTGTGTTGGTGACCATCACAAGTGGTTTGGACCAAGAAAGCCCCTCATTTTCAATTTAAAAAGGAAACATAGGAGTATTATAACAGGTTATATCTAGTATATCCACATGGCATAACACAAGTGGCTCATACCTTAGTGGTAGGGCCTTGGGACTATTATTGAGGTACTAGGGGTTCAAGTCCCCATGCATGTAGACACTATCAAATCAATGATAGCGTGTATTGTGCATTATTATTGACAGTAACGGCCTAGTCTTATGTGACAAATCCACAAGCCCCAATATACGTGTCGAAGCATGATTGATTCGAAAATATCATTTTCATCCAAGAGTGAAATTTCATATTTGACCAATTAGATTCGCTCCTTTCACAAGCCTTTAAAATATTAAAAATGTACTATCCTTTTTTACCAAACCACTTTATTTTTTGGCAAAAATAGCAAAGGTGGGCCAAAGGGGGAGGGAAAACCATATAGATTGTGCACAACACCCCCTTCCTATTGGTCCACCTCAAATCTTGCATAGTTAAAAAAGTGATTATCCCTAATCCTAAAGGACCCTTTTTAAGTCTATAGTCCCCCTAATGCAATGATTCCTTCATTAATTAGGCTATATGATCAAGAGCCTCCTTTGTGTGAGAAATGGAGTGGGCTATTTGCTTAACCATTTGATCAATCTTAAACACCAACTCAAGATGTATCATTGAATGTTGGGTTTCATGGTTGCATAAGGTTGCATAAGAATTCAATAAAAGCATGAATATGAGAAAATGCCACTATATATTGCTCTATGGATTCCCCAACTTTAGTAATGAAGTGTTTCCATCATGCAAGGATGAAAATTGGAGCTATGATTGGTGTAATCTCTCTTTCAGTAAATGGATAATGGATTGAGTAAGTGGAATAGAGAGATTTAAAAAATAAATTTAATGAAATGCCTATTCAATGAATGCTTGAAATCTTGAAGGAACCAACTGTAATCAAGCCTTATCTACAGCTCTACTAATAGCTCCCAAGCACTTTTGAATCTCAATGCCATAGAATAGCAAGCCATGGTAGCTTAGAAGTTGATGTAGCTTCAAACTTAAAGGGTCTTCAACACTCTAGAATGCTTAGAGATGAAAGACTCAAGCATTTCATCCAAAAACCCTAAATCCAACTCCATAATAGCTTCTTGATGACAAATAGGCTTCAATGCTTTGAATCTTTATACAAACTTGAAGTACTACTACTATCGCTAAACCTTGAGACCAAGAATTGAGTCAATCTTCCAAAAGTTGGAAGCTTAAAGCAAGCTTTAATGGTTGCTCATGTTACTCCTAGGGTTTCCATCAAGAATAAATCCCAATAAGATGAAGGTAATATGCTCCATTTCTAAGAGATTATTTGCTCATCAATAGTAAGAGGAAGGAGTAACTAGCATTTGTTGTAGAAGACGTGCTACAAAAATAGCTTTAGGATTAGGGGATCAAGAAAAATTATTTTTAAAAATTTTAGATGATTTGATAAATTAAATTATTTGCTATGAATAATGATGAAGGGTGGAAATTTTTACTAGAAAATTTTGTGATTAAGACAAAAAGTTTTGAGATAATTCAACCAAAATTCAAGAGTAAGGAAATGTATAAAATAAGGTAAGACAAAAACCTTACAATTTTTTAGATACCTTAGTTTTCAAAATAAGAGAATAAAATAAACCGTAATCAATGGGTGGAATTCCTCGAATGAAAAATGTAATGAAATTAATAATATAAAAATTGGGATTTTATCAATAAAGAAACCATGCAATCAAGAGTTGGGATAAGAATTTGAGAAGGAAGAAAACATGAAACAATTAGAACAACAATAGCTTAACCCAATTATAAAGAAAACTCTCATTTGATAAAAGTCTTGATTTTAATAGTATGCATTTATTGCTACTAAAAAGAGAATTGATGCACATTGGAAGGCTTGAGCTAGATACGGGTAGGGTGGTTACCCTTAAGAAAGATGCTTTCATTTTTTTGTAGCTATGGCTTTTCATGAGTAATATATGGATTTGTAAATATTTGCAAAAATCAAATAAAACTTATTTTGGAAAGATTGCATTTACTCGTTTTTATATACATGCTCCTTATAAGTTTATAGTGAACCCCATTCTAAGGATAAATTAAGGGAGATGTTTATGAATGTATCGTAACATGTGTAGCATATATTGTTTAGGAAACTGAGATGATCAAGTTTGTGACCAAAAAGTAAGTGAGCACCTCCCTCAACGGTAGTGTTTGACCACTAGATGGACCTGATTAGTTGAGTTTTCGTAACATAATTTATAGGAAAAGAGCCGAACATTGACTACATAGGGTTGAGCCTTAGAACCCATCTAGTAATGGGCAGTTTAGGGGGCTAGAGTGAGATTATATTGAGACAAAGGGATTGATGCTTAGCTCCACCTTGTCTCTCACTCTCTTCAAACCAAATGCAGTGCTACTCCACTCTTAGTCTTGATTGGTTGCAATGTAACCTTTCTTGAATGGGCACTAGATTACTAAGAGAGACTATAGGGACCTCAATTTGACCTTGGTGAGTTGAAGCCATGATGTTTTGATGGATCCAAGATAGACACAGGGATCACTCAATTAGCAAAATTTGTGAATTCTACGAGATCTAGATGCCATTAATTGGGATAGGACATAGAGTGACTACTAATGTTATCTCCCTGGGAGATAGCTTGGGCATGCACGTTTTATTCAAAAATCTTCTAGTTAATATTCCCTATTTCAAAGGGGACCACCTTACCACATGCAAACAAAATGGCCGCTTGGCCTTGCAAACTCCTTACCTTGCCAAAGAACTCCCTCTTTCTCCCAACTAGAGGCAAAATGAATGCCCAAGACTAGACCACATTTTCCTCTTCTTCCAGCTTATGAGTAGAGTTATCTCAAAAGCTTTGTGTAATACCATACACCAAGAGCTTTAACAATAAGTTTTTTACATTTTCCCATGTGTGAAAAGGGGATGTCTCCTTTGTTTTTCCCTAGAGTGTTCAACATCATGAGTTTTAGTTTCGAAGCCAGCAGTCACTTGCCCTCAACCACATCTAGCCTAGGTATACGGTCCCTCCCTCACAAAACCTCCCAATGTTGTCAGAATTCACAATATGGGAATTATAGAGGGAATTTGTCTAAAACTCCTTGTATTTGAGTAGTATCCTACACCAAGAGCTTAACATTCTATAGATAAATCTTGGAGCTCTGATTGCATGAATGTGTCTCTTAGTAAAAATGTGCAGATTCTTGAGACCTCAAGCCTTGCAAAATGACACGGTGGCTTTTATAAGCCTCAAGGAACTCGAAGACACCTTGCTCCTTTTTCATATGTCTTTGAGCAAGCTAACATCATAGGAAGATTATTTTCACAGCAGTACACGAGTCCTAATGACATTGGGAACATATCTATGACGCCAAACGGTACCTCATGATTAGTCTGTTTCACAGGCTGCTGCTTCTGCATGAATTTCAGGAAAATACATATCTGTATTTGTATGCCTGTGATTAGGGTTGGAGTGCCTGATGCAGGTCAAGTTGCCTGTCTCAGGTGGGGGACATTCGATCGCCATTCTGCAGCAATTTAGGCGCAATGCCTGTGATTAGGGTGGAAGTCCCTGATGCAGGTGAAGTTGCCTATCTCAGCTGAGGGACATTTGATCGCTACTCTGCAGCAATTTAGGCACAACAAGAACGAGCATGAGGCCAGGCAGCTCCTTGCGTACCTGTGCAATGAAAATCTCGAATTGCATCCCGTTCTCGGCAACTATCTTGTTCCTGCCCTTGTGGAATGTGGAATCCTGCGTGATGCTCAGCACATATTCGACAACCTGCCGCACCGCAATGAGTACTCCTGGACTTCATTGATCTGCGGCTTCATCCAATCTGGTGAACATCAGCATGCCTTCCATTTGTATCATAGAATGAAACATGAGAAGGACTCTGTCAAACCGAACAGGGTTACATATTTAGCTCTGCTAAATGCTTGCACTAAGCTGGAAGACACAGAGAGGGGCAAAACGTTGCATGCTGATATCGTCGAACGGGGACTGGAAATGCATTTTTTCATGGGAAGCCCCGTGGTTGGGAATACACTGGTGGTCATGTATGGCAAATGCAGCATGTTTGCTGAAGCACAGAAAGTTTTTGATGGAATTCGAGGCAAGGATGTGGTCTCTTGGAACGCACTGATTTCAGGCTACGCTGAACACGGTTTTCTTGAGGATGCAGTCAACTGTTTGACACGAATGCAGATGGAACTGGTGTCTGCAGATGCTGTCACATTTGTTCTTTGCTTGAAAGCTTGCGGTAACAAAGGAGCTTTAGAAACTGGTAGGGAGATACATGCTCAGATTAGGAAATCAGGACTGGAGAGAGTTTCCTTTGTAGGGAATGCACTAGTGGACATGTATGGTAAATGTAGCTCATCTGCAGAGGGGCGAGAGGTGTTTGACGATTTACCTGTTCGAGATGTTGTAGCATGGAATACGATGATAAGTACCTATGGTGAGAATCATGAGGGTGACATGGCTGTATGCTCTTTCACAGAGATGCAACAGCAAGGTGTCAAGCCAAATTGCACTACATTCACTTGCCTCCTTGCTGCATGTAGCCATGCCAGTTTGGTCCTCAAGGGCCAGGAATTTTTTAAGGCCATGAAAGAGGAACATGGCATTGAACCTGCAGAAGACCACTATGCTTGTATGGCTGATCTTTTTGCAAGATCAGGGCATGTTTATGATGCACTTAGGTTTGTTTTAGCAATGCAATGTCCACCATCTATGGTAATCTTAATGAGTCTTCTAACTGCTTGCAAAATATATGGAGAAGTGGAGGTTGGAGAAGGATGCTTTCAGCAGCTTGTGGAGGCAAGCCAAGATTCTGCTGCTACATATATGTTGATGGCTGATTTGTATGGAAATTATGGCCGGTGGCACGATGCAAGGAGGATTGAAGGGATGAGGAAATACTTACAGAAAGAGAAAAGACAGGGTAGCACTCTGATTGAGGTAAAAAAGAAGCTGCATGAATTTGCTGTAGGTGTGAAGCAAAGCAAGGAATTGTTAGATCTGTCTGTAGTCCTCAGTTTACACATGAAGAATCGAGGATTTGTGCCAGATGTCAATTTGGTATATCTCATGAAAGGAAGCATGTCAGTCAAGGGAGGAGACATGCTCAAACAGTTATGAAAACAGTAGCCGTTCCAATTGAAGAATACAGCTTAGATCAAATTGAAGATTGGCAGGCTCACCATCCCCTGCTAGATTTTGTATAATCAACTTCTAGTCAACAAGTGTAAATTCCTGACTCTACTGTCTAAATTACTGGTCAGCATAAAACTGTCATTAAATAAAAGCTTTAGGTTCCTGTAAGGGAGTATGAAACAGAATCGCCATATGTGCATATCTAATTGAAGATTTGCATGCCCATATCCTCTGCTCTTTACTGTATCCAGTCAAGGAGCATAAATTCCCTGATCTCCTGTGTAGATTACTGATTGCTATAGGGTTATCATTAAAGAAAAGCTGTTAGATTACTGTCAGGGAGAGTATCAAACAGAATCACCATATTTGCGTGTGTGTACCATGTCAGCATTCAATGTAGCATGAATAATTTTGTATAATTTTTGAGTTACCTGTATCTGGCCGACCATTTCCAGGCTGGGTATATATCCCCACTGAATGCTAAGTGCAATTAAAATTGGAGCTAGCATATGTGCCACTGCAGTTGCATGGGTGTACCAAGCAAGCATCAAATGTTTGCAACATTTCAAGATGGACGTGCGTCTTTTGAACAGTTGAATCTGAGCTCTGGTGTTAAAGGCCGAGGCTTCACAAAGATGCCCCAAAGCAGTGTTCACAGAAAACTGAGGTCTTGTGTAGAGCAAATTGTCAAATTCTCACGATCACCTTGAAAATTTTCAAGAGGCTTTCAAGTTAAGGGTCAAGTTTGTCCTAACTGGATATTAAAAATATCTGCAAAACCTATGAAAATTGTGAATTGCAGGATTGAAGGTTTCATTTGGTTCCCAAAAGTATCTTGTGGAAATTGGCCCCAAAGTGGACTTCTGGCCTACACCAAGTGTTGTGAGCCTTTGCTTATGATCAACTCCAGCTTATACTATTAGTTTTCTTGTTAGCCATTGTCATTCATGTGCAGTTATACACTCTACAATATCCACAGCTCTTATTGAAGCTTAGAAAGTGAAAGGATACTAAGGCCAAAAGAAAAATGGTTACATTTGACAATCTTGAAGTTTCATTTATAGACAATGGTGGGAACTCTATGCAATTTATAGACATAATTTGAAAGACTTGATTCACTATGTGCGTTTACAAGAGCTCTTGTGGGGACAAGATTTTGTCTTTTGATCCTTACAACTTCAAGAGATCCTTCAAAATTATCCTTTTTTCATTATCTTAGCTTGAAAGCATGAAAATGCTTCCTTCTGTAGGTCGAAGGTTGATTGTTATTACTAGACTTAAGAAATTTTTTTAGTATTCCCCAAAGTTGATGGCCTAGCAGTTGAGACTTGGGCAATTAATGGGCTCATAATTGTGAGGTTGTGGATTCAAGTCTCGCTAGGTGATCACTTGGTTGAAAGGATATGTTCACATGGGGTTTTCTTGAAAGCTTAGGCCACTTGCAGCTGGCCATTGCAAGAGGATGGTAGGAAGTTCGTATTTTGTCTGCGGCCAGCTATAGCCCACTTGGACTTTTATCCTCCTTGGTAAGCCATCTTAAAGGGGAAAGACAATGTAGCGGTTTTGCTTTTCTGCATATGCAGTCACAAGTTCCGTAACTTGTTTGGTAGCTAAGGTGAAAAACAATAATTCTTTTTGATATCAAAATGTTTTAGGTCATTTTGAGTTTTATATCAAGCCGTCTTAGCTCAGCCGGTAGAGCGCGTGGCTTTTAACCACGTGGTCGTGGGTTCGATTCCCACAGACGGCGACATAACATTTCATCCCAACTGTGGTCTGCTTTACCATGTTTTGGTTTCTGGTAACTGTGGATCTCGATCCCTGCACCCTCGTCTTGTGCTGCTTAGGTGGAATTGTCCAGATATTGACACGGTCACTACTACTCACTCACTATGAGTTCCATTTCATCACTGTCATGTGACGTCGACGTCTTCTTCATTAGAAATGCATGTGTGGCATGGATTGTCTTGCAATGCATTTAAGATGTAATGAGAGGTTCAACATGAGTAATTTTGTCGAATTACATCTCATTAACAATAGTGAGTCGAGGGAATGTGGCGATGAGCTTGCTCTTGTTGATGATTGGTTTGGACAACAGGTACAAAGATGATAGAGTGTTTACAAAGCTCCAAGCCATCTACTATTATTACCAGAAGGTTTTGTGGGGGCGCCACATGGCACACACAGAGGCTCGCCTGCAAAACCTTCCAGAGCCACCACGACTTGCTTGCCTGCACACACGCCCACTCATGCGACCCGCCCGCCCAGTCCCAGCACAAAGCGCGATGCTGCTATACAAAAGAAGATTTGCAGACCTCCGAGGCGGGCTTGACATTGCACACATGAGGAGAAGGACAATTAACCACAAAGCGTGAAAGAATTCTTAAGCATAATCATCTGGCATGACCGTATCCTTCTTCCTGATGAAAGTAGTAAGGTAATGTAGAGGGCATTAACTTGCATGCAGCTTACTGCACGGAGTGTTGCTTTAAATATCCTCCGCAGGATTGATGGTGAAGATGTGGTCATGGAGGAAGGAAGCAACAATGCAGAATCGTCTGATGAAGGAGAGGGCAGCAATAACGCATAAGAAGAAATATGCAAATAAGCAGCAAAAGCCAATGAGAGCTCCTTGAGTGCTGGCAAGACTTCAGGCCAGTGATCACAAAGCTGTGGACTCTTCCATCAACACTGAAGAGGACAATAAACATCAGATGGAGGCAAAACCGCAAATCATATCAGGAACACTAGCTGGGGAAAGCAGGTGCAACACAGAGGAAAGGCATGAAGGCTCAACAAAGAAGGTGGTCCTAGGAACATTTTATGATTCAATAAGACAGCAGTTCGTCTTTTTTCCACAGGCAAGTCCCCCAAGGCCATGGATGTGACTATATGGTTCAACACCATGCTTCAAAATGAAGGAGCAGTGGACCAAATATATCATGGAGGGAGAAGCCTCTTTGCAGTTGGCTACCTCAATATCTCATCTTTAAGAGATCCAATGGACATGGTCACAGACCCTTGGAATGCCTCTTCTCTCCCTTAATCCAAGGTGAAGAGCTGGAGGCTTGGAGTCTTGCCCAAAACCAACTCAGCTGGATTGACATGAAGGATTATTTCCAGCTTGATCAAACCCACGATACTAAGCACGTCTAGATAGATGGATGGTACAACACTAACTGTGGAGAATGGCTCCTTGCAACAACAAAAATAATAGCGGATTTTGATTGCCTTCTTCTATCTCAGCATATGAGCTAAAGTCTATTGAGCCTTGCAATATAAAAGGGATGCACAAAGGTCTTGTTGCCAACTTGTGAGCAGGTGGCGTTTCCATACATGGTGAGAAGAGGCATCACCAAGCTTGAGGGGTTACATCAGTGTGTAGGCAAGACCCATGGGAGGGCTTTACCCACACCTTCTACACTACATCTCCTTACAAGAAGCCTGGCTATGTGATGCTAATAGTGAAGAACTCCTTCAACTGTACGCCTTTTATAAGGGCCGCTCCCTCCTACAACAACATGCTCTATCCAATTATTGCTGCAGAATGGGTGAAAGCCTCTGATCAAAAGGTCATCTATCTCCAGCTCTCTCTCTAATCAAAAGGTCATCCCTCCAGCTCGATGTAGAGAAGGCATTCGACACAGCTCAATGGAGCTATCTAAAGCAAGTCATGCTGAAAATGGGTTTTCATGAGAAAATTTGCTCATCTCCCTTTTCATGAGAAACTCGCTAATCTCCCCTTATCCATTGTAGCAAACATGGTTGCCCAAATTGTAGTTAATAGCAAGTTGATGGACGCCTTTGATATTCAAAGAGGAGTTAGGCAAGGATCCCTAGTCAACCCCCTCCCATTTGCAATAGCAACTTATCCATTAGGCATTCAGAATATGAAAATGAGTTCTCAACAAAAACTCTATACACAATAAATGCTAATATTGGCTTGAGTGTATTTTGTGAGATCACCTCCTAGTGGAGTCACCCCATAGTTGAGTCACCCATGTGCATAAGAGCGAGTGTCATACTCAGAAAAAAGGACAGATGTCTCCATCAACTTTTCTACCCAAGGAAGAACTATCTAAGGCCATCATCCTCGTGTCCCAACATATAGCCGAGAACCATTTAAGGCAATCATCCCTCTAGCTAATGCCTCCCAATAACAATATAAAATAAAAATCTTGGAGATTCTCATATACCGTACCACATGCTTCTATCAATCACTATAATAATGCGGGGTCGCGGAATGCAAATGGACTAAGATGCCTTAATTGGTAGGTTCCTATGATGAAAAGGACACACTAAAAAAGTACATGTTCCTCACTCAATAGATCTAAAAAGAACAAAGCAATGGTGGGCTGCAATTGCTTTATGTTAATGAGGAAGGAACAATTATAAGACAAGAGGCCAAATTGCTTTCACAATCAGTGGCAAGAAAACACCCCATAGGCACTTATATTGGTAGAGCTTCCATTTTATCATACCAAGAAATTTTGTAACTCTTGGAGTCTAAGAAAAATGGGCCTCCTCGCTACACAAGCAATAAAGAAAGAAAAAATCTCAATTCTTGTCTCTTGCCTACTTGAGACTCTTAGACCACCATATTAGATAACAATAAATGGAGGAGAACCAATAAGGTTTTGGGGTGTGTCACTATTGTTGGTAGATACAAGGGATCTCAAAAAACTAGAGTACGGAAAGCAAAACTTGCTTAGGGACCTATAGCAAACACATATTTTGATTTCTATTCAAAGTAAAGCAAGTTTCTCATGGAGAGAGTAAAGGTAGTGAGAATGTTCCTCCAATGGGACCCTAAATCTTGTAACACGGCAATTCATCCCCCTATCTCTTTGCAAATTAATGCAACACTTAGTCTACTTTCTCAACAATTCATCCACTTGTCTCTTTGCATTACCTTGTTTTTCCATCTCAATCTTTTAAAATAGTTTATGTTTTGTTACATATTTGATCACTTTTGATTGTAAGGATATATTCTTAAGTATTAACATGTAATGAAATTTGGTATTATAATAAGGTAAGCATTTTCAAAGTTGGGTCTTATGGAGGTGTTACGAGGGAAACCTTGTTTACATACTCCATGTTAGGTTGCAAACATATGATTGGACAAGGCTGAAAAGTGGAGATGGTTGGGAAACATGATTGAATATGGTTGCGTATTTCTAATGTTTGACTAGAATATGACGCATGATGGAGGCAACAAATGTATGATATACAATGAAAGGATAAGTCGGGAGTTTGCTTATGTTTGTGATGACATGCTTATATTAATAGGATGTGTGTGAATGATGGAGGTTTGTTGGAATGCTTAAAGAAGGTGGTGTTTTCATGGGCCTCGCCCTTTTAAGCTTAACCCACACAATGAACTTTGACAAAATGCAATGAAAAAGAAAGAGAATGAATAAATATTGGATGATAACTCAATAGCCAAACTATCTAAACGAGGTGTGAAAATGGGGTGGTTAAGGAGTGGAGGGCTGTCCACCAACTAGTCTCTCACATGGAAGTGGGCTAAGGGAGAGTGTCATCGTTTGGATTTGATCTTGAGTGCATCAAACCACCAATGTTTCATGCTCAATGCTGAGGAAGGATGTAGAGGTAGTAAACACCAGAAATTTTGGTGGAGGCTCATAGCAATATTGATGTGCAAATCGTTCGTCAAACTTGGGTATAGGGACGAATGACTAATCGAACCATTTAGTAGTTGGTTCCCTCTAAAGTTTCCCTCCAGATAGCCAAAGCTCCTCATAGTCTTATCAATAAAGCTAATGATTAGAGGCATTGGGGATGAAACACCCTCAGCCTACTCTCAAAATTTAAATAGGTAAGCAGCAAAGGTTGCTTTGTTGAACCTTAGCGTGGAATGTGAGCTCCAAGAGGGTCATTTTTGGTAAGCAAATTTGTCAATGTGGTGGGATGAACCAAAAGCCGGGTTATGCTACCAAACTGTGCACTAACCTATACCTGGTTATTAGGGCAAGTGCAAGGCATTGATAAGTAGGAGGGCATGGGGATTGTGGTGCAACTCTAGGTATGAGTCCAAGTGAAATTGCCTCCAATGCAGATCTTGGTCGTAGTAGCAAATATTCAAATGAGAACTTTAAAGACCAAAGTGGAGAAAGGTTCCATGTGAACAACAATTGGGCATTGCATATAAATGGTATTCCATAGAGAGTAGTATGCAACAAGAAAGTTTAGTAGGAGATATGAACTAATTTCATGAAATTCTATTGGCTGTTCATAGGGGACTTTGGGCTACATTTGTAAAAATCAAAGAATGACACAGGTGGAAATGTATATAAAGAGATGTACTATAGTTTCTAGAGACTTGTATCTACTCACAAAGAGAGGGAAGAGATAGAGACAGAGAAACAAGCTATCACAAAGGAACAAAACAGACGAGAACAACAAAACAGGGGTAAAAAAGATGAACACTAAGGTTTTTGGTAATTTGAATTTAGAAAACATTAGGGCCAAAAACGTTTCAAATACGGCACTTGTAAGAAAATGATAAAGTTGCTAATTAGTTGAGGTCTTAAAAGAATGAACCCTCCAAATTTGGTCATTCAAACGTGATTAATGAGAGAATGCATTATTCATTTAAGAGACCTGCCATTAAATGCCTAAGGACGTTAACTCATGTCACGGATCACTTTTCGGCCATTATTTTTTCTTTTTGAATGGTTAAATATTCTACTATCACGTTTCCCACCAAAATCATGCTTCTTTTTTCGTCTACATTCATTAAACCATCGGTTTCTCCTCTTCTCTTTATTTCTTAGTTCTTAAAGCAGATTTTACTCTATCATAAAATTTCTCACCAAAATCACGTGCAGTTCTTACCAACAGGTCTACAATGGTCTCCCTTCGTCTCCTTTCACAAAATCTTGAGAAGGTGATCAACAATCAAAAGAGTCTCTACACAGAGGACCAACACCACTTATTGCCAATTGGACTATAGAGATATGGTCCTCCATAGACCTTAAATGAGATTAGCTCATCAGTTTTCAGCAGACACAACTAGGTTGGGGCATCCAAGCCACATACTTCATCCCCTAGGACATTCATTTTATAAGATTTTGTTTCAACCAAATCCAAGCTTTTTCTTCCATCTCTTCAATTTGATTCATAAGAAAATGATTAAAAGAGTCCCATGGTATTGATACAAATTGGTAGGGATATATATACTAAGGATGAACCTCAAGCTAATAGAATAGAAAGTGAAAATTTTTACCTTGACCTTTGCACTTGAAAATAGAATATCTTCATTATACAGTGTTGTAATATCAACTTTTTAGCAAGCACTAATGGATAAGACAAGGATAATATATTATAAGTAGAAGAAATGAAGTACTTTGATTTTTGGGAGACAAAAATATCTACCTAGTAATAGATTAAAAATATTTATTATTCAATTTTTAGACTATTAAAATATAAAAAACATTAATCTAGTAATAGATAAAAGTATTAGTGATATTGTGTATCATATCAACTTTAGGACTAAGAGGATTTTATGTGTGTAGGATGCTTCGGAGAATATGAAGGATACAACTTTTTACTTGATATCATATCTTGGGAGTCTTTTTCTCATCGTACCCTCAACTGTGATTCTTAATAGTACTATTGGGTTTCAATATCCTCGATTGCAATTCTTAATAGCACTATTAGATTTCAATACCTAAATGGTCGCTTAATGCCATAGAATGATACTACTCATGCTATCATATCTTGGCAAATCTCTTAGGATCTCTTCTCTTAATTTGTAGGAAAAAATAGAAAGGACTTGACTCTATTTCTTTCTCTCAGAACTCTGATTCTAATGTAGACTGATTTTATAATTGAAAACATCACTACATTATTGATGTCTTATCCTTATATATCTTTCTTCAAATGTGATATATCTCACGTTTCACAAAAACAATGACCATTAAAATCATCCTTGTGTGATTATAGATCTCCTTTACTCTATAACATTCATTATATTATTTATTTTTTTAAATAGTTTGAAGAGTATTATATGATGTTATACAAAGTTCTCTATATGAAATAACATGAACTTTTTGACAAGACAATGGAGTCAGATAAATAAATTATTAGTGGAATCATTTATATAATAATATAAACTTTTGATAACTCAATAGAGTTGAATAAATAAGTCATTAGTAGTCAAATTTTTACATGAAACCCATGATAATAGATATAATTATTATATATCTCTTCAATCTTTTTCTATAGCTCAAAATGATAGAATATATTATTTAGTAAATATAAATTATATTCCATAACTCTTCAAAAAGATACTCTATCTAAAATAAAAATATTTTAGTAAATTAATAGAATTATTAGAAAATAAATTATTATCTCAAAAATATATAACTATTCAATATCTCTTATCTATTTTTAAAGCTCCTAAAGAAGATAGAATTTCTATAGCAAATATATACTAATGCAATATCTATTCAAAAAGATAGTCTCTTTTGGATCCAAATTATGTAGTGATAGGTAGAAAAAAAGCAAAGGAATAGCCCAAAAATTTTTAAGCTTTAGGATAATGGTCACATGTGACTCTGTGATAATGTTATGATCTTTATTTTTAATAAGACCTTACGCCTATCAAAAAATTTATTAAAAAATTTCATAAAAATATTAGGCTCTTGAAAATTTTAAAATTTTTTTAAGATTTTTTTGAGCTCACTTACTATTTTAAAATTATTTTTAAGTAAAAAATGAGAAGGGGATCATCCTTATGCTAGAGGAGATAAGGCGAGCTGAGGAAATCCTAACCCCAAAAAATCACAAAAAAATAGGCCATCATGATATGGTGCAAATAGGGGGGTTATTCACGCCATATCATGATTACCTATTTTTTGGTGGCCTTAAGGGTAAGGGAAAACCCTAACCCCAAAAAAGTTAAAAAATCACCAAAAAATAGGCCATCATGATATGGCGCCAATAGGGGGGTTGGATCATCATGCAACCCCCCCCCCCCCCCCTATTCACACCATATCATGATGGTCTTTTTTGTGATTTTTTGGGGTTTTTTGGGGTTAGGGTTTTTCCTTCCCCTCAAGACCATTCACACTCAGCTCCCCTTATCCTCTCTACCATAAGGAGGATTCACATACATACACACTCAACACCCCCCCTCCCCCCTCAATGCCAAGTGGCATTGGATTACAAAGCATGACAGGATGCTCTCCCTTAATCCACAATAAGATGCCTTTATAAATCAAGCTACAATAAGATACAATATATATTCAAAAAGATAATCTCTTTTGGATTTAAATTATGTAATGATAAGTAGAAAAAAAAAGGAAAAGGGATAGCCCAAAATTTTTTAAGCTTTAGGATAATGGTCACAGTGACTCTATGATAATATTATGATATTATAAGTGTAAGGTCTCACAAAAAATAAGACATTACAAAACAACACAAATAGGGGGGTTGTGCTTTGTACATGTATGTTTGCTCCTCCGCAATACAGAGCAAGGATGACCCCTACGGAGATTTCATTGTGCCACTCTCGCGCCATATCATCTCATCCACAATAGGAAGCGAAAAGGATCGTGCCAAAGATTACACTTTGCTACACTTGCACAGTATCAACTGCTCCACGATACAGCGTGAATAGGACCCTGCAAAGATTTGACTTGCGCCGTATCAACTCATCCTCTGCGTGTCATATCAACAATACCATCAAATAATTTTTCATTACTCTTCTTGTCATTTTCTCTCAGGCAGCAGTAATGGGCAAGGACAAAGCAGGCAACTGCTAAGGTTCCAATCTCCCCTAGAGTACCTGATCAGCCAACAAATCAATCTACACCCTCTTTTGCTCAAGGAAGTGAGCCTTCCAAGCCAAGTAGAAGAGAATATCTAGGTTTTACTATATGTAGAAGTGTTTTAGTGAGATAAGGAAGGCCCAGAGAGCTTTACAACATGTCATTCCAAAGATAACTTTTATCAAAGTTGTTAAGGATATTTTTGATAGATTATTAAGAGTGTTGACTAAAACTTGCATGCAAAAGAAATGGTAGCTTGCATCGATTCTTTGTGTTTAGGATGTAGTTGAATACTTTGTTATCAACTTTATGAATTATGCTTACCTTGTTGCTACTCATGCTCATAGGATCACCTTAATGAACAAAGATTTTAGTATGATCAACAAAATAAGATACATGTTCGACAAGGTATTGAGGCCCTTGCCCACTATTGATAAAAAAGCATTTGAGATTCTTAACATTCCCCAAAAATTTCCCTAGGAAAGCAAAAGGGCCAAAGATCGAGGATGTGATACATATATACCCAACAAGGATTACATCCTAGCAAGAGTTTGTCCAAGAACAAAAAACACAAGAGGTCATACAAACCGAGAATGATGTTTGCAAGAGAAAAATCGATGTGCTTGGCCATGTTAATTATAAGAGAATGGGTGAGGTGTATGGACAAATGGTTATCAATGTTTCTTACACTTTTGAGGAAGAGGACTATCTTAGCATATCTCTTGAGGACAAGTCCATACTAGTTGTTAAAAAGGATATTCAATTGTTGTCAGATTCTATACCTTATTGTTACATAAGGTAAGGCATTTTGACTCTCAAAATTTTTAGTATATAGAATGATTGTGTTGTTGATTTCAAATAACACTCCTTTATTTTTGCTATTAGCTTTTGGATATTGATTGCATCTCTTAGCCAAGAAATCTCTAAAATTATATGTATTGTTGATCCATTATTATCAATGAAATTATTTTGAGATCTAGTTCAAACATAGCAATATATTTCAAATCTTTTGATTCCATCACAAACTACTATTTTTTTTTTCCTTACATTGGATACACTCACCAGAGAAATTATCCTCATAACTGTCTAAGTGGTATTTATGACCAAACAAGAATATGCATTAAATGGAATATTGCTTGCTTTTTAGTTAATTATTTATTTTCTTTTATTGTCTATTTTAGTTACATGTTTCCATTTGCAGTGCTAGCAGGCTCGTGACTACCTTCTTGGACACCACATACGAGGATATTGTTGATCCCAAAAAAACCATATAACCCTCTCTAACAAGAAGTACCATTGCAAAGTCATACACATACTTGTGGATGGAGAGTGATTTTAAATGTTTGCAAGACAATAGATTCAAAGATACTCAAGATAGATGGGGTGAATGTAAGTCTCTTTCATATTATTGGTTTTTTTAGGGACCCTTTTTCAATTTACCAACTTGTTACATTTTTTCACATCGTGATGATATTACCCTGACTCATATATGTGGTGGATAAGGGAGTAATGTATTGAGTTGATTTTGGATAGGGCAATCACCACTAGTTGATTCCGACTCCCCTCCATAAAACCACAAAACATGCATAATATATTAAAAAACCCTTTCCTCAGTAAAAGAACCCACAATCTGATCAGCATAGATAATGTTTACGAGCACATTGTGAATCGCATGGAAGGTTCCACTTAAGCTTTCCATAAATTGCCATTCATAACTTGTTGACAGAAATATATCTACAATCAAGAATTCATTATTAATACTTGCTTAAATGAAAAAAATATTACATATGTTATCAACTCAAGACTTATGATGTATTTGCTGTGAAACACACTCATTTGGAGACAAGTGCATATCATTGGCTATGTAAACATGTTGCACTTTGATAAACCGCCCTTCATGAATAAATTTGAAAGAAATGATACATCCCTTCTAGTGATGTTATAAATTTGCAGAGAAAGAAGCTCGTCGAGAAAGGTGAATGAACTAAAAAGCAGAGAAAGAAGCTCACCCAGAAAGATGAATGAACTGAAAAGGAATATTAAGAAGATTGATGAAAATATATTGGGTGCCAAAAAGTTCTTGAATTTCAAAAAAGTCATCATTAACCTCACAGCATCTTTATTATGCCCTTTGTCAGATTTTATAAGTAAATAAGAACTTCGAGATTACCAAAACATGTTAGACTTTGGAGATTTTTGCTAAAAAGGAGGAGAGAATCATGAAGTGGACTCTACTATCTCCAAAAAAGAGGAGACAAGAATACCATATGCTTGCACACATGGCAAACTCTCTTTGGCCCTTTTCTTAATCCCGTGATTAACAAAAATGCACTTTTTGAAGCATTTTTGGCCCTAATGGTACAATATTTAAATACTTCTTAGAGTACAATCCTATTTTCTAAAATTTCCTTTAGATATGTCCATGACTCTTCTCCTAGATCATCAAAAGTATCATCTTTAAAGACTCTTTATAGTATAATCCCATTTTCTAAAGTTTCCCTTTATAGCATGTCCGTGACTTTTCTTCTAGATCTTCTCATTTAAGCAAATCAATAGTAAAAGTGTTGGTGTTGGTCTTTTGGTTCAATAATGTATGAAAACAATGCCAAACTATTACCATAGAATTGTCTAAAGGATTTTGTGTTCTTACTGCAATCTTTCTTAAAGTTTCCTCTATCATCCTTTTTTCGATGCAAACAGAAACATTTGAGAGGATATTCTAGCTTATTAAGAAGGTTTAGAGATTGGGGAATTTTGAAGACATGAGGCAGTTGAAATCATTCTTACTTCAAGGATTATTCTTTGGGAAGTCTCTAGATTCACCAAAATCTTGCCATAGTGTATGAGAATATCTTATGTTGAGGATGCTAACATGGATATGGAAGAGGTCTTATCCATTGAGCAAGTGGATACTTTATCAAAGGAAGTTGACATAGTCAACTTCAAAATTCAATAGTATATGTGACAAGGAGCATTAAAACATACAAATGTCTATTGACTCCCTCACTTTGGCAAATCTCCCCTCCTTTTCCATTTTAGGATAGGAGTTCTTATTGCTTAATGATATTCAAAAATTCACATGGCTCCAAAAATTACTCATTTGTCACTTTTTAAAAATAATTATTTTTGGTGATGATCACTTCTTAGCTTGTTTTGGTGGCACAAGAACCACATTCAGGGAGGAGTTTATCCTTTTACATTACCTTCCCAAGCTCGATACAAGCTTTATGAAGATTTACCACACAAAGTATTTTGACAAGTCAACTGGGCCAATATCTATTCTCAAGACTTTGTCCGGATATTTAGGGTATTCCCATGTACTTGCAAATAGAGATATATTCATTGAAAAGGATACTACAATTAATTATTTTGACTATAGGGTATTCCCATGTACCTATGAATAGAGACATACTTATTGAAAAGGATGCTGCAATCTATTATTTTGGCTATAATCTAGGACACAAAGGTTCAAGAAGTGGATACTTCTTGTGCTAAAATACTTATGCCTTGGCAACTAATCCTCATAAGATTGCAAGTCTACAAGAGACAAAGATACCTCTTGCAAAATAAGAGGAGCACATTCTTGCTTGAGGACAAATAGAAAGATGGGGAACCAAAAAGTAATAAACAAAGACGGATTTTTTAAATGACCTCTGAGTAATGCAAAAGAATAAAATCATTGACCTCTCTACAAAATAATACGATTAGAATCACATGTCTTGTACAAAGTTAGTATGCTAATGAGAAGCTTCATATGGAATTAGATTTGTATCCTATGTGGTTTCTTGATTTTATTATGTCGTGTTAGTTGATTTTATACATTGAATCCATTTTCTAGTAAGTGTTGAACATTTTGCAAATCAATTTTTCTTTTTTCTTTGCCTATCACGAGAACTTGGGTTCTTAAGTAAAATGTTCTTGCTTGGTAGTGGAATTTCTCCATTCCTTTATATTCCATTTTGATCATGGTCCATAATTGTCAACAAAGTATATTATGTATCTTAACAAAATGTGTTGCATAAGAAAATAAACTAGTCAAGACTATAAAAAATATTCTTGTGAGGTAAAGTGGTAGAAAATCATACTTACCAAGTAGAATGTGATGTATTTTTTAACCTAAGATTTTACCGTTTCTTCCACCAAAATTTTTGTAGCCTTTTTGAACTCTAAACAATAGCTCACAATGTTTTTACTTTGCCTCAATGGTTGTATGAAGTTACCGAAGAAAAGAGAGTGGGAAACCTACAACATGCAAAGATATGGTTATGAGTGACCTCTTGAACTAATGCAAGTGCAAATACACATAAAAAGAACTTAGCATTTCGATTACATTAGCAAGTTTCTTGCTTTTTTTCAATCCAATTGGCATGCCGAGCTTTTTTTCAATAAAGCACATGAATACACAAAAAACACAAGAGCAATAGTAAACAAGAAATATGATAAAGGCATGTAGCAATGAAAGACACCTAAAATCCTTACATTCAATCATATAATTACCTTCATAACTTTCTTGCTTCTTCTAATTGTAACATACATATTTTTCTTAGTCAACTATGCGCTTTCATCCCTCAATCACTTGTTTATGATTTTTTATGTTTATATATATTCATACACCCTCATAAGAGCTTGAGTTATTTTATACTCTATTTAATAGGCTTAAAATAATTTTGTCATGATTTAATTAGTCTTTAATTTAAATTAAATTATTTCTCCTTCTTTATATGAGGAGGATTTATCTTCCCTTGGTGAGGAGGAGTCCCAACCCCAAATAGGTGCATTATAGGTACTAGAGACTCGACAATCTCCCTCGCAACAGCAACATGAGCCTATTCAGATTCCCTATTAATACCGACACCTCATGTAGGATTCAAGTGTTTCTCTAAAGTTACTGGTAAATTTTTACATTATTTTAATTTTTTTATTATTATTAAATTATTAAATTATTAAAAATTATTCCTAATTTTTTATTAATTTTACAAATTTCTTTAAGCCTTAAGGGTTATGAATATATCGTAAATTTCTTTAATCCCTTAAGGGTTGTGAATATATCACAAATTTAATTCTAAATTTTGATAAATTTTAAGCTTAAATTTTCAATTTATTTATTAAGGAAAAAATGTACACGTATGTGTGTGTATGTGTGTGTGTGTGTGTGTGTGTGTATAAAAAATAATTTAAAAGTAAAAAAAGAGCCTTATATGAAGGCTTGAAGGGGGGACTGCACGAAGGCAGCGCTCCCCTTACCCTTGCAATCAACAAGGGACATTTCTTTGATGATCCCCCCCCCCCGTAAGGGCTTTGTAGCTATACCATGCCGTTGCTACCGATTGCACCTATATAGGGAGTAGTAGTGACTCAAAGCCCTGCCTTGTTTCCACTCTACGTGTGATTTCCTATGCCCAGTGGTGAACCCTCTTATGTGCGGCGTCACGAGGGTGTAGTCCTAGGATGTGTCTATGTTGTCCTACTTTTGGATTGAATAATACAAGAGTATACCTTGAGCTCATATCGTGTTACCTTTCTGTGCCGTGTTGAGTGCGTAACGAGTGCAGGTTTATCACACTTGGTATCAGAGCAACTCTTGCTCAGAGTGAAGGAGTGCTCACGGAAGTAGGAGGAAAGATCCAGTGCCCCGAAGAGATCGAAGTCGTAACGACCCACAGCGCGACGCCCCACGTCGTGTCGCCCCATGTCGCATCGCCCCCCGACTCGTCGCCCCGGTGTGATGCCCCAACCTCAACATCCCACCGTCTGAAGACGTGATACGGCTTCCCCGCGGCACGACCCACACCACCACATGTAAAACGCGGCTTCCCTGCGTCGACACCACCACCAACCACATGGAGGAAGAAAGGGAGAACATCACCCTCCCGACACTGGAGGAGAGGAAGAAGAGTAGGGGACAAGAATGGAGAGTGGCCCAAGAGGAGAAGGTGGCCGGACTAGAAAGACAATTAGATGGTATGTCAGGCATGCTAGAATCAATATGGAGGAACATGCAGATGAAAGAGGAAGAGGAAGAAAGGAGGAAAAAACTAGAAGTAGAGCAGGGCTATAGAGAATGGGTGAGTCAACAACAAGAAGAGGAGAAGAGACACCGAATGCAAGAGGAGATGGATAGAACAGGTAGAGAGGAGTCATCTAGGAGGGTGCAAGATACAAGGAAGGAGAAGGAGAAAGTAGTAGAATTAGGAAGCAAAAAGAAAGACAAGAAGAAGGAGAAGAAGCACCATCGCAAAGAAGAGGAACATAGCAGTAGTTCAGAAGATGATTATGGAAAATTCAAGATGCCCCAACCCGCCAAGTACAAGGGAGAGAGAGATTGGTTAGTTCTGAAGAAATGGATCGCAGAGGTGGATAGGTACTTAAAGTATTCAATAATTACCGAAGACAGGAAGGCGGAGGTGGTAACCATTTACTTGGAGGAGGACGTTGCCAGTTGGTACCTGTTAGAACAAGAGCAGGGCCACACAATCTGTTCGTGGGAAGAATGCCAGGAAGAACTGAAGGACTACTTTATTCCAAAGCTGGAGAAATTCAAAGTGAGAGATGAATGGAGGAACCTCAAGCAAGCACAGGGAAAGATGAAAGAGTATGTCAGCAAATATAGGCAAATCATGCTGCAGCTACCAAACATGGATACAAACACTAAGCTACATGGATTTTTCTAGAAGAGATGTGGAGAGACAGGAGTCAACAAGCTTAGCAGAAGCCATGAGAATGGCCGAACGACTGGTGGACCTGGAAGGCAGAAGAACAGCACAAGGGAATCAAAACAGGTTCAACAACAACTTCAACAACACCTTCAACAACAACAACTCCTGGAACCAGAGGCCCAATGCTCCTAGAGGGGCATTCACAGATACAAGGAGTCAAAACACCACTAACACCACGGCCGTATCCCAAACCGCATTAGTACCAAGAGAAACAGCAGGGAGATGGGGAAACAATCACTACAGGCCAACCCCTAGCACATCATATGGGCCCACAGGATCAAACACATCATGGTAGAGACCCCCAGGCCCTTCCACCAGCATCAGATGCTTCAAATGTGGGGGTCCACACTACCAAAACAGATGCCCAATAGAAGACACAGCTTCATCTAGTGGATCAAGGGTGAATGCAACTTGTGCATATGGAGGAGAAGAACCACTACCACTGCGTATCCAGGAAATTCCAAATGGGAGTGAAGAGAGCATGGACCACCCAAGGGTAGGGTCAGTTATTGCCCGACCCCAACGCATGGCAGCCAGGGTAGCGGCAGTCCACTATCTATACATCAAAGGCCGAATGGGTGAAGGAAACCAACCTATCATGGTGGACACAGGAGCAACACACAACTTCATGACACCACAGTGTGCAGCAAAACATGGATTGAAGCTATCAAAAGCCCCAGAAGGATTAACAGTAACATTCGCACAAGGAGAAGCCAAGGAAGTAAAACAAGTCTTTGCAGTCCAAGTGGAAGCCGACAAGTGGAAAGAAAAACTCAACTTCTTAGTAATCCCCATGGATGGTTTTGAAGTGATATTAGGCTTAGAATTCTATGACGAGTATGTCATTGCAATGTTTGGTAAGGGTGTGAATGAAATGATGCTAGATATGCAAGGAGAAGGCGTCAGAGTACCATGCGAAAGAATGTAGCTTCCTGGTAGGACCCCAATCAAGGTGCAAATGAAGGAGAATAAGCCAGGAGTATCATGCCAAACAATAAAACCAACTGCAAACCAACCAAAGGGCCAAACCCAAAAAGCACCGGTCCAAGGGACCGTTATCAAGCCACGTATCATGACATGCAGTGCAAAGCAAGTTGAGAAATTAGTCAAGCAAGGAGATATGGTCTATATGTGTATGATCCGACCAATTGAAGAAGAAGAAAATGGCAAGAAACCCAAACAACAGAAGAGGAACACAAAAGTGGCAGAAATACTTGAAGAATTCAAAGATGTAATGCCAGCCGAACTACCCAAAGGTCTACCACCCATACGAGATGTGGATCACAAGATTGATCTGATTCCAGGGTCTGCCCCACTGGCCCGAGCTCCCTATCGCATGAACCACACCGAGCTCATGGAATTGAAGAAGCAACTACATGAACTAGAAGAACAAGGATTCATCCGCCCTAGCAAATCCCCCTTTGGTGCTCCAGTGTTGTTTGTAAAGAAGAAGGATGGGGGACTTAGACTCTGTGTAGATTATAGGGCTCTTAACAAAATCACCATAAAAAACAAATACCCTATGCCCCTAGTGGAAGACCTCTTAGATAGACTACATGGGGCCAAGCACTTCAGTCGAATTGATCTTAGATCAGGATACCACCAAATCCGCATAGCCGAAGAAGATATCCCAAAGACAGCCTTCCGTACCCGATATGGTAGTTTTGAGTGGTTAGTATTAGGGTTCGGCCTAAGCAATGGGCCAAGCACATTTTGTGGCCTCATGGATGGGATTTTTAGACCGGAGATAGATATCTTTTTCATTATCTACATAGATGACCTCCTAGTCTACCGCAAGACCTTAGAAGAGCACAAGCAACACTTACGCCAAGTTTTTGAGAAATTGCGGCAGCATTAGTTATATGCCAAGCCGAAAAAATGTGAGTTCGCAATGAAAGAATTGGAATTCTTAGGCTTTATTGTAGGAGCAGATGGAATCAAAGTGGACCCTAAGAAAGTGGAAGCTGTCCAAAGATGGCATGTACTGAAAACTGTAAGAGAAGTGCGGGAGTTCCTAGGCTTCACAGTATTTTGTCGAAGATTCATCAAAGATTACAGCCTTATCACTGCCCCCCTCTCCCACCTCACCAAAGAAGACCACTCTTTTACATGGGGGAACGCGCAACAGGAAGCCTTTGAGCAGATGAAGAAGTGCATAAGCCAAACTCCCGTCCTAAGGGTGCCGAACTTCACCAAACCCTTTAAAATCTCTACAGATGCATCTGACTATGGCATAGGGGGTGTATTGATCCAAGAGGGTCACCCCATTGCGTATGAGTCAAAGAAATTTACCGATGTTGAAACAAGGTGGAGCACACATGAGAAGGAAATGTTGGCAGTCATCCACTGCCTTAGAAAATGGAAGCACTATGTTCAAGACAAGCACACAATAGTCTTCACCGACAATATCTCCCTCAAATACTTCCAGTCCCAACCCAAGTTATCAGCAAAGCAAGCCCGCTGACTAGACTTCCTAGCCGAATTTGACCTAGAGATTAAGCACAAACCCGGCTCTACTAATAAAATAGCACATGCCTTGAGCCGGAAAGCTGACCTGAAAGCTGTCAATGTGGTCAACAGCAACTTCATAGAACTTGTCAAAGAGGCCCTAGAACAAGATCAAGAAATGCACAAGATAATCAAAGATGTGGAAGCAGAGAAGACACCACATGGAATGTACACCTTAGAAGAGGGTATTCTATTTTTAGGCAAGAGATTGTATATCGCCAACAATGTGGAATTAAAGAAACTCATCCTGCATAAGATACACGACGGCAAGATTGGAGGCCACAAAGGGCAAAGCAAAACCTTGGAGGCCCTTAGGAAGCAGTTCTTTTGGCCGAACATGAAGGAAGAAGTGATAGACTACATCAAAACTTGCCCCACTTGCCAAATGGTCAAAGCACCAAGATCAAAACCAGCCGGACTACTACAACCATTACCAGTACCTAACCGCCCATGGGATGTCATCAGCATGGACTTCATTGTGGAGCTACCGGAATCCCATGGGTACACAATCATCTTTGTAGTGGTGGACTATTTCTCCAAACAGGCCCACTTCATCCCGGCCAAACCACCACTGAATGCCAAGGAGGTAGCACGCCTCTGCTTCACACATGTATTCAAACTGCATGGCTTACCACTGGCCATTGTATCAGATAGAGATGGAAGATTCATGAGCGACATGTGGAAGGAACTCTTCAAGACTCTGAAAACCCAACTGAGATTCTCATCATCCTTCCACCCGGAGACAGATGGACAGACAGAACGAGTCAACCAAGGCATCGAAGGTTACCTCCGCAGCTATGCTAGAGTGGATCAGAAAGATTGGGCCTTGTACCTTGATGTCTTGGAATTCCACTATAATAGCTCCATCCACTCGGCTACGGGGTACACTCCCTTTGAGTTAGCCACAGGAAAAGAAGTCATTACACCACTGGCCTTAGCATCCGGAGTGGCCAAAGCGGAGGATCAAGATGCAGAACAATTCTTGAAGAAATGGAGAGATCGCAATGCAGCAGCTAAGCAAAGTCTCGAGCAAAGCAAGATAACAATGACAGAGCAAGCAAACAAGAAGAGAAAGGCGGTACTATTCGCCAAAGGAGACCTAGTCCTAGTGAGCTCTAAGAATATGTCACTTCCCAAAAACATGACCCCCAAGTTCAATCACTGCTACTATGGACCCTACCGAATCACTCAAGTGGTGAACGAAGTCACCTACAAGCTGGACCTGCCAGACAGTGTTTGTGTTCATAATGCATTTCATGCTCGTCTTCTGCGCAGGTTCTATCCCGACAACCAATGGGGACGGCACGTACCAATGCTCCATTCCAATGGTCCCTTCGAAGTAGAAGCATTCCTCCAACGTCGGGAACAAAGAGGCTTCCCCGAATACCTCACCAAGTGGCGTGGACATCCACTCAAGGAGGCCACTTGGATCTCAGAAACGGAGGCCCGTGAACACGGAAAGGATGCCTTCGCCCTTTGGCTCGAGGAGAACCCCCTACTCCTTCTACCGACCCTTGAGCCGCCTCAACACTTCAACAAATAATGAGGTTCTCAATCATAGACCCCAAATGTGCCTCCACTCCTCAAATGTAATCGAGTCGAGGGTGGACTCGCATGGTAGCAATCATAACAAATAACTCCATCAAAAAGAAAAAGCCCCAACGTCTTAGTGCGGCAGACACTGGCCAGTCTGATAGTGTAGACTGTGTTAAGACCCCGCGGTCCCCTTAGACCGTGACCAGCTTGCTAGGAAAAGTTGCATTACGACCCCGGATGAGTCAAATAACAAATGCTACCCTTAGATTGCTGAGGTTAGCAATCCAGTAAGCGGGGGTGAGTGTAAGGGCTTTGTAGCTATACCATGCCGTTGCTACCGATTGCACTTATATAGGGAGTAGTAGTGACTCAAAGCCCTGCCTTGTTTCCACTCTACGTGTGATTCCCTATGCCCAGTGGTGAACCCTCTTATGTGTGGCGTCACGAGGGTGTAGTCCTGGGATGTGTCTATGTTGTTCCGCTTTTGGATTGAATAATACAAGAGTATACCTTGAGCTCATATCGTGTTACCTTTCTGTGCCGTGTTGAGTGCGTAACGAGTGCAGGTTTATCACACCCCCCCCCCCCCCCCCTCCTTTTTTTGGAAATTTGAGCAACTCCCCCCTCCCTCCTATTTTGTTTCTACAAAAAAAAATTAAAAATACTTTTTTTTTAAGTGTCTTAAATCAATTGATATTTTCTTTCCTTTTGAATCCAACTAAATAATGGAAACTTCTCCTTAACTAATAAAACAAAAAGAGTGCCCTCCCCTTTCCCCTTCAAGAACTATTTAAATGAGGGCGCCCCTTCACAATTTCAACACATAATGAAAAGAAGGCTACTCTTGAGAGACTAAGAGTCCCAATCAACATTAAGTGAATTATCGAGAAGCTAGGTGAATTCTACGAGAGAGAGATAGCACTCATTCATGCATTGACACCCTACCTTTCAAATCCCTTCTTTTTTTCACCTTTTCTATCCACAATGGCCCCATGCAAGCATATTGATTTGGCGAGACTATCAACAAACTAAGACACTAAAAATACAATTAAAAATAAGCTCGAGATATATTATTTTATTATCATAAATAATTCATATTTTTTAAATTTAATCCTCCTAAATTGAAATTTGAATAGTATCTTATCTCCTCTAGATTTCTATTTATCAGTAACTTTTTGAACTAAAAATATAACTAAAATTATGTTTAAAAATTAAATAATAGTTTAAATTTAAATATATTTTGTTGACTTAAAATTTATTACGAATAAATTAATAATTTAAAAGACTTAAAAATAAAATCAATTTTATGTAAAATGAGATTAGTAATTATGGTGGTACTTTGGTTAAAATTTTATTTAAATTACTTAAAAATATTTATAAAAATAAATAATAGTTTATGCTTTTATATTATAATTTATTAATAATTATAAAAATTATTATTTTTAAATGAGTAAACTCTTACATAGCTTTTATTTTAGTAATGCCTTTAAATAGCCAATAAAATTTGATAATTCTATAAATCATATTCACACATGGCATTCATATTTTTTGCGATTAGAGAAAAATGTACATTAGATCATATTTCTTTCGTATTTTTTCTTAAATTTTGATTTATATCCCTTAATATTCTACTAAAGATATTCTTGCGTACAATATGCTAAATTGTGTTGACCCACACTTTATGTTAAAATGCATTCATGTCTACATTATGTTAAAGTGTGTTCACATGCACGATATTAAACTCAATTTTTATGAGTTACATTTCTTAGTGAATAAATGGAATTTGCTAAAAAATTACATTAGAAAGTTTCAAAATTACTGGAGATTTTATGAAAGTTTAGCTAATCCTTGTTTGGAAAGGAATTATCATTGAAATTTTGTTAACTGATTGTGGTTGCATTAAATATATGAAAAAATATTTATTTACATGCTTTCACCAACCAAACAAGTTGAGGCACGATGCCATCCCTAAGGCCGCCTTAGATAATCCTCACCCAGAGTTGTATATAGACCACCTAAGGTGGTCAACCGGCGCTTAGATACATTTGGTCCTCTATATAGGGAGGTTCTCCCTTACATGGGTGAGAACCAGCAAGGCTCTAATTTGAGACTGTAATTTTGATCTCGATCATAAGATAAGGAAGGAAACCTATATGTGCCCAGTGTGGTTAAGCATTGGAAGGCCCTAAATGAACTAGGCAAGGTGGCAGCCCGATTTTTGGATTGGATTGCTCCTCAGAACGGTTATAAATATGATATTAATATATGAAGTACTATGTTTTTCAAAAAGGATTGCTTTGGCGTTCATGGTTTAAAGGCATGCCATAACAAATCCCATGTAAATACTAATTAAGAAAGTTGGTTTTTATGTGTTCCCATAGCATGAGTAGCATGCATGCTTAGATCATTAAAATACCATATCACTTATGGAGAATGGGTGGATGATCTTCCTAACAAAACCATCTTATGGTTGGGTAGACCAAATTACTTGGATGGCTTTCCTCAAGATTAGAAAAGGGCTAACAAATGTAAGTATTCCTAGGGTCAAGCCTTAGAATCACCTAAGCATCATTTTAGGGCACTAGTGTGAGACTATACCTTATGTACAAAGGGGTTGATGCTCAACTCCCCTTCATTTCTTATTCTTATTGAATCACGGTGGTTCTTGCATGCCTCGAGTCTCTAACAACTCGTAAAATTATGACCATCTTAGCTCAATGCTAGACTACTATTAGAGACCATAGTTGTGTTATTTTTAGGAACCCACAAGTCGAATCTTTGTGGGATAAGGCTAGACTCTTCACTTGCAAGGTAGACCTAGGGAATACCTAGTCACCTAAATCTACACACTCTTGGTTAGCAAGAATGGTGGTGACTAAAATGGAGTCCCAGATGACTACCACACTACCCACCCTATGAATTAAGGTGGGTTTGTCTCATGTGGTATCATAGCATAAAATTTTATTACCTCCATTTAATACAATGCCAAGTTGGTAAATATTGATTTTTGTAATATAAATAAATAGCTTAATTTCAAAATTTATTATGTTTTACAGTTGATTGAAATTGGGATTTTTTTTCTAGGGAATCTTTCGTCAACACTTGAGAGAGGAGACGTTTTGAGCAATGTACACGGTGGCTTATAAATCTAGATATTTTTTATTTAAATATAATGTTACATTGTTTACTTTCAAGGCTATCCTTGGATCGAATTGGTCAACAATCCAATATGAAATTTGGATATTGTAAAATGAAAATTACCTAGTGGATACTAATAAAGTAAGACACATTGAGAATGATGTAATGAGTATGAGTTGTGGAGAATCTATTGCACTGAGAGGCTCAACATTGTTTGCCTCTTTGTTACCCTAGTCCTTTGGGCTCTATAAAGTATCAAGCCTAATGGGTTTATAGTAGAATTATATAGGTCATCTAACCTAACCACATTGTATTCACCTATAGATCTTGTGCTTCTAGGCTTCAAGTGGAGGAATTCCCCAATCTCCCCGCCGCTGAGTACTTAGCCTTAGATATCATGAATGACCCACCCAAACATAATACTATTTCCCTTCAAGGGTTCCATGGTTGATCTTATATGTTGTATGGCTTCATAGCAAAGCCTTTATATATAAATAATGGACTAATGCACTTGGTTTTTTTCTATGAGCAGTGTGGCATGATTACCTCATCTTTTGCATTATGTACCAATCCACCTTGCACTCGTTTGATTACTCTTAGTGGGAAGATTTCATGAACAACTTGGAAAGCCTTTATTTTCCTTTTGGATATTATATAGAGAGGCGATGGACTAAGCACAAAATCTACTTCTTCATTGACACACCAAGAGATTGGCTTACTTTGAAACAAATCTTTAAAGAATCAAATGGATGGAGGAATTAAAACTTGTCAATATATTTTTGTTCAAGGAGCCAAGAGTTAGAACCATCATAAACATAAACAATCAAAATATCTATCAAGATCAGCACGTTTATGATCAAGTGACTAATGCCCTACCTCTTGATAGAAAAAATAGCTCACCTAGGCAAGCAAAAACAAAATGATTATATTGTCAAAGGTTTTCCATGTGAGAGATCCCCTCCATATAATTAAATACATGTTGCCAAGGTCCATGACTAAAGCCTTACTCAATATATCAACAACAAGCTCTTTCTAAAGCTTGAATAATGCAATTATTGATGCAATAAAACCTAGGCTTTTTATATAGTAAATAATCTTGTCTAAAATTTGAGTATTTTTCTCAAGTACCCCCATCGCCAATCACTTTGTCTAATGAAGAAAAAAAAATCGCTAAACCAAGTAAAGCCTCTCCAACTCAAGGGTGAGGGATTAAAATTAGGAACCAATACTGAAATGTGGATTAAACAAATGAAATACTATTTTTTTGCTATAGGAACAAGTATATCCAATCCGACTATGATCACCCGTCTATATCTCACTATACAAAATATTTTCAAAATAAGTTTCTGTCTAAGAAATTACATATACTAGATAGGCATCTGATTTCCCTTCTCTTGTCATTCTGAATTTTTCTTCCTTTTTGCACTTCCTTTGTCGTGCCTTCCTAGAAGGGGTTAACATTAACCCCCACCTGGATTTGTGACACTCACATGGCACTCTATAATCTAGCGGTGGGTATCATAGGGTGGCTTATGCAAATTGGTTGCACAGAGAGTAACCATTAATAATGTTGCAATTTTAGACCATTGATAGTGTGGATGGGATCAGCTCTCATGTGGTTCTTCAAGGGTTGGCTTGTCATCAAGGTAAAGGAGGGAGACAATAAGATGATGCAAGCCATCAATATCATTGGTTTATTCGAATCGATCTTCAAGTCAAGTTCTTATTACAGAAGAATTTGTGCACTTCTTAAGGGTTTGTGTCTACCTTCTCATATTATGACTATTGTGCAAGTGCAAGTGCACCTAGGAGATATGTCAAACCCCAAGCAATCTTGGAGTATTGTCCCACACTTGAGGACCCACTTGTTGATAAGAGAGGTGCAAAGAAAATCTTAGGGTAATAGGTCTATCGATGCTCTCGAGATGTCTTGCCCTTGAGGTTCCTTGAGTTTGTGAGGTTACGAAGGGCTAGGGATTGGAGCCCGCTAGGTGTTGTGACTATGACTAAGACTTTTATTTACTTTTATCTTTTCCTTTTCTTTTTTCTTTTCTTTTTTCTCATTTTCTTTCAGTGATGATGATGATGACTTGATTGTGGCCTCCTTTGGTTTCTCGATGTTGGTTGGGAGAGTGGCTCCTATGTATTGAGTTCTCTATCCCAACTAACTAAGATGTACTCCCCTCTCATGGAAAGGGCACATCTAGTACTATTTGGGGTGTAGCAACATGTCTTTTTCTACTTATCTCAACCCTCTTCCTTCTTCTATGCATAGCTTCTATAATTCCTTCTGAAGGAGCATATGCCCTTTTACCCTTTGTGGTAGTTTCTGTTTGTGGGGATAGTCATTCCTTAGGTTCTACTTATTCCTAGCCTAACTCACATACAAGGGGTGATGGCAATGGCTCTCTTGGTGTTGGAGTGGGTTCTTCACTAACTATCACCCCAATCATCCTTAGATCTTCTATTGAGAGTTTAGTTTCCCTAAGTCATAGCACTTGCTCTTCGTTTGGCATCCTATTTCCGATTGGGAAACTCCTATTTCCAAACTATTATTGAGTGCTTTCCTAGCAAGTTGTAGCTTCTTCTTAAAATCTTCCACTATATCCTCCTCACATGGCTCCCATACTTCAAGTAGCATGTTGGTGAAGCTTTGCTATTGAGCTTGCATCACTTCTTCTATTTCTCTAGCCATATGAATCACCAAGTTCTTGCCACGCTCATTTTGAGCTAAGTGAGTGGCTAGATTTTGCAAGGCATCAATAATTCATCCCTCTCGTTGATTCATCTTCTTCTTTGCCTACTCTAGCCCTTTGGTTTGCCACTTCATAAGGACTTCGAGAATGGTTTACTATTCCCTCCAAGTGTGGCTCAAGATTTTCCTTTGCCACATTTCAAAGTCTAGTTGCTTTTGGGGTTGAGTTAGTTATACATGGTTTTTTCTATCTCATTCTCTAACTCCACAAGCCATCAAGGTTTATGTTGTGCCTCCTCTTGTTTACTTTGCTTCCTCCAACTCTTTCACTAGTTGCTCTTATAGTTGTTTTAGCTTCCCTAGCTCTCCTTCTACCTTGGCTTTCTCCTTCATTGCTTGGGCTACTGACTTTTAAGCTACATACAATTTTCTCTTTCGACTTTGCAATATTCTTGCAATTCTTCATATCCCTAACTTCCTAGGTTGAGGCTCATTAATGTCAATTCTTCCATTCTTAAGGTTTGTTCAACTAATCTTTTGATGGCCAAGGCTATGTCCTTTGTCTTCTTATTTTCTAAATCCCTCCTCCTCCTCTTGTTGGTTCAGCCTCCATTCCTCCTTTTCCTTCCTAGATTCTTATTTGCTCTTTCAAATTATTTCTCTTATTCGTCCATGGCCTTTCATTGTTTGGTCAACACTTTAATGATAAACTTTCCCATTTCTTCCTTTTTGGATGTGGCTAATTTTGGCTCCTTTGGTTGTTACTGTCGGGTCTCTAAGCTCATGTGTTGTGGGTCATGGAATTTCTTGCTTCTCAATTCTAGCGGTTACTCCAACACCTGAGCCTGAGCCTAAGCCTGAAGAGTGGCTACTCCTCTATATCAACAAGTATATTCAAAGAGGTATCAAGATTGAAGATATTAAAGGCCATTTCCATCAACATTGTAAGATTAAATGGGATTTGGGAAGGTTGTAATGGACGGCATGACAATGAAGAGCTCTCATTTGAAGAATTGTGGACTAACTCCTTAGTTTTATGTTTCAATATGGTTATATACACATTGCATTCGGTCTTCAACTCTAGTTTAAAGCTCATATAATTCTTTGTAATGTCAAAATAAAGTCCTTTGTTTTTGTCTTTTAAAACAAAAATATTTGGGGGGTGGGGATGGATTGTAATTGTAACAAGGCAAAAATTTAGACAATTATTATTATAATAACCATATATGCCTTGAGCCACATTGTCTAGGGTATATAAGGATGTAAAGGACTTATTTCATCCTCACCCTATGATAATGTAACACTAGCCCCTCCTTCTTTCAAGCTTTCCCTCTTAACTTTTATGGCTTCTTATTCCTTCCCTCTCCTCTTTCTATATTTTTCTCTCATGATCTAGTCTTCTCTCTCCTCTTTCTTCTTTTGCAGTCTATTTTCTTCCCTATCTCAAATTTTTTGCAAGAATTCACCCATATTTTGCTCAAAATTGGTAATTTAAAGGATTTAGAGGGAGATTGCATTGCTAACATTTATCAAAGGCTTAGCTCAGTTTGATAAAATGATGTTCCCAATTAGAGTTTACTCAAGGAACCTAGTACATATGAGCACTAGAATGTTGTAGCAGTATTAGTTATACCAAAACATATGACTACATAAGAAGATATTCCCCATTCAATGTCACAAATATCATTTTGGACATAATTTCTAGGTAGACTTTTACTTATTTATATCCTAAGAATCCACAAGGAAGCTACATGCCTTCTTGCTTGCCACATGTTTGAGCATGTACTCTATGAGTTTTCTATTTTCTTGAGCACCACAATGATAGATGACACCTAGTCCATGTGCTCAAATTCATAAATAAACCCAACATATAAGAGCTTCTCTAGCTCTTATATGTTTGAGCATGTACTCTCCTTGCTTGCCACATGTTTGAGCATGTACTCTATGAGTTTTCTATTTTCTTGAGCACCACAATGATAGATGACACCTAGTCCATGTGCTCAAATTCATAAATAAACCCAACATATAAGACCTTCTCTAGCTCTTATATGTTTGAGCATGTACTCTCCTTGCTTGCCACATGTTTGAGCATGTACTCTATGAGTTTTCTATTTTCTTAAGCACCACAACGATAGATGACACCTAGTCCATGTGCTCAACTTCATAAATAAACCCAACATATAAGAGCTTATCTAGCTCTTCTCTCATTGCATGTATATATCTTTGGTTTGTAGGGTATGGCCATTATTTCAAACATGTGGCATCAAGATCCATTGGATGCGTGCGCGCGCGCGCGCGCGCGTGTGTGTGTGTGTGTGTGTGTGTGTGTGTGTGTGTGTGTGTGTGTGTGTGTGTGTGTGTGTGTGTGTGTGTGTGTGTGTGTGTGTGTGTGTGTGTGTGTGTGTGTGTGTGTGTGTGTGTGTGTGTGTGTGTGTGTGTGTGTGTGTGTGTGTGTGTGTGTGTGTGTGTGTGTGTGTGTGTGTGTGTGTGTGTGTGTGTGTGTGTGTGTGTGTGTGTGTGTGTGTGTGTGTGTGTGTGTGTGTGTGTGTGTGTTATACTCCTTTTAGATCCTTGTAAAAGCATGCAAATATGTCTATTTAATACTTTTATTTTCTCTTTGTCGATGAGGTCTTTAGCAATAAAGGCCAATCTAGGTTTACAATTTTTCCTAAGTTAATTGACCTCTTTCATCCTAGCAGGGCATTTGATTTGGTTAGCTATCTCTCCCTCATGTTTAGTTCTTGACATAGTCAAAACACGATCTCCTTTCTTAAGCTTAGTAAAAGAATACAAAAAGATCATGTGATTTCTTTTGTAGCTCTCCCTCAAGGTCCTATAAATCCTTTGTCTACATTTGCTTTCACCTCCTTGAGTGACACAATAGATCTCTTTTGGTATGCTTGGCATTAGCTAATTGAAAATTTTTTGGATGATATTTAATATTAAGCTTTTACTCTGAATCTAATTCCAAAGAGTCACTCTCATGGTTTCTTCATGATCCAAAGTATCATGTGCTCCATGATATATGTTAATTTTGGTAGTTCTAGTCCAACTTGTTCATAGTCTAGGACCTCATTAAGTTCTAACCACTCGTGTTTAGTGTTCATTTCAATCACTTCATTATGGACATCTTGTTACACTTTTTTTAGTGGGATGTACTAAGATATGCTTTATGGTCTATCCATTAATTTTGTAATTGATTGTATCTAGTTCTCCATATGAGTTTTCACCCTTTCATTTGGCATCATACTCCTCTTCTTCCAACATTTTCAAAGAGTTCTTTTCATCTTCCAGCTATTCTAGCCTCTTAAGATCTTAGGCAAGTAAAAGTGCACAATTATACATGAAGTTCAATCCATGCACCTTAGTTCAACTCCAATTTTTTACTTTTGAGAGCTCTTCTAGTGGCTTAAGGTTTGCTAAGGGTACTTAAGCTTTCCCCTCATGAACTCTAGTATTCATATAAGCTCAAATTTATCCCTTGGATTTTCGTATGGCATTTTTTAAGGCATCTTTCTATTTGTTGATGAGCTAATTGATAAGATAAGGATTATGTAGAGTGGTATACAGGGTAGACCTTCAAGGTTGGTAGTTGCTAGCTTTTCTTTGACACTTAGTAATCTCAAGGTTGAAATTATGTGAGGAGAAGAAGCTGGTCAAGGGGACATAAAGTGTACCAATTGTACCTCAACTATAACTACTAAACTTGCATCTAAGATCTACAACCCACTGTGCCAGTCTGCCTATAGCAAGGAGTCAGATGTGTATGCAATTGGCTGTCTTGTTGAGTTTTGGTGCCTTGGCCAAAACTTGTGGTTGTGCAGGAAGCCAAGGGATGCCCCAGATGAAGTGATCATGCATTTGATAGAGTTGAAGTCAAGTGATCACATGTTGGTAGATGATAGGGCTACACGTGTATCCTTTGCAGACCTCGACGAGTTTTTGAGGGTAGAGTGTGGGATTGATCCTGCAAAGGCACATCCTTCAAGCTTGAGGGAAGGCCATGCAAGTTCACTCTACAAACAAATCTTGGTATTTGTAAGGCATGCAAGAGGCTAGGTGAGAGATAGTTGTCGTACTTTCTAGTTGAACCTCTTGAATGGAAAAGCAAGTGTCCCAAGTCCCATTGTTAAGCTCATCATAACATTTTGGTTTTGTTATTCCTAAGACCAATATATGTCGACCACAAAGTTGCTTGCATAGGTTTTATTTTCCAGAATAGGAGAGGTGCTTGTGTATCAACTCCAAAATGCAAGCAACTGAATTTGATTTATCTTTTTCTTTTCATAGTTGACATGGATTAACTTGGATTTTATTTAACAGATAGAATGAGACTCGTGTGTGATCATTAATGGGTCATAAATGAGGAACACTCAATGTGTTTTCTTTTATTTTATTTTTCTAGGGCATCGAGACAAGGGAATGGTTATCATTTGGAAGCTTGAATGCATAAAATGAAATACACAAAATTCATTAAATCTCAAGCATGTGCTTAATGACCATAGCTCACATCATGCCTTGCAAGCATTGTATGAGAAGAATATACTAGTGTGCCTTGCAACTTGATTCTGATTGAAAGGGGAAGGAAGAGAATATATTAGTATGGTTGAAGTTTACAACTTGCCTTTACACATACATGACAACTTATGCCCATCTTAGGAGTAATAGAGATAGAAGGGGCACATGCCATTGGCACGATCATAGGCCTAGGAGGTAGCTTCCTTGGGCCTTTTCTTTAGAAATTCCTTTTGCTAATATTTAATTGTTTTTAAGGTGAATGTACCTTTTTTGTGGGGAGGGAGGGGAAGGAGGAGGGGGGTGTAAGGGATTCGTAGGCATACCTTGGCATTTCCTATAAAAACACCTATATAGGCAATAGTAGTGACTCTAAGCCCTACTTGGCTTCCACTCTGCGTAATTCCCTAAACCCCGTGGTGAACCCTCATATGTGCACCATCATTCACCCTTTTTTTGTGGGGAGGGAGGGGAAGGAGGAGGGGGATGTAAGGGATTCATAGGCATACCTTGGCATTGCCTACAAAAACACCTATATAGGGAGTAGTTGTGACTCTGAGCCCTACTTGGCTTCCACTCTATGTGTGATTCCCTACACCCCGTGGTGAACCCTCATATATCATGTTATCTTTTTGTGTCGTATTGAGTAAGTGATTGAGTATAGGTGCATTACACTTTGTATTAGAGCAACCCTTGCTCAAAGTCAAGGAGTGTTCACAAAAATAGGAGAGAAGATCCAGTACCTTGAAATCATGTCGTGATGACCCACATTGTGATGCTCCACATCGTGACACCCCACATCTTGATACCCCCCACGTCACCATGACTCGTTTTGCAATGCCATGGCATGACATCGCATGGTGCAATGACCCAACATGAGTTACCCTTCCCCATGGCACAAATACCACCTAAAGATGAAACTAGGCTTCCCCACAGTAATAACCCTTGAGCCGAGGTATAGCTTCCCACAACAACATAAAGGAAAACAGAGAGAATGTACCCATCCCACCTATGGTGGTGGAAGAGAGGAAGAAGAGCCAAGGTCAAGAATGGAGAGAAGCTCAAGAGGAGAAAGTTGTTGGCCTCTATCTCACATCCTTCAATTGCATCCAAGTTGAGATGCTTGCTCGATATAGAATAGCATGTCTGCTACTTCAATTGGGCCCTCATGTCCTAGTAGGGTCTCAATGATCTAGAATAGTCTTGTGATGCTTGCATTCACTCTTGTGGCATATGTTGTTGACAGTGCAAGTGATCGTGATGGTGCTCTAGACTGTGGTAAGCCTCCCACATGTTGCAATGATGTAGCTTGGTGGTGGGATGGTTCTTCAAGCCAGCAAGAGGATTCGAGGCTTCAAGGTGGGAAGACAGCTCTTAACCACTTTTGAGATACTAGAGTGTTAGAACATTTCTACTTCCATGGATATGAATTGGAAGGCTATAGCTCAAATAGATAGTTGATTGGGTCATTGATTTGTGCTTTCCATTTGGCTTTCTTGAAACTTTTATGGATGAACTGAAGCACGTTCATTGGCATGCTATCTTATGGATACTACAGTTCCTAAGGGGAGGGAAGGGAGGGGGGGACCTTGGCCTATTTTATCCAACAAGTGCAAATGGAACGGCTTTGATGTTATAATGCTAGATGCACTGAGACTGTGGGCTAAAGATTAATCACAAGAGATCAACTACAAGCTATTGTTTTCTTCTAGATACAAGTGCAATATCTTGGAGCAGAAAGAAGCGGCCTACAGTTGCCCTTTCATCTATAGACATTGACCATTGAGTGGTTTGTACTACTCTTTGTGTGACTGTTTCACTTCAAAGGCTGTTGGAGGAGCTTGGCTCTTCCCAAAGAGGAGCTACTATACTTCTAAGTAGAAATGAGAGTTGTGTAGCCTTGGAACAGAATCTAGTTTTCCATGCTAGGACCAAGCTCAAAGATATCCAATATCACTACATATGTGAGAAGCTCTTGGGACGAGACCATTGATTTTGAGTATTGCAAGGTTGATGACAACATGGCATATTTGTTAACCAAGGCACTTCCTGATGGCATTCTTCATCACCCCTTAGCCTTATGCCACATCTAGGATCTCAGAGGGGGTTTTAAGAGATATGGTCATCCCTAAGACAAGCACAGATATGTACATGGTAGTTTTGGGCAATTCATGCAATCTCATTATGCTCTGGAGCAGGTCTTTGCAACAATTCAAGCAATCCCAACCATTTGGGGGCATAATTCCAAGCAGGACATGTAGGTTGGATTAGGAGGACATGTTATGCCATGTGGCAAGCAATTGATTGTTGTATCTAAGCAAGTCGACAACTTTTGAAGAGCACAAGTTTAAAGGTGCAAGAACACAAATTATACTCTAGCTAAAGGTGCAAGAACACAAAATATACTCTAGCTACATCTCAAGGGCATAAAGAGAGGCAATCACCACATTGAGCATCTAACCTCATCAAGCAAGATCTACAAAAAGAGAGGAAAATGAGTAGAAAAAGAAAACCGCATTTCAAGTCCTCTTACTTCACCAAGAACACAACTGTCGAGGAACCAATAGAGCAACCTTCCAACTAAGTAGTGTCTAAGTATGCACACGCACTCACATAATATTTGCATAACCACCTATGCAAGGTTTGGGTCCTCAAGTGTGGATCCAAAGCCGCTTGGGGTTTGACCCATCTCCCAAACTAGTAACACAATCCTATGCACGAAATACTTGCACTTTCCCCCTCGAGACAATATGCACAAAAGGTTTTCCATTACAAGTACAAAAGAATGCTGGAACCTTCACACCATTACATCTTTTTCAACTCACTTTAGCTTCTTCCACAACTTTCAAGCCAATCTCTTTCCACCATTAGAAGTCAAAGATACAATAAATATCGTAATCTTCAGCAACCTTATCAAATGTCAAGAAGCTTCTATCATCAACAACCAAAAGGAATTCTTCAAGGACGACACACGGACATCCCTACCATCCACATCTTTGGTGCAAGATGCCACCTAAGATAGTGAGTGTCATGGGATTGGCACTCATCTAAGAGGGGCTAATATTACCCATACAAAGCAACACGATACCAATCATGTGAAGCCTATTACAATCCAAGAATCGCCATCAACAATGTGCAAGAAACAACTACACTATTATTTTATCATTTTACAATCTAAATTTGAGAGCCAAGCTCGCTCTTCTACAATTTATAAATTGATATTCAATTTCATCCTAGAAAGGCTCGGAGACCTTATGAAGCCGTCCAATCTAGGGAAGACTCGTCATATAGCCATAAAAGTGGGTTGGATGCGTAAAGGAAAGGTGATCTCGACTCAACCCAACATGTCCCTTCTCTCGGTTCTTGTCTACCAAGTGGGGAGGAGGATGGCTTTCTACCAATACCATTTTCTCAAAACCATTGAGAATTAATATTGCTTGCCCAAGATACATGGATACTCACCTATCACATGGGATTAGATGTGCTATTGGTCAAATGTAAACCTCTTCACACTAGCTAGAGATCGAGACTTGTAGATATACATACTAGGAGATCCAAAGGCACTTTCGTAGTCTATTCTAGCATGGTGTTGGGCCACTATCAAGAGTCATGGACTACACAAATCACCAATGCCTTTGTTTTTTTCTCTTGGAGATACGAGGATTAAGAGAGACCATCCTTAGAGCTCGAGCATTAGTTTGTTGAAGGCTCATCCATAGAGAACTCACAAATTTCATAAGGAGCACCCAAATTAGGAGGTTGAATACCAATTCGTTGAGGGCTCATCCAAAGACAACTCATAGAATTCTTCATGAGGGACACCCATACACCATCAAGCCACCAAATGTCATCTACATCTAAGAGTACTAAGGAGTCCCTAACATAGCCTCAACACATATCTAACCGAGGAACGTTGGTCCGAGCATCATAGAGCATGAGAAATATGACAAGTGCATAGGAGGATACATCAAATCATTGCTAAAGCCAAAGCGATGCCACCCAAGGTCTTATCTACATGGGATGATATTGAGGGTGTGTGTGAATGACCAACGAGGCTTTTCCTAATATGAAATGTAGCCTCATAGCCCTCTTGGGTCCACTTCGTCACTCATGACACTACCAAGTAGGTTTTCTATTATCAGCATTTAGATTTAGATTTCATTCGCTAAACTACTTGTTTCCAAACATTTGTATCATTTCATTAACCATTGTAACTCATGGTCTCATAGGTCAACTTGGCTTGCTCTCCCAACCCAACAATCTGATGGTTGGTGAGGACGAGGGGAGCACTCCTTACTTAGGACTTTAGGCAACTGTCCCCCAAGCATGTCCTCAAGCATGTCCAACGACACTGATGTCCTCAGTGCAATTCATTAAGGAACATGAGCTACAAAAGCAAGTCACACATCTGCACATGCCTATCAGCAAAGTGAAAGCGTAACAATCTTTATACTATTCTGCAAAGCAACATGTTGAATTCGCAATCAAGACTGGCACAAATACTAAGGTATTAATTACTGGGCTGACTGGAAACTACAGTTTGGAAATCGTATTGGAATTACTCACATTCCAATTTCTTTGTATTAGCCTCTGCTTTCGCAAAACCAGGCTGGCTAAAAAATCTAGCCTTTAAGCAAAACTGCTGAACAGAACCCTAAAACGTCCTTGAGATAGATACTCTGAGCTTCATCTTCCGATGGTGCTGTCTACAGCTTACCCCAGTCGTGATATGAAAGCTGATGCCGGGCTTAACTTTCTAAGCACATCCTCTAGACACATTCAAAGCTCAATAAATCAGTAGCAATAAGAATATAGGACCAATGGTTAAATGACAAATGAAAAGAAAACAAGAATTGTAGTTGAGATTCATGTAGCTAGATAAGCTCTGGACTTTGAGAGTTTTGGTGACTCGATGCCATTGGTTATATTCTATACAGCTGGATAACTGTTATCCAGCTGTAGAGACTATATATATAATAAATAATAAATAATGCTTGCTGTATTTCACCTTAAAAAAGGGACAGAATGTAGAAAAGATGGAAATAGTATTGAGTCAAGAACAGTACAAGATGAGAGAACATTTTCCAAAAAACCTAGACTGATCAGCAAGAGCAACAGATACAACATTACTGCTTGAACCAACAAAGATCAGTAACGTACATTAGCAGAGAGATTGAAAGCACCCTCTTGCTGCACAGATATATCAATACTTTACTGTAGTCCACTTCAAATGTTTCAAACCGAAGGCAGAGTTCTTACTCAGTTCAGTAACTAGCAAGATTGAAATCCTAAAAATTAGTAGGCCGATCACATGTACCGCCAAGCAGCTGAGGTGTAAGGCAGAGCAGTGCTAGCTTGCAAGCCAGCTGTATAACTGCTACCATAGAGAGGATCTCTTTGATAAGCTAGGCTCTGATAAGCATCATTATGAAGTGTTCGCGGCATCAGTAGGCTACGCTCTGTGTAAGGATCCTCCACATATCTCGTTCTTGCCAATTCAGCTGTGAGCCCTGCCCTCATTGAGTAGTCCAGAGGTTCCAAACTCTGAGCTGCTCCCTGCAACTGCCTAGACTGTAGCAGCTGCCGTTGATATGCATCATGTTCTAAAAGATCCACACGACTGGACACAACTGGACGATAGTCCAAAGATGGAAGAAGCCGTTCCCTAGGATATGGCAACGCATAGTCCCTGTCATAATTTGGTTGACGGACAGGCACAGGGACCATTCGTGCTGGTGGGACTACCCTTGCTGGCGGGCCTCCCCTTGATAGAGCTGCAACATGGCGCGGTGCTTTGCCATTGGCAAAATTTCTAGGACCGGTATTTTTGACAGGTGGTCGACGATTTATTTCTTTCTCAGGCTTGGGCTTTGATGGGTTACGAGAATCAAGTCGATGGAAGAGCTTCATCAGTTTCTGTACCTGCTCAGACAGTGCAAAAAAAAAGAGTCGATCATAGCAAACATCAAAAGATAACTCAGACAGAATACAGCTGAGCAATTCACATATTTGAACAAAATAAATGAGAAAAACCAAGGAAAATTTCATGATGCTGTGACAAGAGTCACTGACTGATATTAAAAATACCTGCTCTACATTAAGCTCGCATTTAAACTTGTTGTCTCCAAAGTAATTATCTTTGATTGCTTGTTTGAAGGTATTTTCATCCAGAGGTAAGCACTCCTTATGGATATGAAATCGAACCTGCCAGCATTTAACAAAAACTTAATTTCAGATAAACTTGTCATTGAGAGTTCATGAAGATACAAATTAGACAAACTGCTTGAGTGGCATACTGGTGATTAAAGAATCTACAAAATCAAGGAATCTACAAACACCTTAGGTACCAAACATCCTATGCATTACCTACATTTCAGAGCATACTACAATCACTCTCTAGAACTGGGAAGTAGCATAACAATAAAGGTTTATGGCATGTCATACAGGTACCAAAGCTGCTAAACTCAATTAACAAATACTGAACTTCCATAAACAGATGAGTGAACCGTCCGTGAAACTTCACACATAACAGGGTCAGGGATCAGAGCAAACTTTTAAAACAGAACATGTGGAGGCCAACTGTGAAATAAGAACAACAATTGCAGCGTGCTTATAGACAGCAAAGTCATTTATTTGAAGATACCAAAAAGTCCCTTCAAAATGTAATTTTAATCTATGGCAATCTTTAAAAGAAATTTTGAGACAAAAATCACCAAAGCACCAAATTATGCAAGAAGAATCATTAAAAAGGCAGCGATCAAAGACCTGTGCAGGAAACTTCCTAGAAGACTCCTTGAATGCATCAGGAACCAGATTCATACCACCAACTGAGCTTGCCCTGTACACCCCGTGCAAAATCCTCTTGTCAATGTCAAACAGGAACAGCTTGTTCCCTTTCTTCACCTGCTCAACAACACCTTTCTTAGAATCTGGAAGTCCAAAGACCCTATGCTTGAAGCAATCTTCCTTCGTACGCTTGTTGCACATGAATATTAAACCAGCAAGATCCGCTTTCTTAGAGTTCACTTTGACATCTTCAGCCCGCGGAACAGACTGTTTTGCCTTTCTCCTGAGCCTTTTTCGTTGCTGTTTGGTAAGATTCAAGGGCTCATTCCCCTCTTTCTTTTCTTCTTTCTTTTCTTCTTTTCCATCGCCCTTATCTTCATTGGCCTCTTCTTTCATCTCCTCCTCGCTGTCTTGTTCATCGTCTTCCTCGTTGTCTTCTTCATTGTCTTCCTCGTCGTCTTCCTCATTTTCCTCCTCGTTCTCATCCTTCGTCTGTTCTTTCTCTACAGCATTGACACCGCCTGCCTGCTCATCGCCTTCTGTTCCATTTGCATGCTGATCAGCCACATTCGCACCCTCTGTCTGCTCTTTCGGGGCTTCAGCCATTTCAGCATCAGCATCTTTCTCAAGCTCTGCAGGGGCAGCCACTTCCGACTTGGATGCCGTCTCAGGCTCAGCAACCGCTGCATCCGGCTTTGACTGTTCGCCTTTGCGCTTGATCCTCTTTCCTTGAGCCATGACTTATCTGAAAGGAGACAAGAAGTAAGGACATTTACAAGCTTCAAAAGAAGGCCCGAACAAATCACAGCGATGCCGACAAAAAGAAGCTCGCCAGAAAGGCTTTTGGAGATACAAACGGAAAGCCTCATCTTGCACTGCTTCGAGCAAAAGAACGCATATACTCCACGGTGCATCCTTAAAGCACACCTCTCTCTCTCTCTCTCTCTGTCTCTCTGCGGAGTGCGCGCGCACATGAAGAAGACGGCCATGGGGCAGAAGCTTACCTGCGGATAGACAGAACAAACTGTGGACGGAGCAGCAAATCAAAAGAGACTGCTGCGCGGCAGTGCAAACGATTCAAAGAGGAAAACCCTACACTATGGCGACCAGAGTTACTAAAAGAATCGGACCACTGTCATCTCATTTCATTCCATCTCATTTGGGCGTCGTCTGCTGCCTCATTTCATTTAGGGTTTGATATTTCCAGAAGTCTCCAGTCAAGAATATCTCGTTCGCGTGTCAAGGTGTGCGTGTAATTGATGGTCTTTTTAGTTTCCTCTATCTATGGCTATTGTCTTGGTCCTTCCACGCTCCTTATCTTAGACGTTTATTAATTAAAACCATACGAGACCTTTATTTTATATTTATAACTTGTTATTAATTCAATTTTTCAATGAAACTTTTTGCTTTGTTTTCTTCCTCTTCCTCTTTTTCATCATTTTTTTTCTCTTCCTTTTCACCATCGTCTTCATTCTTCCTTTATGTCTCTCTTTCTTCTTCTTCCTCACTTTCCACACATGATCTTCATTATGAGAAAGCTTAGCTTTTAAGGGAACATTGGCAAGTAATTCTACCACTTCCTTGCTCTCCCTTTGTTTACCTCAACATGTGAGAGTTCATGTATTGAATCTTGGTAGTTGAGGAGCTCAACAATACTTCGTAATTAATGTAAGGTTTCACTCTAAAGCCCACTAGACAAGTCTTCCTCTTCAATGCATCTAAAGGCAACTAAATGGTTAGCAAAGCTGTTCATAAGGGATATTGGCCATCTTGGCCTTTTGCCTGCATTAGACTGCAAACAATCGGCTTGACTAACCTTCACATGAGAAGGTAGAGGACAACTAATATGCTTATCATCCTACGTATGAAACAACTGAAGGACTTTCTGGATATACTCATTCTGTGATAGATAAAGGAGCCCCTTAAAGCGATCACACGTGATGTGCATCCCAAGAATATGCAAGGCATGTCCCATTTCCTTCATCTCAAAGCTCTTTTGAGTTGAGTTTTCAAGGCATCCAACTCATCATGAGCTCTCCCAACAATAAGCATATCCTCCATGTAGAGTACAAGATCATAAGGCTACCATCACAAACCTTCTTCTGTATAAACATGGATCCATAGCACTATGGCTATATCCCAATAAATGCATAAAAGCATCAAACTTGCGGTACCATTCCCTAGGCACCTACTTAAGGCCATAGATGTCATTTCTCAATTTGCACACTAGATGTTCCCTACCTTTTTCTTCAAAGCCCTTAGGCTATTGCATATAGATCTCATCATGCAAGTCCCCATGTAAAAAAGTCATCTTTATATCCATCTGATAAAGGTCCAGATCTAGCTACAACCAATGTTAGTATCAAGCGTAGGGTCATCATTTTGACCATATGGGAAAAGACTTAATCGAAGTCAATACCATATTCTTGCTTGAAACCCTTAACTATCAATTTTGGCCTTATAAACGGGCTTGGGACATCCAAGGATATTTTTCAACTTGTATATTCAATTGCGTGACAATGCCTTTTTACCAATAGGTAAGGGAATCAAATCCCATCTATGGTTAGTCCATAAGGAGTCAACCTCCGGACTGAATAGCCCTATCCCATGAGTGACTATCATCTCTATGCATGGCCTCATCATAAGAGAGAGGCTCACTTGCATATATTACCATAACATAATCTATGGAGGGCGTAAAGTGCTCAGGTGGACGTCTAGCTCTAGTAGAGCATCTCAAAGTAGGCTCATCCTACACAATAAGCATATCAACTACTACTGCAAGCTATCTAGCTAATTGTACGGGAGCAAGAGGCTCCTCTCGAAAGATCACCCTATGTATCTCAACCACCTACTCATACTACTTCTGTATCTTTTTCTCATGGAAAATAATGAGCTTGTGGATAACCTTACGAGCGTGTGGATCCCATAAGCGATAGTCCACCTCACATGCATTCCAATAACCAATAAATATGCATTTTACAGACTTAGGATCTAGCTTATTGCACTTATCCTTGGCAACATTGCAAAATGTCTCACAACCAAAGACACGCAAATAAGCATATGATGAAGGTTTCTCGGTTCATACTTCCTCTGCAACCTAGCAATCAATAGCAATGCAAAGAGACAGGTTAATCAAGTGTACTGCAATAGTAATTGCCTTAGTCCAAAAGTCCTATGGTAAGCCTACTTGGGTAAGCATATTGTGGACTCTCTCTCCTGAACCATCCAGTGCATGTGTTCAACGATACTATTATGGGGAGGGATGTAAGGGGCAATCAAATGATGTTTAATACCCCCCCCCCCCCAATCACAAAATTGTTCAAAAGTTTTTTAGACATGCTCATCCCCATTATTAAATCTTAGGAATTTAAGTCTATACCCAGATTACTACTCAACAAGAGCAAGTCAACGATGAAAGGTAGACAACACATCCAATTTCTACTTAATAGAGTAAGTCCATACCTTATGTGAGTAATCAGCAATGAATGTGACAAAATACTTTACACCTTCTAGTGACTAATAGGGCATGGGACCGCATACATCCAAATTAACAAGAGCCAAAGGCTCTCATCCATGATCTTGATACTACACTTCTTATGCACACTACGTGTCTAGCTACCATATAAACAATGATCACAAGACTCAAAACACTTATAGTCCAGGGACAAAAGATACTACAAATCGGTAAGCATTTTCATTCCTTTGAAATACATGTACCCAAGGCAATGATACCAAAGAGATACGTGTGGAACTGCAGACACAACTGAAACATGTTCAATTAACCCAAATACAAGCAAAGAATAAAGGATACTAGACTTAGCACCACGTACAATAATAAGATTCCCAGTGGTAGTCTTCCATGAGAAATCACCAAAAGAGACAACATAACCTGCATCATCCAAGGTGCTACCAAAGATAAGGCTCTCCACAAGAGCTAGTATATGATGTATATCATGAAGAGTGAATATGCTACCTAAACCAAAATGCAATGAACATCACCAATATCAACTATCTCCAATGCCAGGTCATTACCCAAACAAATAGATCTTATCATACTGCAATAGGAGTAAAACCACTCTCTACGAGGGGTTACATGAAAGGAAGCCCCTTAATCTATCAACCAACAATAAGTATATCATGACAAAGCATTAATCAATTGTGAAGCATCCAAAGAAAAAGCACTACATTAAGTTGTGAAGTATCATATATATCAAGTTGCACTACATTAATCTCCTCAATCTTGACACTAGACTCGCTAGGCACAATGTCGTGATCATCATTCTCGTCTTGCACTTTATCCCTTTCCTTTTCCTTGTGTTTGTCGTCACCCATTTTATGGAATTGTTTCCGAATATGACTTGCTTTCCCATAATAATGACAAGTAACGCTAAACTTATGGCCATAGAAATTACTGTGAGACTGTCCACGTGTCTTGAATTAAAACCTATTAGAGTCTCTACCATAGCCATTTCCATTCTACCATCCATCTCATAATCAATGCATGTGACATATTGAAAGCATCCGCATTCTTTATGTTCACCTCTTCTATCAAGAGGGCACTCTCAACATCTTGCAATTTCAACCCATCCTTAGCATAGAGAGCTATAAAAAAAGTGTCCCATGACTTAGGTAGAGCACTAAGCAGAAATAAAGGATATAAAGTATCCTTGAACCAACTCTATTGCAAAGTTAAATGGCTAATGATGGAGTGAAACTCATTCACATGCAAATATATAAAAGTCCCTTCCTTCATGCGAAGATTCATAAACTATTTCAACCACTACATTTGAGATGTAGGACTGTGCTTGTCATTAAGATTCTTAATCTATGTCCAAAACTCACATGCACTTTGGTTTCTAGTCACAACATTGTAGTAAACCTGCTTAGAGGGTGATAAAATGATTGTGGGCTTGCATAGTTCATCCCAATCCTTAGCCATAGTGTTTTGCATTTGGCACCCCCATTTTTTAGTGGTCTAACCTGCAATTTTTACACTAAAACCTTCCATATTTGGGTCTCTCAATAGTTGTAATTGGTCATATCCAATTTCTCAATATTGAATATAGTACTATTACAAGAACCACTAGCCATAATGAGACGAAGCAACTGCACATAAGAGCAAAACAGGATGTTATAATATCTTGCAAATCGGCCCCAAAACCACTACTAAATCAAGCCACAAATAAGAGGTACTAGCAAAATAATGCATTGTCCACGAACTATATGCAAGAAACTTTCAAGTACAAGTGATGCCCTCAAATAGAATGCATAAAACTAAAATGATAGGTGGTTGTAATAAATTGCAACAATATGTCAACAACCAGTTGTGCACAACCAAGAGGAAAGAAGCCAGGAACAAATAGCACTCAAGACTGACACAACTGCAGTGTGTCAGAAACCATATATGCAATAGGCATAGACATCATGCACAAGGTGGGTCTCAAGGGTAAATGAAGAGAATTGTCAAATGCATAACCAACTGAGCAAAGGCTCAATATATAACATAGCATCCCCAAGTGATCCAGCATCTCCGTCGTCACAAAATCTTCAAACACCCTATGGACCACTTCTGTCAGCAACTCAAGAGACCAAGCCCCACTCCAACCATCCTCTAGAAGAGAAGATCCATCGTTGAAAGCTTCATATAGAAGGCCAACTTTTGCAACTGATAGTGGACAAAGAAAGAATGGTCTAGAGGAACATACTCCTGAAAGTGCTCAAATGTAGACCATAACAAATCCATCGTGGATTGCAATCTTTCCACTTTATCTTGAAACAATGGACACAATGTGACCTGTCTCTGGAGAACTGCCAAGTCCTGCTTAGAGATAGAAGGAATAATAGGGACATTGGGGTTTGGAGGAATGGACCGTGACTGTGCCAATTGGTCTTGCAACTGCTTGATTTGGAAAGCTTGTGATTCCACTGTGTTATGAACAGTTTGTAAAGCTGACAGTTTCACATCTAAAAGAGTCTGAAACTCTTGAGCTTCTTTGGACATTCTCTCTTTGTCCTCTAAGACTTTAGTGACCTCAGAGTGAGCTTCTGTTAATTGAACCTTCAAAGAAGATATTTCTTCTCTCTGGGTCTCAACCATTTGGGTCTACTACTCCATTTGCTTAAACTGATCTGCAACTGTGTCTTTAGCAGAGGCTAACTCAGAGGTTGCCTTATGCAACTTGTCTTTAGACTGCATCAGTTCTTCATAGAAAGAAGCATATAGCTGTTGAATACAAGCTATCACTGAAAGTTCAATCAAACTCTGGATATCATTACTGAGGAATGGAATAGCATCTCCTGATACTAAAATGTTCAGTGAAGGGACTGATATTTTCAAAGAACCCTCTCTATGTGCCCTGAACAAATTGTTACATGTGAGGTAGGTAGGGAGGTCACTGCCAGAGGTAGCAGGAATTGTGACTGAAGGAATAACTGAAGGAGTTTTATCTGCCACACGCTTCAAGCACTTTCACTGAATGACCAGTGGAGGAAGGGAATCAAGATCCTCTATGTCAATAGGTTCTGACTCTTCTGAAAGTGGTAGGGGAGGTACTAGATCAGATGGAGGAGGTGGTAGCACACCCTTCTTTAGGCCTGAGTATGTCAAGAAAGCATATAGGTAGGAACCATAGGTGACATTTGTGATATTTCCTTTGGTTACTTTGACAAAATGTTGGTCCATCTTTGTAAGCAGGTAAGTACTCCAATCAATAGCCACCCATTTTAACACCATCCTGGAAGTTGTGAAGAGTTCCTTGGACAAATAATGGGATGGTGTTTTGGCAGGCATAAACCTGTCTTGGAGAAATTGGCAGACTAACTTCCAAAGAGGATCAGTGATCATGGAAAAAGATACACTTGAAGTGTTTATCACTTTCTTGACATCCTGAATCTCTTTGGTCTGCTTCTGTAAAGCTTGAAAATCTCATCGTTGGAGAATAATTGTCCAGCTGTAGCAAAGGGCTCTCCTTTTTAGGGAAGAGACAAAGCCTTCCCTAACCCTCGGGGTGTCAATACCATGGAAGTACCATGAACCAGGCCCGACTTCTTACTGTATGATGTAAGGAACTCATCACACAGAGATTGATCATCTGGAATTAATGGGAATGAAGCAGCCACAAAAGTCACAAGTCTTGCTTTCACTATAGGTTCAAAAGCCAATAGGGAAGAATAATCCCTACTGATCAGTGGGACATACTGGATAGGAGGAGGAGTGTGAGGCGCCATTCAGATGGAAAACACACACACCACAACACAGACAATCACAAAGAATGCCTCCAAAAAAACCAAAGGGCTATAAAAAAGAAATCAATAAAAAATAAGGATACACATATAGACGTAACTAACCAATTTACCACCCCAAATAAACCACATCCTAGGAAAAATTCGGCATGACCTCTACATATATGCTACCGAAAACTTCATGCGATGCAACAAGCAGGCACCCAAAACCCCGTATCAGGTAAGAAAGAAAGAAAAACTGCAAATCGTACTCGTAATCGTAACACATAAACAAACCATAATACCATAAAGATCTAAATCAGGACCTGACCATAACCTTGACCACCAATGTTAGCTAAGAGGACTTTGCACGTCCATCCCACAAAGCGTGTTTATTAAAAAGGGAAAAAAAAGTGCAGTGAGGGGAAATTGTTTTAATGAAGGGTTCATTTTAAGAAATTATTAATAATGGGTGACATTTTATTAGGTGATAAACCTTAATAAGAAAATGACGATTCCTTCTTAAAATTTTAATTACAATTTATTAGGGTAAAGGGTGAAGCGGTGCTTTATCAAAACCTAGACTACGATTCCCAGACTGGGGTCTCTAAATGGAAATTCATTAATTAAAATTAATGGTGATGTGGAGTGCTTTTTTGCCAGTGCGTGCTTTTTTTGTGACGACTGATTCATTTTTATGAAAAATTAAGGTGCCTCTTAAGCGCACGTAGTGTGTGCAAAGTGAATGACTGGTTGATTTTCATTATTAGAAACTGTGTGTTTAGTGCGAATGCGCGTGAAAGAGTGGGTGAATATAATTCATTTTAGCAATTAATTATGGTTAAGGGATAATGAAAATAAATAAAACTAAAAAATAAATACCTGGTAGGGGTGTGTATACAATAAACTGAAGGCGCACTGAGTAGTTCTCCAAATGCAAGGAATCCAATAAACAAAACAAACACCACTAACTGGAAAAATTAAAACACCTTAGTGTTTTTGTTGATTTTTATTTCATATATATATATATATATATATAATTTATTTATTTTATTTATTTATGATTTTTAAAATTTTATATTTTAGGTGTGTTTGTATTTTGTATATAATTTGGTTTGGTTTATTTATTTTGTTATTTTGTTTTCTTTTTTTATTTTATTTTTTTAAATAATTAAATCGGGATATAGGACACATGAATATGTTGTGAAGTGTAGGGGTGGAATTTTAGCAATCTAGCAAGTGTAAAAAATGTACGTTAATTTATCCATTATTTTCCAATCAATTTTTGGAATTTAAATTGAATTTTCATGAGGTGAAGTATTAAAGTTAGGATTTTTTGCTTCAAATAATATTTTGGCCTTTTGTGAAATAATTTTTAATTGATTAATTAGTGGCAAAAGGGGCAAGGGGATTTGTGAAATTTTTTGGATTTATTTTTGATTTTTTACTAAATTTTTATGAATTTTACTCATTTTATATGCATTTTAAAAGTAATTTTTAAATTTTGATTTTTTTTTTGCAATTTATTTTTTTAAATTTTTACTTTAAAAATATTTCGAATGATTTCAACAATATTGGTGAATTTTTCGAAAATTTTTTGTAGTTTTTTTAAATTTTAAATGAGTTTTAATGAATTTTTGGAATTTTTACGGGTTTTATGTTTATTTTTATGTATTTTGCAGGTTGAAAAATAAAAGGCGGTACCCGAGCTGCGTGTGAACGACCGATTGTAGTACGCCACCGCACGGACAAGTTGGAAGTGCGTCCTCGCGCGTGAATGCCTGCTAACACACCCGTACATAGCGGGAAAACAATGGAAGAGAAAGAGTAGAAACAGGGGCTGACTGAGTAGGGTAAGTTAATTAGGTTAGCTTAGTCAATTAAGTTAGTTGAGTGTGGTAAATCAATTAGGTTAGTTAGGTGAGTTAAGTTTGTTAAGTTAGGTTAGTTAGGTAAGTTTGATTAAGTTAATAAGGTTAAGTAATGTTAGTTAGTGTAAGTCATATTAGTTAATTAAGCTAGGGTTAGTCAGTTGAACTATGGTTAGGTAAGTCTAACTAGGGTTAGTTGTCTAACTAGAGGTAGTTAGGTTAACTATGGGTTAGGGAGGTCTAATTAGGGGTTAGTTGTCTAACTAGAGTAAAGTTAATCTAAGTAGGGTTAGATGATGTTAACTGTGGTTAGGTTAATTCAACTGGGGTTAGGTGAACTAACTAGGGTTAATTAGAGTCACTAACCAGGGGTGGGGGAGAAGGGCGGTTGGCCGCTGCACGGAGGAGGAGGAGGAGGAGGAGGAGGAGGAGGTGGTGGAAAATGGTAGGTGCCTGCGGAGGGTGGGCAAAGTGAGATGGAGGAGGAGGACGGCGGTGGGGAGTCGGCGGGAGGAGAATCAAGGACGAGGACGACAAATGGTGGCGTGCGACTGTCGAGGTGACGGCAGCCAGCAAGGTGGAATCGGTGGCAGGCGCGAGGGAGGACGACCATAGGCACGGGGGAGGACGACCACAGGTGGCGGCGAGTGCAAGGGACGTTGACGACAATGGCGGTGTCCTGAGCCACGGTGAAGGACGACAGCGGCCATGGGGGTGTTAAGGAGGGCCAGGTGATGGAGAGGAGGGAGGCGACTGCAGAGCGTCGACGGGGAGCAGGGGGAGGAGAAGATGGAGATGGTGGTGGACGGGCGCCTGCGGTGGAGGGAGGCGACTGGTGAGTCCAAACAGGTAAGGTAGTTAGGGTTTTTTTTTTTTCTTTTCTCTTTTTTTTCTTTCTTTTGTCTTTTCTTTTGTTTTTTCTGTTGTTTGTTGTTTTTTTTAAAACTTTTTTTCTTCTCTTTTTGTTTTGGTTTTTTTCTCTTGTCTTTTTTGTGAATTTTGATTATTTATTTATTTTTGGTTAATTCGGTGTCTTTAAAAAAAAGGAACGCATCCCCGTCCCGCGTGTATGTGCGCAGCGGGAGTAAAATTTTTTGCAATGATGGGATCAAACAAGGCAAGGATGGCGATGCGCGAACCACAAATGCCACAGGGGCGTACCGAGGCGCGTAAAACCAGAAACACGCACGTTCACGCGTGACGAGAAACTTGGTCACACGGCAAAAAGGAATAAAAATGAGTAAAATCCAAACCGTTCGTCGGATCGAAAAATTGTAAGAAGGAAAAATGTGCCGAGAGAAAGGGATTCACAGGGCTGGTGCATCAAAACTCAGTTTGAAAGGAATTAGGAGGGGTTCACATGGGAAAAACACGAAAAACACACAAAAAAACACTCGAAAAAGTTAATAACTAAAAATCCGACAATCAAAAAAGGGGGAGAAAAAAGAAAAAAGTGGGGGGACGGCTGGTAGGACATGGTTGTCAAATCAAACTGGAATTCCTATGTAAATAGGGCAGGTTCACATGGAAAAATGTGAAAAATAAGCACGAAAAGGGTCCAAAATTCCACAAAAATTAATAACGGACCAACTGTGCATCGAAATGACAAGGAATAAAAAGGAAAAATGTCAGAGGGAAGGGCTAGGATAGGGTTGGCATATCATATCAGGGTTTCGAAGCAATAAAGACGCGTTCACATGGAAAACCGGCCAATTTACGAAAATTGCTTTAAAAATTAATAACTTTAGAACCGTCTGTCAGAACAGGGGTTGGTAAAAATGAAAGATGGGCAGTTCAAAGGGATGAACACGGTTATAAGGTTGGATTGGGATTCTAGTGAACATAGGATACATTCAAATGAAAAAAATGCAAAACAAAGAATAAAGGCAAACAGTCAAGAAACAACCCCAAGGACAGGGTGAAATAGAACGGAAGAGTAGGGAAGGGATCCCATCAGGATAAAATAAAATCATGGCATAGATGCATAATCATAGCAGAGTATATGCATGGGGGTATGCATCATAGACGCACAGGGACACGTCTCCACACTTAGAACCTTAGCAGGAAGGGTAAACCGAACATCAAGGACCGAAAAGTATTTCTATATTCAAAAGAGAAAATATTGGTGTGTAATAATAATAATAATTGGGTGCTTCTATCGTGAGAGTTTATTATTCATCCTTGCTTGGATGCATTTATTATTATAATCATTTGTATTATAAACAATTTCATAATATTAGATTTTTAAACTAGGAATTAGAAAAAAATTAGCCAAAATCACATCGTTCATGCAAGGAAAGCAAATTTTCAAAAAGGGATGTTTTTCATGATTTGTTAGTAAAAGCTAAGAATACAAATCAATTAATACATGGATGAGGGAGGTCCTTACTCTTGTGGGGGGAGATTGTAACCATTATCTTGTCATGCACCCTTGTCTCTATTTTCTCTCTTGTGCAATTTGTGTTTCATGAATTTTGAGTTAATATTTGATTATTTTATCATGAAAGCTACAACACAAACTTAGCTTTATAAATCTTCTACTTTGATACTTCTCAAGGCCCTTTGTGTTGCATGCTCCCAAGTTTCTTCCTCTCCAAACTAGATATGTATGTCAATTTATTCACTTAAGCATATTTTGGGATTTATTTACATGACAATTAGTATTACATGGCTCTTTTGTCCTTTTGTGTAGAGTTTTTGATTGTATACATTTTGTGTAAGTAAGGTCTTGTATAAGCTACTTTATCACATGCTATATAACACAAAATAGTTCTATGTAGAGTTTCCTCTATACAAGCAACTTTTGTACCAAGTGTATTTAATTGCTATGGCTAACAATAATGATGTATTCTAAATATTGGCAACCAATTGAGGACAAGTTGGATGCCACCAACTATCCACATTGAGCTTCTATGATGCATCATATATTGATCGAAAAAGAATTGTGGAGCATTGTGAAAGGAATTTATGTATGTTATGCTGTGGCTATGGAAATTACAAGTATAACAAAATAGGTGATATTGAGGATATTGTAGGTTCACTTTCCTTGAGTCTTCCCCTAAGGGTAGTATTGTGTTAACCTCAGCACAAGAAGAAAGTGAAAAAAGTGGAAAAGCACAAGTCAAGACCTAAGAGAGGTAGCCCAAGAGGAAATCTGACACAATGGAAGAGGCAGAAAGGAGAATGACTAAAAGCGCAAGGCAGCCTCAAAATCAAGTCAAAGGCAAAAGCACATTTTTAAATACAAGGCATCCCTAAAACTATCGTAAAGAGCGCCAGGCCCCCTCCTCTTGTGCAAATTGTAAAGGTAGATGGGCACAATGGGAAGGAAGCTATGAAGACAGAAGGAGAATGAGAAAGAGGGTCTATGGTCAACTATCTAAAAAAGGGGGTGACCGCCCAAAAACGGATTTAGGGTTTTGTATATAAAGTTGAAAAGTTAATGAAGAGCTCATTCTTTGGTGTGTGGCAAAGTGGATTCTTCTTCTTCTCTCATTCACTTCTCTTGCTTGCTTGCTTGTGAGTACTTGAGGGAGGGAGTGTGAGCGAGTGAGGGAGTGAGTGTGTGAGAGTGAGGGAACTTGGAGGTGAAGCCCTCCACCATCTCCTCTCTTCTTCTTCTCTTCTCTTCTCTTCTCTCATCTCATGCATGGCTATGGCGGATGGAGCTTGGAGGAAGAGGCTTGAGGATGCTTGAGCTTGCATCACGAATCGTGGAGCTATCGGAGTGCTTGAGAGAGGAGGCAACTCAATTGGGCATCAAGGTAACCTCACTACACTCGTAGAGAGGGATAGCGCGTCGGCTGTGTAAGAGGTAGCCATTAGTGCTCACTTGGAACGCTTGAAGGAATAAGTGGTCCGTGGGTCTTGGCAGTTGAGCAAGAGCTCCCTTTACATTTTGGTTCTGTTGCCGAGATCAACAGATTCAAGCTTGAGCACTTGCACGTTTTGAACAATTCACCCCTGAACCAGTGCTCTTTGTAGGTAGGAGATTTGGGAGTTTAATCTTTGAAACAAGTAAGTATTTTGTGTTGTTGATGATTAGGCAAGTAGGAAAAATCATTTCAGTGCTTTACTTTTGATTTTTATTGCATTTAGAGTAGGTAGAACCAAGAAATTGCAACAGGAAAGCCTCAGGGTTACTATTGTAAAACTGGCCCAAACAAGCCACAGATCATGAAAAAATGAAAAAAAAGAGTACTTGTAAGGGTTTATGTTGTCAAGAGAGTGATTGGAGAGGTCGGGGAAGGGTTTATAACCCAAGAGACCAAGGAAAAGCTCATTTGCCAACTGTTGCATTCAGAGAGAGAGAGAGAGAGAGAGAGAGAGAGAGAGAGAGAGAGAGAGAGAGAGACCCCTATTGCCCACATTGGATCGATCGACTCACCCATGCATTTTTAGCACATTGTAGGTATGCAGTGGGGTATAGGGGGAAGCCAAATGATGCTTAATACCCCTCTCGTCACATAGCTGCTCAAAGGTACATGACATATATTCTCCCCCATTGTCAGTCCTAAGGCATTTTAGCCTATGCCCACTCTGGTTCTCAAGCAATGTAAGCCATCTCTAAAATACAGCCAAAACAGTTGACTTAAGCTTAATGGGGTAAGCCCAGATTTTACGTGAAAAATTGTCAATGAACATCACAAAATACTTTGCACCACCCATAGATTGCTGATAGGGCATGGGCCCACATACATCTGAATGTACCAATGCCAGGGACTCACTCATACATGTCCTACCAGACTTCTTATGGGTATTCCTAGTCTGTTTGCCATAAAGACAATGCTCACATGAATCAAAACATGCATAGTCAAGGGGCGGTTAGTACTACAAACCAAAAAGCATTTTCATTCTCTTTAAGGACATATGGCCCAAATGGGCATGCCAAAGAGATACATGTGGGATGGAACTGACTGATAAAACATGGTCAACAGAGGACCCATCAACTATAAGAGGATAGAGGTTGCTAGCCTTGACACCTCTAGCAAGCAAAGTCTCCCCCGTGTGATCTTCTAGGTAGAATCTCTAAATGAAACATGAAACCCAACATCATCAAGCTGCCCTGTGTAGACATAAGACTGCGTGTAAGCGCAAGTACATGATATACATTCTGTAATAGAAAAGCACTGCCAATAGAGAATTACAATCGTACATTCCCAATGCCAACAATAGTAAGTGACCTATCATCACCTAAGTGAACTAAATTGGAGACAGTGTAGTAGGAATGAAACCACTCACGGCATGGTGTAACATGAAATCAAGCACCAGAATCCAAAAGCCAGCAGTGCGCATACATAGAGTGAACCTCGGTCAACGTCATAGCATCACAAGCACTAGCTGCAAGTATGTACTCCCCATTGGAGTCATCAGTCTGCATGACATTTATCTCCTTGATTTTCATACTAGATTTTGCAGGCATAATGCTATGATCAAAGGACTTTTCTTGTAATTTGTCTTTCCCCTTCTCTTTGCACTTATCATTGCGCAACTCATGACACTGTGGGCGCATGTGATCCTTATTGCCACAATGATGACATGTCACATTAGCATTTCTCCCATGAGACTTGCTGCGCGACTTACCATGCGACTTAGACCTAGACTTATGCGAGTCTCTTCACGATCATTCTTTCCATTACCATCTTTGCCCCTAAAAGTCAAAGCATGCGACACACAAGAGGTATCCAAGTTCTTACGATTGATCTCTTCCTACAGAAGAGCACCTCTCCATCAAGCGAGTTCAAAATAGTAGGAGCACATAAGGCGGTGTGGAATACATCCCATGACTCACTTAGAGTCCCAAGCAAAAACAATAGAGTAACCTCATCATTAAATGTAATGCCTTGAGAAGTCAAGTTCTTGAGAATTGCATGGAACTGGCTCAAATAAGCAGAAATTGTCATATTCTCCTTCATGCGCAGGTCCATAAGCTGCTTCAGCCAATACATCTAACTTGCTGGACTTTTCTTATCATAGAGATTCTTAATTTTATCCCAAAGCTGCCAAGCACTCTGTGCTTCTTCAACCACATTGTCATGCACTTTTTTGGTGAGAGATAAGATGAGGGTGGACTTGCATAACCTATCAAGCTCATCCATTCGTCATTAGGAGGCTGCTCACCATGCATCCTAAATCGCTTTATTTGTGATTTCTGCACCAATACCTGCCGAACTTGGCTCTTCCAATAGGCATAATTCGTACCATCAAGCTTAGTGATGTCGAAGATAGCACTGTCAATGAAAGAATATGCCATACTATAGTCCAAAATGGTGCAAACATTTCAAAATTGCTTGTTGTTTTCTGTTGTAAACAGTCAAAATACCACCAAAACTAATGCAAAATGACCACGAACTAATAGATAATGATATTGTCCACCAAGTACCATTAAAAGTACATAAAATCAAGATGATTCAGCATAAAAATTCCACGCCAGTCCATGCATAACTGCTTGTTGTAATAAATTATAGCTAGGTACAATGAGAGCAAATTGTAGGCAAAATGAATGCACCAAGTCAACCACTAATTGTCAAAGCATAACCGACATCAAGCGGGCATAAATCAACATGTGGTAGGCATACGGACATCGAGCAAACACCCAAGCATGTCAAATGAATCCTTCAGTAAGCCGGCACACCCCTTGTGTAATAGGGCAAAGTGTACACAACAATGGCGAGACCTGACACAAAGAGGTGTATGCTCAGGGAGTGCAAAGCCCAAATCACCCCAAGTACATCTATGAGGACCATGGCATATCAATCATGCAACATCCAAGTGAGGATCCTAGTCTCAAGCATTCGAATGCTCAAGTAGCATAAACCACCTGCTCAATGTCTGTCAAGCATATCAAGACACTCCCATTGGCACAAAAGCCGTAAATATCAAGCAAAGAAGCTCAACAAGGACATATGATAGCATCAGTGCCAGAAGATCCAAGATCAAGCATCAATAAGACCTTGTGAGCATATAGGCTGTGTAGCATCCGTACATAGCATCCATAGACATCAAGTACATCCAAATTGTAACTCTAGCAAGCCAAGAAATAGCAAAAGTAAGCTCTGGGCAAAGCCAAAGCAAGGCTTAATAGCATCCAACTCCAAACAATGTAATGAGCATGTAGTAGTGGCATAGGCCAAGCATGTCAAGACCGGTCAAACATAAGCAAAGTACATGCCATAAGTACATCAAATATAAAAATCCAAATGCTATATGAAGCAATCTCAAGCTCAACCAATGATTCGAGAGCAAATCCAAGCTCTATGTCGATCCCTGAGAGTCACTACATCAATGTATACGTCCAAGACATAGCCCAAATCCAACATGCATATCCAAACATAAGCAAATAAGCTCCAACCCTGAATATTCCATCAACAAATAAATGTCTAAAACTTAGCAAACTGTGGCTCAATCCAAGCTTAAAACCATAGACAAACCATATGCATACTTTTCCATATTCACAGGCACCAACCAAGCATAATCCTGCATTAAATGACCATGTAGCATAAGCATAAAATGTAATGATAGGGGGTTGCCCTATTTTGGGCTACTTGTGGACTATGTAAAATAGTCAATGGCTGAGAAATTCAGCCCCAAAAGCATCTCATATCATAGGCATACATTCCCCTTGCATTCGTGGAGCATTCGGGACTAATTGAGCAACCAATGTTAATGCCAACCAAGCATAAACATAAAGTGCTAGTGTAACAATGTTTGTGGTTGCATGTGGATTGTGGAAAACAGTCCTAGACTAAGGTAAATTAGTATACAAATCAATGCCAATGATAACCACCAATGTCGAGCATCAAGGGGGTGTTTCCAAGTGCCAAATGAAGTGTTTTCAAGCTGTTAATGAGTGCCAAGGGAGGGCTGAAGTAGAAAATGAATTTTTTGTAGGTGTTCAAGCTTGCCCAAACTGATATGGGGCCTATGGAAGGGTTGGGCAAGGTTAAGGCAAGGTTGGGGGAGTAGTCAAGGACCCCCCTGAGCTCCCTCTTGAAGGGTAAAGTCACTGGTAGAGAGTAGACATCACAAGAAGCAAGAGGACATAGCTGCTCTGCTTCACAAAACTTGTGGACTGAAATAAAATAATAAAAGAGAGCTCCAGTACCTCTAAAGGAATGCCCTGAGGAGGGTGACCAAATGAGCCAGGTAGGTGCTCTCGAGAAGCCTGGAGAGTGACAAGAGCTCCGGAGAGTCGGCTATGGCTGTTGAGAAGGAGACCTAAGGAGTGTAGGTAATCGATAGGAAGTTGAAGGAGTCATGAACCAAGTCGTAATGCTTGAGCAACCATGCTCTGATACCAGTTGAAAGGTGAGAAGGATTGAAGCTTGCTAGGAAGAGCTATTGCGGGAGAGCAAGAGCAAGAAAGAGATAGAGACCAAATGGGAACTCCAACAGTCACAATGTGTGACTAGGCCTTCCTTTATTCAAACTATCACTAATAATAAATAATAAAGTGACGGTGACTGGCACTTGCCGCTTGCAGTGTGCAGTGGCGAGTATTGTTAGTGTAGTAATACACGGGCGGCTAGGCAGAGGCTCCTTTACCCCCAACACAAAGACCCTCGTCAGTGGGTCTCACTGTAAGATCAAGTTGCCATCCAAGGCCTTGTAGAGCTCTTCACTTTGTATTCCATTAATGAATATTTTGGACATTGCTCTCTTGGTTGGTCGCTCGCCAGTAGGGATTCTCTTGAAGAGACTCCTCATATGGGTCACCTAATCTTGGATATCCGCCCTATCCCTCTACTTGACATTCTTTTGCCACACTAGAAGGGTTATTGGAGTATACAGGCTTAGAGAATCTCTTAATGAAGAGACTCTTAAGGCTGTTAAAGTCAGTTCACTTGGCAGCGTCTAGACTCGTGTACCAAGTCCTACCCTGATCTCCTAAGCACATACCAAAAGCATGCGAGCGCAAAGGAAAATTGGTAAGGCTGTTAGTCTTGCAAACTTGCTCAAACTGCTCTATGAAGCTATATGGGTCATCATTAGGCTGGTACTTATCTAGCTACTTTGCGACTATTGGGATTTTAAACTGTCACTTGGAGCCTTGAGTAACTCCGAATCTTGCAAGCAACGAGGTTGCCATTGCAATGGCACTTCACTCTCAGTGGGAAGCATTGTCTAACAGTCGCTTCATGAGAAGCCCACTCAGCGTAAGATCTCCCTCTAGTGCTCTTTCCCTCTCGGCATTAGGATCTATCTGATTTCTACTTGCTAGCGCGAGCACCCGCTGAATTTCTCACATTTCTATGCTTTGCTGCAAGTTTCTGGTTTGTTGCTCCTAATTGTAGTTCATTACATCATGAAAAACTTCCCGCGCTAGTCTTCTTTCCTCTTCTAGGTCCGCTAAGATATCCTTAGACATCCTACTGTGGTGGACGTCTGGGCTTGTAGGTCGTAATTAGCAACCAGCCGTTGGATTTTGATAAGGAGACCACCTAGGCCAAGCTCCTTGTCCCACCCATAGTTAGTACTTGTCTCTGCCATGTCCGCAGTCTCTCTCCACCAAGTCATAGTCGACGAGATTGATTGGATTGGGTAGATCCACTTCTCTAATGGTGCTTGTTCCTCCTGGATTCCCTGCTACGTCTTTTGCTTGGTCCTACGAAGGAATTTCTATCACCAAAATATGTGTCCCAATCTTCTCCTACTAGTGGGTTTGTCCCCATACTATGTCTAGGTGAATTTCTTGTTAATTAGGTCAATCCTCAATTTACAGTCACTTGGTGTGTGTGTGTGTGTGTGTGTGTGTGTGTGTGTTACTTTTTGAGCATTGTGCGCAATCAAGCTTTCATTTTCTTAGTTGTACTTCACGTGTTGGGGAACAATGCAAGTACAAATGCAAAGTGACTACGCAACTCTCACACTCTTGTCACTTGAGGGGAGGTCACACCTATCTCATTGCATGTTATGACTCGTGCATAGACAAAGCAGATTGGTATATCATTGTTAGGGCATAGCAACTTAGACGCAATCTCACTCGAAAAAAGGAGCCGTAGGAGAAGGAGGAAGAAACTCGACGCAAAGGTCACACTAAAAATAGAGAGTGCCACAATGCTGCATATAGGAAAGAAAGCAACAAACACAAAAGCAGAAACGTCAACCCCAAGGATGACAGAGAATGGAAGTGCGAGGATCAGGGAGTACCCCAACTCAAAGCGCCAACTCGAAGCCATCGAAAAGGTGGAGTGGATGAAAGAAGCCTAAGAACACCTAAAAGATGCCAAGCCCATATTAGAGGATGGGATCGATGATCTCTCAAGCATAAGCATGTCAGTGTCACCTCGACGACCAAAATTGAGAGATGTGGCAGCACCACAAACAATGCCGCATAAGCAAAGCCTAAAATCTATGGGCCTGCAAATCAGCCAAGGCCATTGGCTAGGAAGAGTAGAGACAGGATTGTGACAAGTAGCTAGCAATCTCCTCACCTCACTAGTAACCACCCCTATGACTCTAAGCCTAGGAAATCTACTTAGGCAACATTGGCTGTTGTGGCAGGAGCTAAAGCAGTGGGTTAAAGGATCAATGGGCAAGGCGCCACTGACTTGAACGAACACAATGCAGAAACTCAGATATCGAGTCTAACATTGCACTTAGTGCCAAAATCCTTACACGTCAATGCTTTGTGTGGTAGGAAATTGAAACACATGATGTCTTACCGATCTTAACTCTAGGCAACACCACAAGGAAAGAAATTGTAGACATGGGAGCGAGAGTTAGTGTGATGAGCCATGAAGTGCTCTAGACTTGGGGTAACCCACAAATTGAGATGGCCAAGTTTAACATCACTCTGGCTAATGGAACAAAAGTGAAGCCATTTGACGTGTTAAAGAATTGGCAAGTAAAAATCATAGGAGTTGAATCCTTGATTGATTTTATAGTCATGAAGGGAGTGGACTATGATATCCTACTAGGTCACCAACATTGGATGCGCAATGCCAGAGTCATAGAAGACTGGGCGAATGGTTTGATCTTCCTAGGCAATCGAATGGAAGTCGTAAGAGTAGAGATGGACACCTGGAAGACTACGATAATCGACCAAGACGCATCTGCATGTCCTCTACAATCGAGCTGCCATTCTCAGACAACGAGAAATATGAGCAAGCTATTAAACTACTTGGTAAAACCTAAGAAGAGCCCTCTAGTAATCCATATGATGGCCAGAAGTGCGTAGAGAGGGCCCAACCTGATCTCATTTCAAGTACCAATTAATAGATAAGAGCTCCATGAGATCTTAGAACACATGACCAACAAGTTAGCTGGCAACTTGTCAGCAAACCTTAAACCACTCGAAGATCTCTTAAATGGACCTAACTGGCAATGGACCAAGGTGCACGACTTAAACTTGGCCTTAGTCATCGACCAGAAGGATGAAACATATCAATACTTGGAAAATGATGAGCAATCGGATGGAATAGCTTTAACGACGAATATGAGGATTGTTGTTCCTTCAGTGATGATGAGAGTGAAGGAGAGATTGACATAATAGAGTATGACATTAAGGGACAGATGATAGAGCAAATACGACTAGACTCCAAACCACACAAGGGAAATGCCTTTCGAATCAAAAGAGGAGTCATGTGCATAAGTTGTGATCACATCTCGTTGGAGCACGTAGGTGCAATAGACTTTGAGCAAGCAGGCCTTGCCCAACCAAGTGCCATGCCATTGCTTAAGATGGATTCACCATTGGAGCTACAACCACCGAGAGAGGCTCCCTCTTCTAGCGAAGAGGAAGAGTTCGATTCCAAGTCAGAAGTAAGCTCAAATAGTGATCTTGAGATACCTCGACCTTCCAAGACTAGATGCACCAAGGGGGACTTACCCGTCCACCTCAGGCAGCACTGACTTGACCAAGGCAGAGGAAGCGAGTCTCATTGCTCTCTTATAAGAGTATATGGACGTCTTTGCTTGGTCTCTGAAAGAACTCAAAGGGGTAGATTCGAGTGTAGTAACTCACAATACATCCATGACACCCGATGCGACGCCAGTTAAGCAACGATTATACCCTATGAATCCAAAGCATGCCCACATTATCAAGGAGGAAATTGATAAGCTAATGAGAGCAGGATTCACGGATGCATGTCCACGATGTCAAGACTTCCTAGACCATACAAATGATAACCTTTTAGTTAGGGTTATCGTCGATCTCGCACCACCAATAACTGATTACAAGGGAGTTTAGTGCTTCCTAGGCCATACAGGGTATTATCGGTGGTTTGTGTTGAACTATGCATTGCTTGCTAGACCTCTATGCAAGCTGTTGATCATATTTGAATGGACCAAGGAATGCCAACACGTGTATGAGCTACTGAAAAAGGCTCTAACCACAGCACCAATTCTACGAGCCCTAGATTGGATAACCACTTTTCATGTTCACATTGACGCTTCTAAATTCATTGTAGGAGTAGTGTTGTGCCAGTTCAGTGAACACAACTTAAACTATCATGTGAACTTTGCTAGCAAACAACTCATGGATACGGAAATGAATTATTCGACAACGGAGAGAGAGGGGTTAGCCATGGTATTTGCTGTGAATAAGTTTTGACTTTATCTTTTGGCTATGCCATTTACCTTCTTTATTGACCATCAGGCCTTGCCCTACCTTGTTAATAAACCATGTGCCAGGGGATGCATAGCTTGATGGTTACTTCTGCTTTTAGAATTCGACTTCTCCAAGGTCGTATGTAAAGAAAAACAGCATTATATGGCTGATCGTATGTCTCACATCCCCACAAGAGAAGTCACTGGACATGGCATTGCAAATGAACTCCATCTGTTTAGCCTATCCAATGGAAGAGGTTTGTTTAGAGCTGATTTGACCCCTGATTGGGCAGATGACATAGTCCAAGTGCTTGAGCACGAACTCCCTGAACAACCAATAGAAAAAGCTCGACTTAGGTGACTCATTCTCAAAATCCAACCCTATCAATTTTGATAGGAGGCTAGCTTTATCACCTAAGGCAAGACACATTGATGCATAGATGTGTGTGCGAACATGAAATGCACAACGCACTTATAGAAGTACACACGATGGAATAGTAGGAGGTCATTTTAGCAGAGACACAATAGCCAGCAAGGTACTGTAGTCTCAGTTATGGTGGCCTAATCTTTTCTGGGATGTAGCACGGTTTGTAAAGCACTATGGTGAGTACCAAAGGACCAAGGTATCAGCTCGCAAGGAAAAAAATGGACTTAAGTCCAATCATTGCATGGCAACCATTCAAGAAATGGAGAATCGACCTCATTGGGCCAATCAGTCCCACAACACAATACTCCTAAGCAAAATACATCATTGTTGTCACAAACTATCTCACAAAGTGGGAGAAAGCACGAGCTATAAGAAAGAATGACACTAGGGCCACTGTCAAGTTCCTTTGGGAGTAGGTGATCTCATGATTCGCAGCTGCCCCATCAAACTCATTAGTGACCAAGGCACACACTTCATCAATGAAGTCATCGCTCATCTCCTATCCACCTTTCTAATCATCCATTGGAAATCCTCTCCGTACTATCCTCAGGCTAATGGCCTGGTGCGTAGATCGGTCGCAGTATGCTCACGTAGTGAATCCCGGAAGGTCCCCAAGAACAATGAACTCTACCTTTTTGCACAAAAAACAATGTAAAACCATGAACGACAAGAAGCAAGAGACGAATTGGGTTCAATCTCCCCCCATGCCTTGTGTGAGCGCTTCAGAAAGCATGTATTTTATGTATATTTCCATCTTCATGCTCAATAATAGCCCAATTTACAAAAATATGACAAGCTTTTAGCTTTTGAGTTTGCTTTCTACAAAAATAGGAAATAAAGCTAATGGACGGTGCCCATAGAGTCTGGCACGCCCAACACAATGTCCCAAATAGAAATAACATATCCGTGCGCATAGGCGCATACAAAATAATAATCAATAATCAATGCCTCAATAGACATAACAAAATATAGGCGTGGCGCCTATCAAAATATAATCCATAGGTCGAATACTCGCTAGACTCCAATGCTTTCCTCCGCCACTACTGCTATCTCTACACATCAACTGAAGCATTCACAATCGTTAGTAAAATAATACAATTAAACCGACAAAAGTGAATACCTAGTAGTCTTCAGCTACATAAATAAATCAACTGGTTAGAAATAAATCCTAACCTTAATTTATTACGAGTGCACACTCTAAACTCATAAACGTTTATTAATTTAATATGCATTTTGCGGAATCACCCGCTATGGAATCACCCATGTACACAATAAATTAATGAAACGCCCGAAAAGGACAGGCGTCCCCATCAACTTCTCGCACAAAGAATCCACTTTGTGTATGAGCCCCGGTCATCTAAGTTTACGGAATCCACCGTAAAACCTCACGGAATCCACCGTGGATTGTGCCTCCTAGCATCATTGGCCAGGCTGAGTCTACGAATAAAATTATAATAAACATCCTGACCAAGGTAGTCTTTGCTTCACGCAGCAACTGGGATAACAAGCTCATGGCAACTTTAGGGCCTACCGCACAGCTTATTAAATGACCATGGGACAAACTCCCTTTAGGCTAACCTATGGGACTGAAGCAATTCTACCTGTAGAGTTCTTCATTCCTAGCCCGAGGATTGCTCATCAAGAGAGATGGGATGGAAAGGAGGCATGGACAGAGTGCCTAGTTGAACTAGAACGCCTATCAGAAACTCAACTTCTAGCCACCGATGCACTAATATGTGAGAAGGCAAGACGCAAAAGCTGGTTTGACAAGCACGTCATGTAGCGAGATTTCGAACAGGAAGACTTAGTGCTCCTGTACTCTATCAAAGGTCATAAATAGAAGATGAAGTTTAGAGGTCTAGGGCCTTTTAGAGTCCGCACCATTATCAGAACTGGTAATGTGGAACTTGAAACCCTAGAGGGTGAGGGCATAGGTTTCTTCAATGGCAATAGTATGAAGAAGTACTACCCTCCCTCGCACCCTCTACATGAGCTGCCAATGCTAGATTCCCCTGTCAATGTGCGAGTGGCCACTATCATAGGGATTGATGATGAGGATGAGGAGGTAGTAGAACCAACCTACCTAAGTATACCGGTCACTGCCAAGCAAACACACACCTTCAATGCGTTGACCGATGAGGGAGCTGACTTTAATGTCTTAACTCACGATCATTGGACTCACATTGGGAAACTGCAACTGCAGACCAACAATGCCAAACTCAGCCCATATGGGGGCCAATCATACGCACTCTTTAGGAAAGTGCAAGACTACAGTCTCTATCGAGTCTGAAAGCATTTCAATGATCTTCTATGTGTTGCCAAACACCAAAGATGTAGGTATAGAATCGTTGTTAGGATGCACATTTAAAAATCAAGCTCATTGCAATGTCGACTATGAGTGCCAGCGTATCCACCTCGCCATGGGCAATGTACGTATAGTCACCACTTTCAGCAAGGGTGCTGCGCGAGTCCTTCAAAGTCTGCAAAGCCATTGGTAGAGGAACCCACCGCCAAGTCTAAGGAAGGGGGTTGTGACTCACCACCACCTGCCAAACCTAACCAAACCTAAAGACTTGCAAACAACTGAAGCCAAGCCTAAGACACCTGAAGTAAGGCTTCAATGGATGCCAAAAAATCAAAACCCATCCCTTAGGAGCACACATCCTCAGCATAGCAAGGCCAAGAGACCACACTTAAAACCTAGGAGGTCAAGACGGAACTATAAACATCGACATATGGTCAAAGCCACGATGGGTTTCCAAGACCTTATTGCAAGCGCAAGGCTACTATGAGGGTAACACCTGGATCTCCACCTAAGGCCAAAATGGCCAAAGGCCCTACTTAAACACCACCCTTAAGCTTGACCATATGAAACATCAAGACAGATCAGGCACTCGGGCCACAAGAGACTCATGCTACTAAATCCATAGACTCTCTGAAGTCTAGGCCCATAGATTTTAAAACAATCTATAGGCCTAAACCGTAGCCCACTACCAACAAACCATCTCGACCTAAGCCTACTAGTGCCCTTCAAACCTCAGAAGTACCCTTAGCAGCCACATCCCAGCCTATTGAACAAGAAGCCAAGCCACAACTGTAGAAGCAACTAAAGCCGCAACAATCAATTACTGAACTCTCTAGTTCTTAGTCAACCACCTGTGTAGGCCTTAGACCCTCTTATGAGCAGAGATCAATTCTAACTTTGGGCACTGAATTCACTGAGAACACGGGGGATAATTTGGTTGCTTGCCACAGACGCTTGGACGCAACTTTCTGGTCCCTTGCTAAAAGCTATGACTGCTTGGACTAAGACCTTTTGGAAGAGCGTTTCTCAACAGAGGTGCTACGCTACCTTGCTCACGAGAAGAATCTGAATTTGTCTCCGTTAAAGTAGTCAAAGTAGCTGAGGAGTTAATCGCCACTGAGATTTCCCGTGAGCAAGCACAGAAATGATACCTCATCACATCTTATCACAAGAGCACTATCCTTGCCATAGACAAAGGCGTCGAGGAGTTAAAACAACTCACTCGCATCAACTCCTCTTCCTTGAGAAAATGGTATACTCTTCGGCTTCAATGGAAGCTAGAGGGATACCGGATCATGACTAATGTTGAGCAACTATGTGCCATCAAAACCTTGGAGTATGACCCTACTTATGTAGCTCCAACCTCCTATAGGGTGCTGACTACCATTTGCAACTGACCCCTAGAAGTGCACCTCCTGACCCATCCGTATCTAGATCAAATTTTGATCGAGGAGGAGTTACACATTGCTAGTCGAGTTAACTTCGGTGACTTTCTCATCACAGATGTTCTCACCTATATCACTCAAGCATGCATCTACTCTTTCAACATGGACCACTATGCTCAATTTAGAATACAATCTGAATTTCTACACTTGGCTCATGGGAAAGTAAAGCCCCAAGAGCACATGGTAAATGCCCTTAACTTCTCAACCACTAATCCTAGGAAGGATTATTCTCATTCCCAAAGAGGAAAGGGGTACAGTGAAGCGGTGAAGTGAGGTGAAATCAAGGAAAAGTGTCTTAAAATTTTGAAAATGAATAAAAATACTTAAAGCATATTCTTATTTCCATAAAAGCACTATCAACTCCTGTTTATCCTCCGGCAAAAAGTGTCTTAAAATCAATAATGGTGAACCATGGTTTGTAATAGAAATGCTTGAGGGAGGGAGTGTGAGTGAGTGAGGGAGTGAGTGTGTGAGGGTGAGGGATCTTGGAGGTGAAGCCCTCCACCATCTCCTCTCTTCTTCTTTTCTTCTCTTCTCTTCTCTCGTCTCATGCATGGCTATGGTGGATGGAGCTTGGAGAAAGAGGCTTGAGGATGCTCGAGCTTGCATCATGAATCGTGGAGCTATTGGAGTGCTTGAGAGAGAAGGCAACTCAATTGGGCATCAAGGTAAGCTCACTACACTTGTAGAGAGGGATAGCGCATTGGATATGTGAGAGGTAGCCATTAGTGCTCACTTGAAATGCTTGAAGGAATAAACAGTCTATGAGTCTGGCAGTTGAGTGAGAGCTCCCTTTACATATTGTCACCTACACACATAATTCCTTGGGTCATATTAAAGGAATTGGTAAAATTGTGCTAACCATGGCTTATAGCAATACTCTCACACTTTCAAATGCTTTGTATGAACCACACACACACACACACACACACACACACACGCACGCACGCACGCACGCACACATCTACACTTACCAAGTTGAGCTTAGTTATTAAATGTCATATGTCCTATTCATGATCTCTCGTGTGATCATACAATTATTAGATTTGGTTCCTTCTGCTATGGGTTTTCCAAGCTCAACAATTATGGGAATGTGTGGAAGATATGCCATGTGCAAATGTAGATTCGTGAGCTATTTCTTGCACAAATATGACATCGTGTATATATTGCTTGCTCTTGAGCCATATCCTAACATGGAACATAAAGAAGTAGGACTTCAACACCTACACTAAGGGAACATTTCATTGCTAAATTCCTATGACTCAAAGCATAAAATCTTGAAGACTGTAGTGATGTGACAATAGGGAGAAAGAAGCTAGGAAGGAGTGAAGCACCAATGAAGTTGATCCTAGTGGGATTTGGGGGAGTGCTCATAGGTATTATTGAAGAGGTCCTCAAGGATCCTAGAGTAGTTATAGAACTAATAACATGTATAGGAGAGGGAGGTACAACGTCATCATCAAGGCAAGAGGGTACATCAGAGGAGATAGTTGTCATAGAAGAAGAGCCCCTTATTATAGGTGATGAGGATGATGAAGAAGCACAACTACAAAAGGTGGCTGAGCTAGCATGGAAACAAGATGAAGAGACACAAAGAAAATTGTGTGCATAGGATGCTGATAAGACAACATCTAGTGCATCTATTAAACAAGATCGAACACAATCAAAGTTTTCCAACCCACATAGACCAAGAAAAGGTTGTAGACCCAAAGGCAAAAGAAGTTGGAGAAGGAAAGAAGGAAAAGAGCTGTGGAAGCTTAAAAAGCCAAATTGGAAGCCATTCAAAAGAAATAGTTGAACAAAACTCAACCAGGAGAGACCACATAGGAAGAAACAAAAGAAAGGAAAAAGCTTCCACCAAGGATGGCAAAAAGAAAGTGTAATGAAGCAAATTAGCCACATTAGTTCACTTACCTTTACCAATATAAACCATATAAATACTTTAGCCAAGATGGTACTAGGGTTTACTATAAAATGGTTGTTCATGTAGGGATGGAGATCTCTTGTCCATCACCACCTTGGGGTGAGTACCAAGCTTTGCTTCTTATATCTTGATTTCAGATTCCATGGCTACGTTGTGCTATGATATAATGGAATATGCTTATGGCATGGCCATGATTGAAGCAATACATGTTATTTCATATTATTTTCTTAGTTTTCTTGTTGATTTCCATAATAGAATAGGCCTTCTTTACATTGGTATCAAAGCAATAGTTTAGATCCTATCAGAAGTCATTTTCATGCATTAGATCTAGTTGCAGTGACCAGGGAGTGGAAACCACAGTTCAAATTTAGTCACAGGGATTGGTTCTTCCATAACCATGGTTAGACATGGAGATTAGTCACAAACTATGACCAAGACAGAGGTTCTTGGCATGACCCAGTGGATGATGGTGGGCTCCAGCTACTTTGGCAGGTCGTGACTAAACTTTCAACCAAAATTTGGGGCAAGATGGACAAAATGAAGGCTACAGGCTTTAGTGGAGACCAAACTTGAGTTACTTGTAGAATAGGGTTTCTTTTCTCTCTCTTCATGCTTCCTTTCATGGATTCCATGGAAAACCATGCTCCTACCTTGATTCTATGGTTTCTTTATTGTAAAGACACTCCATAACAAGCTTCTTTATTAACTAAGCTTGCTAACAAGCACCATTTATGGTGGTTTTGTTCCATCTTCTGCAATCTCCATCTACCTTGATAGAGAGAAGACCCCAAGGGGAGCTGCAATCATCTTCTTGGATGGGGCGAGATCTTTCCTAGACCATAGAGGAGCATAGAGAGGACCCACCCTCCCTCACCAATTGCTGCTCAGACCAAATGGCCAATTGGCTGCCATGTTTAGAAGTCTGGAAGTGGACGAGGATAGATCCCATGAGAAAGGATAAAAAATGGCATCGCTGCTACTCCTCTTGCCAAAGAACGGGTTGAAAGCCATTTTTCTTGCTACGTAACAATGATTTGTGATGTTCTGATGACTCCTTTATTGTTAAGACAAGATATTCCTTCTTGATAGATGCGATAGACAACTACTGATGACAATCAATAATCTTGCAAGTAGTTAGCTTAGAATCCAAGTATATTGTAAGAGATATCTAGCATCTATGGCTACTATTAAGCCTTGTACACATTGTACTTCAAGCCTTCTTCAACTTACATGAAGATTCTTCACCATTCTTGAACTTTCATCTCTCCTACGAACTCTAGAAATGATAGTTTTGGCAAGCATTGGAAATTTCCATATTTCTTTGCTCATTTCAAGGGGGTTTTGATCTTTTATCATTCTTGGAGAATCTTCGTAATCATGGATTCAAACATTGGCCATCATCGAAGCTACATTGAAGGGATTTGGAATCTTCTTGCTCAATGGAAGGGATGGACAGCATAGGCTTTAAATGTTTTTGAAATAATTGGACTTTTCTTCAATTTTGGAGTCTTCAATCATTCTTGGATTACCTATTATCATTCTACAAGGCATTTCATCAAAATGGAAGGGGATTTTAGCTACATTCAATCAATCTTGGCTTAATGGAGTACCTATGAAGCTTGAAGGAGAAGAGCACACTGCAAGGAGTTAAATCTAACATGGAGCAAGTTTATAATGGATAATCTTTGTCTATTTGAGGCTGAATTGAAGCCATTCTTGTTAAAGGGTTTATCATCAATGATATACTTCAACTCCAAGTACAAGAGGCATTCTCAATCATATTTAATCTCTCTTGAATATCATATTGATGAGCTTATCCAATTGATGGAAAGAGAGGTTAAATTGATAAGAAATTTATCCATATTCCTAAATGCATTACATGATCATTCCCTAGAGCTTTTATAGATGGTAATGATTAGCAAACCACTCTGATTTCATTGCCATAATCATACTCTAAGCTTCCAATTTCTAATGTATTTTTCCCCAACCTTGACATTGCCTTGTTTGATTGTTGTCTCAAATGTCATGAGAAAGTTTGTGCCCAATGGTAAGTGGAAAAAATTTGTAATGCAACGAGTCATTGCTGAAGGTATTTCCTAATGAGGAGCCTAATGATGGACTATCGGCCCCAGTGCCGGTGATGGTTTTAGGAAGAGGAAGAGGCAGAGGCTTTGGAGGGCCAAGCCAAGATCCAGTCACATGTTGGACTTGCGGCCACCTAGGCCACATTTCATCACGCTGCCCAGAACAAGAACAAGCTAACAAGGACAAAGCGGATCTCCAATACACAGAGTGTGGAATCACACATTTGTTTCCTGATTGTCCTAGGCGAAAGCCATCAACAAGCTCTGTCAACATGCCATCAGTGCCTTTGGGGCTTTTTGGAGTGGGAACCTTTGACAGTGAGGATACACCCATCCCACTACATGTTATGACGTGAGCTCAAACAAAACAGGCAGGCATCTCTTTGCCAAGGCCAAGTAACCTTGACGCAACCTCAATAGGAAAGAAAAGCCAGAGGAGACGGAAAAAGAGAACCGATGCAAAGATAACTCTTAAAACCGAGGAAGCGACTACGTTAGTAACGGGAAAGAGGGTCACAGACGCAGAGGCGGAGACCTCAGCTCCTAAGACAGCCGAGCTAGGGAGTGCCAAGGTAGGGGAATATTCCCATCCCAAATGGCAACTCGAGGCTATAGCTAAGGTCAATGAGTGGGTCAAGGACACCCAAAAGCACCTCAAGGATGCTGAACCCATATTAGAAGATCCTATTGACGATTTCTCCAGCGTGAGCACACCAGTCTCACCTTCAAAACCACAAGCTGCAAGCATACTTGCACCACTGGGGGCAACTCAGCAGCAAGGCCAAGGGGAAACTTGCCAAGGCAGACAGAAAGCATGGCCTAGAAATGCTAGCCTTAGGGGAAGACAAGAGCCCAGTAGCCTCCTCACAACCTTGTTGCCTACTCCAGTAACTCTAAGCTTGGAAGACCTACTTAGGTAGAATCATTCCTTATGGCAGGAGTTAAAGGACTTGATGGAGGGACACATAGGACTTGTGGGTGCTGATCCGCAAGATCATGATGCGATTACACAGATCCCAAGTCTAACTCTACACTCAACTCCTAAGTCTTTGCACATCAATGCTTTTTGGGAAGGCACTGAAATGCATGCAGTTTTACCCGTCCTAGCCTTAGGAGATATGACGCAAAAAGGAATTGTAGACACAGGTGCAAGTATTAGTGTACTAAGCCATGCAGTCTTAGAGGCATGGGGAAACCCTCCTGTAGAGACTGGCAGGTTTAACGTCACGTTAGCAAATGGAATGAAGGTAAGACCATTCGGGGTCTTAAAGAATTGGCCAGTAAAGATTGTCGATGTGCAGTTTTCCGTAAACTTCATTGTCATGAAGGGAGTGGATTATGACATACTATTAGGCTGACCTTGGATGAGGAATGCGCGTGTCATTGAGGACTGGGGCAATGGTTTGATTTTCCTAGGGAACATAACTAGTGCAGTAAGGGTAGAGATGGACACTTGGAAGATGACCCCTATTGACCTAGATGCCATCTCAGCTATGCTGAAAGGCAATACTCAAATGACCAAACCCTATGGATCACTCACTAAATATATTCCTTGCCCTGAGGATGAGAGGGATTGGATGTACGTTTTGGCAACCATTGACCTACCATTCTCGGATGAGGAAGAACTATATCGGCAGGCTGCTAAAGCCGTAACCATGCGAATTGAGGAGCCAATTGTGCCACTCTGCATGATGGCAGGAAGCTCACTCAACCTAGGCAAACCAACCTCATTCCATATCCCCAACAATAAACTAGAGCTTCAGGAAATCGTAGAGTATCTGACCAATAAACTGGAAGGGAACTTGGTTGCTAACTTAAAACCTCTATGTGATCTATTAGCTAAGCCAAAATGGAAATGGACCAAGGTCCACGACCTGAATTTGTTATATAACTGGGCTTTAGTTACTGATGACAAGGAGACTGGAGAGGAAAGCTTAGGTGATGATGAGCAGTCAAAAGGACAGGACTCTGATGACGAGGAGTATGAGGACTGTCGCTTTACGGGAGAGGAGAGTGAAGAAGAGATAGATACAATAGAGTATGACATGGAAGGAAAAGCGATAGAACAAATCAGGGCAAACTCGAGGCCTAGGAAAGGAAGGACCAGTCAGAACGAAAAAGTAGTCATGCGAATGGAGTGTGACAGATCCTGGCTAGAATACATAGAAGCCGTGGATTATGAGCAAGTCGGAGTGGCACGACCATGGGTAATCCCAGTGCTCAAGATGGATGCACCTACTGAACTACGACCCCCTGGGGAAACACCTTCCTCAAGTGAGGGATGCGAGTTTAACTCAGAGTTAGAAGTCAGCACTGAGAGTGATCCCGAGATACCACAACCTTCTAAAGTCAAACGCACCAAGGGAGACTCGCCAATCCACCTAAGGCGCAGGAGGCTAAAGGAGGAGGCCAGGAGGCAAGCAAAGGACTCAGAAGCAGAAAGGAAAAAGAAACCGCAGGATCTACCCAAAGGGTTTACAAAATTTAAAAAGGGTGATAGAGTGGTGATTTTGCTAGGTGCAAAAAGACAAGGCCAAACTAGTGAACCGATCGAGGGACCTGCCAAAGTCAAGGAAGTTAACTTGGCTCGGGAAGCTGAAAAGCCAAGACCTGTATTCATTGCAAATGACTTGATGGAGGATGAGGAGACCAAACTTGTTGCACTCTTGCAAGAGTACATTGACGTATTTGCCTGGACATTGGATGATGAACTTAAGGGAGTCGACCCTAGGGTTGTGACTCATAATATCCCAATAGTCCCTGATGCAGTGCCAACGAAACAACGACCTTACCCCATGAATCCCAAACACGCCCATGTAGTAAAAGAGGAGATTTAGGATTCATATATGAGATCGAGCACACGGACTGGGTATCACCTATCGTGATTGTCATGAAGAAAAATGGAAAAATACGAGTGTGCGTGAACTACAAGAAAGTGAATGCCGCTACAAAGAGGGATAACTATCCTTTACCTTACACCGAGCATATGCTTGAGAGGGTAGCAGGTAAAGAAGCCTACAATTTTCTGGATGGTTTCTCAGGCTATAATCAAGTGCAAGTGCACCCCGATGACACGCACAAGACTGCCTTTGCCATGGAATGGGGTGTATTCACCTACATTGTCATGCCTTTTGGGCTGATAAACGCACCTGCGACTTTTCAACGCCTAATGTGCACTATCTTTAAGGACATGCTTAGGCACGAACTGGAAGTGTTTGTAGACGACTTATGCGTACACTCTAGTTGGGCCGAACACTTAGAGAAATTGAGAGCTGTCTTTGAAAGGTGTAGGCTGTACCACCTCTCGTTGAACCCCTTAAAGTGCCAATTTTGGGTGAAACACGGATGCATCTTAGAGCACGTAGTGTCAAGGAACGGCATTGCCACTGACTTTTCTAAAGTCAGAGTCATTGTTGACTTACCGCCACCCAATAACTACAAGGGAGTTCAGTGCTTCTTAGAACACACTGGATATTATCGATGCTTTGTACTAAATTACACACTAATTGCTAGACCGTTGTACAAGCTATTGATAGTGTTCGAGTGGACTGAGGAATGCTATTGCGCATATGAGGAGTTGAAAAAGGCTCTTACTACTACACCAATCTTACGAGCCCCAGACTGGAACATAACGTTTCATGTACACATAGACGCCTCTAAGTTCGCTATTGGAGCCGTGCTATGCCAGCCTAGTGAACATAACTTAGATTACCCGGTGAGGTTTGCTAGCAGGCAGCTCACAGAGACCGAGATGAACTATTCCACGACAGAAAGGGAGGGGTTGGCCATGGTATTTGCGGTAAAGAAATTTAGGCATTACCTATTGGCCACTCCCTTTGTCTTCTTTGTTGACCATCAAGCCTTGCTATATCTTGTGAACAAGCCTTGCGCTACGGGACGCATAGCTAGATGGTTACTCCTTCTACTGGAGTTTGACTTCTCTGTGGTTGTACGCAAAGGAAAGCAGCATTACATGACTGACCACATGTCCCGCATACCCACAGGAGAAGCCGCTGGACAAGGCATACCTGACGATTTACCAGATGCTCATCTCTTTAACCTGTCTAGCGAGAGAGAATTGTTTAAAGCTAATCTGACGCCGTATTGGGCCGATGACATAGTGCAAGTGCTAGAGAGAAGACTACCTAAGAGACCCATTGAGAAGGCCAGGTTGAGAAGAGTTATCCTAAAAATTCAACCATATCAACTGATAGCCGACCAACTCTACAGGTTGGGACAAGACGGTTTATTGCGCAGATGTGTATGTGAGCACAAGATGCACGATACATTGAAAGAAGCACATGGCGGAATCGTTGGAGGACACTTTAGCGGGGACACAACAGCTCGAAAGGTGCTACAATCCCAACTATGGTGGCCCTCCCTTTTCCGCAATGCAGCTAAATTCGTAAAGCACTGCGATGAGTGCCAAAGGACCAAAGTGCCTGTGTGGAAAGACAAGATGGAGTTGACCCCTGTCATAGCCCGACAACCCTTTGAAAAATGGGGCATCGATTTTATTGGACCTATCAGTCTTGCGGCACAATATTCCCAAGCTCGCTACATCATAGTGGCAACCGATTATCTAAGGAAGTGGGCAGAGGTACAAGCCACGAGGAAGAATGATGCTAGAACCACTGCAAAGTTCTTGTGGGAGCAGGCCATTTCACGGTTTGGCTGTCCAATCGAACTTGTAAGCGACCAAGGCACGCACTTCATTAATGAGGTGATTTCCCACCTGCTCTCTACCTTCCTAATAATTCATTGGAAGTCCTCTCCCTATTACCCTCAGGTTAACGGCCAAGCCGAATCCACGAATAAAATCTTAGTCAATGTGCTTACAAAGGTAGTGTCTACTTCAAGAAGTGACTGGGACAACAACCTAATGGCGGCCTTGTGGGCCTATCGCACAGCTTATAAAACGGCTGTAGGACAAACGCCTTTTAGGCTGACATACAAAACTGAAGCCATTTTACCCTTAGAATTCTTCATCCCTAGCTTAAGGATAGCAGTCTAGAGCGTTGGGAGGGAAGAGAGGCTTGGACCAATCGCTTAGTGGAGTTAGAGCGCCTAACGGAGACCCGACTCCTCGCCACTCACTCTCTGATTTGTGAGAAGGCTCGACGAAAGATGTGGTTTGACAAGCATGTCAAACAACTAGACTTTGAACAAGGGGACCTTGTTCTGCTATACTCTGTAAAAGGACATAAGTAGAAGATGAAGTTTCGGGGGCTAGGTCCTTTCAGAGTACGCATGATTGGTAGAACAAGGAATGTTGAGTTAGAGACACTTGAAGGCGAAGGAATAGGCTTTTTTAATGGCAGCCGCATAAAGAAGTACTATCCTCCTTCCCATCCATTACATGAGCCACCCATGCTAGAACCCCCAATGAACGTCTGCATGGCTACTATAACCGACCTTACAGATCAGGACAAAGAAGCAGTGGCACCGGCATATCTACGAATCACAGTCACAGCAAGAGCGACGTATTCTTTCGATGCCTTGATTGATGATGCATGACCATTAGACATGCATTGGTCAATGGAAACTATAGCCCACTAATGCCAAACTCATCCCGTTTGGGGGTAATGCTTATTCACTCCTAGGGAAGTGCAAGGTAGTCGTTTCTATCAAGTCTGAAAGTTTACCAGCTTTCTTCCATGTGTTGCCTGACACTAAAGGAGCCGGTAATATGTCACTATTAGGTCATACTTTCAAGAAGCAAACGAACTGTAATGTGGATTACAACCTAAACCGCATTCATCTTGCTATAGGCAATGTGCATATAGTGACAACTTTCAGCAAGGATTGTCCTGACTCCTCCACCATTACGAAGCCACCAGTAGAAACCCCTACGACCACGCTTTAGACCAAGTCTAAACAGAAGAAAACTAAGGCCTCATGCCAGACTCTCGACCCTAGGCCCAAACCCACCAAGAGTGCTCACAAGGCCAAGGAGTCCAAGCTTATATGGGTGCCAAAATGGCAAAGACCACATTCGGGTAGACTACACAAACGTGATTCTAAATGCCAAAATAATCAACCATCACGGCCTAAGAGGCAGTCTAGACGCTATCGACGTAGACACACAACCACGCCACGATGGATCCCCAAAGATCTCTTGCGAGCACAAGGATACTACGAGGGAAACCCCTGGATTTGGGTGCCTAAGAATGGCAAGTTTAAAAGCTCATCTACAAGCAATCTCACCCCAGTGAGGGAGGCTTGCACACATGATGCTCAGGGCATAGTTAGCAAACCATCGCCCACTGTGGCTAGTAAGCCCCAGCTCATCTATTGACCAAAGCAAACGCCACAATCCTTAGACTTACCTAATCCAAAGAACTTAAATACCCCTATGACTGCTCACTCAGAACCCAGCACAACTCCCATGCCCCCAGAGCTTCCTACAGCACCTCAAAGTTCTTCTGAGTGCAAAGCCACACCTGTGACACCAATGATGGAGTCACCACTATCCAGTCCATTTGCACCATTCCCACCAGCAGGTCTTAAACCTTCCTATGCGGTACGACCTTTTCTTTCCTTGGCTAAAGACCTCGCCGCGACTTCTGGGGATGACTTAGTAACCTGCATCAAGATGTTTGACAAAACTTTCACTACATTCGCTAGAAGTTATGAGAGGCTAGACCTAGGTCTTCTTGACAAAACACTTGCTTTGGATGTTTGTGCATTACCATGCACTTGGGAAGAATATGAACTTATGATCAGTAAATTCCCCAAAATTGCTGCTGAACTGATAGCAAATGATGAAATCTCAAAGGAGCAAGCTGCCCTTAGAAGACTAATCACTTCATATTGTAAGCCTCCTCGTTCTGTTCCTGAGCCCGAGTTGTAAGAGCTCACGCACATGGCAAGCTCGCCTTCCACGTTCTTGCAGCAGTGGTTTGCTATGAGAATCCAATGGGGAAAAAAAGGTTGCCGGATAATGACCAATGCTGAGCAATGCAAGGCAGTTAAAACCATCAAATATGACCCTACTTATGTGGCACCTATCTCGTTTAGGGTTTTGGCCATCACCCGCAACCAGCATTTAGACGACCATGTGCTCGCTCACCCTTACATTGACCAATTCCTTACAGAAGAGGAATTACATGTTGCAAGCCGCCTTAATACTGGAGATCTCTTTCACGATGTCTTGACCTACATCTCCCAAGTCTCCATTCAACCATCTGCTCTTGATTGTCATGCCCAACTCGAATACAATCCAAGCTTCTATGATTGGTTATTGGCTAAGTAAGTCAATCCACGAAAAACAGCATTTGCCTCGTACATCCTGTGCTAATCCTAGGAAGGATTCCTTGAAAGATCCAAGACGGGGGGAGCAATGTGAGCAAGAGCAGAGCAAAATGAGAGTCAGCAAAATGAGAGTCATGCTATCTAGCAGAATGTTATGATTAATTGAGTTTCAATGGAAGATACTGCAAAGGGAAAGCAATAGCAATTGCTGCTGTGAACCTGTCTCTAAAATTCAAGCCTCTAAGCAAGTATACCAGTTTTTGACACGTACATTTTTCTCTCAAAATTGAGTTTTGTTATAAATAAGCCGATTTTTAAGCATTAATGTTGGCATGGTGTGTTGACAGGTAACCAGCATGGTAGGACAAGACAAAGGGGGAAAACTCCCATTTTTTGAAGAAGAGATGACCAAGTTCGGCATCAGCGTCGAGACACGAGGATTTAGTCAATTCACCTTCAAGCACACGCTGAACCTGGATGAGGCCATCTTGGAGGAATCTGCAGTCAAAGAATTGGTGGGCAGATGCCACCTCCACAAGTATATGGAAAAGGTGGGGCAGGCCGTGGATTACAGCATGTGTGCTGAATTTCTAAGGAACTTTGACAAGGGCAGGAATTGTGGTACTGTCACAGTGAGGACAGGGGAGCAGGAAAAAAGAGTTGAAGTGCCCCTCAATGCGGCAATCATAGAGAAGGCCTTGGGGCTCGTACCAAGAAAGAGAGGCGACCGAGAAGGGATGTTTATGCCATGCTAGGGGTAAAGAAAGAAGAGGTGCACACAGTGGATGGAATCAGCTTGGCTGACATCCCGGATCCAACAGTGAAGGTGCAAGCAAAGATGATCCACACACTCTTCTCGCGCCAAAGGTATAACGCATTGATGAACAGGATCGGGGTCCCATTGTTAGAAAGCATCGCAGCAGGAGTCCCTGAGGAGGTAGACTAGAATGGGTTCGTGCAGAAAACCATTCAAAGCTCAGCTGCCCTTCTCACTCTAGTGGAAGCACCAGTAGGAGGAGAATCCCCTGCCTCAACAGCACGCTCCACAAGGAAGAAACCTGCCTCAAAGGCGGCCACAATTAGATATGGTGGTGTTTTGACAGCCATCATAAATGAAGCAATGAAGGATGTTGGAGTCATGGAAGAGCAAGCTGCACATCAAAGCCCACCTCACCACAAAGGAGAGGAATCAAGTGAAAGAACAATAAGTGACAAGGGAGAACAGGAGGTGCCGCCTACACAAGCAAGCAAACCAAAAGGATAAAAGAAAGGGGACAGGAGACACAAGGAAAGAAAAGAGGAATTAAGCAAAGAAGAATGAGCTGAAATCAAGAGGGCTCAAAGAGAGTCTAGGAGGGCTGAGGAAGAAATAAGAAGGAAAGAGGAGGAAGAGCTTGCAAAGATAAGAGAAGAATCAAAGAAGGCAGAAGAGGACAGGAAAAGAAGGGCGGAAGAAGAAGCTGAAGAGCAGAGACTGAAGGAGCTGGCAGAGTTGGCAGAGGCTACACGAAGATCTGTGGAAGAGACCCATGGGGGTGGAGAGCTCGAACTTGTGAGCCCCCATCATAAAGCCGAAGCTAGTTCAGGTGTGGAAGCAGCTCCAGTGTGGCTGTAGGCAAGGGCAAGTCCCTACTACATCCACTTCCTTCCTCTTTTGTGCCTGCAACGACTGAAACCACGACTATAACCACCACACAACCCACACCTCCCCTCGACACGGAATAGCTAATGAACATGATGCAAATGCTAGTGAGCAAAGTGGCCGAGATCGTGCCAGAAACTGGATTGAAAAGGCCCACTGCAAATGCAGAGTCACGGCAAGACCCTAAAAGACAAAGGCTGGAGGCATCAACCACCACACCCCATACTCCCATGCCTGTCGACACTGACTATGACGCATATGTGGCTGAGCTACTCGCACAACTAGACAAGGTGAAGGAAGAGAAGAAAGTGGCCTTGATGGAGCTAGAAAAAGAAAAAGAAATGTCAGATGCTCTTAGGCTAGAAGTCTCAAGGCAGGGAGCCGACCGACGAAGAGAAATGAAGGCCCTGCAAGACCAGCTAGTAGCAAAAGCAAAGAAAGCCCAGGACAACAAAATCCGCCTTAGACAAAGGCTGGAAGATGAAGAGCAGAACCTGGTGGTAGAGCAAAGGAGTCTAAAGCTACTAGTGTAGCAATACAATGATCTATAGCAAAAGGTCACTCAAGTGGAAACATTAAGACAGGAGGTTCAAGAAGGCGAAGCCAGTACACCACAAGAACATACCATGGAGCTCCGTTTGTGGCAGGAGCTAGAAGAACAAAACAGATTAATAAGTGAAATCGAGTTTCTTAAGAGTGAAGGGCTAGGAGTCTCAACACAGCAGAAGCAAAACAGCTACAAGATGAAGTGCAAAGATTACAAGATGTGTTGGAGACCTCCTAGGAAGATGTAGAGGCCCTCATGGCCATGGCTTTTAATCAAAAAAGGCTATTCCTTGCTGAGATCCAAAGCCAAGAGCAGCTGGTGTAGGAAAAATCAGAAGTACTGGCCGAGGTGCAACAAAGGCTCGGCATTGTAGATCAAGCCAAAGGGATTGCTGAAGAGCAACCGGCTCAGAAGTCAAGAGAAAGGAACCAGTTGTGGTTTTTAACAAATGAGCAGCAATAGGTAGTGACCACCCTAGCAAGCCAATTGGAGGAAGAGAGAAAAAGGATGGAAGAAAGAAAGAGCTATGGATTGGGAAATGAATAATTTTGACAGGGTGAGAGACTTGACCGAACGCCTGGCAGTGGGACAGAATGCGAAAGGGTGCTTGCAGAAGCCAGGGTTGAAGCTGCCGAAATAACTACTAAAACATAGCGGCAGGCCTTCCTCAACACGGTACTCCATGTCACACAAGCTGAGGGTGATGATCCAGTGGAAAATGTGAAAAGAAAGTTGGAGCTGACCACCCGAGCTCTAAGATATGGTCTTCAAGAGCGGGAGCTCCCAACGAGTACAGGGATCACTAAGGAGCAACAATTCCACTACTTACGCTGTATAAGCCTTTCCACTGCTGAGCTCAAGGATCTAGGTTTTGAGGAGCATGAACAGCCACCACCACCACCACCAGTCATCCCATCTATGGTTGAGCGACATGTCGAAGAGGGTCTGGATTTCGAGCAAGGTGATGAAGAAGAGCAACAAAGAATGTCGAGTCCGCCTCAACCCAATCTCCCACAGGAAGAACGTGCAGATGCCCATCTGCCTGAGCGTATAGTTGCAGCAAGGAGGAGAAGACAATAATTAGCTGAGGAGGCCCAATGCCGAGCACGCACAATTCCAAGACAACTTTCTGAAGAGCCCATGCCACTGAGAGGTGATGCACATCCTATAGACTGTCCCCAGGAGTTGGTCATCTGGTGTCAGCAAGAGTTCCAGAAAAGGCAGTTTGAGCTCTCATTTGCTTTCCCACGCTCTCTAGACCAGGCCTTGCCTCTAGTAGTCTTAGCTAAGATCAAGGATCTGGCTAATGAACTTGCAAACAGGTGGATTGAATAGAGGAGCCTGATAATAACTAGGTGGCGATAAGAACCATAGGATTACTGGAAAGATAAGGTCAATCTGGTTCCCAAAATAGTCCAAGGCTACGAGGCACAGCCGAAATGGCGGAGGAGGATTTGGGACACCAATTTTGATGCATGGACCGCCTTTTGCAGTTCACTCCCCGAAGAGCGCAATGATCCTATCTACATGCCCTACCCCCGTAGGCATGGAGTGGACTATGATAGAGACTTGCATGGGGATTACGACTTCCCAAAAATAAATAATGTAAATGCTAAGAGCCCTGAGGAATGCTTAGTGTTTAGGTTAGAAGATATACTTCCTTCTATAAATCGTTTCCTTGTAGACTTCTCTTCCTACCCAGATCCAACGTTTTTGACCACTTGTAATCACCTTCGACTTATCAAATTCCTGCTACTCCAAAAACCCACAGCAGAGGAAGCCCATCTCCCCCCGCTCTTCTTTGATATCAACCTAGGAATAGATAGTAGAGCTATGACTAGGTTAATGATGCAATCTACTCTCCTTCCTTCCTTCTATCTAGAGCTCTTAGAAAATATGAGTGACACCCACTTCACAAGGTGTAATCATCCTTTCTTGTCAACCACTCCTCTGAGAGCTAAGGCCGATATTAAAGAATACCTACAAAGTCGCGCATTCTTATCTCAATGCATGCGACCGCCCCGTATTAAATGGGTGTGATATGCCTTGACAATTGTACTCCCTCTCTCATTCTCCAAAAAAAAAGAAAAAGAAAATAAAAAGAAAATAAAATAAAGCAAAGAGAGAAAAAGCCACAAGGAAACAAAGACAAGGTGATTGGAGAGAAAGACAAGAGCAAAAAATAGCAAAGCTGAAAGATGAATCTACTACTAAGCAAGTTAACAAGGAGAACAGTTCACATGTGCTTGCAGTCTCCCTTCATTGTTATTGTGCACCACACTCACTGCATCTAGGGTTCTCCCTAGCCCCTTCCCCACTTCACGCTTAGGGCACATCAAGGGCAGGACTTTCAGACCTGTCACCCTAAGTTTTGCACCGCACCTCCAACGACGCACGAACTGGGTCCTCAAGTGTGGGACATTATCAAGGGCTTGCCTAAGGTTAGACCCATCTCCCCGTTCCACTGGCACGGGCACCATGCACTACACAGTGAGACAAACACACCCCCTAGCAAGTGCACAACTTTTCTTGTAGGTTATGTTCGTGTTTCAAGAACTGGCTGCTTGGTTGAAGAAGATCATCCACTACATCCTCCAATGACAATGAATTTTTCCATGAGTCGGACATGACTCCATTACTGCAACTTCAGGAGCTTCGCTACGAAGGTTTAAATGGCTCAACAGATTTCATGTTGCCAATCATCCGCCTACTGATGGTTGCCATGACTGAACCAAATCAAGTAGAAGGAAAACCCAGTGATGGATCTGCCATTGGCTTAGATTTTGGAATCTCATCTTTCAAAGATGCATGCCTACCGCCTCAAGATCTACGGATCGCTTATTGATTCCACAAGCCTGAAGATTTTCAATGCAAGGTTCAAGATCTTCAGCTCAGCATTGAAGATCTTGAAATCAAACCTGAAGATCTTGAAATCAAACCTAAAGATCTTGAAATCAAAGCTGAAGATCTTCAAATCGAAGACAAGGATCCTGAGGATAACAAGATCTTTAAAAAAAAGACAAAGATCTTCCATGCGAAGACAAAGCAAACCTTTGTCAAGATAGAGTTCAGGGAGGTTTCTCCAAGATAAATCCCTCCAACACCATTCTCCTAAGGGATTGCTTATTGATCAAGAGTTTCTGTTGACCAAAGGATAACCGGCTACCTATTTTCCACCAGCCAATTGGAACCTCTATCAGCCGTCGCAGAATGGGAGCCACAAATGTGTGTGAAATCCCGAGAATTTTCATGAAGTCTAAAGCACGCTGGAATCTCTCCTGGTCATCATCATCAAACTCCATCACCTCTCATTCACAAGCATCAGTGTCATCTACCCACCAGTTCCACCTAGCAACAGCATCATCTATCCCATTACTTCCCACCACATTGCCATGGGACTGGCACTTGGCTAGGAGAGGGGTAATGTTTACCGCAGCACAGAGGAGCGGGAAATGGAAAAAAGGAAATAGCAAAAGGCGCAGGACAAAAGGAAGAAAAAGGCACCTTAATCGGTAACCACACCCTGAAAAAATTAAAAGCACGGGCACGACCCTCAGGAAGTCTTAGAGTCGCCCAAGGAAAGTAAAAGAGTAAAAAGCTCATCATTAAGTGTGAAAGTGCTCCCGAAGCCTTGTAAAAGAGCGCTAGGCTCACTCCTGTGCAAATTGTATGCATTAGTTGGGAATAGGATAGATTAGAACGGTGGGAAATGAGAAATGGGCCTAGGCTAATGGCCGGCCATGTAAAAAAGGGAATGACTACCCATGAAAAGTAGGGCATGTATATAAAGTTCAAAAAGTGAATGAGAATATCATTCTTGTGTGTGGCCAAAGCTTCTTCTTCTTCTTCTCTTGTTTCTTGCCTTCTTACTTGTGCTTGAGAGAGGGATTGAAAGAGTGTGAGGGAGTGAGGGAGTGATTGTGTGAGAGTGAGGGATCTTGGAGAAGCTCTTCATCTTCTCTCTTCATCTTCCCCTCCTCTCTTCTCTTCTCTTGTCTCGTGCGCGGCTATGGAGGATGAAGCTTATGGGAGAGGGATTGAGGTTGCTTGATCTTGCCTCAAGGATCATGGAGCTACTGGTGTGCAAGAAAGAGGAGGGTACTCGATCGAGCATCAAGGTAAACTCACTACACCCGTAAGGTAGGCATTGCGCATCGGCTATGTGAGAGGTAGCCATGGCCACTCGGTTCAAAACACTTGAGCAATAAGTGGTCCGTAGGTCTCGGGGTAGAGCTTGTAGCTCCTCTTCATAGCCAAACTAGTTCTCTAGGACAGTTGCTAATTTTGGGCAAACAAAGACTAATTTTTAGCAAGGAGGAAAGCAATCAAATACCTACAGCAAGATCTCTTCATTTCCTATAGTTTATGGTTCAAAACAGGGCACTAATTTTAGGTTTAATGTTGAAAGTAGATTAGATGGAAAAAGGACTCAAATTAGTGGGAAAACTTCAGCTCCTTTGGTGTAAGGCAAACATGTTTCCAATGACAAGCTCAAGGACATGTATGCAAATGGATATGCTTCAAATGTGGAGAGAAATGGTCTCCCAATCATAAGGCGAAATGCAAAGCCAATAATGTCAAGGTAAGCATGATCTTTGAGAAAGATTCGAATGTTGATGTAAATGAAGGCAATGTATTTCAGCTTGAGAGCCCATCCACTCTTGAAGAGATGCATGACCATGAAGAGGACAACCATGAGGAGTTTTATGATCCCATGGATTGTTTTCCATCCAACCCAAGTGGATAGTATATGGATGATAAATGGACTGACCTAGATTCATTGAAGCTATGCTCTATTTTCCATGACGCATGGAATGGTTCCAAAGGGGATAATACCCTACACCTTAGAGGCTACATTAGTGGAAGAATTGCTCATATTCTTATCGACACACAGGGAGTACTCATAGCTTCATAAACACAATGTCTCTTGATGGGCCGAAGTTGAGCACTCAAGAAATGTCTTCCTCTCTGTGGAATCAAGTGTCAAATGGAGCTTATGAGAACAATAATCAGATTTGATCTAATGTTCCTATCACTTTATCTTCATTATGTACCACTTCAGTGAGTCTTATTGCCTCAGAGATGGGCCCCATTGATGTGATACTTGGTTGTAATTGGTTGAAGAGTATTGGTAGATTTACCATGGATTTGGAAAGGCTGCAAATGGAATTCCAAAGGCATGGACAACAAGTTTATTCTTCAACGGATTGAGAAGAAGAAGTTGGATGTGATCAGTCCCAAGAAGGTTAAGAGACAAATCAATGCTAAGGCATGTATGTTCACTTTTCTCTTGTCTAAGATTGATGAGGATCAGCCCTCTACACCTCCCAAGGACATGGATCCTTGCCTTTGCAAATTGTTGGAAGAATATGATGATCTATTTCAGCCTCCCTCTTCTCTTCCTCCCAATTGTGAAGTAGAACATCCCACTGACTTGCTTCCAAATACCAAGCCTATCAATAAGCCTCCATATCATCTCTCAAAGGTAGAGAGAGAAGAAGTTGAGTGCCAAGTAAAGGAATTACTTGAGATGGGTCTCATACAACTAAGTCAATCTCCATTTGCTTCCCCCGTTCTCTTGGTGAAGAAGAAGGATGGATCATTCCTCATGTGCATAGATTATTGTGATTTGAATAAGGTCATAATCAAGAATACGGGATACCACCAAATACGTATGAAGGAGGGAGATGAATACAAAACAACCTTTAGGACTGAAAGGAGACTATATCATTTTATGGTTATGCCCTTTGGTCTTTCCAATGCTCCAGCCACATCTCAAGCATTGATGAATAAAATACTTCACCCACTCTTGTTTAAAATAGTTTTGGTCTTCTTTGATGATATATTGATATATAGTAAGAGCAAAGAAGAGCATTTATAACATGTTAAAGAGGTGTTTGACATCTTTAGAAAGCACAAATTGTTTGCCAAAGCATCTAAATGCATACTCATGGTCAAAGAAGTAGAGTATTTGGTGCATATTGTTGGGGAAAATGGTATAAAGGTCGATCCAAAGAAGATTCAATGTGTTGAGGATTGGCCTACATCGACAAATACCACATCATTGAGGGGTTTTCTTGGGTTATCTTCTTTCTACCGAATGTTCATAAAGAATTATGCGCATGTGGCTACCCCATTGACTGATAGGTTAAATGATATTTAGTGAACCTTTGAAGGTGTTTTTTTTTTAAGGATTCTCACCTACTCGTAGTGTTTTGGAATACAAATGTATTTTGCAAATCACTCAACTTCTTCTTAGAATCTACATGCAAGAATCTACATGGCCCTTGCCAAATAGTGGGCCTTGCTTTTCTAAGACAATTTTGAACAATTACACATTAAATATAGCCATGGAAAAGTTGTGATAATCTACTAAACACACACTTTATAAGGTGCTAAAGTACTCGATCTTTGGCACTAGAGTGTTTGGATATGTGGCTCACCATCAACTTTATTGCTCAAACTTTGCCATGACGCCACAATCCATCACCAAGCATAGTTTATCGATGTATTCTACTAAAAAATCTTGCCCATATGATCATGCTACATTGTAAATCTCATACCATGGATTTAAGACAAAGTTAGCCAGCACTCATTGGTAAAGACAATGATAATAAAGGAATATGATTACCTTTGGGATACATCCCATCATGGACAAATCTATGTCCTTTTCTATGACTAGCTCTCCTCCATGTAACGCTTTTGTTAATGCTTTAGACAGCCACCTCAAAGTCATGAATCATGACAAATCTTCTAGGACCTCAAGGTGTCAAATAAGACATTGATGGGCACTACATCAAAACTCTAATCTTGCTACCTCTCATTCAATTCTAACAACCTTGTACCTTGTAAGCCACTTCTCCACTGATGCATGGTGCAACATGCAAAAATAATTTATCTTTTGCTCAATCCATCTTATTCTCTATCCCATTTCCAACACCTAAATCCCTCCTAGTCAATTGTCTTCCTTGAGAGTCCATTGCAATCTATTATTTGTAGCCACTACCACAAGCCATTTAGAAATGTGTACAAGGGTATGTGACACTAACTAGCCTTCAATCATGCTACGCTCTTGACAAACCTGCTGTCACATAAAGCCCTTCAAGATTTTCATGAACCACTAAAAAAAAAAAACATTGATTATGCACTGGTCTTGCAACCTCCACTTCATCCACAACATGCATTAGGAGGTAAGTGCATCTCAAAAAGACAAATCGTCTCCATTGCCCCTTGCCTTACTAATTGAATTGAGGATTCTCCTTTTGTGAGACTGATTGCACAATGTTCAATAACTTGTAAATGGCCAAATATATCTCTAGAGTAAGGGAACCCGTGATTGTGCTTGATGGTATGAGCTATCATAATTCCAACATGCTATATATAATATATAAATGCAATGCAAAATCACAAGTACAATAAGCACTTGATCATGATAGTGGCTTTATTGGCTTGCACATAACTAGCACATCTTATGCTATTTATGGGATTTGAGTCCTATTTGTTGGTCATCCTTGATAAATGTGCTCTTGAGAGACTGCATCCCATTTGTGGGCATGCATATAGGCTTGATAATTTGTTTTAGTCTATTCTTCTCTTTAGTGGATAAAACCCAAGGAGTGCAAGGCAATTGTACACAACCATCTGATGTGGTCTACAGGGATCAATTTGTCTCCATAGCATATATCACTTTCAAATGTATCCT